>NC_133530.1:57322143-57966992 GCF_048544455.1 Silene latifolia | reverse complement strand
TTTAAACATGGTTTTAGAAATCGGATTTAATAAGTATTTTCGACATAAATCTTACATTAATGATACAAAAAGTAAATAACAACAAAAGAAGGAGGATTTACACCCTCAGACTTACATGTTTGACAAAACGAGATGAACTAAGTTTATGATTAGCGATGCTCAACTCGAATGTAACGAAAGTGCCCTCATAGGAGAAAAACGATTAAGATTAATTAAGTTGATTGATTGTGGAGTTGGTCAAATTGGTCGGTCATGCAAACGAGGCTGGTACTCAGAAGGATCCGAGCTTACGTGGTCGAATGTTCAAGCACGTGGACGCCAAAAAGTAAGAACGTGGTCTAGAATGCAAAGGGAGAAGAGAAGGGCGGACGCTCGCGTGAGAAATATGAGGAGCGAAGGCTCCTATTTATACTAATCATGTGAAGGAATAGGGTTTTCGGAGAAACTTTGGAAGTGAATCTCGAAAAGATATGAAAAGATACGAAAAAATACGCAGAAAAGGACCTGGGAAGAGGCGCAGCAGTCACTGCATCCCTTGGAAGAGGCGCAACACCTGCTGCGTCTGTTCCCAGGTGGTTTCCTCCTGCGGAAGAAAGATTTCCGTGTTTAATTTATGGAATAACGGGATAATCTTATTTTCCTTAATATTTTGTATGAATATTACGGGAAATTGTTTACCAAAGATTAAAATAATGTGAAATATTTATAAAATATGGAATAGAAATATCCGGAATATTCCAGAATATTCTGACTCAGGATTTAACGGTTATCAGAAAATGAAGATGGTTTTAGGCCCGGACTCCAAATGTACTCTAATTACTGTCAAAACGACCGTTTCGGCGCGTAGATGACAACTAAGAGGTAGACATAAATGTTTGAGCAATCACTTGACGATAAACTTACGAACTGTCTCAAATCGTTCCGCGTCCCAAACATGCGGCCCAATCATCACCGGGTGGTTTGCGGGAGGTGTAGAAATGAGGTGTCTATAGAGCCCCCACTTTGACTGAGGCTTGGACAAGGCGAAAGTCAAAGTATAGCCATCAGGTCAATCGAACATTACAACATGACGACTATGGCGACGCGAGGCGGCTCAAGGGGTCTGAGCCAAGGACCTTTCGTCGGGAACATTTTAGAGTCTGTCGACTATCGGGGAGGGTCGTTTAAAGTACATTAGACTATGTAAGGAGGCTCGCCAGCCATAAGTGTGACACCCTTACTCCTACCCATCTCTCAAGTTTATTATTTAAAGGTCAAGTGATTTTAAGTGGGGTGCACAAACGTGCGTCGGGAGCAATAAGCTCTGATACCAACTATTAATATAAGCATAGTTTTATCATTAACATAATTTTTATTACTTATATGATTCAATTCCTAAAGTGTACTCATACTAACTATGTCATTAATAAACCTTAAATGACAAATTTTGCATGGAAAACCGCGAAACAAGCAACGGACCGACCCGGGCCAACCGTGGGCTAGCCGTGGGCTCCGCCACGGCCTCGCCTCCTCTGCCCGTCACCCTATTCCTCTTTTTTTCCGTTTTTTCTTCATTTTAACTCGTTTTAACATCATCCAATCATTAATTAATCGTTCCATTACTAAAATCCTAACTTAAACTAACCAAAAGGCATAAATTAAGCATGCATGCAACCATATTTTAACATGTGAAAATTATTACTAAAACCAAAAATCACAAAACATCCAAAACAACAAAGATTGTGACGATCTTTCGTCGAGTAACTCGAAATATGTTACCTTAAGCTAGAAAAAAGAGCAATTAGCACCTCAAACCCAAACCCTAACAACAACTAGCCGCAATCCTCTACGATATACGAGTCCCCGAACTCGTCCTCCAAATCTTCACCTAATTAAACAATAAAAACACACTAATTAAGCATAAAAACCGAAATTACCGAATTTTGGTCTTAAAACAACTTAATGAAAACTGAAATTAAATTATACCAAGTTGTAGATCGCGACGAGAGGATTCCGGAAAGGTAAATTATGCGAAAAACGGACTAGTAACGAAGAAATTGTGACGATTTTTAGCTTGATTTGTGAAAAATGGTGTTTTTTTAGAAAATGGAAGATGAAGATAGAGGAAATCAGAAAAAAAAAAAGAAAAGGGGAGGGGTGTGGTCCGCGTAAGGGAGGAAGGAAAGGAGGAAAGGAGGTGCGGGATTTTTAGTCGGGATTTTTACGAGTCGGTTTTGACTCGTTTCAATAATAATTAAATCCGTAAGTCAAACGCAAATTCCGTCAAGACCAAAGTTCTTAAACACGAGATTACAATAAAATTGAGTATTCATACGACCCATTTCCAATTTCGTTTACCCAACGTTCAAAAGAATTGTTATTTTCCCCCCGATACGCCCTTATTTCGAAATACAAAGTTTTACACGGTTTAAACTATTTTTAAACATCTCGAAACTATCAAAATAAATACTTTTCTTCAAAATATAATAAAATTATATTTCTTTGAATTATTTTTACTTTAAATACATTAATGTCAAATTTTACTTGATTAATTAATTATTTTCGAAATATATTAACGGTCCGAAATTTACGGGGCGTTACAATAAGAAGAGACCATACCTGAGACTTCTTCTCGAGATGCTTCCGGAGGTGCATAGGAGCTAAGGGTAAGCGTAGGAGCTAAGGGTAAGACCTAAAAGATAAGTAAGGATTTGTGCTAGGGTGTGGGGCCCTAAAGGAAAGCATCAACGGGAAGGAAGCCCGAATATACTTTCAAACTAAGGGGTAATTAAGGCTTGAGTGTAGGAACTCTAATGGTTTGGGAACTTCTGGAGAACGACACCTTTATCGCACTCCGCGGGGAAACAAGAAATGTTGTGAATAGCAGGACACATGCGGGAACTGCTGGGAGAAATCTGCTTGGGTCGTCTTCAAACAAACTTCGGAGGACATGAGAAGGACGATTGTATGTCGTGAACTCTCGTGTTGGGAAACCTTATCAGGAATGTATCTCCATGTCTCGAGAGGGATTGTCGATCCGCTTACTCTCGCTGAGGGAATATAATGAAGGCGTGTCGAAACACCTATGAAGGAATACCTGCTCGTTGTGACAAGCAAAGTCTTGGAAGTTGGCTTGGAAATTCGGGTCTAATCGAAGAATAATCGTCAAACGGACCAAAAAGATAAAAAGGCATTGGGGAAGAGGCGCACCAAAGATGGGCCCAAAAATAACGAACTCATAACGAATTTTTGAAAACTAGTATGGAGGGAAGCTAAGGAAGAGGCGCAGCAAGAGCTGCATCTCTTGGAAGAGGCGCAGCGCCTGTTGCGTCTGTTCCTGAGTGTGTCTTTTCTGCGTAAAAACGCGATAAAGCAGAGGGCTTCATTTCATTTTTTCGAAATACAAATTATCAATTTCTCTCTCAAATCTTAAACATTTCCGCCAAAATTTGATCTAAAAACTTGCATTCACCATGACTAATCAAGGTATGTATATCATTCTTGCATTAATCTTCTATAATGGATGAATTTGATCGACAAAATTTAGGGTTTTCAACCCTAAAATGCCGAAAATTTGGGGCTTTTCCCCCAAATGATTTTGCCTTGAAAAATTGATTTTAGAAATGGCTAATTGGTAGTATAAGGAGCATAACCATGTATTTGTTTCGAATTTTCGTTGAGTTTTGAGAATTCGAGTGAAGTTGAGACGGTTTCACAGCTAAATCGTAAATTGCTTCGAAAATGGCCTTAGGCTTGCCCAT
Source organism: Silene latifolia (assembly GCF_048544455.1). Lineage (NCBI taxonomy): Eukaryota > Viridiplantae > Streptophyta > Magnoliopsida > Caryophyllales > Caryophyllaceae > Silene > Silene latifolia. The sequence continues at coordinate 57,963,252 of NC_133530.1, read as the reverse complement.
TTGCGATGAAACTTGATATTTGGAATCCTTGGGTGATGGGTAAACTTACTACCATCTCAAAATTTTGGTTTGTGACGGCTTTTTCAGGACACTTTTCTAGGGCATAATTGCCGTTATAACGAAATGCTGCCGAAATTTCGACTCGAACCCATGACTAGGCTTCAACTTAGGCTTGACTTGACCCAAATTACCACATGAGTGATCGGGTTTGTGGGAATACGGCCAAAGATGGCGAGAAAAGAGCGATTTCAGGGCTTCCGAAAGCTCGAAAATCCCTAATCAAGGCTCGTCGTCACTTGACGCGGCCTAAATTTACTTTAACGTTGCAGGTGACAAGGCTTCTACTTCTGGAAGAGCTCCCATGGAGATAGACACTGCTGTTGACCCTTCTCGTGCTATCGAGGAGGCTTTGGAGGAGGCTTTCACCGCTGCGGTGATGGCTGCTGAGGACGAGGTCCAGGAGGTGGAGGCTGCCGAGGAGGAGGAGGCCTCTAGGCGGGCCAACGTTGGGCGAGGCGGTGGTCAGCTGAGGGGAGCACCTGCGTGGGCTGAGACCTGGGACAGCAGACACTTGCTTTGGGCTGCGGAGGGTCACCTGTCCTATAGGACGGTGAAGAGCTTGGTAATCTTGAATTCATTACTCATCACTCATCTTCTTTCATCTCATTTGCTCATATCTCTTCCAATTTTATTCAAACTAAAGATAGCTTTTGTTTCAAATCACGATAGGAGGCCGGGAACATCAGATCATTCTCGGGCTACACGACGGCTATGGAGTACTACGAGAGGCTGTCGGCGGAGGAGCGCGCCATGATCGAGCAGGGAGCGTTTGGCGCCTTGGTGCAGGCTTGGAGGGATATCGCGAAGAGGAAGCTACGGGCTAACCTTAGCCTGGTCCGCGCTTTCTTGGACCGATTCTGGGACACGACTTCCACTTTTCACATGCCTTTTGGTGAGGTGGGAGTCACGTTGGAGGACTACGGCATGATCTCTGGTCTTCCGTGTGGGACTGAGGTGGTGGAGTGGCCGAAGACTGCCATGAGGGTGGACTCGGCCGAGGCTAGGAGGTAGATCGGCTGGAACTTGTCGCCGAAGGCTGTTACAGTGCCTGGCTTGGTGCCTAGTTCTTATGTCCGAGACTACTTTGCGGGGAAGACCCTGGCGTGGGTGGTGATTAACGGGAGAGAGACGGCTCCTCCTCCCTGTACAACTGAGCAGAGGGCCCGCTTGTGGCTTTGGTGGTTTTTGTCTTCGATCTACCTCGAAGACAAGAAGGAGAGGCTGTCGACGAAGCTCCTTCCCTTCCTTTCTGACCTGAGCTCCCTAGGATGTTGGGATTGGGTAACTGCTGGTTTTGCGGTCCTCATCCGCTTCATGAGGGCCATGGTTCGTCCGGAGTTGATGGAGAAGGGGACTTCTCCTGGTGCTATCGGCCCTGGACTACTGTTGGAGGTATGAACCTTCATTTAGACTGAGATCATTTCCTTTCCTTATCAAATTACGAAAGATCGTTATTGGCTATCTTGCTTCACAGGCGTGGGTGTACTCCTACTTTCCGAGCCTCTCGCCCAAGAGGACGGAGCCGCTGGAGAAGGCATATCCCGTCGTGAGGGATTGGGTGATGTGTCGCACGAGGAGCAAGCGTTCCTCTCACGGTGTCTACCGGCGGGACGTGAACGCTCTTCAGCTGGACAGCGTGAGCATCTCACTTATATTTGTTGTGCTTCTTTATCACTTTTCAACCGATCATAAGAATGATTCCTTGTTTGTCTTTCCCCAGTGGGTGCCCAGGCCTTGGGCGGAGTACGCTGGCGCGCCTCCTTTGTGGGGTGAGGTCCTTCAACCTAGGAGCTCGAGTCGCCCTCGCCGAGGACGTCGATGGGTCCTGTGTGGTACTTAGGCGAGCGCTTGGCTCGTCGGTGCTCTCGGGATGTCTTGACGGTTCCCATCGATCCTCCTAGGACGATGTTCAGGGAGCCTTCTGAGGCTGAGAGGGAAGCTGACTTGGCTGGCGTTGGTGGTGACGCCCTCCTGCTTCCTGGTCAGGACTACTCGACGTTCCTCTACGGGAGGTTGGCGTACTGGCCGGTTGTGGTAAGCATCTTACTCTCCTTTATTTTTGCTGATTTTGAGAATACGATGAAAGATCACCGATTAATGAGAATCATTTGAATTTGCTGGAGGTCGAGGCAGCGGGCATAGAGCCCCCAGAGTACCCCGAGACCCTTGAGTACACTGACGCGACCGGGAGGACGACGATCTCCGAGCTGCGTGACTTTGACGTGGCTGTGACGGACGCTGGCCTGGACAATTGGCAGCATCTGATTCGGAGGGTGAGCCTCTAACTTGCATGATCTTTGTGTAAGAACACATTTGATTGAACTTATCCAATTATTGAGAACTTCTTTTTGAAAATGCAGGTTGCGCTGTCTCGGTTTGTGGCGTTATGGAGGGTAGCCAACCGGCTGCGAGCTACTGCCGTCGAGGCACTTGTCGGCGGTCGAGGTCGTCAAGTATAAACCTTTCGTCTATGTCTTTTCTTCCTAATTTTGATTTTCCAACTTTTCTTGTAATTGCTTGAAATGATTGACATGAGCCTATTTTGTTGTTTGCAGGGGGAGTGAGCTGGAGCGAGAGTTGGCCCTGTCTCGGGAGGAGATAGCTCGCTTATTGAGGGAGCTCGAGGTTCGTGACGCCGACGTTGCTGCTCTCGAGGCGAGAGTTGCGTAGTTAGAGGGCGACCAGCAGTAGTTTTGTTTTGTTGTTGTTTGTATCTTGCACATTTGTACATTTTAGGACCTACATTTTTGGACATTTTGGATTTTGCTTGAGGCTCGAGCCCCCAGTTTGTTGTACATTTCCTTTTTTTGACTGTATATGATGGCCTGAGTACCTTTGCTGCTGGGTTGTGTTGCTTGTACCTGCAGGTTAGCTTTGAACAGGTTTGGTAGATGACGATTTATGCCCTCATGCTGCCGAAATTGACATAGAAATCACGTAGAACATACATTTGTATATACATATGGCCTAAATTAGCGCAAAACAAATGACTCAAAGGTGCAAAAAAATGCAAAAGAAAGTGCCAAAAAATGCAAAATTTACCGGAAATGACGGGACGGTAGAGAGGGTTACCCCCAAAAAAATGAAAAAAATAGAGATCTATAAGTTAGAAATGTAATGTAAGGCGGGAGTGAAATGTTTAAATAAAAGGAATAAATAAAAGAAATATATATAAGTTTTGAAATAAATTAAAATGAAAATGATTTCCTAAAATGAAAATATACAAGTGTGCTAAAATGACGAAAATGTTGATATTGCCTCGAAATGTGTGCCCGTAACTTTAGGAAACACGAATCATGGTAATTTTGACGTGTTTACCAAAACAATAACCCGTAGGAATAGGAAATTATTCGCTAAGGGATTTAGGAAAGATCCAACGCGGAAAATCACAGAAACATTGCTGAGGAAGAGGCGCAGCAGGAGCTGCGTCCCTTTGAAGAGGCGCAGCAGGTGCTGCGCCTGTTCCCAGGTGTATCCGTTCTGGCGGATATTAGGAAATAGGTTTTAGTATAAATAGAGACGTCGATAGAGCTTTTATTCACACAATTCTTCCGTCTCTTCTTCGTCTTATTACATAAAATTCTCAATATAATCATTCATCATGAATACTTTGGAGATTCGTCTAAAAGAGTGGACCAACGAGTTTTCCAACATGGAGAAACACGATATGGGTGCTTATAATCTTGGATCTTTGTTGAGTTTGAAGCTTATCAAGTTTGTCAAACCATTTCTAGATGCTTGTCTTGATTATTGGGACCCGAATTATCATGTTTTTGCGTTTCCCGGAGGTGACATTTGCCCATTTCCTGAAGAAATTGCTGCGATCGGTGGGTGGGACCCAGAACACTTGCCTGCTATTCCTTCTACTTCACAAGGGTATAAGAACAAATTTAGAGACTTGCTTGGGTTGACTAGAATTGAGGTGGACCGTTTAGTGCCCTCAAAAGGAGTGCGAATGTTGGACTTTATTGACCGATTCATTAACAGGGCCGACCCCACCGTCTCTTATGTTGCTAGGCGAAGGGCATTCGGATTTTGCTTGTTGCATGTATATGTCCTTCAAGGGCATGTTGATGAAGACTTGAGAGGGGATCCCCGCCTCCTGGGCTTAGTTGAGCAAATGGAGCTGCGCAGGAGCCCAGCCTGTTTATGTTTAGGAGAGATCCTATTGGGCTTGGATAACAGGAAAGCCAATCGCGACCTACCGTACTTGGGAAGTCCCGTTATTTTGCAAGTAAAAGAACACTTTTCTCTTCTTTTCGTTTTTTTCGTTTTTTTTTTTCGTTTTTTTTTTGTTTCGTTTTTTTTTTTGTTTTTTTTTCTTTCATTTTTCGTTCTAATACCCGCTTTTGGTAGGTCTGGCTTATGGAGCGTCTTCGATTGATCGAGCCCCCAGTTCATGTTCCTTCTTATCACGCTCGTTCGATTGCAATGAGGACCAGTCTTTACATGGTGGACTTCACTCGAGTCTGCAATTATTGGGAGAATAAATTGAAGAGTGATGACGGCCCCTTGATTAGGTGGATTGTACCATGGTGGCACCTCAAATCACATCACCGAGTATCTTTCTTGGATCCTACCCGATCCGTGCGCATTCCCCGGCTTGGAATTCATGGTATGCATCTTCCCGGAGAGGGCCGATGAAACAGTTGGACTAAAGCGGACAATCCCGAAGCTTGACACTGTCCCCGCAGATCGCCGTGGGCCCTTACTACCGAGAGTCGAAGGGAGTGGGCCATTAAATGGGCTCAAAGAAATGTATGGTTGTTGAACTCTTCATTAGTGCCTTATGGGTGTTTGGATTCCCATCTGCGATGGAGGAAGGCTACTACTCCGGAGGAGCGCGAGAGATTGAGGAAGCGCGAGCCTGTTAACTACAAGGTGCGCGAGGTGGAAAAGGAGAAAGAGAAGCATCTGACTGAGGGAGAGGAGGAAGCCGTGTTTCGAGTTGTTCATCCTTCGAAGAAACCGAAGACCTCTCCTGTGGTGGACAAAGTGATTGACAAGAATGGGAAGGCTAGACCGCGAGAAAGACAGTTGGTGATTAGGTCCGAAGTGGCGCAGGAGCGTCCGGCTCGGGGTCGTGACAAGAAATATGACAAAAATGACAAGGGCAAAGGGAAAATGAAGGAATAGCCCGAGTCTTTGTTATTATTTACTATTATTATTGTAATAAGAAGGTGGGAATTTTAGAATCCTAGCCTATTTTTATTTTTATTATGTAACGTATTATTATTACTATTAGAAAATGAATGAAATAAAAAAGGTTAATTGGTTATGAAACCGTTGTGATTTTCTATTTATTATTCTTGTCGAATTCCAAATGCAATTGCAAATGTCCTTCTATTTACATTTTGAAATTAATGGGTTGTATCCCGTGAAGGATTGCCTATGTATTCATTTAAAAATGAAATCAAACCCTTGCGCGTAGTTCGAGTAAATGTAAAAGAATAATTGTTCTAAGCAAGAGCTTGTAATGAACTTAGAAGATAAGCATGAGCTTTTTTTACTTACTCTAAAGGTGCAAATTTAGTTTATTTGATGATATGAGGGTGACAATTTGTCAAAATGCAAGAGCAGAGTGACATCAGCTTGTTTCAGCTTGGCCAGGGGCCGTTTATTTAGTGCCATAAGAGCGACATGTGAGGTTACGCGAGGCGCGTTTGTGTTCCTATTCTAGGCATAATACCGCTTTAGTTGGTCAAGGTTTGTCGGGTTGGCAAATTCATTCCCATCTAGGTCTGTGATTCTAACCGCTTGGAAATGTGATCCATTATCGCTAATGATCTCATGTGGGCAACCGTATCGACAAATGATGTTGTTTTGTATGAACTTTGCCACGTTTTTAGCCGTGAGACTAGTGTAGGAAGCCGCTTCTACCCATTTGGTGAAATAGTCGATTGCCACTAGGATGAAACAGTGACCTCCTGTTTCGGCTGGGGTTATCTTCCCGATTATGTCAATTCCCCTGGCAGAAAATGGCCAAGGAGATGTCATCGTATAGAGCAATGAAGGAGGGACATGTTGTACATTCCCGAAGATTTGGCAGTTGTGGCAATGTCTTACATATTTGATGCAATCGGATTCCATTGTGGTCCAATAATACCCCAAACGTGTGATTTTCTTTGCCATCATGGGCCCACTCATGTGAGGACCGCATTCTCCATCATGGACTTCTTCCATCACTTTCCGCGCTTGTGAATGATCAAGGCAACGTAGGATTACACCAAGAGGTGTTCTTTTGTATAACTCTCCTTGCATGAGAACGTATTGGGAAGCTAGTAGGCGTATAGCACGTTGTCCCCTTTTGTCCATATCTTGTGGATAGGTACCGTTGATCTTGAAATTCAGGATTACTTGGAACCAAGGTTCCTCTGTGATTTCCTCTTCATCGGTGATTTGGTGGACATAAGCTGGCTCCGACCGTCGTTCGATGCATAAAGGCATTTCCACCATGTCATATGGCATATTAATCAAAGATGCAAGTTTTGCAAGAGCATCTGCAAATTGATTTTCTTCCCGAGGTAGGTGTAGATAGGTCACGTGATCAAAGAATTGGGCAACTTGGTCTATCCTAGCTTAATATGGTGCTAGGCTTTCGCTTCGGATTTTCCAAGATCCCGTAACTTGATTGATGATCAGGGATGAATCCCCATGTACTCGGAGGTTTTTAATGCCTAAGCTCACTGCCGCCTGTAGTCCAATGAGACAAGCTTCGTATTCTGCAGCATTGTTTGTCACCTCGAAGTCGAGTTTGACAGAGATTGGTGTATGCTCACCTTCAGGAGAAATGAGCAACACTCTTATTCCAAATCCTCTTAAGTTTTATGCTCCATCAAAGTAAAGGTCCCAGGAGTCTACATCGGTTTGGAGTATATCCTCGTCTGGAATTGACCAAGTATCTATTGTTTGTGCATCATTGATGGGATTTTCTGCAAAGAATTCGGCAACAACGCGCCCTTTTATAACCTTCAGAGGCATGTATTTGAGATCGAACTCTGAGAGCATCAAAGTCCATCTTGCTAGGCTTCCGTTGAGGACGGGTTTCTCGAAGAGGTATTTGACTGGATCCATTTTGGAGTATATCTTAACGGAGTAGCTAAGCATGTAGTGGCGTAGCTTCTTCGTTGCCCACACAAGAGCGAGGCATGTCTTTTCGAGTTGTGAGTATTTGCACTCGTACTCCAAGAACTTCTTACTAAGGTAGTAAATAGCCCTTTCTTCCTTTCCTACGGTTTGAGCTAGCATGGCGCCCATGGCTGTTTCGGTTACTGTGAGATACAAACCAAGAGGTTGATCTCGCTGAGGTGGCATGAGCACTGGTGGCTTAGCTAATATCTCCTTGATTCGGTCAAATGCTTTCTGACAGTCATCATCCCACATGGTGTGATCCGTTTTCTTGAGCTTCTTGACGATAGGTTCACAAATCATGGTGAGTTTCGATATGAATCGACTTATATATTGTACTTTACCCAGGAATCCTCTGACTTCTTTTTCTGTTTGAGGTTGTGGCATTTCGGTCAGAGCCTTGATTTTGGAAGGGTCTATTTTTATACCTCGTTGGCTAACGACGTATCCCAGGAGTTTGTCAGATGTCACTCTGAATGCGCACTTCTGAGGATTGAGCCTCATGTTGTACTTTCGTAGCCTTGCGAAAAATTTGCGAAGGTTCGCAATATGCCCTTCTCTATCCTTGGACTTGACGATCATGTTGTCTACGTATACCTCAACTTCTTTGTGCATCATGTCATGCAGGAGTGTGGTTGCGGTGCGTTGATATGTAGCTCCGGCGTTGATTAACCCAAACGGCATGACCGTATAGCAATAGGTTCCCCATTGAGTGACAAAGGCGGTCTTATGCATGTCTTCTATGGCCATTTTGATTTGGTTATAACCCGCGTACCCATCCATGAAGGATAGTAACGCGTGGTCTGCGGTATTGTCCACCAATATGTCGATATGTGGTAGAGGGAAGTCATCTTTAGGACTTTCTTTGTTTAAGTCCCTAAAATCAACACAAACACGGATTCTCCCATCCTTTTTTGGTACAGGTACTATGTTGGCTACCCAGTCAGAGTACTCGGAAACTTTGATGAACCCGGCCTTGAATGGCTTATCGACTTCTTCCTTAATCTTGAGAGCCCATTCTGTTCTCATTCGACGAAGCTTCCGTTTCACGGGCTTGAAACCTGGCTTAATTGGGATTCTATGTTCGGCGATATCCCTGTCGATCCTTGGCATATCTTTGTAGGACCAAGCGAAAGCGTCTTTGAACTCATGTAGGAGGTCTATGAAACTGGCCCTTTCGGTGGGGTTCAGGGTAGTCCCTATCCTAAGTTCTTGGGGTTCTAGTTCGGTTCCTATATTGATGGGTTCGGTGTTCTCTATTACTGGTCCCCCTTCCCCCTCTTGTAGTATTTCTTTGGTTATGTAGAGAGGTATCTCAATTGAGTCTGGGTCTGGGTCATCCTCAGTATCATCGTAAACATAATTGCACTCAAGATAACACAAAGAGTAAGCAGAACCTGATTTATTCATATTAAAGTTTGAGAAAAGTTGAAACAAAGAAGCCATCTGATCTGGGTCAGTGGCGGTAAAGGGACAGTTGTTGGGACATTTCCCGAACTATCACATTATTTGAGGCTAAGCTAGGAGAAACAAAGGGAATGAGGGTGACGACAGGAGGAGACTACTTAGTGACTTCTCTAGACTCCGACTCTGACTCGAATTCATCGTCTTCTGGTTCTCCTTTGAACATCTCTCCTTCTCCAGTGGTGAGCTTGAAGAGTCTTCCTTGATTGTTGGTCCACTTGATTGATTTTCTCCATCCTTTCTGCTGGTTCGCGTTTGTTTCTGTGATTAACGCAATAGGGTTGAAGTGGTCGTCTTAAAGTATCATGGTTATGATCTCATCCTGCGCGGCTCTAACAAATCGATCTTCTCCAAATAGTAGACTAACAGCTTGTTCGTCTAAGTAAGGTGCTTGACGGTAGGAACCGTTTCTGGTGGAATGAAGTAGCAGTCGTGAAAGATCTCGATTCCAGCTAGCTTCCTTCCGAGGTAGTGCCAAGGTTCGGGAAATCCGTGAAAGGGTTCTTGACTTCCTTCCCTAACAAAGTATCCATTTAGGGTAGGGAAATATGGTCGCATTTGGACTCCTACGTGCTTACGGTTTTGAATTTGGGCAAGCATTTCGAGAACTTCCTCTTTAGTGGGTTTGTACCCTAGTCCAAGTGGCATTCTTTTTTGGTTGCCTTCCTTGTAGGGTGCGAAGGTGTTTCTTCGGGTAGGGTTCAAAGGCATTCCAGGGAAGTATCCCTGGGATTTGAGTATGTGGTTGACCACCAAGTTGGAGTAGGGATCGTAGTATAAGGGTGCCAATTCACTTTCTATGACACTTATGCTTTGAAAGCCCCCAAGTTCGTATACTGGATCCGCAAGGACTTGATTATTTGACTTCTTTTCGATTATTGCCTTGATGGGCGACGAAGTGATCGTCACCACTTTGCCATTTAATGGGATCTTGATCTTTTGGTGAAGAGTGGATGTTACCGATTTGGAAGCGTAAATCCAAGGTCTTCCTAGAAGTATGTTGAAGGAAGCTTCAATGTCCACTATTTGGAAGTTAACCTTTCGCTCAATTGGCCCTGTGGCTACGGTTAGGTTGATGAGTCCTACTACCTTTCGTCGTGTACCATCATATGCGCGAACACCTTGGTTGGTGGGGGTCCAATCCGACTCTTTCATGCCTAGTTTGTATGCCGTTTTTAGGGGTATGACGTTGACCACGGAGCCATCATCTACCAAGGTCATTGGCACATTCTTCTTTAAGCAAATGACAGTGATGTAAAGAGCCAAGTTGTGACTAGCGCCAAAGGGTGGCAAATCTTCATCCGAGAAAGTAATAGGATTACTTAGCTTCGGTGATTCTTGGAAGACCAAGTTGACTACATCGTCGGGTGTGGAGTTATGTACTACATTTAGTTTGGCCAAAGCTTGCAGTAAAGCTTGGCGATGTGGGAATGAGCTTGCTACTAGTTGCCCGAAAGATCACCTTTGTCTTCTGTAATTGCTTGAGCAAATGATCAGTGGAGTCATCTTCGTTATCATTTGGTGTGACAACGTTGGTTGGACAATTTTGAGTAGTACTTTGATATGGACGCCCCGAACGAGTTAAGTGGTCCACATCTTGGTCTTCACCATTTTGGACTATTTCCTTGACTAGGGAGTGTTCAATGAGATACTCGTCTTCATCATCATCGGCCCATACTCCATTGACTGTAGCTAGTTCTCTCATTCTCATGATTTCGTCCTCTAATTGTGTGATTTGGTTGACTAGTTTATCAACCACAGCGACTATTTCTTGCATGGTAGCATTTTGAGAGAAGATTAGTTGCGCATGTTCTTTAGGTGTTGCGTTAGGGTTATGTAAAGTTGTCACCACATTTTCCAATTCCGAAACTTGCCTATCCACACTCCTTGCCCATGCGATGAAGTCGGCGATGATAGGGGAAATGGTAGAGTAGAACCCTTCATTCTCGATTGCATGGATTTCAACTTCAATTGGAGAAATGAGGTGTGAATAATCTAGGGTAGATTCTTCACTCATGATCACTAGAATTCCAAGAGGATTCTGAGTGTTGTTGGGCTTACCTCCCGGCGGTATTGGTAGTCGACCATCCCCAATCATGTCTTGAAGCACATTTTTCAACTTGTAGCATTTTTCTGTGTCATGCCCCTTACCCCTATGATATTCGCAGTATGAGTTCTCGTCCCAGAACTTGGATTTCTTTTCTGGTTCGGGAGTAGGTCATATATGTTGAAGTTTGCCTTGCTTCATTAGCCTTTTTATAGCATTGGAGTAAGTGTCCCCAAGATTTGTGAATTTCCTCGGTGGGGTACTCTTCTTAGATGGCTCGAGAAGGTTAACTTCATCGGTCTTGCTAGTGGAGCCGTAAGAACGACTTGTTGAGCCTTGATATCCTCGACCTACCGTTTTGGACAAGAGCCCTTTACGGATGTCATCTTCAATTCTCGTTTCTAGTACGGTTAAGTCCTTGAAAGTTTTGATGTTTTGGTATCTCAAATGATTTGCATAGATGGGCTTTAAGTTGTCCACGAATTTCTCCACAAGGGTAGCCTCATCTGGGCGTTCAACTAGTTGGGTACTAGTCTTCCTCCACCTACTTAGGAAGTCGGTGAAACCTTCTTTGTCATTTTGGGTAAGAACCTCTAGAGTGCGCATGTTAACTTGGATCTCAGCATTATCCGCATATTGCTTAGCAAACTCGATCGCGGCATCTTCCCAAGTAGCGATCTTCTTGTGTTCTAGAGAGTAGAACCATTGCTTTGGGATGGTGTCAAGAGATGAAGGAAAGATCCTTAAGAACATCTCGGGTTTGATGCCTTTGATAGACATGTAATCCTTGAAGGCACGGATATGGTTCAAAGGGTTTTCATGCCCCTTGAATTTAGGGATATCCGTCATGTTGAAGTTAGTTGGCAACTTGGAACTCACGGCCTCATACTTGCGATTATTCTCCCTATAAATGTCATCCCCTTTAAGATACATCAATTGCTCCTCTAAGTATTGGAGTCTTTTCTCAGCTGCAGTTATTCCCATGGGAGGATTTTCGTCCCTAAAGTCATTCACGAAGTCATCAACGACTTCACTTTCTCGAGGAGGCAACCTCGCTTCTACGGCATAGATCCGGCCTTTTATGGTGTCAAGGCGATCATACACTTGGTCTTGGGTAACTTGGAGTTGAGCTAGCGCGGTTAGGATTCGATCATTACCATCTTGGAGTTGATTGAAGTTCACGTCGCTTGTTTCAGGCATCTTGGAAATTGGATAAGAGATCGACGGCGAATCAAAACATGATCGATCATTCTAACACACTTACTAAGAATGAAATGTTTTGACTCGTGAAGTGGGTGTGTGCCACTTGTGTTGGTGAGCTTTGAAGAAATGACAAAGTTTGAAAATGTGTGTCCTAGTCAACTATAGTGTAGTTGTAGGAGTGGACTCGAAGTGAGGTTTTGAAATGGGCTTGGGCCCGAATTTGATTCGATAAATGGACAGAGTTTCGACTCGGTTTTGCGCTAATCATGGGCCTTTTTCGAAATTTACATTTTAAAAGGGGTTTTGATTTTACAAAAATCGCCATGGTTTCGTTTAGAGACGGTGATCATGTAAGGTACAAACATTTATACAAGCACTATAATGGGATGCTGAGTGCATTTAAAAGGGTTTTGGTTTAAAGGGTGGGTTGCCATACCGAACAATCAAACCTGAAGTCTGTGGAGAGGCTCGTACCAAACAAGAGTAAGGCCGATTCCTAGTCCATTTCCTCAAGTAGTGAAAGTCCTTGATACAAATAAGAGTAAGTACCATAGTATGGATGACGTCAATCGCTATCCATCCTTAGGCCCAAATAAAAATTAGGACCGTTTAGACGAGACGATTGGTCGGATGGGTTGGGTTGGGCCTAGGAAGGCCGAATAAAACGATCTAGGAAGACCGAGTTATGAAAACCGACAATTGTCTGGTACAAACTATTCCCTAACCTTGTTCAAGTTTCACCCTTTTGGCTACACGTAAGTGTATTATCCCCAGCGGAGTCGCCAAACTATGGACGCGGGCCACGGGGGCGCTTGGGAAACAAGCGTTTGCATTTGTGGAGTCGCCACCAATTTATTGTGGAAAATTGGAAACCGTTCGAATACCTCGTGTCATGTCAAGACACAAAGTAGTGACATGAACACCAAGAACTCGTTACCCTTAGCATTCTATGTCTAGAATGACTCTCGTGGATGCCAATGAACACGGATGTTCACAGAGATCTAGAGTAAGGGGTGAGGGTACGTATTAGGAAGCTCTTTTGATCGAGCACCTAATCCCGCCCGCCTCGATAGCGGCCTCTACTAATGATTAGGGAAGTTATTCATACTCGATATATCGTCGATTATATGCATGCAATGCAACATCCAAGTTTTGATCCTAGCATGTGAAGATTAAACTAAGTCGGTGAACAATTAATTTGACAAACAATTAGGTCGAAGTAGAAATTAAGGTTCAATTACATGTGAAAACATACAAATGATAAAAAAAATACAATGATAAATACAATAAAGGAAAATTACAATAATAAAAATTACAATAATTACATCGGGTTTAGCGATTTATGTCGAAAATACTTCTAAAACGGATAATTTAAGAAAAAGAATAAAGGAATGAATTAACGAACAAATCATTAGGCGATAATACGGTTAATAGTTAATTACACGTAAACTAATTAATCAGTCAAGGCGAACGGAAGTTCGAGACAAGTCAACCTCGAATAAAGCAGCAGCAGCCGCGCGCCTTTAGAAGAGGCGCGCAGCTTGCGATTCTTTGCTCTTTCCAAGGGTGAGTTCTCCGTGAAGCCGAACGCAAATCGTTAATATTGATTGATGATTTTAAGGATTGATTTTGATAACTAACTCGGATAGAAGTGATTTAATACATTAATTACATATGAATGAGTCATAAAGGCATTAAAACATGGATGAAACGAATGTGAACGAATTATTTACATGGACGAAAGATTGATTAGTGACATGGGTGAACTAAATAGGTTAAACATGATGAATTAATGATGAACTAATGACGAATATGACAATAAACAGATGGAAATATATCAATGATCGAATTCCAGAAACTCAATATGAATGAATCGAATTTCTACAACCCGGATTGATTTTAATGACGAAAACCCGCAAATATCGGATTATAAGGGATTTAAGGTCGGATTTAATGACTAATCACATGCGTTAATGAATGATAAACAGCGTACATGTGGGATTATTATGCTATTGTATCAAAGAATTGACGAAAACAAACGAAAACAAATAAAAGCTAACGAATTTACGATGATTTAAGGAAGAAGAAAGGAAACAGAGTCTGCAGCAATCACGAAGAGGCGCAGCAGACATCGCGCTCTCCAAGAGGCGCAGATTCTTGCGTCCTTTTCTCGACGGTTATCTTCTGGTAATCCGTAAAAAGGGTTTTAAACATGGTTTTAGAAATCGGTTTTAATAAGTATTTTCGACATAACTCTTACATTAATGATACAAAAAGTAAATAACAACAAAAGAAGGAGGATTTACACCCTCAGACTTACATGTTTGACGAAACGAGATGAACTAAGTTTATGATTAGCGATGCTGTAACACCCGCGAATTTTCCATTTTGACATTTATAATTTAATTAACCATTATATGGTCTTATTTATATTTTAAATTATTTAATTTAATTAATTTCATTATTAAACATGATTTTTATAAATATTATATTTTTAAAGCTTAAGTTATACAAAATAAATATTTTGGTCGGATAATAATGATAATAATAATAATATTCTCCGTCTTGAGTTGTAGTGGGCTTGAGACGTAAATTCATGTGTATATCGACTCAATTTTGCTTATTGGGCCTAGTATAACCAATGGACTCACCTACTACTCCTTCCTCCTCATCAAAATAATGAGGGAAACCCTAACCCCTCCTCCTTCCTCACAATTTCAGCAACACCACCACAAACACAAACACCATTTTCATACTCTCCTCTTACAAATCTTCAAAACACCATAACTTGCTCAATTCTTATCCGAATCAAGTGATTTTCGCGTCTATCTCTTCCTCTCATCGCCCTCCATCTTTCTAGGTAAGAAAGACACCGACTTTCCTCCTTATATAGGGCTGTCGAGCCGTTTTATACATGGTACGCTTTTTCTAATTTTGATTCTTAGTCTTATTTTGTGTTTTCTTATGTTTAGGAGAAGTTTTAGTTGACCCTAAGTGGATTCTTGAAAGGTAGACGAGTCTTTTGTGGATTTAAGTGCAAAAAGGTAACGGTGATGGGTTACTCGACATTATGTCAATTTGGGTGTTCATACATGTTATAGTTTGTTCACATGTGTGTTAAAGTTAGATTCTTTACATGTTTTTACTTGTTTGTTGTTGATTGAGTTTTGTGTGGAATCTCTCTTGGTGGTTTGAAGAATTTTCTAGTATTTTGTATACATGGATGAATTAGTAAAGAAACCGTCTTATTCATGCTTAATAATTGTGTTTAATTATGTCACGAATTTGTTAGTTTGGAATTGTTTGAATTTGAATCGAACCTTGTGTTTTAATCCCTCTTTTATGCTTTGATTTCACCCTTAATACTTGTATAAAGTTGCTTGGGTAATATATGGTGGAATTAGGATTGTAATGGCATGATAAAAAAATGATTTGGGGATGAAGGTGAATTTGGTGTGTCGTGCAAATCAGCACCACGGCGCAGTCTGCGCACCTCGACGCAGTCGCGCACACACTGACCAGTTTTCGTAAAATGGCCATAACTTCTTCGTTACTTGTTTATTTGAGGCTTATGACCTATCGTTAGAACCGTAAGAGGATAAGCTATCACCTTCAACTGGTTTCACCTCATTATCATGTATAGAACTCAAGTTATGACCGTTTGAAGTTGACCCTTGTTGTAGTCGAGTACTAAACTTGTTGTTATAGATTGGGTTTTTAGTTTCTTGTTGGGTATGCATCTTAACTTTGGTTCTAATGCTTGTGTATGATGTGTTGAGACTCTTTTATCATGGGAGTACTTGATATTTGTTATACTCTTGTACTTATGCATGCTTCACATGAATTGTTTACGTTATGTTTATATAATCATTGTTACTCGTATTTGTGACCGGAGTGTGACGGTTTACATTGTGTGACTACTCGACATTCCTTATTTATTTGCCCTCGGACATTGGGTCACGATTAGGTGCCATTGTTTCCGAGTTGGGCTATCTTCCTTCCGCTTCTTCGGACTTTGGGGTACGGCTAGGTACCATGGTTCCGATTTGGGGTTACTCGACCTTGGGGCACGGCTAGGTGTCATGGATCGAGTCTTGGATACGATTTGGGATTGTATGTCGAATCGGGTGTCGTCCATCCCGAGAGTCTGGCCAGATTTAGACTAGGACCGTATTATGAGCGTCGTCCTACCAGGAGGTTGGAGTCTAGGGTTTGTCTTGTTTTGAGTCAATCCTTTGTAAATGTCTTGCTTGTTACGGTCATTGGCGTGTTCTTATATACGAGAGTGCACGTCTTCTATGATTGTTTGTGAGAGTCTTGGTCCTATCGGATACTAGTGGTGAGATGCAAGCCCCTAGTTGCGATATGATCGCCGGGATTGATGTTCCCATCCGTTCTTTTGGTGAGATGCAAGCCATAAGTATGAATGTGACATTAGTAGCCACGTCCCGTGCTATGGTTCTTAAGAGGTTTTCAAGGAATGGCTATTGGTTTCCATCCATGTATTTTCTATTCAATTGATCCGTTGTTTACCTTCTTCATATGATTCGATGCCTAATCTCATATCCATGTTTTGGTTACCTTGAATGCATGTTTAATATAATGTACCATGCCTATCTCATTAAGAATGCAATGTGCCTATCTCATTAAGAATGCAATGTGCCTATCTCATTATGATTATCGTTTATATTCCCTTGTTCATATTATTCAAGTATGATGCATGATCAATATGTTTAATTAAGTTCTTGCTTATGTGCATTTTGACATATTGTGGGCCGGGAGAACCCCGAGTTACTCCCCACCGACGTATGGCGTTCATGTTTACATGAATGACAGGTTTGTGATGCAGATTATGGGGAAGACGTGTGAGCTAGCGAGAACGTTGAACCTTGGACCTTAGTTATAGTTTGCTTAGACTCACCTATCGTTAGACTTGTGTTTATTCGTGGGATATCTTTTCCCCAACGCACTTCGTTTTTAATTGTAAAACTTATTCATCTTACTTTTCATTTTCGTTTGATCACTTATGGTGGATTTCACACTTTAAACTTTAAAGGTTTTAAAAATCCCTTATTTTCCGCTTAGATTTAATAGTTCTTTTGATGCCTCATCGAGGGGTGTCACAGTTGGTATCAGAGCATATGTTGCTCCCGACGCACACACGTGTACCCCGAATTTAACCTTGAACTTGACCTTGAATAATGAATGAGAGATGGGTAGAACTAAGGACCTAAGTTGGTAGTCTCTTTGTGCATGCTATTTGTTAGGTGCTAACATGGTTGACTCTTTGGGTGTCTCGAGAAGATGGTACGACCAACCAAGGTGGAGAATACTATCATGGAAGCTCTTACTCTAATTCTTCGGAATCAACGGAATGTCAATGCTCCAGTGAATCATCGCCCTATCCGTCGTGGCAAGAGACCCTTTGCGCCCTCACCTTCATCACCTTCTAGCAAGAAGAGGTTGGTGTTGAGAGTCCAAGGACAAAGAGTACAAGACCATGGAGGACAAGAGCCAATAGTGCAAGAGCCAAAAGGACAAGTCCCTACATCTACTAATAGGCTTAGGGAGAACCGCAAGTGCTTCAAGTGTGGGCAAGCTTATCACCCTGGGATTGGATGTTATGATATGCCCTTGAAGTGTTACCATTGCAAGAAGCTCGGACATCTCTTCAAGAATTGCCCCAAGAAGAAGACTACCCCTCCTCCTCTCCCTCATTCTCTGGAAGCCGAGCCAAGAAGAGTCATTCTTGTCGAGAATCAAGTCGGAACCGCCGTTCCTCCCGACACCGTTATGGGTGTGTTTTCTATCCTTGATCCACCTTTTCTTACTTTTATCCCGTGATGCTCATCCTTCCTTTCTAAACTCTCTTTTGCTTTACCTTTGAAGCTAGTTTGGTACCCACCCGACCTATTCTTCGTTTTTGTTTCTCCTTACATAACATCTTGCATACGGATCTCTTACTCTTGAAGAATGTCTTTACCGTCTTGAAGATACCTCCCTCTCTTCGAGCACCTTGTCATATTCCCTTATCCTTGTGCTTCTATGCCTTTCGCAACTCTTATTCCATATCTTGGGAGCTGTCTTTGTACCTTTTCTCCTTATAATGCCCCTCTTGTATACCTTCATTTTTGCCTTATGGAATGTTAACTTCGGTCAGATAAGTTGGCTTTTGTGGAGTTTGTTTGTGTTTGACCCTTAACCCCGGTTTTGAGAGGTCGTGATGTTAGAAAGGCTTAGGTAATGTGATGATAAATACTTAGTGATTCTTATACCTAGTGCCTTGACCAAGTGAGTATAATTGATTGGTGGATTCTTTGTGTTAGGAATGAGTTGCCTATGTGATTAAAGTTATAGAACTTGGCTTTGTTGTTTATGTTTGGGATTTGAAAGCTTAGTAGGTTGAGTGTCGTCACCTTAGGAGTAAACATGAGATAAATTTATGATAGGAGCTTGGAAGGAGACCTATTTTTAGATGTTAATGATTCCGTATAGATTGGTGATGCGATTTGATGTTAGTTGTCCCTTGAGAATTTTGTTGAGAAGTCTTTGTTAATTCTTTCTTTGGTTTTTAAAACATTGAGGTTGTATCAAGTACTTGAGATAAATGGGTGCTTTTATACTTGAGTGGTAGATTTGCTTTAGAGAAATCCTAATATGTGATAGGATAGATGAACAACGAATCTAACCAATTCATCAACCCTTAAGCGAGCGTTTATTTTTACCTTGATCAGTCATAGAGGTGTAATCCTTTAAGAGAGACTTGCATATAAGGAATGAGATGAATTGCCTTGACCCTCGTTTTGGAATTTGGTCGTTTTGTTATGATGGTACAATATCCTAATAGGCGTGACCTTGTTAGAGAGAACCTTAAGTCTTAGAAAGTGTATGGTTTAAGCCCTAAAATCCCCCTCGTACCTTTAATCATCTTCCTTCCCTTCGTTCATACCTTGATTAGATTTATTTCTTAAGTATAAAAGTTTACTTGTCGTTTCCTTGCCTTGAATACCTCTCTAATTCTAATGTCTCTTACTGGTGTTAACTAGTTACCTTTATTATTGACTCCTTTAATCTCACACCTCGTCATGTTCATGTATCCCATTGAAATTTCCTATCATTTATTGACCTAGTTATTGCTCTTGTTTCTTTAGTGGAGTGATGGCATTGTTGGCTACGTTGTAGAGTGAGTGAGATGCTCTTTGAGGATTCTTTGTGAACCTTGATTTCGTCAAAATTGGATTAGTGGAACTCGAGTTGAGTTGGGTAGCAAAAATTGTATGACAAACCTATTTACTTTTGGTTGGTGGTCTTTATGATTTGGGGAATGTGATCATCTATGCTTGTGAATTCGGGTGTGAATAAGATTTTGGTTTGGAGTGTTAGAAAGTATGAAGACCTTGAGATTTTGACCTTTGATTAAGGATTTTACCAAAGTGAGAACTCCTAGTAGTCGATAGTTGGTTATGTGTGTAACTCTGTTAGTAGTTTTGATCTTTCGTGGAAATCGTTTATAGATGACTTATATTTGAGGGTTATGGAATCACAATTGTGGTGGAGTGACTTGACCCACGGGATAGCATAGGAGTAAAGTGTGCAAGTATTTTGAGGAAATTCTTGGGAGTTATGTGGTCATGAGTTACCGTTCAGGATGACTTTGTTGTTTGACATTTGACTTTCTGGCGTTTCCTTGTTGTTTAAATTCCTTCCTTCCTTAAGCATGAGCATTTCCGTTCATACCTCTCTTCTTCGCTTCATCATGCTCCTCCTTTAAATTTGATACTCGTAACTTGTGAAATTCAATCTTTGATATCCTCGTAGACTCGATTTCAACACTTCTCCTAGGAAGTTCATCATAGCTCTTTTGTTGGTAAAGTTTGAACCCTCTTAGCGTACCTTGTGTTCATGATATCTAAGTTCTCTTCATTTCGTACTATTTCTAAACATTTCAAGCTACCACTTTTGATCCATTGTTAAAAGTTTATGTTACTTTTATAAAACCCTACCTATTTTAAAGGTTTGAAAATGGGAATTTGATTTAGTTTTCCTTTTGTTCTATAAGTACAACTCCTTTTTATTGATTTTAATTGCTAAACCCGAGTTACTTTTAATTTTGCTCAATTTCTAACTAACTTTGACCTACTTATGATTCCTTTGTCAGAGTTTAATATTATATTTTCGGAAATTTGACTCCATTTGCGTTTAAAAGTGAAACCTCTATCTCTAATTTGGCTTTGGCAAAAGAAAATTTGAGTGAATTACCTTTTTCTTTCGATTTTGACGTTGATCGGATGTTAGAACTCGTTATTTGAAACGTTTAATAACTTGTTCTACGCTTGTCGGCGGGTGATTTCTGTTTTAAATTTGTCTTTGACTTGGAAAGTTAGCGTTCTTGTGTGCACGACAAGAGCAATTTCGTTCCATGAATGAGACTTATACCTTTGAAAACTCTTCATTAATGTTTTTGAAAGTATTTTAATTTTCGATTCATACAAATGATTTGCTTTTGACCATATCTTCGATATGGAATGTGATGTTCTTGAATGCGCAACGAGAGCATTTTCGTTCCTTTGATGAGAATCGGTTACATTTAAAAATTTTATTTGAGACTTCTGAAAGGATTTTGATTCTTACGATAAGTAACCTTTTATTGTTTTGGTTACCAATTTTAAAAGTTCAGTTTTACTTTTTATAACCTTTCTTTTCTACCTTCAAGTTTCGAGGATGAAACTTTTTAAAAGATGGGGTGATTGTAACACACGCGAATTTTCCATTTTGACATTTATAATTTAATTAACCATTCTATGGTCTTATTTATATTTTAAATTATTTAATTTAATTAATTTCATTATTAAACATGATTTTTATAAATATTATATTTTTAAAGCTTAAGTTATACAAAATAAATATTTTGGTCGGATAATAATGATAATAATAATAATAATATTCTCCGTCTTGAGTTGTAGTGGGCTTGAGACGTAAATTCATGTGTATATCGACTCAATTTTGCTTATTGGGCCTAGTATGACCAATGGACTCACCTACTACTCCTTCCTCCTCATCAAAATAATGAGGGAAACCCTAACCCCTCCTCCTTCCTCACAATTTCAGCAACACCACCACAAACACAAACACCATTTTCATACTCTCCTCTTACAAATCTTCAAAACACCATAACTTGCTCAATTCTTATCCGAATGAAGTGATTTTCGCGTCTATCTCTTCCTCTCATCGCCCTCCATCTTTCTAGGTAAGAAAGACACCGACTTTCCTCCTTATATAGGGCTGTCGAGCCGTTTTATACATGGTACCCTTTTTCTAATTTTGATTCTTAGTCTTATTTTGTGTTTTCTTATGTTTAGGAGAAGTTTTAGTTGACCCGGAAGTGGATTCTTGAAAGGTAGACGAGTCTTTTGTGAATTTAAGTGCAAAAAGGTAACGGTGATGGGTTACTCGACATTATGTCAATTTGGGTGTTCATACATGTTATAGTTTGTTCACATGTGTGTTAAAGTTAGATTCTTTACATGTTTTTACTTGTTTGTTGTTGATTGAGTTTTGTGTGGAATCTCTCTTGGTGGTTTGAAGAATTTTCTAGTATTTTGTATACATGGATGAATTAGTAAAGAAACCGTCTTATTCATGCTTAATAATTGTGTTTAATTATGTCACGAATTTGTTAGTTTGGAATTGTTTGAATTTGAATCGAACCTTGTGTTTTAATCCCTCTTTTATGCTTTGATTTCACCCTTAATACTTGTATAAAGTTGCTTGGGTAATATATGGTGGAATTAGGATTGTAATGGCATGATAAAAAAATGATTTGGGGATGAAGGTGAATTTGTTGTGTCGTGCAAATCAGCACCACGGCGCAGGCTGCGCATCTCGGCGCAGGCTGCGCATACAGCCTGGACCAGTTTTCGTAAAATGGCCATAACCTCTTCGTTACTTGTTTGTTTGAGGCTTATGACCTACCGTTAGAACCGTAAGAGGATACGCTATCACCTCCAACTGGTTTCACCTCATTATCATGTATAGAACTCAAGTTATGACCGTTTAAAGTTGACCCTTGTTGTAGTCGAGTACTAAACTTGTTGTTATAGATTGGGTTTTAGTTTCTTGTTGGGTATGCATCTTAACTTTGGTTCTAATTGTAGATACCCGTATCCGTCGATATTGGAATTTATAGAGAACCCGACAAACACCCGATGATGATAGGACACATGTATTCTTTAGTTGCCACTGTCATTATTTGGAGCTCGTTTTACGATGTAGAATGGGCGTCGTCGATGAAGTATTTTATTAATTTAAATGATATTTAAATTAATGTTTTTTAAGTGAGTTCATTTTATTAATTTAAATGATATTTAAATTATGGTTTTTTTAGGTGAATTCAATTTATCTTATTTTATTTTGAATTTATTTTCCCAAGTTTATTTTATTGAAAATAAAATAAATATTTGATTTGAAAAATCATTTTATGAATATATTTGATTTGAAAAGTCATTTATTTTAATGGGTTAATTGATTTGAAAAATCGATTTTAAAAGCGAAGGAAACTCGTTTTTACACTTGTTCTTGAGCTCGTTTTTTAGCTCGGTTTTTGAGCCCGTTTCCTTTACGAATTGGCACGAATCTCGAGTACACTAACCCACCTAAGCCTCTACCCATCCACCCTTGTTCGAACCCCCCAAACCATGGCCCAAATTCTCGTCCCAAACAACCCCAAACAGCCCGCAACAAACGAGCAGCCCCCTGTTTTGGCAGCTCAATCTCGAGCCCAAAACCCGCTCCAAACACTACCAAGACCCGTACCCATTAACCCTAACCCATACCCTAGTATCCTACCCATATTATCCTAGCTTAATCACCAAGAAAACCCCCAAAACGAACCCTAGAAACCCCCCCAAAAGCTGCTGGACAGCAGCTATGTTCAGCAAGCCCGATTGCCCCTCCCTCTCTTTTAACCTATTTTAACTCCTTATAAATACGACCCCTTCACCATACATTCATTCCTCTAAGTCCTCCATACATCTAAGCATCACATACAAGCTTTAAACCTCAGAAACAAACCCTAAACATCCTTCAAAAACCCTAAACAAAACCGACACACAAACTGAAACTGTTTGTGTGTCCTCTTCGAAAACCCTTTCGTTCCTCCATCAAAACTCCATAAAAATTCGAGTTTCTTGTTCCTAATTAACCACATAACATCCATCTACACATTAGACAAAGATTTACGAGCCAAATTGCCCTTGAGAGTACACGAAATCCCTCGAAAAACAGAGTGAAATAACACTCTGTTTTCGCGGTTTCTTCTTGTCTGTCCAGTTCTGTTTGTGCTCGTTTTTCGTGCCCAATAACCCAAAACGAGCAGGGGTTGCTTTAAGATCCTTGTTCTCCTCTCTTTCTAGTTTCCAAAACATCTTTTAAATCGAATTTTCGTCGTGAAACGAGGGAGATATCACTGTTTTAAAATCGCTGTCCAGAAAGTTTCCAAAACGCGTGTTTGCTTTATTCTTCGTCGACGACGGCCTCTCGAGATAAAATCTACCATCGATTACGACCCAAGACGGTGTCAACGATACATGTAGGTTGAGGGTGCATCAAATCCCCTTCTCTTTCCTCTTTTTTTATTTCGTTTTCTTATGCTTTTTTTATAGTTTGTTTTTTGTTTGTTTTCGTTTTGTTTATTGTTTGTTCTAATTAACTATGAAACTAGTTAGTCCGAGTATGAGTTAAAGTACCACCATGAACACCCGCGTTGACTTGAGATGGGAAAAGAAACCGCTACATCAGTCGGTCGTACACCCCCGTCTCATTTACATATCCTCGTGTTCAAGGTAGGGCATAAATAAAACGAGTTTCTAACTTCGCTCTTCGCTTTTGACCCCTTTGTTATTTCGGCCAATTCGACATACCCTAGGACCCGTTGTATGTTAGTTTAACCTCTGATTGTTAACCTATGACGTATTTAGATGACATTAAATTAATTTAATAACCTAATTAGACACATTAGGGTACATCGACATAGCTTTAAAAATCAACTAACAATTCTGTAAATAATTGAACGCATCTTTCTCATCACTTGATTTCTCGCTAGCATAGGAGTGCGTGATTAGCACCTTCCTATTAACACTCGACGAGTAAGCATTAATCTTATGATATCTGACCTAATTGGACCCTTAGGCCGTGTAGAATAACACACTTGCGCGTTTCTTCTCAATCGATCAATTTGTTTTATAACTTGTTTTCTAACTCGTTTTCTAATCCGTTTTGCAATCATCCATCTAACTAATGAACCCGACCTAGGAACTAGGGTAGCCGTGTCTGTGGCCGTGGCTTTAGGCCGTGGGGTTGGTCATGCCTCTCTTTGTCTCGTTTGTTTTATATCTTTTGTTCTTTGTCGTTTGATAGCTTGTAATTTATCGTTTGCTCGTCGGGTTGTAATCTTTCGAGTTAGTTTTCTTTTTTTACGAGTCAAAACCTCTTCAAAAAACCTTAGTCTTATTTGGTTAGACGGTTGTTCCCCAATGCTTGTAGGAGCGTAGTAAACCGCATGTTGTTTGAAGCAACATGGCCCGGTTTATGCTAATGCATGCTTTGGTGCGTAGCCCTATGTCTAATTCGATGAGATTAAGCGCGAGCACGCATTACGAGGAGTGACCCAAGGCCGTGGGTCATGTGAGCCGTGGGCCACCCCTCATGTGCACGGTTTTCAAGGCCAAACGGCCGTGTGTGGTGTCATGTTTTGCGTCGTGTGTATAGCGATTGTATTTAGATCGAGTTGTATCTTTAATTTATCGTTGCGTCGGCATGAAATGCCTGGTTTGTAATAGGTAGATCCCAACGGCTCCCCCATTCCCCCTTAAGCCTTGCTTGCTTTGTTTTGTATGTTGTTAGATCAATCAACCCACATGCTAAATTACAACTTTGACAAAGTTAGTTTAGTTGCATCTAAAACGACATAGAAATTGTTGTCACATGATAGGGTTAAAACAACGTTTGCATATCATACATCGTAGTAGCTATGACCTTGTTTGAAATCCGACACTTGACTTAGTAGAGGCCGTTATTGACGGGCGGGGTTGGGTGTCCTTATGGGCTTCCCAACACGTACCCTCACCCCTTACTCAAGATCTATGGTTTGTGGATCCGTCTAAATACCATTGGATTACGAGAGTCATTCAAATCGAGTGATATAGGGTACAAGTCTTTATCTTTAATCACTCGTAGTCGATTGGCTTTATGCTTTTCGATGAAAGGTGTAAAGTTGACTTGAACGGTTCCAAGTTCCCAAAAAACTTGGTGGCGACTCTAATTGGTCTTAATTCGATTCGAAAGAACCTCGAGTCGATTATGCCTGGTGTGGATCCCGCGGGCCGCGAGCCTTCCGAGGGCCTTGTCCACGGTTTGGCGACTCACTGGGAAAAGAGGACTAGTTACACTGTGTTTCTAGGGTCTTTTCCTCCGAGGTGAAACTTGAAAAGAAAGTGTTGGAAAGTAAAACATTACTCATAGTGCTACGATTCATGCATAAACCCTTAAGGACTTGCCCGGGCCGTCCCAGCGTTTCTTCGTGATGCGTGGGGGGCGACGTCCCACTATGCCAGGAAGCTGCACATTGCTCGCTTCCACTTCGCCTCGCGTGGTTCTTGAGGGTGGGGACGATCTTCTAGGTACTTTACCTTAAGACACCTCGCTCTATTAGACCGCAAAAGGATGGAGGGCATAGACCTTCTTATAGAAGACTTGCCGAGACCTAGAGATGTCTAGGAGCATACATCCTTATAACATGAGAATGACAATGTGCAATGTGTTTTCCCGAGTCCTTTTTTTTCGAAAATTCCAAGTCCTTTTCAAAACCGAACTTTTGAACAACTTACTTTCAAACCTAGCATGATTTTCAAAACGCGGAATGCTGCCCAAATAGGACTAGAATTTCGGCCCAAAACAAGCTTTTATAGCCGGCATGCTGCCCATTTCAAATCTCTTTTTTTTCAAATCGATCATTCGTTTTCAAAATCAATCCAAAATGTTTCTCGAACCTCAACCAAGCATTGAAATGCGTCGAGTCGTGTCCGGGTCATGGCCGTGTTAGGCCGGGTTTGTTTCAAGAGTCTAGAACACGACCTTGTTGGGTCACCCAAACTCACCTCTTGGGCTTTGAGTCATGTTGGTCGACCTTTTGGTCTAGAATAGTCCATAAAAAAAAAAAAAACATCCAAGCTAGGCCTTATGGACGTTTCACTCGAACCCTGGGCTATGTTAGCCCAATCACGGGTTTAGTCACACCGAGTCCAGTTTAGAATCGAGTTATGACAGTTTGAGTCATGTCGTTTTGTCGAGTCTAAAATGAACCGATGTCTAAATCAAACCGTGAGTTGAACCTTTGGTTAGTCAATCTCAAGTCGAGTCTTTGTTCAAGTCAAGTTAGGGTCGTGTCCTTAAGTGTGCAGGGGCTCTTACTTTAAATATTGACTCGAAGACGGGGTTTTCTTGTAGAAAGGCCGCCCAAAACCCGACGTCAAGCAATGGAAGATGCTATCAACAAGCTCACGGAGGCCGTGAACCTCATGATGACCCGAATGGATGTGATCGAGTCTAAGTTGGTTGAAGATTCCTCTTCATCTACTCCACCTCGACGATTTGGAGAAACGGTTCAAGTTCATCGAGGACCGTTTGAAGCTCTCCCAAGGGAAGAATATCCACTATGAGAATGCTAGGGCCTATGCCCCGATTCAGACAAATTGCCCACGAACATGGTACTCACCGACATCCCAAAGTTCAAGGGCATCAAGATCCATCCACCATGTTAAGGCCTATAAAGGGTACTTGGCACTGAAGGGAGTACCTGCTGATATGCTCTCTGAAATGTTCGCCCAATCTCTGGGAGAACACCCAAAGGCTTGGTTCTACAATCTGGACCTTAAGAACTTCCCCACTTTCGAAGATATTACGGTGGAGTTCTGTAAGCACTATGCTGACAATGTTGAGATTCAAACCAACATAAGGACTTTGGAGGTAATGACACAGAAGGAAAAAGAGGGCTTTACTGAATTCCTCGCAAGATGGCGCGCTGAAAGCGTGAAGTTAGCCAAGAAGCCTGGCGAAGTTGAAATGGTAGATAAGTTCGTAAAGAATCTACGACCTATTTACCGTAATGCTCTGAAATACCAGAATTTCAGTTCTTTCAAAGAATTGATAAGAATCGGGATAAAGGTAGAAGATGACGTCCGAATGGCAGAAGTTGAGAAGCCAAAAGGATACCAAGGGGCCTCATCGTCTAGGACCAAAGCCCCAACAACGACCCATTTAGATGAAGCCATCAATCTCTTAGAAGGGCAATCGAAGAAGTCGCAACGCCAAACACCTAGGGCATTCACCGATATCGGATGCACTTATACATACGCTCTCCAAAGGCTCATAGCCCAAGGAAAGCTGAAGCCTATTGGTCCAACTCCGGACCCTCCCGCTGATCAACAAGGTAAATGGTATAAACCAAATGCCTACTGTGCCTTTCATCAAGGGAAAGGCCATGATACTGAAAGGTGCTTTAGACTAAAGCACGAAATTCAAGACATGATTGAGAACGGAACGCTCCCAATCCCAGCCATAAAACCCAATAACATCACCAATCCATTTGGCGATCACGCCAACTTTGTTTCTGTCGAAGACAATGTCGATTATTCCCATCTTATCCGCCCATGTCACTTGAAATGGGTGTTTATCAGGAAAATATTTGTGGAGTGCTGTGAATTCTTGCCAAACCCGAAGAATGAAATTCAAGTCGGGAGTCTTGCTCTAGAATGTACTCCTCTCATTAACGAAGTTAATAAAAGACAATTCGATTCACCAACCTTCATCATCGTAGATCCTCGAGGACTACCTCGGGATGGAGGCCGACCATCAAAGGGATCAAGGACTAGAACCGAGCATCTAAGCCGACAAAATTGAACAAGATAAAGCTCAAGACCAGATTTGAAAATTATGAGTCGGGATCTGTTTTCTTATCTTAGTCGAGTCGAGTCTAGAACTTTCTTTTTTTGAATTTGAGTCGTTTGTTCCGCGATGACCTAGGATGTGTCCTAGGAATCGTTTCTTCGAGTCTGTTAAGCATTTGTCATTCCAATAAAAGTTGCAGTTTCGTTTCCAAATATGTCTTGTTTCCAATCCTCAATCATTCCGAAACATGATAAAACGCACAACACACTCAAAGGAATCCCTGGGGTAGAAATATGTCCTGTTTCAAAATGTAAGGTACACTAGGATCCCGTGTTTGATTCCTTTACCTATTCCATGTCTGGCGGTAGGAAACCTCCATCAGAACAAGTGCTTATGACAAGCTTTTAGATGAATCTATGACGAACCCGGACTAGCTCCTTGTTTCCCCTATCGATGATGGAAGGCAAGCCTTTTCCCCAACAAAATCATCCCATCTCGAAGAGAGAAGATATCAACCCGTTCTAACAAGGAATTGTTAGTTCCTACCCAAATTAGTTGGCGAAGCCCAATTTTCAAGGTGTATCCATTTATGACTAAGAGAATGAATAGAAGATCATTTTCAAAGAGAGAGAAAAAAGATGAAAAAAATGACAAAAAAAAAAGAAAAATTGGAAAAATGAAAAAAATGAAAAAAATGAAAAAATAAAAAAAGAAAAGTGATGAAAGAAAAAGGAAAAAAGAAAAAAAGATGTTGAAGTCATTGCAGAACGCTTTTGGTTGAATGTCGAAGTTCTGAAGCCTTTAAGTCAAGTCAAGTACCCATAGTTGAAGTTCAATGGGCGAAGCCCAAAAGCTTAAGTAGTAACCTCTTTACCCTCTAAGTCCTTCCCGAGACGATTCTGAAGGGGTTAGTCAGGAATTTTGAGAATCATTCCGCTTGTGCTGTTACATCCAGCCTTTAGGGTCCAGATATGGAGATTTGAACCCACATTGTTTTCCAACCCATTTGCACTCGGGTTTCATCAAACCCGAGATACCCTTTCCAACCACGATGTAAGCCATAACCCATTGGCCTTAGCACCAGAAAATGAACCTTCAGAATGACGGTCCACTATTCAAGCCTTTTGTTGCCAAGCTCCACATCCCAAAGAACCACAACCTTTTGTACCAACCCTAGACACGGGATTTAACGGTACCTTATAGGCTAGAATGGGATACGACATGATACCTTAGGTGAAACCTTCGAGTGTGTACACACAATCAATATGCCATGTTTATGCACCATGATCGAACTACGTCGGATTTGATTTCGCTCCACGCGAATACGTAGGCAGTCCTTCAGAATAAGGGATTCAATCCACTCATCAACCAAGTTGTCATCTTGTCAGTTTGTTACGGGTCTTAGCCAAGTCCAAATGAAGCCACCTTTGTTTGAGTTGGTCTTAGTGCTCGATGTAAGCTAGGATAAGGATATAGGTTCGGATGAATAGTATCAAGTCTCAGAATGAGCTTTATCGAACGGTTTATGCAAAGATGCTGAGTCACATAGATATGGGGTTGTGTTGGGAACAGAAAATATGAAAAACCCGCTGAAAAGAAAGAAGGCGTGGAAGAAAAATAGTAAAAGCCCGCTGAAAAGAAAGAAGGCGGTGGCAAGAGATGATGAATACTTTTGAAAAGAAAGGAGGCGAGGAGAAGAGTGACAGAATGTTCCCAACAAGAGTGATGTGTGATGTCTAAGATTTCTCATAAAATCAGTCTGTGTTCAGTGTCTCGGCGAAGCCAACGTTGTTGCTCAGTGAGTTTAATCCACCTTGTCAATGCCAAGTGATCTTGATTCTCATGTGCCCTTGGGAGCACGCCCATGCCATACGATATCTCCGTCCCAAGTCCGATGACCTTGTGATTCCTATTTGCCATCTTTTGGTGCCGGAACGGCCAATTTACATTTCTACCCCCAATAAGTCAATAATTGAATTAAAACCCGTGCACACTTACGGTTTTATTTTCTTTTTTTGTTTTACGGTAGCGGGCTACGCCCACGTTGTTTACGGGTCGTACAGAGTGTCTGAGTCGTATTTCCTGCTCGCCCGTCAAGGTTCGATTTCAAAATGCCAAAGATTTCAGAATTCCGAAATTTCAAAAACTTTTTGCATCAAATTTTGGGTCGACGACCCAACATCCAAGTGATTCATTTCAAATTCAAAATTTGGGTCGATAGCCCAATTATTCAAAATTTTCAACATGTTCAAATTTCGGGTCGATGACCCAGTCTTTCAAACTCAAATATCGGGTCGATGACCCAACATTCCAAGTGATGTCAAATTCAAACTCCGGGTCGATGACCCAATTATTCAAAATTTTCAAATTCAATTTTCGAATCGATGACCCAATCTTTCAAATGATCTAATTTTAGGATCGATGATCCAAATGTGCTTATGTGATGATTATTGCTAGTACGTTTTTGTGTTTCAAATGTAGCAGGATATGCTTCAACTGGGGGCTCTAAAGTCTTCGACTTTAGAGCCATTGCAAACTGGGGGCTCTGAAGCCGTTGGCTTCAGAGACCATTATCAAGATGAAGGGGATGACATCCACTCAAAAAATTCAATTCAATACAAGAGTATGAAATGGAAGAATTCCGCAGCAGAAAGCAAATGATGAAAGTGGCGGCAACCTCCTTGGAAAGTCCCGTCCCATTTGGGCACCTGCCAGCAGATGATAAGCTTTGGGCAAGGCCAGCAGATGATGAATTTTGGACAAACGCCAAACAGATGATAAACTTTGGGCATGTGTCGGCGAGCTTCAACTACGACGCGGGTTTGATTCCGTCAGAAACGGATACGTAGGCGCCTAAGGATAAGGCTCAATCCACCATTTATGCAATTTATGGGTCGATGACCAACGATGATAATTCGACGCAACAGAAGCAAGAGTCAACCCCAACGAAGTTTCGGTATGATCTCTTCTTATGGTCAAGCGAGCTTATATACGCAAGTCTAATGGACTATAAACGACCCGAAGAATCCTCGGTCGAGAGGGACTGGGGTACTTTGACTTTCGCCTTGTCCAAGCCTCGGTCAAAGTGGGGGCTCTGTAGATACCCGTATCCGTCGATATTGGAATTTATAGAGAACCCGACAAACACCCGATGATGATAGGACACATGTATTCTTTAGTTGCCACTGTCATTATTTGGAGCTCGTTTTACGATGTAGAATGGGCGTCGTCGATGAAGTATTTTATTAATTTAAATGATATTTAAATTAATGTTTTTTAAGTGAGTTCATTTTATTAATTTAAATGATATTTAAATTATGGTTTTTTTTAGGTGAATTCAATTTATCTTATTTTATTTTGAATTTATTTTCCCAAGTTTATTTTATTGAAAATAAAATAAATATTTGATTTGAAAAATCATTTTATGAATATATTTGATTTGAAAAGTCATTTATTTTAATGGGTTAATTGATTTGAAAAATCGATTTTAAAAGCGAAGGAAACTCGTTTTTACACTTGTTCTTGAGCTCGTTTTTTAGCTCGGTTTTTGAGCCCGTTTCCTTTACGAATTGGCACGAATATCGAGTACACTAACCCACCTAAGCCTCTACCCATCCACCCTTGTTCGAACCCCCCAAACCATGGCCCAAATTCTCGTCCCAAACAACCCCAAACAGCCCGCAACAAACGAGCAGCCCCCTGTTTTGGCAGCTCAATCTCGAGCCCAAAACCCGCTCCAAACACTACCAAGACCCGTACCCATTAACCCTAACCCATACCCTAGTATCCTACCCATATTATCCTAGCTTAATCACCAAGAAAACCCCCAAAACGAACCCTAGAAACCCCCCCAAAAGCTGCTGGACAGCAGCTATGTTCAGCAAGCCCGATTGCCCCTCCCTCTCTTTTAACCTATTTTAACTCCTTATAAATACGACCCCTTCACCATACATTCATTCCTCTAAGTCCTCCATACATCCAAGCATCACATACAAGCTTTAAACCTCAGAAACAAACTCTAAACATCCTTCAAAAACCCTAAACAAAACCGACACACAAACTGAAACTGTTTGTGTGTCCTCTTCGAAAACCCTTTCGTTCCTCCATCAAAACTCCATAAAAATTCGAGTTTCTTATTCCTAATTAACCACATAACATCCATCTACACATTAGACAAAGATTTACGAGCCAAATTGCCCTTGAGAGTACACGAAATCCCTCGAAAAACAGAGTGAAATAACACTCTGTTTTCGCGGTTTCTTCTTGTCTGTCCAGTTCTGTTTGTGCTCGTTTTTCGTGCCCAATAACCCAAAACGAGCAGGGGTTGCTTTAAGATCCTTGTTCTACTCTCTTTCTAGTTTCCAAAACATCTTTTAAATCGAATTTTCGTCGTGAAACGAGGGAGATATCACTGTTTTAAAATCGCTGTCCAGAAAGTTTCCAAAACGCGTGTTTGCTTTATTCTTCGTCGACGACGGCCTCTCGAGATAAAATCTACCATCGATTACGACCCAAGACGGTGTCAACGATACATGTAGGTTGAGGGTGCATCAAATCCCCTTCTCTTTCCTCTTTTTTTATTTCGTTTTCTTATGCTTTTTTTATAGTTTGTTTTTTGTTTGTTTTCGTTTTGTTTATTGTTTGTTCTAATTAACTATGAAACTAGTTAGTCCGAGTATGAGTTAAAGTACCACCATGAACACCCGCGTTGACTTGAGATGGGAAAAGAAACCGCTACATCAGTCGGTCGTACACCCCCGTCTCATTTACATATCCTCGTGTTCAAGGTAGGGCATAAATAAAACGAGTTTCTAACTTCGCTCTTCGCTTTTGACCCCTTTGTTATTTCTGCCAATTCGACATACCCTAGGACCCGTTGTATGTTAGTTTAACCTCTGATTGTTAACCTATGACGTATTTAGATGACATTAAATTAATTTAATAACCTAATTAGACACATTAGGGTACATCGACATAGCTTTAAAAATCAACTAACAATTCTGTAAATAATTGAACGCATCTTTCTCATCACTTGATTTCTCGCTAGCAT
Organism: Silene latifolia; assembly: GCF_048544455.1. Taxonomy (NCBI): domain Eukaryota; kingdom Viridiplantae; phylum Streptophyta; class Magnoliopsida; order Caryophyllales; family Caryophyllaceae; genus Silene; species Silene latifolia. The sequence continues at coordinate 57,930,358 of NC_133530.1, read as the reverse complement.
AGGAGTGCGTGATTAGCACCTTCCTATTAACACTCGACGAGTAAGCATTAATCTTATGATATCTGACCTAATTGGACCCTTAGGCCGTGTAGAATAACACACTTGCGCGTTTCTTCTCAATCGATCAATTTGTTTTATAACTTGTTTTCTAACTCGTTTTCTAATCCGTTTTGCAATCATCCATCTAACTAATGAACCCGACCTAGGAACTAGGGTAGCCGTGTCTGTGGCCGTGGCTTTAGGCCGTGGGGTTGGTCATGCCTCTCTTTGTCTCGTTTGTTTTATATCTTTTGTTCTTTGTCGTTTGATAGCTTGTAATTTATCGTTTGCTCGTCGGGTTGTAATCTTTCGAGTTAGTTTTCTTTTTTACGAGTCAAAACCTCTTCAAAAACCTTAGTCTTATTTGGTTAGACGGTTGTTCCCCAATGCTTGTAGGAGCGTAGTAAACCGCATGTTGTTTGAAGCAACATGGCCCGGTTTATGCTAATGCATGCTTTGGTGCGTAGCCCTATGTCTAATTCGATGAGATTAAGCGCGAGCACGCATTACAAGGAGTGACCCAAGGCCGTGGGTCATGTGAGCCGTGGGCCACCCCTCATGTGCACGGTTTTCAAGGCCAAACGGCCGTGTGTGGTGTCATGTTTTGCGTCGTGTGTATAGCGATTGTATTTAGATCGAGTTGTATCTTTAATTTATCGTTGCGTCGGCATGAAATGCCTGGTTTGTAATAGGTAGATCCCAACGGCTCCCCCATTCCCCCTTAAGCCTTGCTTGCTTTGTTTTGTATGTTGTTAGATCAATCAACCCACATGCTAAATTACAACTTTGACAAAGTTAGTTTAGTTGCATCTAAAATGACATAGAAATTGTTGTCACATGATAGGGTTAAAACAACGTTTGCATATCATACATCGTAGTAGCTATGACCTTGTTTGAAATCCGACACTTGACTTAGTAGAGGCCGTTATTGACGGGCGGGGTTGGGTGTCCTTATGGGCTTCCCAACACGTACCCTCACCCCTTACTCAAGATCTATGGTTTGTGGATCCGTCTAAATACCATTGGATTACGAGAGTCATTCAAATCGAGTGATATAGGGTACAAGTCTTTATCTTTAATCACTCGTAGTCGATTGGCTTTATGCTTTTCGATGAAAGGTGTAAAGTTGACTTGAACGGTTCCAAGTTCCCAAAAAACTTGGTGGCGACTCTAATTGGTCTTAATTCGATTCGAAAGAACCTCGAGTCGATTATGCCTGGTGTGGATCCCGCGGACGCAGTTCCCGAGGGCCTTGTCCACACTAATGCTTGTGTATGATGTGTTGAGACTCTTTTATCATGGGAGTACTTGATATTTGTTATACTCTTGTACTTATGCATGCTTCACATGAATTGTTTACGTTATGTTTATATAATCATTGTTACTCGTATTTGTGACCGGAGTGTGACGGTTTACATTGTGTGACTACTCGACATTCCTTATTTATTTGCCCTCGGACATTGGGTCACGATTAGGTGCCATTGTTTCCGAGTTGGGCTATCTTCCTTCCGCCTCTTCGGACTTTGGGGTACGGCTAGGTACCATGGTTCCGATTTGGGGTTACTCGACCTTGGGGCACGGCTAGGTGTCATGGATCGAGTCTTGGATACGATTTGGGATTATATGTCGAATCGGGTGTCGTCCATCCCGAGAGTCTGGCCAGATTTAGACTAGGACCGTATTATGAGCGTCGTCCTACCAGGAGGTTGGAGTCTAGGGGTTTGTCTTGTTTTGAGTCAATCCTTTGTAAATGTCTTGCTTGTTACGGTCATTGGCGTGTTCTTATATACGAGAGTGCACGTCTTCTATGATTGTTTGTGAGAGTCTTGGTCCTATCGGATACTAGTGGTGAGATGCAAGCCCCTAGTTGCGATATGATCGCCGGGATTGATGTTCCCATCCGTTCTTTTGGTGAGATGCAAGCCATAAGTATGAATGTGACATTAGTAGCCACGTCCCGTGCTATGGTTCTTAAGAGGTTTTCAAGGAATGGCTATTGGTTTCCATCCATGTATTTTCTATTCAATTGATCCGTTGTTTACCTTCTTCATATGATTCGATGCCTAATCTCATATCCATGTTTTGGTTACCTTGAATGCATGTTTAATATAATGTACCATGCCTATCTCATTAAGAATGCAATGTGCCTTTCTCATTAAGAATGCAATGTGCCTATCTCATTATGATTATCGTTTATATTCCCTTGTTCATATTATTCAAGTATGATGCATGATCAATATGTTTAATTAAGTTCTTGCTTATGTGCATTTTGACATATTGTGGGTCCGGGAGAACCCCGAGTTACTCCCCACTGACTGTGGCGTTCATGTTTACATGAATGACAGGTTTGTGATGCAGATTATGGGGAAGACGTGTGAGCTAGCGAGAACGTTGAACCTTGGACCTTAGTTATAGTTTGCTTAGACTCACCTATCGTTAGACTTGTGTTTATTCGTGGGATATCTTTTCCCCAACGCACTTCGTTTTTAATTGTAAAACTTATTCATCTTACTTTTCATTTTCGTTTGATCACTTATGGTGGATTTCACACTTTAAACTTTAAAGGTTTTAAAAATCCCTTATTTTCCGCTTAGATTTAATAGTTCTTTTGATGCCTCATCGAGGGGTGTCACAGATGCTCGACTCGAATGTAACGAAAGTGCCCTCGTAGGAGAAAAATGATTAAGATTAATTAAGTTGATTGATTGTGGAGTTGGTCAAATTGTTCGGTCATGTAAACGAAGCTAGTACTCAGAAGGATCCGAGCTTACGTGGTCGAATGTTCAAGCACATAGACGCCCAAAAGTAAGAACGTGGTCTAGAATGCAAAGGGAGAAGAGAAGGGCGGACGCTCGCGTGAGAAATATGAGGAGCGAAGGCTCCTATTTATACTAATCACGTGAAGGAATAGGGTTTTCGGAGAAACTTTGGAAGTGAATCTCGAAAAGATATGAAAAGATACGAAAAAATACGCAGAAAAGGACCTGGGAAGAGGCGCAGCGAGCCATCACGTCCCTTGGAAGAGGCGCAGCACCTGCTGCGTCTGTTCCCAGGTGGTTTCCTCCTGCGGAAGAAAGATTTCCGTGTTTAATTTATGGAATAACGGGATAATCTTATTTTCCTTAATATTTTGTGTGAATATTATGGGAAATTGTTTACCAAAGATTAAAAGATTGTGAAATATTTATAAAATATGGAATAGAAATATCCGGAACATTCCAGAACATTCTGACTCAGGATTTAACAGTTATCAGAAAATGAAGACGGTTTTAGGCCCGGACTCCAAATGTACTCTAATTACTGTCAAAACGACCGTATCGGCGCGTAGATGACAACTAAGAGGTAAACATAAATGTTTGAGCAATCACTTGACGATAAACTTATGAACTGTCACAAATCGTTCCACGTGCCAAACATGCGGCCCAATCATCACCGAGTGGTTTGCTGGAGGTGCAGAAATGAGGTGTCTACAATTTGACATATGTCCTTCCTATATCAATCTGGTGGAGAGAAATCTCTATAGAGGTGTGGCAGGTGAAGACCCGAGGAAGCACATGGAGGTCTTTACGGACTACTGTTCTACTATCCCCGCCACAAATGGGGTAACTCAAGACAAGATTAAGGAGGTTTTGTTCCCTTTTTCTTTGATCGACTCGGCCAGGAGTGGGTCGATCGATTTGGACCACGCGGCCGCATGGGTTACCAACTGGGAGACCCTTGCTCTTGCTTTTTACAAGAGATATTTCCCTCCACAGCGCACCAATCAGCTGAGGGCAAAGATCACAAGTTTCAAGCAAGCACCTGATGAAACTTTATATGAAGCATGGTCCTGTTTCAAGAAGTTGGTGAGGTCTATTCCTCACCATGGTTTCGATCCATGGTTTCGTCTAACTGGGTTCTACAATGGGCTGTATGATGATCACATAGCCATACTTGATGCGTCATCTAACGGAAGATTCCAAGACAACACTGACGGTGATAAGGGATGAACCCTTATTGAAGAGATGGCAAATCACTGTGCTGAGTATGGAAACCCGAGGGATGGTATTAGAACAGTTCATGCAGTCGATAAGCAGGTTGTGGCTTAGCTGGAAGCCATGAATGCTAGGTTTGATAAGTTGGAGCTGCATTCTACTGGGGAGCCTCAGACGGTTCATCTGCTTACTAGAGGGGAGACTGTTATATGTGAGAGATATGGGAGCAATGACGGTCACACCGCCGATGGTCATCTCACGGAGAAGGAATGTGTCCTTGCTTTCCAACAATACAGGAAAGGAGGGGGTTCCTATTATAACCAAGGGGCAGTCCATCCCAACTTGAGGTGGACTAGTCAAAATGTGCTCAATCCTACCCATCATCCGCAGCAGCAGCAGCCGTATGCCCCTCCACATAAGACTCAACAAGGCTTTCAGAAGCCTCCTTCCTTTCCTACACCTAATCAGGGTGCATCGTCTTCTGGTGGGATAAGTGAACTTGGTGAGTTGAAGACAATGCTGTAGTCTTTGACAAAGCAGTGGCAGCTGAGTGATCAACAAAGAGACGCATCAATCAAGGCACTTGAAACTCAAGTTGCCCAGTTAGCCGCGAACTAGTCCGCAAGGAAATCGGTCATTTACCGTCACAAGTCGATAAAAATCCACATGAGACGGTAAATTTAATTAATTTGAGGAGCGGTCGTTCATATGAGGAACCGGACATGTCGAAATCAGACTCTGGGAAGGTAGATATTGCTGATGAACAGTGTTCTGGCGAAGAAAAGGAGCTGACGGCAAAGGAAGTGCTCGATCGACTAGTTTCTGGGGGTCGATCGAGTAAAAATGCTGAAGAAAGTACTCGATCGAGTGGAATTTCTACTCGATCGAGTGAACAGGAAAAAGGAACTGCTTGATCGAGTGAAATTTCTGCTCGATCGAGTGACTCTGTTGAAGAAACTACTCAATCGAATGGGATTTTTGGTCGATCGAGTAGTATGGATAAAGGACAGCTTGATCGAGAGCCTGCTAGTGCTCGATCGAGTGAGAAATCACCTGAAAGACCTCATTCGAGAGGAAAGAAGCGTCCGAAGGATTTGGATCTTGATCCGGCTGATACGTTGGAAGAGAGGAACAAGGGACTCGAGATACCCATCACGGTGCACTTCCCGAGGCGTCTGCAGAGTACTAAAGCTAATCAATAATTCGGCAAATTTGTCGAAATCCTGAGAAGCTTGCAGTCACCGTGCCATTCGCCGAATCACGACACAGTACCCTCTTACCTTAAATTTATGAAAGAAATTTTATCGCGTAAGAGGCACTTTAATGATCATGAGACGGTAGCTTTGACCGAGGTAGGGACAGCCCTAGTTCAGAATAAGTTACCTCCCAAACAGTCAGACCCAGGTAGTTTTTCGATTCCGTGTCACATTGGTACCCATTTGATTGATAACGCGCTATGCGATCTTGGCGCTAGTGTGAGTGTCTTACCGTTGTCTCAGGCTAAGAGATTTGGTTTGACAAAGTTTAATTGCACAAATATGACTGTTCAGATGGCCGACCGTAGCATATCACGACCACTAGGTGTCATAGAAGACATACCTGTTAAGATCGGGAGGTTCTTTATTCCCGTTGACTTTGTTGTACTTGACATCCCCGAAGATGCCCATACCCCTATTATTTTAGGGAGACCATTTTTATTTACTGCCCGTGCAGTAATAGACGTTGGGGGCAAGAGATTGACTTTTCAGGTTGGGGACGAGGAGCTGATATTCCATCAGTCTAAGTTGCGGAGGGCTCCCATGCAAGCTCAGCCTTGCAATGCCCTCTCTTCTGTTAACCCTATTATTGACACTCCAAATGAAAATTTGGAGCATTGTGCTGCTATTGTGACCCCTCCGCCTCAGGTTGAGAGCAAAAAGGAGGAACGTTCGTCACTTTTCCTTGCTGCAGGTACAGATGAAAATAATGCAGGAGCTGTCAAGGGGTGTTGTGCAATTAATGTCAGTCAAGGTGGGAGTGACAGTGTTAAAGCCGGTGAGAAAGGAGCAAGGGTGAGAAAAGTTCGCGCATATGTGGATGTCAACTATTCTCCTCCTAATGATTCAAGTTCAAGCTCATGGAAGCTGAATAGGACAATAAATGTTGCTGAGATAACGTCCTCCAGTCAGGAGCCCTCCAAGGGGCTACTGAATCGCCTTGGGAAGTGAGCGGGGAAATGCCCCGTGTATCAACTTGTAAAAACAATTTTTAAATTTTCCGTTGAACTTTATTTATTGCTTTTAATTAGGACAATTAGAATTTAGACAATTGTTAGCGTAGATTAGAGACTATAGACTGTTAATTTGCGTATTTGGTATTTTGGGATACTTTTGCGAGTGTTTCTATGCAGGTTTGGCGAATTTTATGCAAATTCAAAGGAAGAATGACTAATTCAAGAGCTTACACGAGAAAAAGAGCTCGATCGAGTACTTTTTGTACTCGATCGAGTAAAATGTGTTCGATCGAATGATTCCATTTTAGTCGATCGAGTAAAGTCGAAAAGGGAGTTCTCGATCGAGTAACTTTTTACTCGATCGAGTAGATGAATCAAAAAAGTCCTCGATCGAAAGCGTTCTAAACCACTCGATCGAGTGAAATGGGAAAAGACACGCAGGGAGTCTTCTTTAACTCCTTTCTTTTTTATTCTTATTTCATTTTACCCCTAATTTTTTGACCCCCTTCATATTTGCGATCAAAAAAAACACCCCAAATCCCTCATATTTCTTGCCCATTTGCCAAATCCGTCGCCTACATTTTGTTACCTGCTAATTAATCGTCAAAAGCCCTCTACTTTCCCTCTGATTTTCGCTATTTTACTCGGTCTATTGGGGATTTTAGGGTTTGCGGTTTTTCGATCAAAAAATCGCCATTTCTGCTTGTTGTTTGTCGATTAATTGCAATTTGTAGGTTCATTCTCATCAAGTAAGTATCTCCTACACCTCTTTGCATTTTAATTTCACTAATTTCGCATTTTTATGAGGTGAATTAGGATTAGGGTTCGAAATCCCTTATTTAGTCGAATTTTTCGACTTGACTGAACTTGTTTGCCCTATTTAGCTTACTTGATGCTTAAGCCCGTATCCTCATTGAGTTTTACTTGCCTAGTTCAAATTTCGCGCAAAAAATTCGACTGTCAACTGGGTTTTCATGTTGTCATATGCCTAATTTACTTCAGTTGTTGCCTAATTGCTGCTATTGATGCCTGCTACCCTTCCCCTATCGCTGCTTACCCGCTGTAATTCGCGTTTTTGAGGAAAGTTGGGAATTTTTGTGCTGTAAGTCGAAAATTTCTACTGTTTAGGGGAGTTTTCTGTTGTTTTCAGGCTGATTACCATGCTGTTTTCATGCTTTTTCTTATCAAATTCCCCTGCCCTTTTTATTCAGGATGGATTCTAGCTCTCTGCCCTCGACTAGCTCGACTTCTAGTCCATCCTTTCCTGAGACGGTGGCCCCTGCTGTTGCCACCGCCTCCACTTCTGTTAGTACCGCAGCCCCTGTGTTCTTAGTCTCTACTGCTGGTACAGTTTTTACACCTGCTAGCACTGCTGCTAGCCCTATTTCGGCTGCCACTTCAGTCACAGCCACCACCACTGCTAGCACTGCTGCTAGTCTTTCTTCCTCAGTGGTGGTCACAAAGAACCTGACCTCTACTTCAGCCATGGTGAGAACACCTGTGGCGGACTCACCAGCAGTTGCAGCTACTTTTCGGGCGGCTCTAGTTCCTCGCACCGTCACTGGACGGGCTTCTACTTCGGGTTCTAGAGGCCGGGGCCGAGGTCGTGGACGTGCCCGTTCTACGCCAGCTCCTAGTGCTTCTACTTCTGCTGCTCCTTCTGGCACGGTCACTGTCCGAGGGGACAACTCCCTCGACTCTCACCCCGAGTACCCACAGGTAATTTTCGTTAACGGTGTACATCGTAAGAGGTTTTATCACTTAGTTGGCTGTGAGTTTTTCCCTACCCGGTTCTTAGACTGACCGGCACTTGAGAGACTCGGCTTCTACGAGTCAGTTTGTGAGCTTTTACGGGGCACGGGGACGGCCGAACTCATCACTATGAGTGGCCACACCTTTCTAGAGCTGAGTCTTGAGTTCCTCAGCTCCTTCACCTTCTCCTCCGGGGCACACGACGCTGCCCCCACTAGTCCTTCCGTGTTATTTTGGTTGTTCAACCAGACTTTTTCGATGGCTTTGGAGGAGTTTGGTACCAGACTCGACCTTTCCTTTACGGGCGACACTACTGCCCCGAGGAAGGTCATTCGTCAGCTTTGGCGGACCTTGGCCCAGACCACCTTTCCCGAGCGAAAGCTCGCACAGGTCCACCTTCCCCCTGCCCGTTACTTTCTTAGACTGATGGGGAGCACCATTTTTGGCCGTGGGGAGCCAAACAACATCAACAACAACGAGCTATCCATCTTAGGCGGTTACCTGAACATTGACTGTGAGGGGCCTTTTACCCTCAACATTGCCTATCTGACCGCCCCGATTTCCAGCCCGGGGGAGAAGGTCACGGGATCTATTGTCTGCGGTGGCATAGCCACCATTCTTGCCCGTTCCCTTTTCCCTGTCTGGCCTCGTGACTTACCTTGTACCACTCTCCCTCGTCTAGCCCCTTTGCCTACTGTCGCACGGGGCACCCGACTTCCACCACTGCCTGACTACCACCTCCACGTCCGACCACCTACCACTTTACCCGCCGCTAAGAAGCGGCGTAGACTTCAGACCGGAGAGGGGTCCACACCTTCTGGGAGCGACCAGCCTTCCACGGCCACTCTTACACCTACCCCGATCCCGACCTCCACTCCTACCTTTGCACCCGCCGACCAGACACAGACACAGCCGGTCCTACCGGCTAATTTTGTACCTCCACCACCCTTTGAGGCGTCCTCGGTCATGGACCAAGGGTGTCATGACGGTTTGTTAGTTGAGATTGCAGAGAGACGGGCTCGTATGGAGCTGGACTTAGCTTTGACTTTGTTCCCTCTATACGAGTACCACTTGAGTCAACATCGTCCGATCCCAAAGGGTTGGATACACCCTTCCTTTTACCGGTACCCAGCTGAGGGGTACCCGGAGTCTGCTGAGGAGGAGGACGAGGACGAGGACCCGGCGGCGGCGGCGGAGAGAGCTCGAGTTGAGCAGAGGAGGAGGAGAGCGCTGGAGGTAGACCCGGACTTCAGGGTGACGGTGGAGGACGTGGCGAGCGACCGACGAGGAGGCTGACGAGTAGCTAGTGGTCTACTCACTTCCCCAGTTTTCTGGCTGGTTTGGGGAAGTTCATGTTTTGTATGTACATCTCAATCTTTTATTTTTGTCTCCTATTTATTTTATTTTTATTCTTTATTGGTTGTATACTCCCGTTCCCCTTTATATATCTGCTGGTGTACGCTGGAGGACAATGAGGGCGTTGTCCGTTTTGGTTTGGGGAGGGTATTGCATCCTTTTGAGTCTGCATTTGCATTTGTTTTGTATTCACGTTTATTTATTTCAGCTTACATCGTTTATTTGTTTCATTAAAAAATCAAAAAATCAAAAAAAAACAATTGCAAATGCATTAAACTGGTTAAATGATGAAAAAATTCAAAAAATTTCACGTTTATTTTTGCATATAGGTCGAGTCGGAACGGTTGATTTCCGTGATGAAACTGCACTATAACTTGTCATTTTTTACTTGAGCCTTGCACTTCTGTTGATAGTTATTAGCTTTGTCATACGCATAGTCGACGAGTTTCTGTTCAAATATAGCTGACTGTTTAGACTTGACCTGATAAATTGGCAACCTACTTTACAATTTCTGAGGTTTAGAGCCCATAACTGGTGACATTCATGACCAGTTCATTAGGAATTGAGAGTAGTACTCCTTGCATAGCATGTTCATCATTTTTGCACTTTTATGACATTCGATTTCTTGTCAAATGCACACATTCGGGTTTGTGGTCGGTGTCACATGCAGGGAGGTGCTTGTAAATTTTCCTTTTCCTTATATTTTTCACCCATTTAGCTCCACTTAAGCCAAAACTTTCCTTTTTGACCCATTTGCTACATCCCAAACTGAGCCTGCCTAGTCAAGCTAGTTTAGTATGTCTTTTGTGGTATGATTTTCCGTCTACAGTTTGACCCGTGTTTATATGATTGGAGTTAGTGGAAATTAGAGGAAGGAGAAAAAGAAAAGAAAAAAAAGAATTGAAAAAAGAAGAAGAAAAACGTGAAAAGAGAAAAGAAAAAGAAAAAAAATTAAAAAAAAAGTTGTGTTTCACGTGAAAGAAAGAAAGAAAAAAAGATTTGATATGTTTCAGTTGATTCTTTTAGACGGTGTTAAAAAAGGAAAGTTTGTAACCGTCTAACTCCTCCATTCTTATTCCATATTTTTGAGGAGATTGTGTATGAGATTAGTGAGTTGTGTGCCAAATGAAGGGCACTTGTACTTTACTTTTCAGTCAGTTGAGATTCGGATGGTTTTATATGGTCCTGTTAGGAACTAGCTTGACGCTTTTACCTCCACATTACCATAACTTGTTTTGCCTTTTCTCACCTGAACCTCACTATTCCCATATCATTTGTAAGCCCTCGGCTATGACGGACATTATTGGTTGGAGTGTGTGCATTAGTACTTGAATCGTCTTTTATTTTTGTTGTCTACATGCTATGTAGGTCGCGGTTAGGTGAGTGAGTGTTCTTCCTTCTCTCTTTTACATATAACATTCACCCTTTGCTTCATGAGAGAAGAGTGACCACGAGAGAGTCCGATTTTGTTGGTCCTGCAAGGTCGATAGGTTGGCTATATTTCTAAACAGCTTATAACTCGTTTGCGTATTGACTCCTTAGCTATGACTGTTAATTTTCGTTGCATTAAATTGGTTCAAGTAGACAAGTTAAGCTAGCTCTGAGTTTTCATTTCCGTTCCATTAGTTGCATTTTAGTTTACTCGAGGACGAGTAAAGGTTCGGTTTGGGGAGATTTGATACGTGCAATTTGTATAGTCTTTTTAGCCTATTTTTGCACGTATTTCTATGTACTTTCGCACTGTTTACGGTCCATATGTACTAATTCTAGCCTACACAGTGGGGGTAGAGTTTGGTTATTATGGGACCCTTCTATGTTTGATGTTAATGTGAAGGATGTGACTGCCCAGGCCATACATTCTAAGGTGTATGATAAATTCAGGAGGAAAACTTTCTGGTATACTTTGGTGTATGGTTTCAATAAGGCTGCAGAGAGGGAGAGTCTTTGGAATAGCATTAGAAATTACCATAGGAGCATCAATGGTCCTTGGATGGTTTGTGGGGACTTCAATGCTATTTTGGACTTTAATGAAAGTATTGGTGGGGCACCTGTATCTTATGCTGATGTCCTTCCTTTGGCCCAGGTTACTCAGGACTGCAATTTGGTTGATCTGAAAGCGACTGGTGCTTTTTTTACGTGGAATAATAAGCATGAAACTGGTGATAAAGTGTATAGTAGAATTGACAGGGTACTGATAAATAATGATTGGGTCACTACCTTCCCTGACAGTGTGGCAAATTTCCTCCCTGAGGGGTTATTTGATCATTGCCCATGTCTCATTTCCTTGGAATGTTTACATCAGCAACGTACTAAATCTTTTAAGTACTTTAATATGTGGGCACTTTCTAAGGAGTTTGATTCTACTGTCAGGAATTGTTGGAGTACCGTAGTTCAGGGGACACCAATGTTTAGGGTGGTCCAGAAATTGAAGCTTTTGAAAAAAGCTTTCAGGAACCTGAATAGGGAGCAATTCAGTGATATTGAGAACTTAACTAATGTTGCTGAGTTAGCACTTAAAGATATTCAGGTGAAGCTGGTTCAGGATCCTTTGAATTCTGAACTCTGTCATACTGAGAAAATTTGTGCTGCTGAATTAGGAGAACTACTCAAAGCTCGAAATATGTTCCTTAGTCAAAAAGCCAAGGCAGCCTGGATTGCTGAGGGAGATGAGAATTCTTCTTACTTTCACTCAGTGATAAAAAAACGCAGAAGCCATAATAGGGTTTACAAAGTGAAGGATATTAGACAAAAGGAATGCTGTTCTCCTGGTGACATTAAGGGTGCTTTTGAAGAATTTTATATGTCACTCCTTGGTGAGTCTAAGCCTGTGACTCCTATTAACCAGGCTATTGTCAGGATGGGGCCCTGTCTAACAGCTGATCATAGAGCTTCTCTGCTAGCTCCCCTTTCTGATACTGAAATTAAGAGAGCAATGTTTGATATCCCTGGTAACAAAGCTCCAGGCCCTGATGGCTTTGGGAGCCAATTTTTCAAAGATGCTTGGCACATTATTGGCCCTGAGGTGTCTGCTGCTGTTAGGGATGTGTATACCAAGGGAAAATTGTTGAAGCAATGTAATCACACTGTGATTACCTTGATACCTAAAGTTGCTATTCCTGATAATGTCAAGCAATTCAGGCCCATTGCTTGTTGCAACACTGTCTACAAGTGCCTTTCCAAAGTCATTTGTAATAGATTGAGAGATATCTTGCCTGATATTATAAGTCCTTCTCAGAGTGCTTTCATTAAGGGGAAGGACATAGTGGGGAACATTCTTATATGCCAAGATCTGTTCAGATTGTACAAGAGGAAAGCATGTTCTCCCAGATTGTTGATGAAATTAGACTTGCAAAAGGCGTATGATTCTGTTGAATGGGACTTTGTTCATGATATGCTGTCTGCTTTGGCATTCCCTCCTCAAACTATTGAGTTACTTATGCAATGTGTAACTACTACTTCCTATTCTATTGCTCTTAATTGTGAGACCTTTGGCTTTTTCCATGGGAAGAGAGGTTTGAGACAAGGAGACCCATTGTCTCCCCTTCTCTTCACCATTTGCATTGAATATCTCAGTAGGATTTTGGGGGTGGTTCAGAGGCACAGGCAGTTCAGGCACCATCCTCTTTGCAAACACATTGGACTGACCCACCTTTGTTTTGCGGACGACCCGATTATGTTCTCGTAAGGGGGATAGGAAGAGTATTGAATTGCTTCTCGAATGCTTTTGGATATTTCTCTAAGGCTTCGTGTCCGCAAATGAACAAGGAGAAATCTAATTATTATTGTAATGGTATGACGAGCAAATGGATTACAGAGATTGAGTCTCGAGACGGTATGAAACCCGACAAGGTTCCTTTTAAGTATTTGGGGATCAATGTCTCTCCTAAAAGACTGTCAGTCTTGGATTGCCATTGTTTGGTAGAGAAAGTTGTTGAGAGAATAAGGGGATTAGGGGCTAGAAAGTTGGCTTACTCTGGTAGACTGGTTCTTGTGCAATCATTTCTTAGTTCCCTGCATTCTTATTGGGCTCGGGTTTTTATTATTCCCAAAACTGTTATTGCCAAGATAGAAGCAGTGTGCAGACGATTTCTTTGGCATGGTACTGAACAACATGAAGGTCCTGCTTTGGTGGCATGGGATGCTATTTGTCGTCCATTCAATCAAGGAGGGCTTGGGATAAAAAACTGGTTGATCGGAACATTGCGGATTGGGGAAATACGTTTGGTGGATTGAACAGAAAGTAGACCATTTGTGGGTCAAATGGGTGCATTCCATTTATATCAAAAGATGCACCTGGAAGGAGTATGAATCATCAATCAACAGTAGTTGGGCTTGGCGCAAAATTTGTCAAGTGAAGACTATTTTTCATCAACTCTTTTATGGTAATGTGGGACAACCGACAGGCAATATACCATTAAGCAAGGATATAATTTCCTTCGACTGATATTGAGAAAGTCGGTGGGCGCATTGGTGACAAAGTCGTTGGATGTTGCCCGGACATAGGTTTTGTGTGTGGCTCATAGCTCGGAGAGACTACTAACACAAGACGAGCTCAAGAAGATGCAGATCATTCCCGATAACATCCGTTTCTGTGTGGACTGGTTGAGGAGGATCATGAGCACCTCTTTTTCGGTGTGAGTACAGAGAAAAAATGCGGGGATTTGGTGCACGGGTGGTGTCCTTTTCAAATTTGCCTGCAGAGAAATGTTGTGGACTGGTGGATTAAATGGAGGTCACGATGTCCAAGCGAGGAAAAAAGTGGTTGCGGTTGTGATGGCGGCATTGATGAATAACATATGGTGGTGCAGAACAAATGCGAGTAGATATGATACTTCTTAGACCCGAAAGCTTAGTCGACGGATCCACAATGAAGTTCGGCTAAGGTTGAATAGTATTAGAATTGGTAGCAAAAATAGTAAAGCTTTGCATTGGATTGATGTAATATGTAAGAATTAGGATAAGCATAGTGCTTATCTTAAAAAATGGTGTAATGGGCTTGGTTTAATTATTTAATGAGAAGCTTACCTTTCCCAAAAAAATATATTGCATTTTACCCCCGAATTGGCTACTTTGGTTCGTTTTGTCTATTTTGTAGAAATGAACGCGAAAGTAGTGGAATCGTACCATTTTTCATCCTTTTTGCATGCATTTTGAGGAGACGGGATTTTTCGGAGTGAGTTCCTGCATTGGGAAGCGTGAAGGCACGGTTTACGAGGCAGTCGGGTACGAGATTGGGCTGATTTGAAGGAAGAATACTCGATCGAGTGGTTTTATTACTTGATCGAGTGGCTTTTATAGCCTGGGTTGATCGATCGAGTGGATTTGTACTCGATAAAGAAGTGCTGGAAAGTGGAGTTACTCGATCGAGTAACATTTATGTTCGATCGAGTAACTTATCTGGAGTTTCACTCGATCGAGTGGTTTCAAACTACTCGATCGAGTGGTTTTTGGTTTCGTGGGCTTTAATTAGCCCGAGAACTTATTTTAGCTTTTGAACTTAGTTTATTTTCTATTTAAGCTTACGTCAACTAGGTCATTAGCTATCTATTCTATTATCATCGACACTTTATTTTTCAGTTTTTTCATCTATCATTATCATACTTCACTGTAACTTTATTTTCGGGGTTATTTCGCTCGGATTTTGTCGTTCTTTACGCCGGATTCTCACGATTGTAATCTCTTTCTCCTTTCTTAATAATAATCCCTCTTTCATTTGCTTTAATTGTTCGTTTTACTTCATTTAATTTCTGCTCTAATTACTTTTTTATGCAATTTAATTATCGCTTTAATATGTTGAATGCTGGTTATTTATCTGCTGTTAGTTTTGATAGTATTAATAGCGATATGAGAGCTAAACTTGTTTCATGTTAGGATTGGGGGATCTACGGTAGAAATGTGACGATGTAGTGAATAAGTTAGATGAATTAATTGTGAGATTCTGTCACCATAGCAATATAACTGTATTTATCGGCTTAGTTGAGTGCACGCTTTTGAGTCACCTTTTTAATCTGGTTAAATTTAATCCTGGATCGAAAGATTGGACTAAATAGACCTGCTATGAACAGTAGACTACCCTGACGAGGACGGAAGTTAAGTTAGTGGTAATTTAGGATAGAAAGTGGACCGAAAGGACCTTTCCATATCCGTCTCGCAGTAATTTATCTAAGTTGTTCACAGTTGAGTCACTGGACTACCGTAGTGAACCGAAATCCTGACATGTCCCCTCTCTATTGATAGTTTATCATCTATTTCTGCCTTTATTGCTCTTTTCTCTGCTTCTCTTCCTTTAAACCTTTTAGTTTAGAAAACCAATTTAAACACCCCCCATTTTATGACCAAATACACGGACTCTTACAGATATCTTGCCTCCCTGAGGAGATCGACCTGACTTCCCTAGCTATATAGTTAGTTTAGTTAGTTATTTTTGATAGGTATACGACAGCCCTGTCAAATCCAACCTACACCAAAGCCCAAACTTGCACATTAACAAATCAATGTACGGAGTACTTCTTTCTAACTACCATTATCTAATCGTAAAAGCTGCAATTCAGCCTCATTACTTTGGCTAATCGTGAGATTAAATCCCTTGAGTTTGGATTGTAGCAATTAGGCCCATAAGTTATGCAAAAGCGGAAATCAAGCCCCTTACCCAAAATCTCATGATAAATTCAATATATCATATTACATGAGTGAAATTGATTACACGTTTTACAATATATACAATCAAAATAAAAGTTATAATGAAATCAAAATATAAAATGAATTAGCATCAATTAGAAAAGATTTTAAATTATTTCTTAAAAATAAAAATATTTATGTTTTATTAAAAAAACTGAATACGTTTTTCTTAAATTTGTTAACAATCCTTTACAAAATGAAAAAATAATATATATATATATATATATATATATATATATATATATATATATATATATATATATATATATGGAATCATATAAGTATGAGTTATATATTTGAAGATTGAGGATTAATACCAACCGTAAGATCTAAGAGATCCAACGTCCTTTATTGAGCGCGGATCATTAAGGGTAAAATTGTCATTTCCACGCGACCCATATATAAGCCCTTCCTCAGCCAAAATCACCATTCTCACGCAATATAGCTTCTCTCTCTACCTTCTCTCTTCTCTTACCCTCTCTTCCATGGAAACCCTATATTTTCTTACCTTTTGTCCCTGATTTCTAGTTTTTCTGTTCGATCTCAAATCGGTCTTCGATTTTATGATCAATTATCATACTATTTCAATCATAATCGCGGTGTCGTCGTACGTTATTATTGTTAATTTCAGCTTTAAATTACATGTTTTTTTTGTTTTTCGTACATATTTTTCCAATTCGTACACATCTTACTGCGTTTCTTCTAATTTTCTGTCTAAATTTTCAATTTCATCTAGCTTTATTGTTATTTTCAGCTTTATTTGTTGTTTTCCCTAATTTGTTATGTTTCCTTCGTGATTTCTAGGTTTTCAGCTCATTCTTCTATTTCTGATCAATTATCGTCCTATTTCAATCATAATCTCGATGTCAGGTACGTTATTGTTGTTAATTTCAGTTTTTTGTTCTCTTTAATTTCTAATTTCGGCTTAAAATCACATGTTATTTTCGTTTTCGTGCATACATTTCTAATTCGTAGTCATCTTACTGCGTTTCTTATAATTTTTGTACCTATTTTTAATTTATTTCTATTTTAATTCTTATTTTCATCTACCTTTAGTCTTATTTTCAGCTTTATTTGATACAAATAACAAAAGATGATTGTCGTGAAATTGATTAAGTTGTGATATTGATATTCTTACAAAAGATTATCGTTCTGATATGAATTCACAAATATAGCAAAAAAAAATGATGGTTGTGATATGTATCCAAAGGTGATATTGTTTAGCGACTATGTGATATTGTTTAGCGGATCGTATGATATTGTTTTACTCCATCCTTGTTACTTTGATTGTCGAAAATCAATTATTGTTTACATTGTATTTTTTTGTGCTATTTTTGCCGATCCTCGAAAGTTGTTTAGCTTTGAGCGGCCTATTGGACAGAGATATGACTTAGTCCAAATTGGCCTAACAAGCTTTGGGCTTAAGGCTTAATTTACCTGCCAAATGAGTCTCCAAGTTTGGTATATGTTTGGTTTTGGTATAGATTTGATGTTGAGTTGTCATCATATGTTTCTGATTTACATTATGCTTGTTTATTGAGCTGCGGTATTTTGTTTGACCATCACCATTTCATCTTGTTGAGCAAAGAAGCACAACATAAATTTTAAGATATTGTTGTTGGTTCTTCTGATTCCATTATTTTCATCAGGTATTGAAAAAAATTAGATCGGATTTGTCTAATTTCAGTTGTTGCCTTGCTCATATTTTCTGTGAGTGCTCTTAACTCATTGGTGGATTCGAGTTTTGATTAATCCACTTTCTTCTATTGGTATAATAGGTTGGACTTTGTCCCACTAGATTTTTGGTTACATAAACCAGGTTGTTTAAGCGGCTTAAAGGTGAAGAACCTTGCGGAGTAAATGTGTTGGCCACCTTTTCTTTCTTTGAGATGGATCATCGATGAAGTGGAAGTAGACGCCACAGCATAGTATGGTTCATTGCTCTTGACGAGTTTTACTTTGCATCCTTGTATATCTCTCATATGTTTGCTTACTGGGAATGGCAGATCCACTTTGAAGGGGATATGAAGTCTCATGATGCGTCCAGAGAAGCTAATTGATAAAACCAAGTAAGAAATAAAGCTAAGGATCAGTGTTCTTTCCAAGGGTATATGAAGTCTCATGATATTCTTCATTGGTATCGTACTAATGGTTTGATATAAATAAGTTCCTAAAAGTTGGGTAGATAGTCAGGTGGCTGCATTAAATTGAGTCATGGTCATGAAATAGTTGTATGAAACGGTTGTACTGGTGTTTAAAACAAGATGAGGTTGAACAAACGTCAAACAAGAAGTTGAAGATTGTGCTGGAAAAAGATGCCAAAAAGGATAATAAAAAGAAACTGGTAATGGTAGAGGAAGAGAAAGGAACTAATCTGTGTACTCAGATTGTGTTGACAGAATTTTAATTTAATATGCACTGATTGATGTAATTTTGGAAGGATAGTAATCTGCTGTAGTAGTTATAAATTAATATTGCTGTTGTAATTTTGTGATATTGTTTAGAATCAACAATGATATTTTATCTTATATGTTGTGATATTGTTTATCAATAGCAAAAAGTTGGAGGGTTTCAAGATTCCTTGTGAATGTGATATTGTTTTGGCTAAAGTGTGATACTGTTGTGCGTGAAGTTTGATATTGTTAGGTAATGCGTCTAGAACAATATGACGTGATACTTATGAAGATATATATTGTTTCTTATAACTGTTTGGAAACTAGTAAATAAAGATAGATATATGATATTGTTATTAGCATAGTGTGATATTATTAGCATAATAACTTGATATTGTTTACCATATCATTTGATATTTTTTTGAAAGAACTAAATCATTTGATATTAGTAACACAATAAGGGTGATATTGTTTAATGATGTTGTTAAGCCAGTAGTGTGATATTGTTAAGCCAGTAGTGTGGACGCGGGCCCACGGGGGTCGCTCGGTGAAAACGAGCAAGCTTTGCATTTGTGGAATCGCCACCAATTTATTGTGGAAAATTGGAAACCGTTCGAATACCTCGTGACATGTCAAGACATAAAGTAGTGACATGAACACCAAGAACTCGTTACCTTTAGCATTCTATCTCTAGAATGACTCTCGTGGATGCCAATGAACATGGATGTTCACAGAGATCTGGAGTAAGAGGTGAGGGTACGTATTAGGAATCTCTTTTGATCGAACACCTAATCCCACCCGCCTCGATAGCGGCCTCTACTAATGATTAGGGAAAATCGTCTATACTCGATATGTTGAAGGTTATATGCATGCAATGCAACATCCATTAAATTGATTCTAGAATGTGAACATTAAACTAAGTCGGTGAACATGTAATTTAACATGCATTAATGTCGAGGTAGGAATTTAGGTTAATTGCATGTGAGAGCATACAAACAATAAATAATAGAAAATACAATAGAAATACAATAAAAATACAATAAAGAAAATTACAAGAATTACAACGGGTTAATTGATTTACGTCGAAAATACACTTAAAACGGATGGTTTTAGAAAACAAAGGGAAAATAAATTAACGAACAGATTAACGGTGATAATACGAGTAATAGTTAATTAATACGTAAGCTAATAACTAAGTCAAAGCAACAACGGAAGTTCGGGCGGGAATTCAACCGGGAACAGTACACGCAGTTGTCTCTTGCGTCCTTTGGAAGAGGCGCAGTGCTCATCAAGTCTGTTCCTGAGGTGAACTCTGGTTGTGAAGCCGGAATTGCATATCGTTAATGTTCATTGGTGAATTTAATGCTTGATTAATAATATTTGAGTCGGATAGAAGTGGTTTAACATATTATTTACATGTGAATTGGTCATAAAAAACGATAAAACATGAGATAAAACTAATTAAAACAAATTAATTATAATATTAATTATGAGGTTAATTACAAATTAACAAACTAGTTAGGTTATTAATGTTAAACTACTGATGACAATGAACAAACGAAAATATACAAAAGATGAATTTCAGAGACTCGATATTGATTATATGTTAAAATTATCATGCTAATAAAATAAGAACAAGCAAAGACGAAACAAGATAAACAGACGAATTAAACAAAAGACGAAGGAAGAAGAAGGAAAGCAGGAACTGCGGCAGCCTCAGGAAAAGGCGCAGCAGGTGCTGCGTCCCTTCGAAGAGGCGCAGCAGTTGCTGCGTTCCTTCTCGACGTTAGTCTCCCGTTAATCCGTAAAAAGAGTTTGAATAAAGGTTTGGTAAATCGGTTTTGAACATATTTTCGACGTAAATCTTACAATAATGATTACAAAAATAAAGTACAATGATAAAATATGGGATTTACACCCTCAGACTTACATGTTTGACGAAACGAGATTAACTAAGTTAACGTTTAGTGATGCTCGACTCGAATGTACGACGAAAGTGCCCTCTAAGAGGAAATTAAACAAAGTTGATTAAGTTGATTGATGTGGAGTTGGTCAAATTGGTCGGTCATCCAAAACGAGGCTGGTACTCAGAAGGATCCGAGCTTACGTGGTCGAAAATTCAAGCACGTAGACGCCAAAAAGCAAGAGCGTGGGCTTAGAATGTAAAGGGAGAAGAGAAGGGCGGACACTCGCGTGCGAAATATGAGGGACGAAGGCTCCTATTTATGTGGACACAAAGTAGTGACATGAACACCAAGAACTCGTTACCCTTAGCATTCTATGTCTAGAATGACTCTCGTGGATGACAATGAACACGGATGTTCACAGAGATCTGGAGTAAGGGGTGAGGGTACGTATTAGGAAGCTCTTTTGATCGAACGCCTAATCTCGCCCGCCTCGATAGCGGCCTCTACTAATGATTAGGGAAAATTGTCCATAGTCGATATATTTTCGATTATATGCATGCAATACAACATCCAATAAATTAATCCTAACATGTGAAGAATTAGACTAAGTCGGTGAACACGGAATTTAATCATACAATTAAGTCGAAGTAGGATTTAAGATTGATTACATATGAGAGCATACAAGCAATACAATTGAAGAAATACAATAATAAAAAATACAATAAAGAAAATTACAATAATTACATTGGATTAATTGATTTATGTCGAAAATACTTTTAAAACGGATAATTTTAGAAAGAATAAATAAATAAATTAACGAACAGGAATTAGGGTGATAATACGATTAATAGTTAATTAAATACGTAAACTAACAAATTAGGTCAAGCAAAACGGAAGTTCAGAGACAGAAATCAACCAGGAACAAGCGCAGCAGAGCTGCGTCCCTTGGAAGAGGCGCAGCACTTGCTGCGTCCGTTCCTTGGCTCAGTTCTGGCTGTGAAGCCGGATTTGCAAATCGTTAATGTTCGTTGGTGATTTTAATGCTTGAATATGAACATTTGACTCGGATGAAAGTGATGAGCAGGTTATTTACATGTGATTAAGGGTCATAAAAAAACAATAAACATGGATGAAACCGATTAGGATGAATTATTTACAAGATTTAAGAAGATTATTAATTACAAATTAACAAACTAATTGGGTTAAACAAGTTAAGCAAGTTATTAAAGACGAATTAATGATGGTGACGATGAATAACAGATGAAAATATATCAAAGATGAATTCCAGAGATTCAATATAGGTAAATCGAATCTCTAAAACCCGAACTTGATTTAATGACGAAAACCCGCAAATATGAATTATTTGGGATTTAAGTCGGGAATTAAAAGGTGAATTAATTAACAATGAATTATTAATGATATGTCAGATTATTATACTTAAATTATTATGTCAAAGAATTAAAGAACAAACGAACTAAAAGAGACGAATTGACAAAAGACGAAGGAAGAAGAAAGGAAGCAGGAACTGCGGCAGCCTCACGAAGAGGCGCAGCAGGTACTGCGTCCCTTCGAAGAGGCGCAGCAGTTGCTGCGTCCTTTCTCGACGGTCATCTTCTGGTAATTCGTAAAAAAGGATTTAAAGCATGGTTTTATAAATCGGTTTTAGAAATACTTTCGACATAAACCTTACATTATGATTACAAAAATAAAGAACAATAAATAAAATAGGGATTGTACACCCTCTGACTTACATGTTTGACGAAATGAGATGAAATAAGTATACGTTTAGTGATGCTCGACTCGAATGTAGACGAAAGTGCCCTCGTAAGAGGAAATTAAACAGATAGATTAAAGTTGATTATGGTGGAGTTGGTCAAATTGGTCGGTCATGCAAAACGAGGCTGGTACTAAGAAGGATCCGAGCTTACGTGGTCGAATGTTCATGCACGTAGACGCCAAAAAGTAAGAATGTGGTCTAGAATGCAAAGGGAGAAGAGAAAGGGCGGACACTCGCATGACAAATATGTGAGACCGAAGGTCTCTATTTATACTAATCACGTGGAGGAAATTAGGGTTTTCGGAGAAACTTTGGAAGTGATTCTCGAAAAGATATGAAAAGATACGAAAAAATACGCAGAAAAGGACTTGGGAAGAGGCGCAGCAGGCACTGCATCTCTTGGAAGAGGCGCAGCACCTGCTGCGTCCTTTCCCAAGTGGTTTACACCTACGGAAGAAAGATTTCCATGTTTTGGTTATGGAATAACGGATTAATCTTGTTTTCCTTAATATTTTGTGTGATTATTACGGGAAATTATTTGCCAAAGATTAAAAGATTGTAAAATATGGAATAGAAATATCCGGAACATTCTAACTCGGTTTTAGAAAATGAACACGGTTTTTTTGACCTGGATTCCAAATGTACTCTAATTACTGCTAAAACGACCGTATCGGCACGTAGATGACAATTAAGAGGTAGACATAAGTGTTTGAGCGATCACTTGACGATAAACTTACGAACTGTCACAAATCGTTCCGCGTACCAAACATGCCGCCCAATCATCACCGGGTGGCATGCGGGAGGTGCAGAAATGAGGTATCTACAATTTATACTAATCACACGAAGGAATTAGAGTTTCGTTGAAACTTTGGAAGTAAATCTCGAAATGGCGCAGCAGCCACTAGGTCTCTTGGAAGAGGCGCAGCACCTGCTGCGTCCTTTCCCCAAGGGTTTCCTCCTGCGGAAGAAAGATTTTCGCGTTTCTATTATGGAATTGCGGTTTGATATTAATTTCCTTATTATTTATAAAATAATTTCGGGATATAATTTACCAAAGATTAAAAAGATTGAAAATATGGAATAGAAATATCCGGAACATTCCAGAATATTCTGACTCGGCATTTTAAACGGTTATTAGAAAATGAAGACGGTTTCTGACCCGGACTCCAAATGTACTCTAATTACTGTTAAAACGACCGTAATGCTGCGTAGATGACGACCAAGGGGTTGACACAAGTGTTTGAGCTATCACTTAATGATAAACTTATGAATTGTCATAAATTGTTCCGTGTACCAAACATGCGGCCCAATAATCACCGGGTGGCTTGCGGGAGATGCGGAAATGAAGTATCTACAGAGCCCCCACTTTGACTGAGGCTTGGACAAGGCAAAAGTCAAAGTATAGCCATCAGGTCAATCGAAGATTACAACCTGACGACTATGGCGATGCGAGGCGGCTCAAGGGGTCTGAGCCAAGGACCTGTCGTCGGGAACATTTTAGAGTCTGTCGACTATCGGGGAGGGTCGTTTAAAGTCGATTAGACTACGTAAGGAGGCTCGCCAGCCATAAGAACAGACCATACCTGAGATTCCTTGAGACTCCTTACTCTGTCGGACCCCAAGGAGAAGGCAAAACGTAATATTGAAGGATTGAAGGGGGCAGCAGGACGTCGGCAGGAACTGCTGGGAGAAATCTGCTTGGGTCAGTCTTCAAACAAACTTCAACAAAACTCGAGATTGATGTTGAACTCCACGTGTTGAGAGGGATAATTGGCTATCTTGAACTCTCGCTGGGGGAAAAATCTGCTTTGGTCGGTCTTCAAACAAACTTCAGTAAAACTTGAGATTGATGTTGAACTCCACGTGTTGAAAGGGACAATTGGCTGTCTTGAACTCTCGCTGGGAAAAAAAATCTGCTTGGGTCGGTCTTCAAACAAACTTCGGAAAACTTGAGATTGAACTCCACGTGTTGAGAGGGACAATTGGCTGTCTTAAACTCTCACTGGGGGAACATAATTGAGGTGTGTCAAAACACCCGTCAGAGGATATTCGCTCGTTGTTGCAAGCGAAGTCTTGATAAAGTACTGCGACAGTTCGCAGTTTACTCGGACTTGAGCGAAGCCCCTAGTTGAGCAAGCACTACTTCTGATACTTACCTACATGGTTAGTGGCCACACAAGAACGCAATCTAATAGCACATAAACATGAGTAAACACATAGGTTTTGCAAAATTTGTTTCTTTATAAAAGTGACAGGGCAGTCGTATACCTATAAAAAATAACCAACTGGCTCTATCTAATATAGCTAGGGAAGTCGGGTCGATCTCCACAGGGAGATGGGAAAAATGTCAGATTTGCCTAAGCTCGTCACGGTAACAAAATTGGGGGGTTGTATTTGATTGTTTTAAACTAAAGAGACTAAGAAAGAGAGGAAAAAGCAAAAGATTAAAGATTAAGCAAATATGGAGAAAGCAGCTAAGACAGTCGGTTCACCATGATCATTCAGTCAAGCAATCTAAGTCTCAGGTCAATGCAAGTATGGTCTGGGGAGCAGTGAATATCTCCTTCCGGTCTCAATTCGCCCTAAAGCACAAGTAGCTTAGCTTCCGCCCTCACTACAGTGCCCTAATGTTCGCTACAAGTCTCGCCCTTTCCAACCTTCCGGTCTAGGTCAAGGTTTACTATGACAAAATGACTAATTGCGCCGACTCAATTAGACAGAAACAGTTAAATGCAGCAATTAACAACAGAGATCACACAAGCACAAGACCTAAGATGGCAATAACTATTCCTTCATAATCATGGATTCCCTAGTCTTAGCAAGGGGGAATTAGCTACACATTACTATCGAATCAACAATAATACTATATAGATAACAAGAATTAAACATAATAATGATGAAAATGAAGAATCAAACAAATAGTAGTAAAAGCAATAAGAGATAGATAGAAACAAAATGATAATTGTGATTAAGGAATAAAAAGGAGAAATAATACCGATTACAAATCCGAATCCGAGTAGAAAAGAGTAGAAGAAGAGTAAAATGAAAGAAGCAGTGCAAAAGATAAAAGTAGAAGTCGATGCCTGAGGAAGAGTTACGCAGTCTACTGTATTTAGTAGCATACGAAAATCTTCCCCTTAAACCTAATCCATAGCCTAATTACAAAAGTCCGTACGAAATTAGGCGGAAAAACTCTATTGCAGGCCAAACCACTTGATCGAGTGGAAATAAATCACTCGATCGAGCAACTAAGCGACAAACCCTTCGATCGAGTGGAAATAAACCACTCGATCGAGTAACTCCTTGTATTGCCTACTCAATTGGATATTGGGACTGCTCGATCGAGTAACCTTCAGTATATAAAGCATTCGATCGACTAGAAAAGTAGTCGATCGAGCTATTTTGGCACGTTAGACACTATGACACCTTCCGAAACCAGCTCACGCGTCTTCAAAGTGATAGATTCCAAGCTCCGGCTCCTTGTTCTCCATAAATACATGCAAATGGGACGAGTTTAGGCTCGATTTATCTCTTCTTTGGTTTATTCCTGCAATTTACACAAAACGAAGCAAAGTAGAATATTCGGGGGTATTTGTAGCTAGATGCCACGTAAATAGTACAGAAATGCATGTAAAAATGAGGTAAAAACCTTATATAAAATACACGCATCAAATCTCCCCAAACCAAACCTTTGCTTGTCCCCAAGCAAACTATGAATGCGACTAAGAATAAACAGTGGAACGGGACCAACGCATCAGCTACAAATCATCCACCAAAACAAGTTTAATGCAACAACTAACAAAGTGGCGAATGATAAGTGCAAACGAATTAAATCAATATTTCAAACTTACTGAACCGTCGACCTTGCAAGACTCAAAAGTATCGGACTCTCACGGGTCTCTCATCACTCATATTTGGGCATGAGGTGAGTATATATGTGTGAAAGATAGAAAGAAGTAAAGACACTCGCCTAACTCGACCTATAAGAACATGCATGCAGTTAACATGAATAAAGTCTCTACAACCATACATACGCATTCCAACCATACTAATGACCAAGACACATGCCGAGGACTTACATTTGGGTAAGTGAGGTAATGGGTAAGAAGGGGCTAAGATGAATTTGGATATGTGGAGTTAATAGCCAGGCTAGCAACAACGAATCCAAATATTGAACTGCATCCCAACTTCGTACTCAATATAACAAAACAAAACGGTGCAAATTCAATGCACTCAACTCATAATACGCCATAAACTTGTCAACTCCTCATAAAATATAAGTAAAACATGGGAGTGAAAATCATCCATACAATTTTCCATTTTTTTCGCACATGATTCTTTCTTTTTCTTTTTCGTATTTCCAATCTTTTTCTTTTCATTTTTTTTTCTTTTTTTTTCATTTTCATTCATCATTTTTTTCTTTTCATTCCCTTCTATTCTTCCACCAACTTCTGAAATCAGATAAAAATAACCAAACTGCAGCAAAGCATTCCAAACAGCTACTCATCACTAGCTCGGCTAGGGTAGGAAAAATTATAGTTTGTAGCTAGTAGGACAAAAAGGGCAATTTGGCTATGTGGAGCTCATGGGTAGAATGAAATAAAAGGGAACTGCCTCTCCTAACATGTGTCACCATCCATAGACCGAATGCATATAAGTATTTAGAAGACTAGACTAATGCTTATGCAAATTGATGTTACATGCCTTACAGAGAGTACTACTCACATCCTAAATAAAACCGGTCATGAATGTCACCAGTTTATAAAGCTCTAACCTCAGAATGTAATGTAGCTTGCCAATATATGAGTCAAGTCAGTTTGTTCAGATAAGAGGGAAACAAAAACTCGTAGATCATGCACATTATCATGTCAACTAAATGTTAAGAATATGCAGGGCTAAGGTAAAGATTCAATGTAGCGTCAAAGTTCAAACGTTCCGACTCAAATTAAACGTGAAAATTTTTGAAATTTTGAAATTTATGTGATTTTTTGAATTAAAAACAACAATGCATGCGAAAATAAATAAACGTGCAAACGAAAATGCAAGAAAACGTGCAGACACAGATATGGATGCATACCTCCCCAAACCAAACCGTACAATGCTCTTATTGTACCAAAAATAGGGAAATAAATGCAAATTGAGGAGAAAAGGATAACTGGAGTCGGAATACTTACAAAACGTCGTGAAGAGGGACCTCCCCAAATCGACCATGAACATGGGAGGTCAAAGGAAGTCAAGCAATAGCTCAACATACGAAAAGTAACGGCTGGAAGACGAAACTACTCGATCGAGTGACCTAGAACAGGTCGATCGAGTGATTTGATGTCAAAAAGGGCTCGGTCGAATGAAATAATCACTCGATCGAGTGACCGTGGAATTGCAGCTTGTCGATCGAGTAAATAAACTACTCGATCGAGTGAATATCATCTCAAATGTGCTCGATCAAGTAGAAAAACTACTCGATCGAGTGGATACACCTGCAAAACACGCATAAAAATCAAGGAGAATACAAAGGGTGCATAAAACAGCGTTTAAAGTTCAAAAAAAGGTTAAAAGTGAAGGAAAAAGTTCAACAAAAATACAGCAAAACAGTCTGGGTTGCCTCCCAGAGAGCGCGGGTTTAAGAGGTCCCGCACGACCTTTCTGGCATCAATTAACTGGCGCGTCAAGCTCGTCGAAGTACAGGACTTCAACACGATTGTCTGCTTCAATTGCCTCGTGATAATGCTTCACATATTGCCCATTCACCTTGAACCGGTTTCCCTCGGGGCTTTCTAGCTCAACGGATCCAAATTTAGTAACAGCTGTCACCGTATAAGGACCACTCCACCTGGACTTCAGCTTGCCATGAAATAATCGCAGTCGGGCATTAAACAGAAGCACCTTTTGCCCAACATGAAATTCCCGAGGTAAAATTCTTTTGTCATGCCATCTCTTCGTCTTTTCCTTATAAATGTGCGAGCTATCATAGGCATTAAGCCTAAATTCTTCTAATTCATCTAGCTGCAAAAGACGATTCTGACCACACAACTTAGGATCAAAGTTAAGCTCACGAATTGCCCACCAAGCCTTACATTCCAACTCAACAGGTAAATGACATAATTTCCCATAAACTAACCTATAAGGTGATGCACCAATTGGTGTCTTAAAGGCAGTTCTGTAGGCCCATAATGTGTCTTCTAATTTAAGACTCTAGTCCTTCCGTGATTTAGAAACTACCTTAGACAAGATCTCTTTCAGCTCGCGATTAGAGACCTCAACCTGACCACTAGTTTGGGGATGGTACCCCAAACCACGCCGATTTTGAACACCAACTTTAGACAAAATGGAAGTTAGTTTCTTTTCTTTAAAGTGCATTCCCCCATCACTAATGACGACCCTAGGGACACCAAATAGGGGAAATATGACCTTTTTAAACATTTTTATCATGGTCTTGGCATTACAATGAGGTGAGGCAATTGCCTCAACCCACTTCGACACATAATCTACAGCTACTAAAATGTACCTGTTACCTTTACTAGATGGGAATGGTCCTTGGAAATCAATGCCCCAGACATCGAAAACCTCAACCTCTAAGATACCATTTTGTGGCATCTCATGTCTCTTTGAAATGTTCCCTGATCATTGGCAAGCATCACAAGCTGAAACAAAAGACTTAGCATCAGCAAACAAAGAAGGCCAAGAAAAACAGATCAAGTACCTTAGCCACGGTGCACGATGGACCGTGGTGACCACCATAGGAAGAGGAGTGACAGCCTTCCAGGACTACTTTGGTCTCCCACTGCGGAATACACCGTCTGTAGAGACCGTCTGCACATTCCTTAAATAAATAAGGCTCGTCCCAAAAATATTGCTTAGCGTTATACAAAAAACGCTTCCTCTGCTGATGAGAAAGGTCAGGCGGCAGCTTGCCACTGACAACGTAGTTAGCTATATCTGCATACCAAGGTTCTTGGTTAACAATAGACGATAATACAGCAAATAAAGAATCATCAGGAAAAGACTCATTAATAGGTAAAGAATCTTCCCCTTCTTGTCGCGACAGATGATCAGCTACAACGTTCTCAGCTTCTTTCTTATCTTTAATCTGCAAATCAAACTCCTGAAGAAGGAGTATCCATCTCAATAGCTGTAACACCCCCATACTCCAAGTGCCTTACCAGGACCACTCAGGTATAAGGATGCCACCATCTCGGTTACCCGAGGCATGATATTCATAAGACAATAACGAAACAACTTTAAAAGTAAATGAAGTTTAAAGTGATTACATAGCAATTCCAAACTGATAAAAAGAAATACAAGATTCTCAGACGGTCTACTGCTAAAACTATCAAAGCTATAAAACATCGTCGACACAAATGGAAGACTTCTAACTGCCACGTGATGACTCATCCCCGCTATCCCATACGCGTCATATCATACCTGCTCAATAACTGCTCACCATCCCCGAATGGATCACCACAGTTTTTAAAACATTTAAACGGGGTCAGTACTAATCACACAATTTATATAATCCAACAATAAGATAAACAGACAGCTTAACCGTCACACACACACAACCACACCAATCCCAACAATCTCAATCACCGACTGTCCACTGGACCAGCCCTGCCAGTGGGGGACCGCAGCCGTACCCACCAAATCCCCGCTCCTCATAATGAGCGATAACCCTGTCCATTAATGTGCACATCCCCTTCCGTGGCGGGTTCCACGAAGGGCGAAACTAGGGCGTGAAGCCACTCCCGCAAGTGACCCCACTCAGCCGAGGACACGCCTCGAGAACCAGAGACAAACAATCACAATCAACAAACCGTCACAATACAATTACTATATTATTCAATCAACCACAACACATCAACAATCATCCCATTATGGGACTAATACTGAGTAGGAAATCCTACATGGAAAGCACAACAGTCAGACGGTATCAACAGCTGTATCAAAAAGCCTCTTCTACAAAACCTCCTCCCTCGACGCAAGGATCTCAACGGTATAACAAACGATGAAAACCGACCTTCCAAACTCCGGGATTTGCTAACAATGCGATCAAAGGGATGAACGTACTTGCTTTCTCTCTTTGACAGTAATTTTAGGTTTTGAAAAGTGTTTAGAATGATGACGGAAAAGATTATATACCTTAATCGCATAATTAACAAAACCCGAGAAATAACTCCCCGTAACCCGGCTACTCGATCGAGTAGCTAAGGTACTCGATCGAGTGCCCCCTTACTCGATCGAGTATCCTAGTTACTCGATCAAGTACCCAACAGGTCAGAAACTATTTTAAAACGCAACTCACCCTTACTCGACAGAGTAAGGCCTACTCGATAGAGTACCCAAAGACTCATAAATACGGAGTATTACAATAGCCGTGGTTTAGCCTCCTTCTTAGCAAGGAGATGCCTCAAAGCGGCATGGTCAGTAAATACAATAACTTCTGACCCAATCAAATAAGAACGAAATTTCTCTAAGGCATAAACTACAGCTAGCAGCTCTTTTTCAGTGGTTGTGTACTTCACTTGAGCCTCATCCAGAGTTCGGCTCGCATAGTAGATTGTATTAAAAGCTTTGTCTTTCCGTTGGCCTAGCACCGCTCCTAGTGCATAGTCACTGGCATCACACATTATCTCAAACGGCAGGTCCCAGTCGGGAGGCTGTATGATCGGCACAGAGACTAAAGCCTGCTTTAACCTTTGTTAAAAGCGAAAGACACTCATCGGTAAACACAAAAGGGGCATCCTTAAGTAGCAGTTTGTGTAAGTGGTTTAGCAATCTTTCGAAGTCCTTGATAAACCGGCGATAAAAGCCGGCGTGGCCAAGGAAACTCCTCACCCCCTTAATATTAACAGGAGGTGGTAATTGCTGAATCACTTCCACTTTTGCTTTATCAACTTCTATTCCCTTATTAGAAACTAAGTGCCCTAAGACAACTCCCTCGTTGACCATGAAATGGCACTTCTCCCGATTAAGCACGAGATTAACCTCAATGCGTACTATGCAACACTTTGTCAAGGTTAGACAGACAGTTAGAAAAATCACTTCCATAAACACTGAAATCGTCCATGAAAACTTCCATAATAGACTCAATATACTCTGAAAATATCCCCATCATGCACCTTTGGAAGGTGGCAGGGGCATTACATAAACCAAAAGGCATCCCGTGATAAGCAAACACGCCCGAGGACAAGTAAATGTAGTTTTAGCTTGATCGTGCAGGTGAATAGAGATCTGAAAGAACCACAGTACCCGTCTAAATAGGAGAAAAACTTATGAGAAGCTAACCTTTCTACCATTTGATCAATAAAAGGAAGGGGAAAGTGATCTTTCTTGGTGGCGGCATTCAGCTGTCTATAATCTATACACATCTGCCAACCAGTCACTACTCGATTGGGTATTAACTCATTTTTGTCATTCCTGACCACGGTAGTCCCTCCTTTCTTCGGGACCACATGTCTTCGGACTCACCCATTTCGAATGACTAACGGAATAGATAATACCGCATCGAGCAACTTCATTACCTCGGCCATCACAACATCTTGCATCTTCTCGGTTCAAATGCAAGACTCGGCCCCTGTCTGCAAGGTTTGTGATCTTCCTCCAACTCTATCCTGTGCATACAAATATCGGGACTAATCCCCTTGATATCGTCCAAAGAATAACCCAAAGCTTTCTGTTTTTCTTAAGCACAACTAACAAAGAAGTCGGTGATCATTATCAAGCTTAGCACTAACGATGACCGGATATCGCCCAATCATCTAAGAAAGCATATTTTAGATGAGAGGGAAGAGGCTTACGCTCTAGTACCTTTACCTCAATGGAGCAAAGAGTACGATCATCCTTCCACTTGCTCTCCCTCAGCGTCGGTGAGTTCGCGCTCATCTAAATCATCTATAAGCAAATCCAACACAGCATCGTCGTCATCTGGGTTATCTGCACACTCATCCAAAAGCATAAGGGCTTCTAGTGGGTCTTTCATAAAAGAACCCGACCAGAAGTCATAAATAGACTCGTCAATAATATCAATAGAATAACATGTGTCCTCTATCATTGGCCGAGCTAAGGTGCTAGGCAGACTGAAAGTGATCGCGTCATCCCCTACTACAAGAGTCAAACGCCCTTGTTTGACATCAATAATGGCCCCAGCTGTACAAAGGAACGGTCTTCCTAAGATAATTGGGGTCCGGGTGTCCTCAGCTATATCTAAAACAATGAAGTCTACTGGTATAAAGAACTTGCCTATTTTCACAGGCACGTCCTCTAAGACACCCAAGGGTCTCCTAACAGATCTATCAGCCATCTGTAGGGTAATATTAGTTAACTTAAGATGACCCATATTCAATTTCTTGCAGACAGATAGGGGCATGACACTGACGCTGGCTCCTAAATCACAAAGAGCCTTATCAATAACCACATTGCCTATAACACGGGTAATAGAAAAGCTACCCGGATCTTTCATTTTAGGTGGAGCCTTATTTAAAAGTAAATTACTAGACTCTTCCATAAATGAAACGGTCTCAAATTCACTTAGCTCTCTCTTACGCGTCACAATATCTTTCATAAATTTGGCGTAAGTAGGTACCTGGGTAACAAGTTCGGTAAAAGGGACAGTTACCTGGAGGTTCTTCACAACGTCCACAAACTTACCATACTGTCGCTTGACCTTCTCGTCCTTCAGACGACTTGGAAAGGGTACTCTGGTAGCAATGAGTGGACCCGCGACTTTCTTTTTACCTTTATCAGTGCGTGAAGTCTCCACAGCAGGGGGAGATAACACGGTAGCGGAATCAGATATCAAAATAGGGTCTCTGCTGGTTCTGGCACTCGATCGAGTACTTTCCTCACTCGATTGAGTGGTTTTATCTTGGCATTTACTCGATCGAACTGTTTGAGCCACTCGATCGAGGTCTTCTATTTCAGGCTTACTTGATCGACCACTTTGTTCACTCGATCGAGTGATTTCTTCCTCTTTTTCACTCGATCGAGTAAAAGTATCACTCGATCAAGCATCTATGATTTGGGCACTACTCGATCGACCACAATTATCATTCGATCAAGTGATTGGATGGACTATTTCACTCGATCGAGTAGAAATTTCACTCGATCGAGTGTCTGGATAACACGCAGCAAGGATATCGTCTAGAAATTCATCCAAATCATCATCCGGGGTATTATCAACTGTCACAACCCCGTCTTATGATATTTTTGGCCCCTCATGAGCAAGGCCACTTCGGAGATTTGTTGCATTAACTGGGTCGCATGTCGGTGGATGGTTAGCTTGGTCTTTCGCGAGTGTCAATTGCGTGACTTGTTCCCTTAACTCCACGATAACAGTTTCATTTTTGCTACATTTCTCCCCGAACTGTTGTGTTAAGTTCAACATCAAGGATTTCAGTTCGGCAATTTCCTCGTTTGTAGAAGGAGAGACCGGCTGCGGCGCTGGCGTAGAAGGAGTAGGAACATTTTTCATTTATTCATATAATTGAGAAAAAGGGACTCCTTGCTTGTATTTTTGATAAGCAAGGACGCGCTCAATACTCGCCAGACAATCAATAGGGTCATGCCCCTCCATGCCACATCTACCGCATATTTCCACATGCTCAGTAATTGAACAAACCTGTGCACTCTCACCCATAGTCTCCGTAATCTCCACATTACCTAGACTTTTGCTAGGACTTTCCACTACAGCAGCAGCCAACTCGTTAACTTGCCCACTCCCTCGGGGATTTCCATATTCTGCAACATGGATAGCCATCTCTTCAATAAGACGCCACCCTTGATCATCCTCCATATTTTTAGTGAATCTCCCCTTAGCTACACTATCAATAATAGCTCTCTGGTTCCGATATAACCCGTTGTAAAATTGGGTGCAAAGGAACCAACGCTTGAAACCATGGTGAGGCACAGAACGGACGAGCTTCTTGAACCTAGTCCAAGCCCCATCCCAGTCTTTGGTAGGCAATTGCTCAAAAGAAGTAATCTGAGCTCTCAAGGCATTGGTGCGCTGCGGTGGGAAATATCGCATGTAAAAGGCCAAAGCAAGAGAACTCCAGTCGGTTACACCGGCTGCTTCCCTATCTAAATCCCTCAACCATTCCCGGGCATCGTCAGCTAAAGAAAAGGGAAAAAGAACTCCCTTCATTTTGTCCTGCGTCACCCCAGCAGCAAGAGGAATGGTAGAGCAATACTCCGTAAATAGCTCTATATGCCTGCACGGATCTTCTTCAGGTACCCCCCTGAAGAGATTTCTCTCGACCAGCTGTATATAGAATGGGTGGATTCCAAAAGTTCCCGACTCAGTAGTGGGTAGTAAGAAACCTTTTGGAAGGGAATCCACATTGACTCTGAATGGCTGGCTATGTTCGGCATCTTGGCAAATAGAGTTTACAAAGCAAAGCAGGTGTGACGATGTTCTCTTATAGAACAGATAACCTGCGAAACTAATCAAAAACTTCGCAAAAAAATGAGATCAGTTTCAAGGAATAAATTCTTTGAGACGAGAGACAAACTTAAATAAAGCAACAAAATTGCGCCACCTCCCCGGCAACGGCGCCAAAATTTGACAGGGCAGTCGTATACCTATAAAAAAGAACCAACTGGCTCTAACTAATATAGCTAGGGTAGTCGGGTCGATCTCCACAGGAAGATGGGAAAAATGTCAGCTTTGCCTAAGCTCGTCACGGTAACCAAATTGGGGGGTTGTATTTGATTGTTTTAAACTAAAGAGACTAAGAAAGAGAGGAAAAAGCAAAAGAATAAAGATTAAGCAAATATGGAGAAAGCAGCTAAGACAGTCGGTTCACCATGATCATTCAGTCAAGCAATCTAAGTCTCAGGTCAATGCAAGTATGGTCTGGGGAGCAGTGAATATCTCCTTCCGGTCTCAATTCGCCCTAAAGCACAAGTAGCTTATCTTCCGCCCTCACTACAGTGCCCTAATGTTCGCTACAAGTCTCGCCCTTTCCAACCTTCCGGTCTAGGTCAAGATTTACTATGGTAAAATGACTAATTGCATCGACTTAATTAGACAGAAACAGTTAAATGCAGCGATTAACAACAGAGACCACACAAGCACAAGACCTAAGATGGAAATAACTATTCCTTCATAATCATGGATTCCCTAGTCTTAGCAAGAGGGAATTAAATACACATTACTATCGAATCAACAATAATACTATATAGATAACAAGAATTAAACATAATAATGATGAAAATGAGGAATCAAACAAACAGTAGTAAAAGCAATAAGAGATAGATAGAAACAAAATGATAATTGTGATTAAGGAATAAAAAGGAGAAATAATACCGATTACAAATCCGAATCCGAGTAGAAAAGAGTAGA
The DNA here is from genome assembly GCF_048544455.1 of Silene latifolia. Taxonomy (NCBI): domain Eukaryota; kingdom Viridiplantae; phylum Streptophyta; class Magnoliopsida; order Caryophyllales; family Caryophyllaceae; genus Silene; species Silene latifolia. The sequence continues at coordinate 57,894,931 of NC_133530.1, read as the reverse complement.
AGAAGAGTAAAATGAAAGAAGCAGTGCAAAAGATAAAAGTAGAAGTCGATGCCTGAGGAAGAGTTACGCAGTCTACTGTATTTAGTAGCATACGAAAATATTCCCCTTAAACCTAATCCATAGCCTAATTACAAAAGCCCATACGAAATTAGGCGGAAAAACTCTATTACAAGCCAAACCACTCGATCGAGTGGAAATAAATCACTCGATCGAGCAACTAAGCGACAAACCCTTCGATCGAGTGGAAATAAACCACTCGATCGAGTAACTCCTTGTATTGCCTACTCAATTGGATACTGGGACTGCTCGATCGAGTAACCTTCAGTATATAAAGCATTCGATCGACTAGAAAAGTAGTCGGTCGGGCTATTTTGGCACGTTAGACACTATAACACCTTCCGAAACCAGCTCACGCGTCTTCAAAATGATATATTCCAAGCTCCGGCTCCTTGTTCTCCATAAATGCATGCAAATGGGACGAGTTTAGGCTCGATTTATCTCCTCTTTGGTTTATTCCTGCAATTTACACAAAACGAACCAAAGTAGAATATTCGGGGGTATTTGTAGCTAGATGCCACGTAAATAGTACAGAAATGCGTGTAAAAATGAGGTAAAAACCTTATATAAAATACACGCATCAAAAAGTTATTTAAAACTTGCTCAAAGAAATTTGTCGTTTGTAATGCGTTATGCATATTCAATGGGCTTTAGACATAGGACTTGACACGACATTGACTCACTAGGATGCAAGACGATAGACTGACGCAATACTGACTTAGATTTGACGCGACACAGGGGATGACCTTGACAGACTTTGCCCACGTATGCGCAACCCCTAGCCAAGTGTGGATGACAACGCGTATCAGTTCCAAAGGTAGAATAATTGAGAGAATGATGAAGGCATATAAAGACAAGGCATGAGCCATGGATCAGATGTCTACTTGGATATCTTTTAACATTGTTTGCTATAAAAGAGACTCCTCTTGAGGCATAATAACTTCGAGAATCGATCTAAGACCTCATCATCGCCTGGACCGAGCACTATCTAGACTCAAATTAGAGAGGAGAATAAAAGAAGGGTGGCATCTCGGAAAAGAAGCCCCTAGGATGAGAAGATGACTCTGGAATTTGGTAAAAAGGAAACTGGACGACAAAAAGGAGCCCCCGGTAAAAAGGTGTTGGTTGTGGAAGGGATGTTAATTGAGGTTGGAAGGTTGAAAATTGGGATGGTTGATAATTGAGGTTGAAAGTTGGGATGGTTGTGTCCATGAGGACTGCCTACGTATTCACGTGAAGTGAAATCAAACCAGATCGTAGTTTAGGTGTGTGCCTAAGCTTATGTTGTCAGGAGCTTAAAGTGCATGGGTCAGGAGAGTATTCCTTTGGTGACTCGAAGAATCGATTTGAGATAACTCCCTCTGATCATAGACCAAAGAGGTATAACTAATTTTGTAAAAATTTCCTTGTCATGTGAGCACACTTAGTGGACCCTAAGAATGATATAGGTATGTCCCGTTCTAGGTAGCAAAGTATTTGAAGACTCCGTGTCCGGGTCAAGGTGAAACTGGATTGGATATTTGGAATGTGGAGCTTGAAAATAAGAGGCTTTGATGAAACAAATCTCTGGAGCTTGATTTGTGGAGTTAAGGCTTGATGGGATTATGGCTTGTAATATAGCTTGGAAATGGAGTCTCTTGGCTTGATGTAGCCTGAGCACATAAAGGTAGGTTAAAATGACGTGGGTTCAAGTTTCCATGTATTGGCTCTAAAGGATGGGTATACTTGACAAGCTTGAGAGGATTCTCAAAATTTCTAACAATCTCCTGTAACGGTCTCGAGAAGGACTTAGGGTATGTGATGTGTGAAAGGCTAAGTGAGGGTGCTAGATGGCCATCTTTATCGATGTCTCAATTCTATACAGACTTCAGCAGTATTCCGTTCAGCATTGGATTTCATACTCATTCTTGATTCAGATTCAGATTCTTGGTCTGGAATATATCTCATATTTTTGCTCAGATTCTCGATTCAGGTTTTTGAAGATAAATTTGACTTTGGATATGACATTGACTTGATTGATTGAGCCTTCTTCTTTCGACTCTTTTGTGTTGGATATTGATCTTGGTCATTTCTCTTGATTGAGCCTTTGTCTTTGCTCATGGCTCGTATCATGGATTAGCTTGTTACCATGGATTTGGGTCAGACTAGCACCTTTGGTGTGAAATGGGTTGGTCTTTAGTAACACGGGTTGTTTATTGTGGGGAATGGGCTTGCCTTCCATCATGGATTGTTAACAAGGGAGATGGTTTAGATTCGTCCTAGAATCTCTTGAGATATGCTCGTACTAAACTAGGGTTATAACAAGGTTTTTATTGCCAGACATAGAATAGGTAAGAAAAGAACACGGAGTTTCAGGTCCTCTAGAACTCGGAATAGAACATCATCTAAGTGCACTCACATCGACCTGGCATGTGTTGTCATTCATTTTAAAATGACTCAAATCAATTCTTGTTGTCACATGAAAAGGGTAAAGGAAGAGATATGATAGAATATGTGAATTGAAAATTGTACTTTTATTGAAATGAAGAATGAATGTATTTAACATAGACTCGAGAAGACGCATGACTTGTGGGACAGCCCCCAGGTTGTCACTAGAAATGGACACGAAGAAAGATACTAGAACAATTGGGGAAAGAAATCCTAAGACTCGGACTCGGACTCGGACTCGGACCCGGACTTTGACTCGATCTTAGATCTAAACTCGTAATCATTGGCCCACGCTTAAACATCTACTCTTTTGGCAACTGGCTTCGGAATCTAGCTTTGAGCATTCATCCATTTGAGCACCACGTCCTCATCATTGGGAATACTAGAAGGATAACAATCAAGAAGAGTTTCTTGATAAGTGGTATATCCATGAGGATTGCCTAAGTTGCCTTGCGGGCTAAAGGTTGAGAGGGACAACTTCCCACTTTCAATCATATCTTGGATTATATGCTTCAAACAAAAGCATGCTTCTCTATCATGTCCCCTACCACGATGATATTGGCAATATGCATTACTGTTCCATCTAGGTAGTATGTTTTCAGGGTCTGGAGTTGGACCGATTAGGTTTAATTTGCCATGTGATACTAACATTTGTAGCGCTGCCGCATAAGTAATGCCAAGGTTAGCGAATGCTCTAGGAGCCCGTCCCGGTCTTCTGGGTGGGGCTTCCATGAGTTTAGCCCTATCACACTTAATGTCAGCTTGAGCAAAGGTCGATTCATGGTACTTGCCGTTCTCGATATTATCCTGGATGATATTCTTTAGTTTGTAGCAATTCTCGATGTCATGTCCCCTTCCTCTATGGTATTGACAATACGAATTGCCATCCCAAAACTTAGACTTCTTTTCCGGATCTGTGGTAGGCCCTATTGGTTCAAGAAGACCTAGAGAGGATAATTTGTTTAAGGCTAGGGCATACGGTATCCCTAGACTTGTGAATGACCTGGGAGAGTTCTTTGACAAAGGCTCCATGAGGTTGACTTTGTTGATTTTGACGCTTGGATTAGAAGAACTAAAGATACATTGCTCAGTTTTTGCTTTAGGACTATTAAGTTGAGGGTTTGTCTGGAAACTTTTCATCTTGAGAGGTTGGGCATCAAGCTTCTTACCCATTTCAGCAAATTGGTTCTCTATGTTGGAAAGTCGAGAGTTTAGGATATCAATGGTTCCCTCTATTTTGGAAAATTTATTGTTAAAGGGCATGGAAAGCATGAGCATTCCATTTTGGATATCGTCATCTTCAAGCACATTGATATCTCCGTCGTCATAAGGATCGAGTAGATGAGAATAGTCTAGAGACGATTCATGGTCATGTTTAATGATACTAAACCCAAGAGGGTTGATTTTCTCGAATTGCTCAACAGAAAGTGGCACTGGAAGCTTGCCCCCTTCGATCATACTAGAGGTTTCTCTAGGTGGCGTATTCTTTTCCACCATCCTATTCTCAAGGGTGAGGACGCGAATGCTCAAATTTTCCACTGTAGCTTGAACTCGTAGGACCATGGTATAAACGTCTTGGAGAGACACGGTGATTGTGGCTTGAGCTGCTTCGTGACTTTGCTGACTGACGGAACTTGCTAGATTCCTACTCGACAGAAATGATGCGCATTACAACTCGATTCGACAGGAGATCACGCATACTAAGGCAATAAGCCACGAATCACAAGAAGGGACAAGTAATCACGAGGGTAAGACGACAAATCTAGACCTGACTTGTGAATTCGTGAAATGTCGTGAGCGACCTCTCGTGTTTTGAATTCACGGTGCTTAACTTTAAATTTAGACTCGAGTGTTGACTTTGACAGAGTTACATTTATGTGGTTGACTGGATTGATGGAATTGATGACACATGTTGGTTCTAGACTCGAGGTTCGCTTATAGGTGTTAAGAAGACTGCTGTAGTTTAGACTCAAATATGAGGCCCATTGAGACTCGTTTGTTGAGCCTCGGAACGTGTGACTCGAGGTGTCGGAAATGTTTGGATCCTAACGGAATTGGGGTAGGGGGTCCAAAATGACGGCGTGACGTCTTAGGACATGACTTGAATTTGAAAAGATCCAAAATGTAACGGAAGACGGGTTCATGACTCGACAGAGTTTCGACTAGGACATAGCCGGTTTGAATTTTGACTCTAACTTAGCCCAATTGAATTTACATATTTACATTTACATGGTTTGAAATATTTTGGTTAAAACGTTATTTTATTTTGTTTTTTTTTTTGTATTTTTTTTGGACTTTTTTTTTGGACTTTTTTTTTATTTTACACGGATTTTGAAATGGGTTTGAGGCCCGAAGTTTGACTCGATATTTGGACCGAGTTTCGGCTTATTTTGCACTATTTTGAAAATGTTTACATTTTGAAAAGGATTTTATTTTACAAAATGATGATCACGCATTTATACAAACATATATACAGGCATTATAACGAGATGCTGAGTGAATTTAAAAGGGTTTTGGTTTCAAGGGTGGGTTGCCATACCGAACAATCAAACCCGGGGTCTGTGGAGAGGCTCGCACCAAACAGGAGTAAGGCCGATTCCTAGTCCATTTCCTCGAGTAGTTAAAGTCCTTGATACAAACAGGAGTAAGTACCATGGTATGTTGACATCAATCGCTATCCATCCTTAGGCCCAAATAAGAATTTGGACCGTCTAGACGGAATGATTGGTCGAATGGGTTGGGTTGGGCCTAGGAAGGCCGAATAAACGATCTAGGAAGACCGAGTTATAAAAATCGACAACTGTTTGGTACAAACTATTCCCTAACCTTGTTCAAGTTTCACCCTTGGCTACACGTAAGTGTATTATTCCCCAGCGGAGTCGCCAAACTATGGACGCGGGCCCACGGGGGTCGCTCGGTGAAAACGAGCAAGCTTTGCATTTGTGGAGTCGCCACCAATTTATTGTGGAAAATTGGAAACCGTTCGAATACCTCGTGCCATGTCAAGACACAAAGTAGTAACATGAACACCAAGAACTCGTTACCCTTAGCATTCTATGTCTAGAATGACTCTCGTGGATGCCAATGAACACGGATGTTCACAGAGATCTCAAAGAGGGTGAGGCTACGTATTAGGAAGCTCTTTTGATCGAACACCTAATCCCGCCCGCCTCGATAGCGGCCTCTACTATTGATTAGGGAAAATCGTCTATACTTGATATGTTGAAGGTTATATACATGCAATGCAACATCCATTAAATTGATTCTAGCATGTGAAGATTAAACTAAGTCGGTGAACATGTAATTTAACATGCATTAATGTCGAGGTAGGAATTTAGGTTAATTGCATGTGAGAGCATACAAACAATAAATAATAGAAAATAGAATAGAAATACAATAAAAATACAATAAAGAAAATTACAAGAATTACAACGGGTTAATTGATTTACGTCGAAAATACACTTAAAACGGATGGTTTTAGAAAACAAAGGGAAAATAAATTAACGAACATATTAACGGTGATAATACGAGTAATAGTTAATTAATACGTAAGCTAATAACTAAGTCAAAGCAACAACGGAAGTTCAGGGGCAGAATTCAACCGAATGTGCAGCAGTTGATCTTTGCGTCCTTTGGAAGAGGCGCAGTGCTCACTGCGTCTGTTCCTGAGGTGAACTCTGGTTGTGAAGCCGGAATTGCATATCGTTAATGTTCATTGGTGAATTTAATGCTTGATTAATAATATTTGACTCGGATAGAAGTGGTTTAACATATTATTTACATGTGAATTGGTCATAAAAAACGATAAAACATGAGATAAAACTAATTAAAACAAATTAATTATAATATTAATTATGAGGTTAATTACAAATTAACAAACTAGTTAGGTTATTAATGTTAAACTACTGATGACAATGAACAAACGAAAATATACAAAAGATGAATTTCAGAGACTCGATATTGATGAATCGAATCTCTAGAACCCGGATTGATTTATGACGAAAACCCGCAAATATTAATTATTTGGGATTTAAGTCAGGAATTAAAAAGGTGACGAATTAGTAATGATTATATGTTAAAATTATCATGCTAATAAAATAAGAACAAGCAAAGACGAAACAAGATAAACAGACGAATTAAACAAAAGACGAAGGAAGAATAAGGAAAGCAGGAACTGCGGCAGCCTCAGGAAGAGGCGCAACAGGTGCTGCGTCCCTTCGAAGAGGCGCAGCAGTTGCTGCGTTCCTTCTCGACGTATGTCTCCCGTTAATCCGTAAAAAGAGTTTGAATAAAGGTTTGGTAAATCGGTTTTGAACATATTTTCGACGTAAATCTTACAATAATGATTACAAAAATAAAGTACAATGATAAAATATGGGATTTACACCCTCAGACTTACATGTTTGACGAAACGAGATTAACTAAGTTAACGTTTAGTGATGCTCGACTCGAATGTACGACGAAAGTGCCCTCTAAGAGGAAATTAAACAAAGTTGATTAAGTTGATTGATGTGGAGTTGGTCAAATTGGTCGGTCATGCAAAATGAGGCTGGTACTCAGAAGGATCTGAGCTTACGTGGTCGAAAGTTCAAGCACGTAGACGCCAAAAAGCAAGAGCGTGGTCTTAGAATGCAAAGGGAGAAGAGAAGGGCGGACACTCGCGTGAGAAATATGAGGGACGAAGGCTCCTATTTATACTAATCACACGAAGAAATTAGGGTTTCGGTGAAACTTTGGAAGTAAATCTCGAAAAGATCTTAAAATACGCAGAAAGGAGCTGGGGAAGAGGCGCAGCAGCCACTGCGTCTCTTGGAAGAGGCGCAGCACCTGCTGCGTCCTTTCCCCAAGGGTTTCCTCCTGCGGAAGAAAAATTTTCGCGTTTCTATTATGGAATTGCGGTTTGATCTTAATTTCCTTATTATTTATAAAATAATTTCGGGATATAATTTACCAAAGATTAAAAAGATTGAAAATATGGAATAGAAATATCCGGAACATTCCAGAATATTCTGACTCGGCATTTTAAACGGTTATTAGAAAATGAAGACGGTTTCTGACCCAGACTCCAAATGTACTCTAATTACTGTTAAAACGACCGTAATGGTGCGTAGATGATGACCAAGGGGTTGACATAAGTGTTTGAGCTATCACTTGACGATAAACTTACGAATTGTCATAAATCGTTCCGTGTACCAAACATGCGGCCCAATCATCACCGGGTGGCTTGCGGGAGGTGCACAAATGAGGTATCTACAAGTAGTGTGATATTGTTTACCACATCTTGTGATATTGTTAAGCCAATAGTGTGGTATTGTTTATCACATCTTGTGATATTGTTAAACTAATAGTGTGATATTGTTCTCAAAGATATTTAATATTGTGTCATGAAAGGTGATATTGTTTATAATTAAATGTGATATTATTTACTAAAACTTGTGATATTGTTACAACAAACGTTTGATATTGTTTACCAAAAAATGAACTACTTTAGAAACCATATATTTTCTATTTAATAACATAAAAAAAAGAGGCAAATCCTGATACAACTATAATATTGTTACCATTATTTTACATTCTAACTCAAAAATGGAAAAAAAATACAAATTTATAATTGCTTGAAACGATATCTAAGAATAAAGAATTTGTCTTTATACGAGAAATGAATGAAAAAACATGATTTGTTTAGTTGATCATGCACTATAAACTTCGCCAGCATGCACACATACTCTTAAGTAACCTCCAAAAGCGAAGAAATCTGCAAAAAAAAAAAAAGGAAAACAAAGTACAAAACATCATCTTAGTATCATCTTTTAGACAAAAGAAAATACAACAAATATAAAAAAACACACCATATTACAGCATTTACAACAACATTTTACATTATTTTACTAAAAATCAGTGACATTTTACAGCGAAAACACCATACTATAACATTTCAGTGCCTTGATGACATTTTACAACTTAATTATGTAGTCAACCTGCCAAAATGTATGAAAATAGAGTACCACTAATCTTCACATTCAGTATCACATCATACAAACAACAGTATCACAGGTTTTCCGTTATCATAGCCAACATGTAATTCGACATTACTCATTTTACTGAACACAAACGATTATTTCAATTCTATCATATGAAACTGTAATTTTGCACAATTAAAAAATGTTAAACCCTAATTTTCGCGATTAAAACAATATGAAACCCTAATTTTCACAATTAAACAAGTTGAACCCTAATTTTCACAATCGATCGATATTAAACCTTAATTTTAGCGATTAAAACAAAAAAAAGACATCTTCTAAACAACTACAACTTCAATTGATGATAGTAATTGATTCAATGTGTCGATATTATGAACGAAAAACGTTTAAAATCATTTATAAGTAAGATATTTAGAAATTTACAGCAAGAACGTGAAAGTACACTAAATAACTTGACGATTAGTTCAATTTTTTTGATTTAATCCTATTAAATTCATGTAATTCAACATACATGCAATAATTTCGTACAAAATTAACATGTAAAATCAATTTAACACTACATAAGTTGAAATAAAATCGCAAAAATGAAAGAAAACGAGAAACAAATATACCTCAACGAATTTTGCGCGAATTCTAGTGAGAGTATTCAATCTAATGAATGAATAAATCTAAGATGTTGAAAGACAGTTGAAATCGTGTTTGAATTTTTAGGTTTTCGCAGATTTTCAGTGAGATTTTTGAGAGGATTGTGATATATTTTTGTTTGAAATGTTTTAGATTGATTTTGGATTTTTTAGAGAGAGAAACTATTGACTGATTTTGGGAGTTTTAGGTGGTTTTGTTTGTCAATTTTCCTCGCGATATTGTTTTTATATGGTCTGATATTTCATTTGTTACTCAATCCTCAAATATTTAGGAGTTCTCACCGGATCCCGACTCATATGTGTGTGTGTGTGTGTGTGTGTGTGTGTGTGTGTGTGTGTGTGTGTGTGTGTGTGTGTGTGTGTGTGTGTATAATGTTTTTTATTTGTTTGAAAAGATGAGACATACAAAAAATATACCTGCTTAGGTTTATTTTTTGGTAAAAGAGATATTTTAATAAAAATGCCGATTTTCTCGGAAAAAAATAAAATAAAACTAAAGTTTTATTTTTACAGAATTTTAAAATATTGTCTTTGTTTACATTTTCTTAAAAAAAAAGAATTTAGCACTTTTTTTAAAACGAAATATAAACTAATTGAGTTTTTGTAGTATGAGAAAATGAATTTATCATGAGATTTTGGGTAAGGGCCTTCATTTCAACTTTTGCATAACGTATGGGGCCAAATTGCTACAATCCAAACTTAAGGGGTTTAATCTCACGATTAGCCAAAGTAATGGGGCTCAATTGCCACTTTCACGATTATCTAAGTACCAAACCTTGTTAAGACATACCCAAAACACAACACCCAAGCCACACACTTGCAAGTTGCAACACACAACACAACCAAACATAGCACATTTAAACAGATGACATAAGCTTTTTACTAATCAGAAATATTATACTTTTACCTCCTTCATTTTATTTAATTATTGTAAATTTAAGATAGGCTAGTATTGGTGCCCGGCTTCGCCCGGGCTACCTCTACTTACCATTAAATTTTTTTTTTCATGAAATAAAATTACTTAAAGTTGCATAACCTATAAATTTATCATTAATATATTTTTTATAACATATCCTAAAATTACGATGAAATAAATTTTGAGACAAATTCACTACTCCCGCTATTAATATTTTACTCTTATTAATGAAACAATAGTAATAACATTTCACTACTTGCCCGTAATCATTGTTACTTTCACTATCCCGCCGTAATTATTGTTACTTTCACTATTGCCGCATTAATATTGATTATTTCACTACTCTTGTTGTTTCTACCACTCTCACTATTCTCGTTGATAATATTGTTACTTTTACTATTCAAATGAGTGATTACTATCATATAACTATATCCAATGTTACTACAATTCTTTTCTTTACTGACGAAATTACTTTTACTACTTAGGCATGCAATTTTAAGAGGATTATATATTTATATAAATATATTACATATATGCATGAAATCAAATCGAAAGAATTATGCAATCAATACTATATATTAAATCCAGAAACCAAGGGACTTCAATGTAATTAAAGAAAGTTATACAAATTAATTATACTATATAGTTTTAAATCAATAACACCGTGTGATGGACCCGATTAAGGGATCTCAATGCAAATATTATATAGTTTGGGTTAAAATTAAATTATATAGAAGCTTGGTAACTTTCCTAAACATTGTAAGAAACTATAACATGGTCAATTTCCTTAAAATAAAACAATTAATTAAAATGGTCAATTTCCTTAAAATAAAATAATTAATTAAGATGGTCAATTTCAAGGAGACTAAAAGAAAGAAGATGTTTGGTAATTTTCCTAAATATTTATAGAAGATTAGAATATGGTCAATTTCCTTAAAATAAAATAATTAATTAAAGGAGACTAAAAGAAAGAAGATGTTTGGTAATTTTCCTAAATATTTATAGAAGATTTCCTTAAATTAAAATAATTAATTAGTATAAACATGCACGGTATTAATTATTATCACCATAAAATTATATATTAAATTTAAAATCTATGCAATTTGATTAAACTTTATAGTTTATTAGCTGTATAGAGATGTTAATTATTTAACATAAAAAATATAATATAAGTAGGTTATAAATAATTCAAGTTAGATTCAATAATATATAATATTGTATAATTCTTTTGATTTGATTTTGTGCATATATGTAATATATTTATATAAATAATAATCCTCTTAAAATTGCATGCCTAAGTAGTAAAAGTAATTTCGTCAATAAAGAAAAGAATTGTAATAACATTAGATATAGTTATATGATAGTAATCACTCATTTGAATAGTAAAAGTAACAATATTGTCAATATTAATGCAGCAATAGTGAAAGTAACCATAATTACGGCGGGAGTAGTGAAATTATCAATATTAATGCAGCAGTAGTGACAGTAACAATAATTACGATGGGAGTTGTGAAAGTAACAATGATTACGGGCAAATAGTGAAATGTTATTACTATTGTTTCATTAATAAGAGTAAAATATTAATAACGGGAGTAGTGAATTTGTCTCAAAATTTATTTCATTATAATTTTAGGATATGTCATAGAAAAATATATTAATGATAAATTTATGGGTTATGCAACTTTAATAATTTTATTTAATGAAAAAAAAATTTAATGGTAAGTAGAGGTAGCCCGGGCGAAGCCGGGCACCAATACTAGTATTATATATTATGGAATCTAACTTGAATTATTTATAACCTACCTATTATATTTTTGTATGTTAAATAATTAACATCTCTATACATCTAAAAAATTATAAAGTTTAATAAAATTGCATAGATTTTAAATTTAATATATAATTTTATGATGATAATAATTAATACCATAAGTGTGCATATTTATACTAATTAATTATTTTATTTTAAGGAAATTAACCATCTTCTAGTCTTCTATAAATATTTAGGAAAATGACCAGGCATCTTCTTTCTTTTAGTCTCCTTGAAATTGACCATCTTAATTAATCATGTTTAGAAAAATTAACCAAGCTTCTATATAATCGGGTCCATCACACAACACACATTCCCCTAATTTCTAGATTTAATATATAGTATTGATTGATATATACCCGTCTAAAACCGAAATTTGTTAGCAAGATACACCCGGTTAAATTTTCCACAAAATTTAGCTGACTTAGTCACCTGACTCCCCTCTTTCTCCTCACTTCTCTCTTATTGTTCTTTAGTCTCTTACTCATAGCTTCCTTTACTAAGTTCTATGAGTTGGATCATCCATGCCCTTCAATCATCTCCTTATTTTAGAGTTTACACAATTTTTTCATTCAATTCACTCTTTCTTTTTACACCCCTAATTGCAACTCAAAACGGTATCGTTTCAATCCACCATGTCTAATTTCTCCCAAGTTACTTACTTTCTCCCTCTTTTCCACTGAAGAACAAATTTTTCTGACAAACCCAGGTTTTCTTTTCCCATTTCGTTGCGATTTTAGTTCAATTTCTGGGTTTTATACTCGTTTTTTTATTTGATTTTTCATTGATTTTAATCGTATAAGATTAATTGCTTCTTGGTATTCTTTACTGTTTGATTTTAATCTTAGAATTGAATTTGTAATAGTGTAGAGCTCGATCGATTGTATTTGGGTTTGTGAACAATTGGGTTTTTTTTGGATATTTCAGAAATGGGGAATTAATTAGGGTTTAATGTAATTTTGGTTTCGACCCGAAATTGAAGTAGATATTAGTGTGATATGTGGAATGATAATAGGGTTTGGGTCTAATTAGTTAGGTGGAATTGGGGTTTTTGATTTTTTGGGTGCAACTTCAAGTAGTTGATAATGGCTGATTGGTTTCAGGATGCGATGAATTTAGACTTAAATTTAGGTCCCGGGGCGCCTACAGCTCCGAATGTGGGGCTGGAGACGGAGTCATTGTTGGATGTAGATAGATGGGAACCACCATTAGATCTTAGAGAGACACTTAGGCAAAGGACTAGGCAACGAGGATGGCGAAGGAGGGCTCCTTCTTTGCAATTGGGAGCTGATTCTAATGGTAATGGTGGTGGTCCTGCTGGTGAAGGTGAGGATGGTAATGGTAATGGTAATGGTAATGGTAATGGTAATGGTAATGGTAATGGTAATGGTAATGGTAATGGTAATGGGATGCCCCAAGTTGGAGAGGGTAGTGTTCCTCCCGAGGAAAGGAGTTGCCAAGTTTTGAAAATGTGCGAGAATAATGTGACTTCATTGGAGAGTGATTCATTGGAAGAGAAGGAAGATGTTGACAAGACTAGCACTCGGACAGGTAGTTTCTTCGATTGTAATATATGCTTAGACTCGTCTAGAGAACCCATTGTTACCTGTTGTGGCCATTTGTTTTGTTGGTCTTGCATTTATCGTTGGTTGCATATTCATTCCGATGCAAAGGAATGTCCAGTGTGTAAAGGTGAGGTCACTCTTAAGAATGTTACTCCCATTTATGGACGTGGGACCCACACTCACGAGCCTGGAGAGGATTCGGAAATTAAGATTCCAGCTAGACCCTCAGCCCGTCGAGTCGAGAGCTTGAGGCAGACCATTCAGAGGACAGCATCGTTGTTCCCCATGGAGGAGATGATTAGGCGCCTTGGTGCAAGGTTTGAGCTGACACAGGACTTCTTTCAGCTCCCAATAGCAGAAGGTGATTTGGAACCCAATTCAAGGGGTTCCCTCCTAAGTAGAATAATGACCACCCGAGCCCGAATAAGGGAACAGGCTTCTTTGGGGCCGTCAGGAGATACCATCCTTGATAGAATGATGACCCTTCAAAGGGAACAAACTCCTACTGCAACTCCGGAAAATGTGGTTGATTTGACTCAGGACATGCCTGAGGTAGAGGTAGTGCCTCGAAGGCTCCCGCCTTTGACTTACAGAAGAGGACAGTCAAATAGGAGTGGTTCAAGTGCAACTCCTACTGATCGATTTGTTGAGGCCTTTATCGGGAGGTCTCTTCCAGTGAGAAGCCAAGAGATACAGCCGTCATTGATCGATGATAGGGATTCTTTCTCGAGCATAGCTGCTTCTATACATGGGGAGAGCCAAACTGCTGATACAGCTATTGAGATTGATTCACTGGTGTCACTTTCGACCTCATCCTCTAGAAGAAGGCATGATGCTTCTAGAAGCGCAGATATGGATAGTGGGGACTCACGGGCACTTAGGAGGAGGAGACTCAACTAGACGAAAAGCGATGGTTTCTTCTGATACAAAATTACAACCATCTCTTAAAGTCGACTATGAAGCTGTGAAGTGCGTAGTTCGCTTGTAACCTGATCTTTGTTATCTTTGATTACTTACTAGTTACAACTCTCCATTGATGTGTTTTTTGTTCAATAAATTATTGCAGGGATGTGAGCTGGTGGTTAAGCCTTTTTATGCTGATATTGTTTGTGTTCTGTCATCATCTTGTTTTAAATTAACTTTGAGCTTTCTAGTTGTACTAGTAGCCTAATCGCAGTGCAAGGTATATTTGTCTCTCTTGGGGACAGCATCCTACGTTTCAACTTCAAGTACTCTTTTTAGATTTATACTTTTATAGCCGTAATACGAACATTATTTCTTTGCTCGACCAATTAATTTTATCCATACTTCTCACGTTTCATTATAACATAATTGTCATAATTCATTGTAAAAAATTATATGAAATTGCAGTCATTTTTTTTTTTTAGTGTAAATGCCAAATGGAGTCATAATGGTGATTTTAACTAAAAAATTTGAAATTTTCAGAGGGGGCAAAGTGGTTATACTATAAGGCAACCTCGGAAAAAATCGAAAATTTTAACTAAAAAATTCGAAATTTTCAGCCTCCGGAATAAACACATGATATACGTTGTACATTGACAATTTGACATAGTTTCGCTTCCTTTTGTGCTATGGAGTCGAAATAAACTGCATGCTACAGGCCTTGTCCATAATGCAACAATTCGTTTTGGTGATTCCCCTATGTTGTCGCACAAATTTTTATTTGTGACTGACAAAATCCGTCATAAGCTTCTGACGTGAGTTAAAGAGGCAAAGTAAGAGAGGCAAATGGAAGAGCAAGTGGGAGAGGTCATAAGATTGTGACTGTCAAAAGCAAAAGCGGCGGAGTTATTAAGTATTGAAGTTTTAACATTTTCCAACACCTTCGTTGATCTAACCAGTCGGACAAATTGAAAATATTACAAAAACTCTTTTTTCCCTAAATAGTTTATCTCTAAGACTAACCATTCCCCAAATTAAAAAGCGGAAATTGCAGTAGAATTTTGAAGTGGAAAAAATCCGTAAAAAACTAGTAAAGAGGTAACAGTTTTGCCTCTGCCTCTTACAAATCTGTGTTTTGTTTTTATGTACAAAAGCAAAACCGTTGCGTGAGATAACGACTTTACTTCTCATCCTACTAATATAGTTTTACTCCCAACCTTAATTTGCAAAATGTTTGAGCATTAAAAAATGAAATACTTGGTGGTATACCTTACATGTAGAGGTGGCAATCGAGTCACTCGGGTCGATTACGGGTCGGGTCAAAGCAGGTCGGGTTATATCGGGTTCGGGTTATGTCGGGTCAATGACGGGTTCGGGTCGGTTCGGTTCATGTCGGGTCGGGTCATCAACGGGTGGCAAGGCGGGTCGGGTCATTAGCAAGTCAGTGTCGGGTCAGGTTATCAGCATATATTTTATTTTATATATTTCGTTTTAGATGGTAATTTTATGTTTAAAAAATAGGTAGGTGTATTAATTGTAGTTTTAAGTGAAAATAATTAAGATGAATGTCAATTTGGTGTTATTTAAACCATTATTAAGCTAGTTCATTATCGGGTCATCTATCGGGTTGAGAAAATATCGGGTCACGGGTCGGTTCATGTCGGGTTCGGGGTGGAGAAAATAAGGCTGTTATCGGGTCGGTTCGGTTTCGGTTCACCCAATTTTCGGGTTGTATCGGGTCGGGTTTCGGACGGGGCAGATCGAGTTCCTCGAGTCGGGCCAGCTTTTGTCAGCTCTACTCCGTACATTGTTACAGCAAGTGCATCTGCATGGTCTTGGATACAAGATACCCATAGTATATTTTGGTGGGATCAAAGACAGAGTAAACAAAAAAAAAAAAAAAAACAAGCCATGTGGCTGAGACGAAAAGAGAATCATCGACTCATCAGTCATCACTCATGGTAGTGTATGAGTATAACAAAAACTTACTATCACAATCATCCACATGCCACCGACTCAAACACCTTTCTACCTTGGTAAAGAGAGACTACCAGTACCTCGATCCCAAACTTTACCGATGACAATAATTCTTTAATCTATTTGTATACACAAATTCTCATTTAATTATACTCCCTCCGATCCAGACAGATCTAAACATAAGCAAAAAGTGGTTATTTAAGAAAAGGTGGAAAAGTGAGGGATAAAATAGGAAATATTGATTGGGGCCGCATGAATTTAGGTGGATTAAATAAGTAGCTAGTGTGTGGGTGAGTGGATGATAAAGTCGTAAATAAGTAGTGGATGTAAGGGTAATTTAGTTATTTTTCATGCCAAATATGGTACGTTACCATTGGTGTGGTTCATCCATTTTAGGTAAGTGTTACCATCTGTCTGGATCCTCCAGAGTAGCAAAAGGATTGTCTCATCTATGCAAGTGGGGTGCTATTTGACCCGTTTTATTCTTAAAATGGATAATTACACTGATATGAACTTAAATTGAAAGAGAGGAACTAATATTACACTGATACATCATAATTCATAGCCATATTGAAATAGTGGAAATACTGGTGGTATCCCTCAAATTTATAGCATGCCCATAGGCCGTGAAAATGAAACCCTTAATTAACATCATGCACATAATGTAATGTTAGATGTAACAATTGGTCTCCCTTGTGACGGGTTACCATTTGTGACGGATATTTTGTGAGATAAAATGGTAACAAAATGGGTTAGTAGAGAAAGGGGACCACATGAATAGTGTTGCAGAGAGAGAAAAAAGTGGAGACATCATTGTGAGATAAAATGGTATCCGTCTTTTTACCATGGATGTATGTCATGCCTTTTAATGAGAATTTGTGTAGATGTAAACGCTTTGTATATGACTGACTTTATCCTAGTCTAGCAATTTGATGCACAAACTAGAGATGAAGTAAAGACAATATTGTAAAGTTTGAAGGCGGGTTTTGGATTTTCTGAGGGATTAACCTCTAAATGCGCTGGATCAACATTAACATAACACACAAAAGACGGAGAGATCTTATAAATGTCATAACAAAGTAGGCAAAGTACCAAATAATGAAGACAATTTGGCTTTAGCCAACAAATAATCATAATGTACAATCTACATTCTACAAGCCTTGAGGCTAACAACAAACCCAGTAGTAAAGCTTCGACATTTACTAACACCAACACATATCTTTCTAACTACTCATAAGCCTAACCACATTTACTCAAATAAAACTTGTTGGGCATACAACGCCGGCTTCATAATAATTTATGCATATCATATTCTCATTTACTCCTTTTTTTTTTATCAACCGAGGTGCATAAATTCTTATGATCTGTTGCACACCCTACAACAGTCTTACAGAAGATCGGCTAAAGACTAACATGTATTTCCTTTTTATCTACGTTTCCTCTCTATTTTACCTCATAATTATCAAGTATTGAAAAATAATCACCTGCGGTTTAGGGGAAATTTTCGGTATAATTTAATTACAGTACCTGAATAAATGAAGCCTCTTCATGCTGATGAAAGTGCTTATGTTTTATTCTTTGCTTTCTTGTCCAAGTACTGTTTTCTTAAGAGCTCCGCATAGAGGAGCTCGTTCCAAGAGTCGGGAACCCCAGGAAGGCACCAATGACTGCAGTCTTGGTACCGCAATGGCGATTTTTTCTCCACACTAGAAAGGTGTTGCTTTCGGTAAACGGACGGATGACCGTCTTTTCTGTAGTCCGTCAGTCTCGTGACATTTAGGAAAGAAACTGGGGTTTTCATACCCTTTATTACCGACTCAAACATTTTCATCTTCCATGGATATTTAGTCAAGTAAGTCTCATTCTTGATGGGCTCCGTTTCACTGTCACATTGCCCTCCGGAGTTCCATTGCCCACCCCTGAAAGAAAATAGTCAATCGAACGCATATACATCTTCCAATGAACTCACAAGTCGTAGACTTTATAATACAATAGTTAAGTTCAAACTGACCTGAAATGTGAAGCAGAATAGCCTCGAAACAGAACATGTGTCCTTTGAGGATTGATGTTGGCATCAACCCATCTTGTCCACGTTGTTATGGCTTTTCGAAATGCCTCAGTAACAGCCAATTGTTTATAAACATGGCTACCTTCTTGATAATAGTCTTCCCTGTAAACATTACATAATTAGGCATTTAAGCACTGTAGCCCTATATTAAGTAAAAAGGTAATCGAGAATTAAGATGTTAACCAAACCAAGAGCAAAAAAAGTACCCCTTTGATGTTTTATCATGGGTCCACCAATGCCCGGTATTAAAGATTATGTAATCGGCATTCTTATACTGATCTGCATCTGAAACCATTAAGTCGAGTCGGAGTGTTTCCTGGGTTGTTCCATTCTTGTCTTTCACTTCCCATTGTTGAACTAGGAAAGGCGCTACGAAGAACTCTACTGTACAATTATAATCCTACTCAAACACAAAAATAATCACATTAAACATTAAAATTATAAGAATTTTTCTATGTTATCGTCCAATTTTTCAAAATTTTAGCATGTACCCTTCGTTTTGTAAATTGCCTAATATACACTTAAACTCAAAGTCCTTAAATTAACAAAAATACTATAACTTGGAGTATTTTAACTGTCAAAGTGTCAAGTGTTGTCACCAAAGATGTTTGTTGCTGCTGATACGCTGCTTATGTCAATGCCTCGACAAACAATTATAAAAGAGGCAAGATAAATTACTAGAAGTATTCATTGTGCTAAGGCACATTAGTTGATTTTAAAAAAACGGAGGGTAAATAATTTAAATAGGTAAACACACGGATATAGCATAAAAAAACTCATTGAGAAATAATAGTGCCCATGATAGTAAAATACACAAGTTGAACAAAAGAATAACAAAAGCTTACTTTAAATACAAAAGAGTAGGAAGCTTCAGTGCGGAAATGGTGCCGACCAAAGGCTTCGAAGACTTTCTTCTTGTTTTTAACAGAGCTCTTAAGTATGCAAACTAAAGACTCCCACATATTCCTATTTAATGAATCACCGACGAAAACAAGGCGCTTCCCCTTGAGTAATTTCAACATGTTCCCACCATTTAGCCTACAATTCAGGAACACCGGCAATGTTTCAAAGCTCAAATTCAATCAAAATGCAACATCAACAATATTGTCCCGATCACAGTTCCTTACGGACTCCCAAAACTTCAAAGACTCCCGTAAATTACAGGCCCAAGGATCAGATGTTTATTGTCTTACCCGTCTATTGCCAACACAAAGTGGTCATTTCTAAAGTGACTTAACATGAAAATTAAGTCCGAAAATGTGCATCAAAATTGCATGGTTTGATATAAAATGACATTTCAAGATAGAAATAAGTACGACCAATTTAGTGAATCATTATACTCCGTTTATTTCTACTTTAGTCTAAAACCTAAGAATAGCAAGCCATCAAACAAAATTCAATCTAAGAAAAAAGCACTAAATTGTTGGATTAAACTAAACGCTAAAATCAAGGAAAATGGCATAATAATAATAATAATAATAATAATTCAACAAAAAAGAAGCATAAATCTTAGCAACGTCTATATTTTCCGCAAATCAATACACCAGAAATTGGTGCACTATGCTAAAAACAAGATCAATATTTCAACAAAACTAACACTTCAATTAAGAAATAAACTGAAATTCAAATCTAAATTTTAATGAAACGTAAACATCTAGTTGAACGGGAAAAAGTACTCGGTAATACTAATAATTAAGACAATTACCGTGGCAATGAGCAACCTTTAGGCTTCCACTTAAGCTTGTAATAATCATTATCAGGTCTACCGTTAAGAACACAATTAAATTGTTCATCAACTAATTTGCATGATCCTGGTTTATATAGTGGATAAGATTCATCTCTTATCCATCCTCCATCATACAAATCACAACCCACTAATTCTTCAATCTCATTGCCTTGCTTTTTTACTCTACTCTCTGAAACGGTGTCGTTTGAACGGCTCATCCCTTGATTTTTCGACAATGATGCCGCCAAATCAGACGAATTCACTTCCGACCCAATTCCTTTTTTCGTCAAATCCGTCGAAATTTGAGGTTTAATTGTACTATTCTCACTTCCCTGGTTTCCTGAATTTGGAGCAATTTGAGGCAGAATCTCACTAACACTTTGATTCTTTGTTAATTGCGAAATTTGAGGCGAAACTTCACTACCATTATTTCCCAAAACATCACTAACATTTTGACTTTGATTCGATGGCGGAATTTGGGGCAAAACTTCACTACCATTATTTCTTGATTTTGAAGTAATTTGAGGCAAAACTTCACCAGTAGTCTGATTGTTTATTAACGGCGAAATTTGAGACGAAACTTCACTATCCTTATCAATTTGATGAATAATAGACTGATTTCCTGAAAGTTGAGAACTTTGATTTGACTGCAATGGAGAAATTTGAGGCAAAACATCACTAATACTGTCATTCATTTGCTTTTTTGGTTGAATAACCATATTATTTTCTAAAATTTGAGGAATTTCAGGAGTAAAACTCGAATTTTGATTGTTATTATGCTCAAAGTTTGCAACTTTATCCGGAGAAAGTTGGGAATTATTCAAGTTTTGTGATAGAGGTGGTTGAAATGTTGCATTATTTTGAGATCTAAAAGGATTAATTTGAGATCTATCAGGTAAATCAGTAGGAGAAGTTGAATTAACAGTGAAAATATTGACAAACCAAGGAGAAGAAGATGTTGATGAAGAAGAAGGGGAAAAAGCAAGGAAAACAGTAAAAAGAATAAAAATAAGAACAACAGCATAAATAAAAGAAGTGCTTTTTGTAGTTTTGAAGAAAGAAAAATGGGTTTTTAAGTCTGAGATAATGTTGTTATTGTTGTTGTTGTTAGTGATTAATTGGTACTTAGTTACTTCTGCCATGAATGAATGTTTGTTTGGTGAAATTGGTGAGTTTCAAGTGTATTGTTGAAGAAGAAGAAGAAGAAGAAGAAGAAGAAGAAGAATGGAGAACGAGAGTGCGGAAAGAGAGAGTTGAAGGGAGGATTTTGTGGAGGACAAAGACTGGTCACGGATGTCAAACACCACAAAATTTAGTGCGGTTTCCAATATTTGGTAACTCTGTCATGAGACGAATCTGCTCCTTTTCCTATCACAAATTTTCATTGAAGGCCTGATATATCCGTCACTCTTGAGTGACGGATACCATTTTACCTCATAAGGTACTCACTTTTTCTCTCTCTACAACACTATTTATGTGGTCCCCTTTCTCCACTAACCCATTATGTTACCATTTATTCTTACCTACATGACCTATTTTAAGATTAAGACGAATATTTTGTACGAATATTTGTTAGTTCCTGCCATAACATATTTAAAATAATCTTACATTAAGATATTCATAATCATTAATACTTTGTATTTGTTTGCATTATTAAATTGATTCCAAGCATTGTTTTAATTTAGGGACGGATTTCATAAATTGTAATGCGAAAATATAAAATTAACAATAATTATCATAAATTGTAATGCGAAATCAACTTGATATTTAGGTATATGTGACATGATAACGGACCTATATTAAGTGTACCTTACATCCTCTTACAGAATAATTTTGTAAAACTATGCAACACAATTAATTGTGTTATTTTTAAATGATTTTTTTTTTTTGGTAAGTTAGATGTTGTCATAAATGTAATTAACTAATAATGGTTATTGTGATTTAATTGAAAAGTGCAAAATAAGCAATTAGTAGATTATACAACCAGTTGTATGCAGTTGTATGGTGTATAATCCGAGCTGTGTACTAAAGTTTTCGAGCTTTGTTAAAAAGAATCTGAGCTATGCTTTAAAGTTTTTGAACTCACACACTTAAACATAAAAAAAATAACTTTTACAAAACTCAATAAAATTGCACATAAGCTCGGATTAATGTATATGGTTGTACAATGCTTATTATACAACTGGTTGTATAGTAATATTTGTGCAAAATAAGGTAAGAAATAGGAATGAGGTGGTATTTTTTAGAGGACTTATTTGAATATCATCGGTAGTACAGTCTATTAATTGTATGGATACACAAATATTACTGTATCTCCAATGTATAATAAGTATTGTGCAACTACTATATATACATTTATTCGAGCTTAGGTGTTATTTTTCTGAGCTTTTTAATTATTTTATTTTTTTATGCTGAAATGTGTTAATTCAGAAATTTTTTAATACAAATGGGTGAAGCATAACCATCTCAAAGGACAGACCTGGATGCAGTACAAGCCTAGTACTAACACAAGTTGAGTGTGGAGGAGAATTTGTAGAGTAAAACAGGATCTGGCTGCTGCTTACACAAATGGGGCCTGGGATATACAGAGGGCAGGATTCTCGACTGCTCGTTGTTATGAATGGCTCCTGGGTGCTCGTCCTAAGACTAACTGGGGTAGTGTGGTATGGAATGAATGGGTGGTCCCAAAGCACCAAATTCATGGGCTGGCTTCTTGCACATGGAGTTTTCAGAACCAAAGATAAGTTGATCAGGTATGGATTGGACATTGATGATCGTTGCTACTTATGTGGACAGCACTCAAGACTTGGAACATATGTTCTTTAGGTGTGATTACGCCTCAGGATCGTTCGGTATGCAGCAGAAAACTGGCCTATATTTATCAGTTGACAATGTGATTGAATGGTGTATACAAGCTGCTGGAACTAAGATGTAGAAAGGGGTACAGGCAGGTCTGGTTTTGGGAGCTGCCTATCATGTGTGGCACCATAGAAATAAGTGCAGGGCTGATGGTGTTCTACTAAGGCCTGAGAAGGTTGCAGCACACATTGTTGATGACATGAGAATGAGAGTTCGAGGAAGGGACTATAAGAAGCTAACTTCCTTAGAACTAGAATGGCTTAAGAAAATTGGAATTATGTAATCTGGTTTTAGTTGCTTTGTACCCATGACATCTATTTTTTGATACATATATATATATATACATCTCACATTTCACGAAAAAAAAAAATTAATATAACTCAGATTCTTTAAAACAAAACTCGAAAACTTTTATATAGAACTCGAATTCTAAACCAACATTTGTAATACAACTGATGGTATAGTCTATTAACTAGTTTAGACCTCGTGCAATAAATGCACGGTATACATAGTTTTTTTTTTTTTTAAATAAATTACTTAATTATATATTAGTGGTATCTCATTAATTCATTTTTTTCGTCACTGTATCTTGATTTGAAAAAATTAATTGTAACTGACAACTAATCAAAAAAATTGAGTGATTTGCTAAAATGTATTTTAAACATTTTTTTTTATAACACAAACCTAATGATTTCAATTTTTAAATTCTCTTAATTTTTTTGTATCAAAATTCAAAAGTAATAATAGCGATTTACATATATGTTTTATACGTAGTACGGGTTAAGGCCCTGTTCTTTTAGACTGAAATTGTCTGAACTGAACCGAACTTAATTGAGTTGAACTGAACTGAATTGAACTTAATAGAGCTGAACTGAACTGAACTGAACTGAACTGAACTGGTCTAAACTAAACTGAAATAAAAATAAAAGATAATAATAAGAATAATAGGAATAATAAGAATAAATATTATAAAATTATTATTATTATTATTAATATATTAATATAATGTAATAATAATGTAATAATATATATAAAAAAATAGTAATATAATAATAAATATAGTAATAATAATAATAATAATAATAATAATAATATATTAGCAATATAAATGATAACATTATTAATAATAATATAATATAAAATAATACAATATATTAACTATAATAACTAAAAAATAAATACGATAAGTATAATATAATATAAATATTATAAATAATTTTAACAATTAATATAAATAATAATAATATATGTAATAATAATAATAATAATAATAATAATATTAATAATATTAATCAAAATGAATATATTAATAATATTAATCAAAATGAATATATTAATAAATAATAAATATAATATAACAATAATAATAATAAAAGCAAAAACAATAATAATTATAATAATATAATAATAATTATAATAATTATAATAATAATAATAATATTATTAATAAATATTAATACTTTATACTACTAATATTGTGATTAATCATAATAATATAACAATAAATAAATATATTAAATATAAATAAAATAATAAAAATAATAAAATAATAGTAATATAATAAATATAAAAAAAATATTAATATAATAATAAAAATATTGAATATATTAATATAATATTAATAATAATAATAACAGTAAGAATATAAAATAAGAATAGTATTATTAATGTTGAAATGAATTGAACTGAACCGAACTGATCTGAACTGAACTGAACTGAATGGAGCTGAACTGAACTGAACTTAATAAAGTTGAACTAAAATGAACTGAACTGAACTTCTTATAACTGAAATTAAGTCCAAAAGAACAGGCCTAAGTCATTCTCAAATAATAGCATCAATGACAGAATTAGCAATTTATAATCTTATATAAATTTTAATTATATTTTAATTAAAAGATTTTAGTTTAGACTTGTGAAAATAATTTGATGAAAAGATTGATTTTAATGAAAATATAATAAGTTAATGAAATATAATATACGGAGTAATTATTAGTTTACTTATTTAGTAAATTATAATTAGCTTCCTTATTTAAAAAGATTCTTTTTGGAGGGAAAATTATGAAATTTCTCATTCATTTAGTAGATAGAGAGAATTGAGATGGATAAGAATAGAAGAAATTTCATATATTTCTCATTTTGTCAATATTTATTTAACAATTTTTCTAATGTGAGACTTAAAATACACGATAACAAGCTATTTAGAGAAAGATTATTAAGATTATATCATCAGACATTATAATTAATATAAACTACTCCTTATCAATCAATCAATCAATCAATCAATACTATATATTAACTAGTTTCGTGGCCTGTGAATTTCACGGGATATTTTGTTTTTAGTGTGATGTTTTTAGTGTTTCTAGTAATTGAGACTTTATAAAATATCAAATCACATAGTAAGATTACCTCATGACTAATTCATGATAGATCGTGTACTAAAAATACGGGCATTGACATGTTAACATAAAGATCAAAGTCGATAAACTAAAGAGTGCTATTTTTTCAAAGGTAAAATGATGAAAAAAATCAACAAATACCAAAATAAAAAATACAGTTGAAAAAAAAAACTAAAAAACTATTACTCATTCAGGTTGATGTCGTCAATCTTACACTTAGTTTTTATATATAGTTCTTTAAGCAATCCAAATATTTTACTTCTCCATATAGTCTTCTTTCTTCAATGAATCGTCCCTATAAAAAGTAACTCAGTAATTAATGCGAATTAATCAACGAAACAGTGAAATTTGTTTTATACAATATTTGAAAAATGTGATCAAAACTTCATACCAATGAAACTTGCACTAAAAAAGAAATAAATTAGTTAATAATCTAAAACCTTAATACATTTACCTTAATTGTTAGTTCTACTAACAATAGAGATGAGAAAAATTTTGGTTTATAAATTTTGCCTTCCAACAAAAATATATAAACAATTGAGGATGCGTTTATAACTTTTGAGCATCATTTTTTCATTATTATCAAATTTAATATTAGTATAAATATGAATCAAGGTTCATGACTTTTGAGTTTTGAGCATCATTTTTTTCATTATTATGAAATTTAATATAAACATAAATAAGGAGTAAGGTGAAATGGAATGTATAAAGTTTGCATGATTACTAATAATTATAATTTTTTTTTTTTACAAAATCTACTTTATACGAGAGTGGTTTAAGATATTATCGTATGTAATTAAATATGACATATAGATTATGGTAGATAGTTTGGCTTGCCTTTTAATTAGATTTATAGATAATAGATTTTTTATAGATTATAGAGTTATAGATTTTTCTCAGTATTATGAAGTCTAATATAGACATAAATATGGTGTAAGGAGAAATGGAATGCGAAAGGTTTGTTTTATTATTATTATTGTTGTTGTTGTTGTTGTTGTTGTTGTTGTTGTTGTTGTTGTTGTTGTTGTTGTTGTTGTTGTTGTTGTTGTTGTTGTTGTTGTTGTTGTTGTTGTTGTTGTTATTATTATTATTTTTTTATTATAAAAGATGCGCGCAGCTATCATTAAAAGAAAAACAAAAGTTTACATGAAATTGGTGGGGAGCCGAGAAACAAGCTGGGCTCCCACACCCTTAGCAACAGTAAAGCTAAGTCTAGTAAAAATGTAAGCGGCCACCCGAGCCCCCGCATCCTGAGATACCGAGAATTTCTGGATCCGTTTGAGTAAGGCAACAACATCTGAACCCAACTCCCCAAGTGATGAGAAAGAGAAGGGAAGAAAACCATAACCCGCAGCCGCGCACAAATCCCCGTACTTAGCACACTTACGCTGAGCAAAGATCGCAAACAACCCGCCAAGCACAAAATTCGTCATCCCGACCGAGTCAAAGGAGAAGACCCGGTCAAGTCAACACACACATCACGCCCCCTGTCCCAAGAATAAAGTAGCAAATCCGCAGGACGAAGAGAACCCCCATGCCCGTCAACCAAACCAATATCAACCTCCTTTCCCGCAGAAATACCAGATCTATAGCAGATGTCGAAAAGAGTGTCGCGGAGGAGGTTATGCCGATGTTTAACGCCCACAATACCAGTACAAGAAACAGCGTGGTCCCCAAAAACATCATCATCAAAAACCCGAGAGCAAGCTGGACATGGCCTAGAGATCGCGAATAACGGAACACCCAGATGATACCCAAGCACACTACGGTAAGTCCTCCCGTTCATAGTCTGACCCAACCCCGAGATAGGAACCGCACGCAACCAATCAGAGGAGTGGGAACCCTGCTGAGACTGCCACAAAGCAAGTTGGCGAGGTGTCAAAGAGAAAACAGACCCTGAGGCAGCAGCAACCGTCGTTAAATAAATGTCTGCCAATTTCTTCATAAGTTTGGGGGCAGCAATTTCACTAGGGTTACCTAAGATACCAGAGCCTGTAGTCGCAGTAAAACCTCTCGCGGCATCATCAAAAGCGGGGCCGCAGCTACAATACCGGAGGGTCCGAGGAGCTTAGCCTCGCAAATCGCCAGACGCAAACGGGACGCAATAAAAGCATAATGTAAAACATTCCCCGCCGCATAGACACCAAGACCACCAAGATGAAAAGGGAAAGTAGCAAGGTGCCACCGCCAATCCCCAAAACCCGGCCGACGCGGTGACGATACGTTCCAAGTCGGAACGAAGAGCAAAAGATCAAAAGAAAGATGGACGGGCCCAAAAACACTAGGGGAGCAAGTACGAAGGGAGAAATAGAGCTTAGAAATACCAAGACAAGCTCAAGTAGAAGCAACTCACATTGCGGGTCCTCAATCCTCGCAACCAAGTCCATTAGCTCAATGGTCCTAGTTACTCTCCTCGCCACAATCTCACCGCCAAAATTAGGGCAAGTCTTGTGTCCACACAAAATCAGAACACCCCTCACGGGCCGAGCAATGAGGGGGAAAACCCCAGGGAGCCGACACCGAGGATCCTCAACAGCCAAAGACCTCCGTCTTGGAGTCATTAAGGTGTAGTCCAAAACAGGGGCCATCCACCATAATCAAATCCAAGACCTTCCCCACCTCCAAAGTATCCCCCACAATGGTGCCATCATCCCAGTACCATGCCCGCATAGTGAGGTCAAAGTGTCCCTGATTTTGCATACTAAGGGATGCAAAACCAATGCGAAAAGCAACGGACCCAAAGGATCACCCCTGCTGGACTCCCCGACAAGACCACAAGCAATGCTCTCCATAAAAAGACGGGCGGTGGCTGGAATAACAAAACTCCACCCAACGGGAGAGAACCGGAAACGCTCGGCGGACTTCACGAAGCATGGTCGTACGATCAACAAGGTTGAAAGCATTCTCGAAATCAACCAAGAACATGGAAAGCCCCACCTCGGACCCCGAGCCTCAATCACCCGGTTCAAGGCATGTAAGATAGCCTCTCCTCCACCGGGACACACCCACCCCAAATCGTAAACTAGCAAAATGAGACGACAAAGAAGGACCCACCATAAAAGCACCAACCTTAGAGACAAGCCGTCTCGATCGTGCCAACAAAGAATAGGACGGACCCCACCACCTGGTTTCACAAGCGGCGTGAGAGGGGCGCCGGCAATGTACTCTCCCAAAGCAAGAGGGCACCGACCCTCAAGAAAAAGATTAACCACCCTAGTAATAGAAGTGATCAACTCATCGAAATAGCCACGGCAGCGCCACTCAAACAATCCATAAGGTGTTGGGCACGGAAACCATCCCTCCCACAAGAAGTAACACGAGGGAAACTCCGAATCATATCCAAAACCACTGACTCAGAGGCAATCAGAGGATGATGATCCCAGACAAAGGAGGCAATGAAGGAGGTGGGGCGACATGGTGCTTCTCACGCAGGGCCACAAGAGTGGCATCGGAGTAGGGGGCGACCCCAGAGGAAGAAAGCACCTGAACAACAGCAGTATAGTGACCATCAGAAATCTTCCGCCGACATTGACGGAGGTTATGCTCACCCAAATCCAGATCCTCCTCCACATTAAACAAAGAAGGACCCTCATCAAAACACTCCTGCAACAGCTGAAAACCCCCCAGGTACCCCCCCCCCCCCCAAGCAAGGATAGCCATGGCAATACTCTCCTCTTGACGCTGGCGCCGAATAGCCATTTTACACTCAACATTAGTCCGAGGAGCGAAAGTCTTAAGCAGACACAACGGTAAAACAAGCAACCGAATCCAGCGGGAGAGATCACTAGGGGAATCAGCCATGCACACATTATCCAGAACTCCTTTCAAAGCCCGAGCAAACCCAAGACGACACTTAGGAGGAATATATTTGACGGTGCGGAGGCCCAAAGACAATAAACGATCAAGGGAAGATATAGACCACTAAACAAGCTCAACACCATCATCAGAAGAAACCGAAGTAGAGGGAGTCAAAGGTCTCGGAATACCATAAATATGAAAACTGTAGAGGCCATCAACACGCTCCGGAGACAGCACAATATCACCCCGACTATGTCGACATCTAGCACGAGTGGTACGGGTCATAAAACTGTGGGATTTATCTGTATGCATCCCTTTAAATATAAGGACTATAACGAATTTTATGAAGATGATCACTAGTCATAAAATAAAATTGCATAAACAAAATTATATAGGATTTAGAAATAACCTTCGGTCCTAGCAAATACGGCCTAAGAACAATATCAAAGTAGATATTCGCCTATCAGTTGCACCCAAGACGATATGAGATATGCCCTTTTATTTATGCTAGAATCGATCCAAAAATTAACTAAATAATTTTAGGTTTTTGTGTTTTTTCTGATGAGAGGGAGGCAAGAATGGCTTAAGAAAAATTAGGTTAGAAAATCCTCTCCCCACTCCCCTATAAACCGTGTATAGGAATGGATTAGGGTAGGATTTTCTTTTTTTATTTTTCTCGGCCCATATCCGAAAATAAGATGATAATTTTCTTCTTATTTTCGGTTATTCCAAAAATGTATAAAATGTGTAAATTGTCATCTAGTGAGGATCGAACCCATGACCTCTTGGTTTGAGTACCCTCACTATTACCACTATGACACATTCATCTTGTTGATATTAAATATAACCGATTACATTTAATTACAAATTAACAGATTAATTCGTCCAAGCTAACATTACATACATTTAATTAAATATAACTTATTATATTCAATTTACGAATTGACAGTTAATTCGTCTCAACTAATATTATTTAATCTTCATTAAATAATTGTCTCATCAACACATTGACTAACTGTTTAGTCATATAAGGCATCAATGTGATTATATTTCTATAACCACATCTCTCAAACACATCCTATAGGTGTGACCTTTAGGGACCAGTTGATCACCGCCATCTGTATGATAATAACGTCAAACTTTCTAGCAAGCCAACCATTATTAGGTAATCGTTAATCAACTGATTAAAATACGAAGTATACCCTCGTGAATCTGTAAGAGATTTACAAATGTTATCACACTAATTTGTGGAGGACACAAGCTCCAACAAACTCTCACTTGTCCTCACAAGTATATGTGCGATAACCGATTCTCATATCCTAAAATTTCTCCCACTCAATGTAAAACAATTTGCAAATCCGTATTCACAAAGGTCGTATTTTACAAGCGATCATTATCAAGAGTGGTTTCCCTAACTAGAGAGTAACTTAACTGATAAACGAATCAACATTCGAGCATGGCCATGCATTTCAGTTCCAACTCCTCGAGTGGCCCTGAGAAATAACTATACCTGATAAGGGTTGGATATTTTCCTCAACTCGAATCCTGCAGATGTAAGCACACTATGAAATGACCCAGAAAAAATCTACTTAGCCTCCGATTCACGGCATGTGAGAAAGAAACCAAAGTCACCCAAAAATCGCCTTAATCTCAAGAGAAAATCGATAGTCAAAAGAATCGACTCTAGGAACACAATGGATGTCCTATCCACGACCTGGCACCGAATGTTTTTAAACATTTAGGACTCCATTACGTTGTCACAAAAAGTTGTCCTACGAGGTATCGTTATAATCTCGCATCTGTGATCGATCAGTCAACCGTTTGACTTATGGCTCGTTGAACCCACCATCAATGGACTGCACAATATAATAGCCGGAGTTATCAGCTCACATTGGCGATTACGGACCAAAAACAAATATAATGTAATTCAGTTCACTTTGTGGCGTTCAATGTTGTCAGTACAATCCACATGAAAAACAAAATATTATAATAAAACGATGAAGTTATAAATAGTATATGAAAAAGATAATGTATCAAATCCATAATCAAGTACTACAACTCAAGAACACGTTTAATTCCCATGGAAATAACGTGCCCTACATGCTTATCATAATTCAACGGTTTAGTGAGAGGATCCGCGATGTTATCATCCGTCGCAATCTTGTCAATCACTATCTCTTCTTGCTCCACGTAATCACGGATCAGGTGAGATTTCCGATGTACATGTCTAGATTTGTTGCTAGACTTTGGCTCCTTAGCCTGGAAGATGGCACCTCTATTGTCACAATAGATGGTGATCGGGTCATTCGAACTAGGAACTACCGAAAGTCCTTGTAAGAATTGACGCATCCATATCGCTTCCTTTGCTGCCTCCGAAGCGGCATAGTACTCGGATTCAGTAGTAGAATCTGCTACAACACTCTGTTTGAACTCTTCCACTGACCGCAGCACCATTAAGAGTGAAGACAAACCCGGACTGAGATTTTGAGTCATCTCGATCCGTTTGGAAGCTAGCATTTGCGTAACCGATTGCGCATAGCTTAGTATCGCCTCCATAAGTCAATACTCAATCCTTAGTCCTCCGTAGGTACTTGAGGATGTTTTTGATAGCTATCCAGTGTGTTTCATCTGGAGTCTTTTGGTACCGACTCGTCATACTCAATGCATATGCCACGTCTGGATGTGTGCATATCATGGCATACATGATCGATCCTATTGCAGATGCATAAGGAACACGACTCATGCGCTCAATCCCTTCAGGCATCATGGATGACTGAGACTTGCTCAACTGCATCCCAGTCGTCATTGGAAGGTTCCCCTTTTTGGAGTTGGTCATGCTGAACTTCTCAAGAATCTTATCCAAATAAGACTCCTGACTAAGTGATAACGTCCGTCGTGATCTATCTCGGTAGATACGGATTCCAAAAATGCGCTGTGCCTCACCCAGATCTTTCATCTGGAAATGGTTCTTCAACCATTCTTTAACCGAAGATAGGAGAGGAATGTCATTCCCAATCAAGAGTATGTCATCGACATACAATATCAAGAATACAATCTTGCTCCCACTCGACTTGTTATATAAGCATGGTTCTTCGACCGATTGAGTGAAACCATACTCTTTTATCACCTGGTCGAAACGATGATTCCAACTCCGAGAAGCTTGCTTAAGTCCATAAATGGAACGCTTAAGCATGCATACTTTCTTAGGATGTTCAGGATCTATGAAACCTTCGGGTTGCACCATGTACAACTCTTCCTCCAAATAACCGTTTACGAAGGCGGTTTTCACATCCATTTGCCAAATTTCATAATCATGAAAAGTGGCAATCGCTAAGATTATCCGAATGGAACGTAGCATGACTACAAGTGCAAAAATTTCATCATAATGCAATCCGTGCACTTGAGTGAAACCTTTTGCCACTAGTCATGCCTTATAGGTATCTGGTTGCGCGTCTACAGAACGCTTTATTTTGTAAAGCCATTTTGCATCTTTGTAGAGGTTTTACCTTATTAGGTAAATCAACTAGATCCCATACGTCATTCTCATACATGGAGTCCATCTCGGATTGCATGGCTTCGAGCCATAGCTTTGAGTCGGAACAGGTCATGGCACCTTTATAGGTAGCGGGTTCATTACTCTCTAGGAGTAAAACGTCATTCTCCTCGACCATACCAATGTATCTGTCCGGAGGATGAGAGACTCTACCCGACCTCCTAGGTTCCTCGAGAATATTAACCGTATCATCACTTGGAGGAACAACTTCCTCCATCCGTTCCTCGGTTGTTGGTTCCGGAATCTCCGATGCTCGAAGGTTCTATTACTCGTCTTGTTCTCGAGAAATTCTTTCTCTAAGAACGTCGCACTAGCCGCAACAAAAACTCGATGTTCGGTAGGCGAATAGAAGTAATGACCAAATGTTCCTTTTGGATAACCTATAAAGTATGTCTTGACCGATCGCGGGCCGAGCTTATCCTCGTGTCTCCACTTGACATAAGCCTCATAGCCCCAAACCCGAATAAAGGACAAGTTAGGGACCGTTCCCTTCCACATTTCATATGGAGTCTTGTCGACTGACTTTAGTCGGACTTCGGTTAAGTATAAGAGCAAAATGACAAAGAGCATAACCCCATAATGAATCAAGCACTACCGTGTGACCCATCATGGATCGAACCATATCAAGTAAGGTTCGATTTCTCCGTTCGGACACACCATTTAATTGAGGTGTTCCAGGTGGAGTTAACTGTAGAACGATTCCACAGTCTTTAAGGTGTTGATCAAACTCTGAAAGATATTCGCCACCCCGATCTGAACGGAGTACTTTAACTTTTCTTCCCAGTTGGTTCTCACTGCCTTCGTATTCCTTGAATTTCTCAAAGGACTCACTTTTATGCTTCATTAAGTAGACATATCCGTATCTACTCAAATCGTCCGTGAAAGTGATAAAATATCTATAGCCATCTCTAGCGGTAATTGACATAGGTCCATAAACATCAGTATGTATGAGTCCTAATAGGTCACTAGCGCGCATTCCAACACCTTTGAAAGAAATTCGAGTCATTTTGCCAATGAGACATGATTCACACGTGCCATATGTAGAAAAATCGAATGCGGGAATAGTCCCATTATCGACGAGTTTCTTCACGCGTTTCTCATTTATGTGTCCCATTCGACAATGCCATAGATACGTT
The DNA here is from genome assembly GCF_048544455.1 of Silene latifolia. Taxonomy (NCBI): domain Eukaryota; kingdom Viridiplantae; phylum Streptophyta; class Magnoliopsida; order Caryophyllales; family Caryophyllaceae; genus Silene; species Silene latifolia. Next base: position 57,861,118 of record NC_133530.1, on the reverse strand, counting down.
TGATCTTTGTCACCAACCTTTAATTTCTTATTATTCATGTGTAATACTTCCGTGGTTTTATCTAAGATGTAAATTCCATTCATGGAAACTGCTTTGCCATAAATCATTTCATTGAAAGAGAAAATACAGCTATTATCCTTTATTGAAAATGCAAAACCGTCTTTAGCAAGTACGGAAACAGAAATAATGTTCTTAGACAAACTGGGTACATAGTAAAAGTTATTTAAAAATAACTCAAAACCACTAGGGAGTTGGATTACATATGTTCCCTTCGAGACAGCAGCAACTCGTGCTCCATTCCCGACACGCAGGTTCACATCACCTTTTTCGAGAGGTATGATGTTCTTTAGGCCCTGCAAATGATTACACAGATGAGAACCACAACCAGTATCAAGTACCCAAGTTCCGAAACTTGCATGGTTAATCTCAATCATATGAATATAAGATGACATACCAACAGGAGCGACACGGCCGCTTTGATGTCCTCACGGTAGACGGGGACAGCTTCCTCCTCCAATGTCCAGTCTTGTGACAATGGTGGCACTCTATGTCACCGCCCTTGCTCTTTGCCTTGCCCTGTGAGCCACTAGTCTCACCAGGCGCACTCTTACCGTTTCCTGGCTTTTTAAACTTTGGCTTACCTACAGCTAGGTCGCCATGAGCCTTGCCCTTACCTTTACCCTTGTTTGAAATCATGAGAACATCCTACTTCATGCTCCCACTCAATTTCATATCCTTCTCGGTCTGTACGAGAAGGGAGTATAGCTCATGAGGACTCTTTTTCAAGTCATTCATGTAGTAGTTCGCCCTGAAAAGGGCAAAACCATCATGAAGAGAATGAAACATTCGGTCAATGACAATGCTCTCACTGATTTTGCAATCAAGAGCCTTGACTTCTTCGACATTCTCAATCATGTGAAGAATGTGTGGGCTAACCGGTTGGCCCTTCTAGAGTTTCGCATCAAAGAAGCGATATGTATGCTCATATGTAACGATTCTCGGTGCTTTTGAGAACTCGTTAGTGAGCGTGGTGAAAATCTTGTTCGCACCTTGGGCAATGAAGCGTCTCTGCAAATTGGTTTCCATTGCAAAGATGAGTACGTTCTTTATCGCACCCGCTTCCATAACGAAGTCACTATAAGCGAGTGACTCGTTGACTCCTGCATTGGGGCCTGGGTTGACCGGTATTGGCTCGATTAAGTACTTGAGCTTACCGTCGCAATGGCAAAGATTCCGTAGTCCGCCTCCCACCCGCAAAGTTGGACCCGTCGTTTTTTCGGGGCGTGTGAACCGATTCATCCGGTCCATGAATATTTTCACCAGACTCGCGTCCAAGTGTGGCACTAGGCATTTGGATTGCGTTATTTCCGGACATTTTGTTGTAACAATATTATCAAAATAAACGTGTTCTACACTGCGAGAAGAAGAATAAAAATAATAAGCATGTGCATCGTTTATAATTTTTAAGTCTAATGATCTACTTGTCATAACGCGAAGACTCAAAACATTTATACAATTGACCTCCCTCAAGAATTATATAAATGATCCCAAGACTCAATTCTCTGTAAATTGATAAGCTAACCTTTTAGCTAATTCTACCGTTAGAATTCTTGGTCGATAAATTTCTGTAAAGTTTATCTTTAGTCCATCATAATCACGAGAAACTCTTCGGACTATGATGTTGAGGTAAATTAAGTCAACACAACTACTTACCCAACGTAGAAGGGGTCATATTATGCCTACCGACGAAGAAGAGATTCATAGTTGTTTGCCCTTATAAAGACTAATCTCAATTTCCGTTTTAGAGGAAGATCCCATCAACTTTATTTTAATTCATTTTAAGTGAACTAATATCTAGCATGCGAGAATGAATAAACTAAGGTGATGGCTTAATAAGACCGTGACATCTGTATGTCCATGAAAACTAACATACAACCTATATGAGTCAATTTTCATGCATTTTAGTAGTAGGTGGTTTTGTTTTAGGCGGAATATGATGCATAAACTATCATGTGAATGAAGAGCAATATGAATGAAAACGTAAAACAATAAAAGTCCTAGTGTGGCCTATCCTATCAAAATGAACATTAAATACAAGTTTGGAATCCATCCTTGGACCCGAGAAGCTTGTCTTGATGTTCCACTTGATCCATGTAGCGGGAGTGAGCTCCAATCTCCATCTTTAGTCTTCTTTTGAAAAATACAATAAATAAAATTTACATAATAAACCTATTTATCAATACTATATATTAAATCCAGAAACCAAGGGACTTCAATGTAATTAAAGAAAGTTATACAAATTAATTATACTATATAGTTTTAAATCACTAGCACCGTGTGATGGACCCGATCAAGGGATCTCAATGCAAATATTATATAGTTTGGGTTAAAATTAAATTATATAGAAACTTGGTAATTTTCCTAAACATAGGTAAGAGACTAAAACATGGTCAATTTCCTTAAAATTAATTAATTAATTAATTAAGATGATAAATTTCCTTAAAATAAAATAATTAATTAAAAAGGTCAATTTCAAGGAGACTAAAAGAAAAAACATGTTTGGTAATTTTCCTAAATATTTATAGAATATGGTCAATTTCCTTAAAATAAAATAATTAATTAGTATAAACATGCACACTTATGATATTAATTATTATCATCATAAAATTATATATTAAATTTAAAATCTATGCAATTTTATAATTTCGTCTGTAAAGAAAATAATTGTAGTAACATTAGATATAGTTATATGATAATAATCACTCTTTTGAATAGTAAGAGTAACAATATTATCAGCGAGATTAGTGAAAGTGGTAGAAACAACAACGGGAGTAGTGAAATAATCAATATTAATGCGGCAATAGTGAAAGTAACAATAATTACGGCGGGAGTAGTGAAATTATCAATATTAATGCGGCAGTAGTGACAATAACAATAATTACGGCGGGAGTAGTGAGAGTAACAATGATTACGGGCAAGTAGTGAAATTTTATTACTATTATTTCATTAATACGAGTAAAATATTAATCGCGGGAGTAGTGAATTTGTCTCAAATTTTATTTTATCGTAATTTTAGGATATGTCATAGAAAAATATATTAATGATAAATTTATGGGTTATGCAACTTTAAATAATTTTATTTAATAAAAAAAATTTTAATAGTAAGTAGAGGTAGCCCGGGCGAAGCCGGGCACCAATACTAGTTACATTCTAATTTCAAAACCCAAAACTAAAGAAAAAAATAAAGGAGATTCGAGATCTCATAATTACATAAAAAATCATGTTTCCTTCATTACGAAAACATAATTTGACTAAGGCCACACTAAGTATTACAATTTACAACCGATTGCAAAAATACGTAAATTAAACCATTCAATCGATTCATTCAACTAAAAAAATGCATCAACTAAAAATAAATTAAACATACATGACACAATTCCTTAATTATGTTGATTAATTTTATCCAAACCACCTATTTAAATCAAATTAAGTGACAATTCCTCAATTAATCACATTAATTTCAATCTTAATTCATATTAAACTTGTAATATGAATTCAATCCGTCAAAATTTTAAACTGCTTTAAAATAATTAGGTATCTTTTAATTATGAACCGCTTCACAATAATTAATTTGCCAAAACAAAACAAAAATTTCTTTAAAATTTATCTTGGTAAAAAAAAACGAAACAACCAAAATAAATAAAAAAATTATCTCGGTTTTACTGCTTAAACCGAAAAAAAAAACAAATTTTTTTTTTTTTTTTTATAATCATCAAAGATGTGAACGAGAATGAAACGAAAAAGAAAAAAAAATTTTTTATATCTTGCTCGGTTGAATAGACAAAACAACAAAAAACAGCCCGTTTTTATTTCTTTCTTCTTGCGGTTTTTCTGTAAAAACCATAACAAAATTTTTTTTTTTATATTCTGGCTACTGTGAACAGTAACTGAAACAAAAAAAATAAATTTTCACGGTTTTTTTTTTCAATTAGAACCCTAATTCCTTTTTTAATTTTTAACTTAATCTGCATTAAATCAAACATGACGATTCCATTTATGTTTTAACTTAATCTGCATTAAATCAAACATCTATCAATTCTTCATATGATAATTTTAACTGATTAAAACAACATTATGAAAAATAAAAATGGAAATCTCGCATCAAAAAGGAACAAACACCGGCTGCAAAATTTTTTTTTTTATTCGGCATTAACAAAAAAATTCAGCCGTGCCCTTTTTTTTTTTTTCGAAACCCTAAAAGTTTACATCCAATTTTATGAAAATCATCAAAATTAAAATTCGTGGCCTTGGCTCTGATACTACTTGTGGGATTTATCTGTATGCATCCCTTTAAATATAAGGACTATAACGAATTTTAAGAAGATGATCACTAGTCATAAAATAAAATTGCATAAACAAAATTATATAGGATTTAGAAATAACCTTCGGTCCTAGCAAATACGGCCTAAGAACAATATCAAAGTAGATATTCGCCTATCAGTTGCACCCAAGACGATATGAGATATGCCCTTTTGTTTATTCTAGAATCGATCCAAAAATTAACTAAATAATTTTAGGTTTTTGTGTTTTTTCTGATGAGAGGGAGGCAAGAATGGCTTAAGAAAAATTAGGTTAGAAAATCCTCTCCCCACTCCCCTATAAACCGTGTATAGGAATGGATTAGGGTAGGATTTTCTTTTTTTATTTTTCTCGGCCCATATCCGAAAATAAGATGATAATTTTCTTCTTATTTTCGATTATTCCAAAAATGTATAAAATGTGTAAATTGTCATCTAGTGAGGATCGAACCCATGACCTCTTGGTTTGAGTACCCTCACTATTACCACTATGACACATTCATCTTGTTGATATTAAATATAACCGATTACATTTAATTACAAATTAACAGATTAATTCGTCCAAGCTAACATTACATACATTTAATTAAATATAACTTATTATATTCAATTTACGAATTGATTAATTGCGTCTCAACTAATATTATTTAATCTTCATTAAATAATTGTCTCATCAACACATTGACTAACTGTTTAGTCATATAAGGCATCAATGTGATTATATTTCTATAACCACATCTCTCAAACACATCCTATAGGTGTGACCTTTAGGGACCAGTTGATCACCGCCATCTGTATGATAATAACGTCAAACTTTCTAGCAAGTCAACCGTTATTAGGTAATCGTTAATCAACTGATTAAAATACGAAGTATACCCTTGTGAACCTGTAAGAGATTTACAAATGTTATCACACTAATTTGTGGAGGACACAAGCTCCAACAAAAACACACCCCACACAACCAGAGCCCCATCCGTCTCAAAACACTCTCGGCATTGGAATAAACAGTCAAACTATCAGTAAGAGTCTGACGCGTAAGTTCTAACGCACCATTCTGGCATTGTCGGTCCTGAAAATGTTTCTGCCAAGCTGCCTTAGTAAGGCCCTTACCAAAACTATCCCGACAAGCATGAAGACTCGAAAAAGGACAATGGTACCGCACAAGCTCAGGTATGAAAGGACAAAAAACCCAACACCCTCCTCGCACACAGCGGCGTTGAACAGCCAAGGACGACCAACACACCAACCACAACGAAAATGGTTGACAAACAGCCCAAAAAACCGTACTACCCGAACTCCCAGCAGCAACCCGCAACCTCCACTACAACCTGAACCCACACACACAACGCAGAGGCAGAGGTGGCAGCGGCCGAGCACCGTACAGGAGCACCAGACCACCGTAACAAAGCACAAACAGTGAAGAAAGTAACGGTAAAAAAAAAAAACAGGAAAAGAAATGAGACACTCACCGGTGAAGGGACCCAAGGGCGCAACAACCACCACAAAGAATGGCCGGTGACTTGAGGTCGGAATGCCAATGGGTGGTGGCGCAGGTTGACAACCGTCACAAAACAGGCGACAATGCCACCTGAAATGACAAAACGCTGCACGAAAATCCCCTCACAACAGCGAAACCACCACAGGAACCACCGACAACAACTTCCCCTCACCGGCGACGTGAGGTCTAATGGTCGACGTAGGGTGGTTGTTGGCAGCCAACGGCGGAAACCCGATGCCCTAATCTGAACGATTCCACAACACAACCCTAATCAGCGCAAAACTATACCCCACAACCGCCTGCAACCACAGCCGTTGCGAACGTCAATATTGCCGGCGTGAGATGACGATGACAGTGGTGACGGTGGTGGACTAGGGTCAGCGTAGGTGCGTCGATGTTGAATCGCTGATGAGTCGCACGTTCTCCCTCATTATTATTATTATTATTATTATTATTATTATTATTATTATTATTATTATTATTATTATTATTATTATTATTATTATTATTATTATTATTATTATTATTATTATTATTATTATTATTATTATTATTATTATTATTATTATTATTATTTTTTTTTTTTTTTTTTTTTTTTTTATTATTAAAGGGATGCGCGCAGCTTTCATTAAAATAAAAATAAAAGTTTACATGAAATTGGTGGGGAGCCGAGAAACAATCTGGGCTCCCACACCCTTAGCAATAGTAAAGCTAATACGAGTAAAAATGTAAGCGGCTACCCGAGCCCCCGCATCCTATTATTATTATTATTATTATTATTATTATTATTATTATTATTCACAATCTATTTTGCATGAGAATGGTTTAGAAATTATCTTCCGAAATTAAAATATGCATGCAGAATAATAATGGTAGATAGTATCGCTTGCTTTTTAATTATCTTATGGAATTAAAGTTAAATAAATAGGTAGATTAATAACCAAATTTATGAGAGGAAAATAAAGAGTTTATATTAGTTTTTTAGTGATTACAACTACTATTTTTTTTTAATTTTTTTGGTACTTATAAGCATGTGACAATTTTAGAGATAATTAACTTTTTAATACATAGTTTTGCCTTTTTATAATATTGTATAAAAATAAATAATTAAGTAATTAATATAGATGAATTAGTATTAACCTCTATAAAAATGTCATGTGAATTAAATTAAATGTTTTAAGTAGCCTTTTAATTAGGGTAAATTGATCATTACTCCCTTATATAATACACTTTTTGAAACTTACTCTCTTTATATAATTTTTTTCGAAACTTACTCCCATAAAATATAACTCTTTCAAAATATTGCTCCCATTCAGTGATTTCGGCCAAACAAAAGATAAATATTTCCTCCAAATTTGAAATTTGGTACTAATTTTTCTTGCATATGACTATATTATCCTTAGCCTTAGTATATGATTAATTTAAATCAACTCTTCCTCCCAAATTTGTTAAATTCACCTCCTTCCTCCCAAATTTGTTAAATCCCTTTCTCCCTCTCGGTGCTATTGAAGTCTTCAATATAATAAGGTTAAAGACAATATAGTCATAAACAACAAAATTTAGTACCAAATTTCAAATTTTGAATGAAATATTTTCATTTTATTGATTGGAGTCGTTAAATGGGAGCAATATTTGATAAATGTGACATTTTATGGGAGTAATTTTCGAAAAAAATTATATAAGGGAGTAATTTTCAAAAAGTGAATTATATAAGGGAGTAATAATCAATTTACCCTTTTAATTATAATGTATAGATAGATTTTACCTCGCTTTTGTGCCTTTTGTATTTCTTCCTCTTGATTACCCACGTGATGATTTGTCTTATCTCCATTCACATACATTTCATGATGCTTTAAAATTCATATAAAAAATATATTGACCAAAAGGTAAAACATCAAGATGGCAAAAACTTCACAAACGAATCAACATTGTCAGTTTGTCACATGTAAATCATTGAAGTTAAACCAAATTGAAAACATGAATTTAAATATAAATCAAAGGATTTATAAAACCAATAACATAACAAATTAAAATATACTTTATTGGACATAACAACAACAATACTCAATAATAATACTCAATATACTCTCTATAATCAAATAAATAAATTAAACCATAAAATATAATCCACAACTTAGAAGCTCATGGGCAAATGAGCAATAGATTTTAAATAAATATTGTGAATAAAAACAATCATAGGTATTATAGGTTTTACAGCCATCACACAACCATAGACTCCCATATTTTAATTTTAATTTTAATTTTTTTTTGTGGTATTAGTAAATTAGGTAATTGATTGCTGAGTAACTCAAGAGGTGAATTAAATAAGAAAAAATGTTAATGAAAATTATGGGTATTAAGTAGTATAAAGAAATCTAATCAATTTATTAACATATTATATTACAAAAATTAATTAGATAGGAAGAAAATTTAATTAATTTGGTGGATGTTAAGTATTATGAAGAGTTTTCATTAATTTATTATAATGTTTAATTAAAAAATGAATTAAATAGGAAAAAGTGTTAATAAAAATGGTGGGTGCATGTAAGTAATATGAAAAGTTTTAATTTATTAACATGTTTTTATTACCAAAATTTCAATTAAAATGTCAATTTTAATTATAAATTATGACATTTATTAACATGTTTTTATCACAAAAGTTCAATTAAAATGTCAATATTGATTATAAATTATGAAATTTTGATGTAAATTTGTAGGGGTTACATAAATTAAATTAATTTAGAGAAAAATAAATTAAATCTGTAAAATAAGACAATTACGTGGCAATGAGTTTTGATGCTCACATTTACGTGGCATTTTTGATCCTACGTGGCTTTGTCTACGTGGCGTTTATTAGTCATTTTAGGGTAGTCTTTTAATTATATTTTATAGATTCCAGAAACCAAGGAACTTCAAGGCAATTAAATAAATCTATACAAATTAATTATATTATATAGTTTTTAATCATAGCCCTGTGTGGTGGACCTGAACCAGGGACTTCAATATAAATATTATATAGTTTTGGTTGAAGTATAAATTTAGAGAACGCTATAATATGGTGATTTTCCTTAAAATAAATATGTCATACTTATGGTATTAATTAGTATAAAGAAGATGGTAATTATTTAACACGAATATATATAAGTATGTTATATTTTAGTAACTATTAAAAGGTAAATAAATAAAGCTAGATTTCCAAAAAAAATATAATATTCCATAATTATTTTGATTTGTAATTTAATTAGTAAATAATAATGATTGCTCTTAAATAATTTTTTAATCTAATATCTATAAATATTATTAAAAGGCTAGCCTAAAAATGCCATGTAGACAATGCCACATGGGTGAAAAAAAAGCCACGTACACAATAATAATGTGACTTGGCAAACTAATATGACATGGATTATCCAATTTATTATTATATTGCATTAATTTAAAATATTTATTCCCTTTAAAAATTCATCCATATTCCATTAGCTTTAAATTTAATTAACTAAAAAAAACTACAATAAAAAAATACGCATTAATTATAAGTTAATAATTTCAAGATATTTCATATGAAGTAGTATTATATGTATTAGAAATAAAAATAAAAAAACTGAATACATAAGAAATTAAGAACTACGATGAATAAATGAAGTTGAAAAAAAAAATGTATTGTCACTAATTCACTTCTTTTTTTAAACCATTAATTCACTATTGTTGCTACTATAACTTTGTTGTATATAGAAGATGTTTTACAGAACTATTTAATCGGTAAATGAGTATTAAAGATCATATAAAATTGTTTTTAAGGAAAATATAAAATATATGGAAAAGAAAATATTTATTTCATTTAAGCAATTTACAAACAAATTCTGTAAATACTTATGTGAAATTAAACACTAATAATAGAATTTTAAAAGGGTAGTAATACCGTGTATTTAGTTCATGAAATTATTTCACGTAAAGAATAAGGTTTTGGAAAATATAAAATATATAGAAAAGAAAATATTTATTTAATTTAAGTAATTTACAAACAAATTCTGTAAATACTTAAGTAAATTTATACAATATAGTTAAAAGTTTAGATTAAAGCATTTATCTTAATTTCACATGACATTAGCATTTAATATTTTATACCCCATTAATTTCTATTTATTTTTATTGGTTATTTAATTATTTATTAATTATTATCAGATTATTGGTTATTTGATATAATTCTTATAAAAAAAATGATTACTAAAAGTCTTTACAAAAATATCATTACATATTGTGTAACATACAAATAAAGAAAATCAAAAGACATCATTAATATTCTTAAATTAAATGTATATATTAAAGATTTGATGAGCTAAAGAAACCAAAAAAAAAAGATGTAACTTACCAAAATTGACATAAAGTTTTATAATTTACAATTATATTTCACATTTTAATTGAAATGTTTGAAAGAGAACATATATGTTAGTGAATCGGTTAAATTTTTTCATATTAACACTGCTCATAAAATTAAAGTATACATTTATTTATTTCTTTAAAATCGATATAATAAATAGTATAAAAAGGCTAACATTGAGTATATTTTTAAATTACATGTGATATAACCACATGATTTCAAGAAGTCATATTACAAGTCTCATCATCATAATTATTTTCTTTTATGTCCTCTAATATTTATTCTTACATTTACAATATTAAAAAAAATTAAAGAAGACAATAAACTTTTTATTTTCTTCCACTTCAATACTTTGTTCAATTCACCACAAGCATTTAACCATACTTTTCATCTTCTTTCTCCATAACTCATTTCTCAAGTTTCTTTATAATGATTCATATTTTTAGTTTACCTTAAAACTTTTGATGATATTATAACTTCTTAATTACTACTTTTTGTTCTTGAGATGATAATGTTTATTTCATGAGCACAACAATAGACATGCTTTTTTATTATAGTTTTTTATCAACCTACAACTCATTCGTTTTATCATGTTCTCTTTTCCATTATAAGATTTTACTATATTGGTCAAACTCATTTGATAATATATCTTATGCAATTTTGTATTTCATGTACAATTGATTTTGGCATAATACTAATTTGTACAATTGATTGAATTTTCAGGACCATGACATACTTGCAGATCAAAACATACAAATGACAATCGACAAGTACGTGGATTTTTTAAGAGGATGATGTTTCTCATTTTTTTTTCCTTGGATTTTTTTGGGGAGATTTTCGTATTTTAATTATTAATACAAAACTCATTTGATAATATTTTTCATATACTCGGTATATCTTATGCAATTTTGTATTTCGTGTACACTTAATTTTGGCATAATACTATAAATTTATACAATATAGTTAAAAGTTTAGATTAAAGCATTTATCTTAATTTCACATGACATTAGCATTTAATATTTTATACCCCATTAATTTCTATTTATTTTTATTGGTTATTTAATTATTTATTAATTATTATCAGATTATTGGTTATTTGATATAATTCTTATAAAAAAATGATTACTAAAAGTCTTTACAAAAATATCATTACATATTGTGTAACATACAAATAAAGAAAATCAAAAGACATCATTAATATTCTTAAATTAAACACATGTAATGAAAGTAACATATGAAACAACGGAGAGACTATGAAAAATTAACTAACAATTCAATTTAGGAAAATATTAATTTATTTAAATATATGAGTTTGAGAAAACTAACGGGTTAACCGTAAAAATAGCAGGAGTAGTTAAGGAATAAGAATAACCGAATAAGTAGTGAACGTAATAGTACTAATCAGGGATGTAGTGAAACTAATAATATTAACAACGGGAGTGGTGAACGTGTCTCATAGCTTGTTAATTAATTTTACATCTAATCATAATTTCAAGATATAAACTGTAAATGTATGTGTGAACCAAATTTAGCGAATCATATTTCATAGAAATAAAATTAAATGATAAATAAAGGTAGCCTGAACGTAGCTAAAGATATTTACCGCGTAAAAGTCACGTTGGCAAACGTGATAAAACAAACATGTAAAGTAGAGTTAAATGGAGGGAGTATAGAACAAAATTTTTTATCTATGCTTTTTTTATTTTGTTGTAATCATTCTATAGATTATATTTAACTTATCTTAAGTTTAAAATGAATATACCTGTTTTAAATGAAAATTTGTTTCCTTTAATCCTCAATCTCAAAATTTCTGAAAGGCAGTTTTATTTTGGAAACAATCTTGTAAATATTTTTATAATTAACTTTTTAATCATTAAACATAAAACACCACTCCCTCCATCTTGGTCAATTGTTATCCTTTGAATTGGCACAAAGACCAAGGAAAGAGGATGATGTCAATTACTAAATGACGAGTGAACCAAATTGTGTGTGAATGATCAAATTACATATCAAGTTTTCTTAAAATAGAAATGACAACAATTGACTGAAACACCCCCGAAATAAAATAGGATAACAAATGACCGGAATAAAAGGAGTATTATGTAAATGTTAAAGCTGATTTTAAAAGCCGCAAGTCTCTTTTGTGAGGATAATCCGTCACAAGCTTGTGACGGGTCGAATAATACCTATGTAGGTAGATACGACAAAATAGATTGTTACTCGCTAGACATTTTGCTTTTCTTATCTATCCCACATGAGTAATACTTGACCTGTCGCAAGCGATTGGAATTTGTGTTTTAAAAGTGGGGATAAAAACATCTTAATTTTTAAACGGTCTTAATTACTCGCTAAGTGAACCATACTTAAGAATAAGTGAACCATACTTTAGAATAGGAGAAATACTTCCGTCCTCTTTACACACATGAGGATTTTACAATATTTAATTGTGTGTGTGGTCCTTCTCATGGATGTGTAGGGAGGACGTCTCCGGGAGGACGGAAGAATTTTCCTTAGAATAGATAGTTGGCAATTTCTCATTTGTGACGGCGATATCCGTCACAAATTTGTGACGGGTACCGTTTCCTCTCATAAAATGCCCATTGAAAGGTGATTGGGAAGCACATGGGGGTGACCCACCTTGTTCCCTCTCCCTTTTTTATGAGAGGTCACAAGCTTGTGATAAAATTAGCCGGCCACAAGCAAAACTAGCTGTAGATTAATAATTTAGTCGGTCTTCGTTTATCTTTGATATCCGTACTTATATAATCATACTCCCTGTACAGTTCGATAGAGCATATTGCTTTTCACTATCAATCAAATTAAAATAACAGCAACTGGGTGTCCTCTTTGGAAACTTGGCGATTCACAGTTGTCAGGATAGAGAATAGTACCACACCATGTCGGTGTACCATATTCCACATATTCTAACGATAAGACCATCCCAAACAAAGGTTACGCTAACTAGGTCACGATCCGATTTTACTCTTAATCCCACCTTATTAACCTTTACCCATTTTCACCCTTTCAAGCAGAAGGTCGCGGCGTAAGTCATCAACCCAATCATTATCCACTTTATAACATTCCCAATCATTTTCCACATTCTCTACCCCACTTTTCTCACTCTTACTTTTACAATTATTTATCCTAACATTTTATAAATATATTATTTATCTATTATTTATAATATATTATTTATCTATTATTGTAAATATCAATTTCCACATTATTTATCCTAACACTTTACGGAAAAAAAATATTAAATAACGTTATAATTTTGAAAAGTGATTAGATGATCCAACGGCTATATTCGATCCAATGCTTATCATTATTCCAACGGCTATATTTTGATCTAACGGTTATAATTAATTGACTGTTTTATTTTGAAATATTAAATCCAAATGTTACAATATAATTATAGTGAAATATAATTAAAACCAAGTAACTCATCTAATTATTGAAACCGAGTTTCTTATTTAATAAATAAATCCGAGTAACCAATTAATACAAGTCGAGTAACCAATTAATACAAGTAATTCCGAGTAACCAATTAATAAAAACCGAGTAACTTGCCTAATTGTGACACCCCGCGATAAAGCGGAAAATATAACTAATAAATTAAAGCGGAAATTTGTGATATTTTAAAAACTTTTAAAATTACTAGTTAAAGAATAGCACGCGGGTGCCACTAACAAAAAGAAACAAATACAACAATAGACAAATTTAGGTTATTACAACCCAAGTCTAGAAAACGGGGAAAAGATATCCCACGAATAAACATATAAGGGGTTTCTAAACTAGCAACTAAGGCCCAAGGGTTTAGTTCTCGCTAGCCCACACGTCTTCCCCACGTAAGCATCTTCACAACCTATCATTCATGTAAACATGAACGCCACAGTCAGTGGGGAGTAACTCAAGGTTCTCCCAGCCACAATATGTCGAAACGAACATAACAAAGAACATAAACAAACAATCATATTAGATAAGACATGAGTGAATCGAATCAAAACTAAACATGGGATCATACGTGTTTAAACTAACAAGAATAAAAGAAATGATGGAATAAACAAGTAAGGCATAAGCAACAATAAATACATGGAAAAGAAAGCCAAGGAAACAGACACGACCACTTAGCCACGAGCATGTATTTTAAGGAGATATGACCAAAGTAACCATCCAAATAATGCAAGACATTTATCACTCTTAGACTATAATTTCCCCGGGTAGGACTACGATAATGATACGGTCCTAGTCTAAATCTGCAGATTCTCGGGTGTACATCCCGATTCGACGTGCGCCAGCACAGCACGCACCCAAGACTCGACTACTAAGGAGACCGAGTACCCAATCGCGAACAAAGACGAAAGTGGCGGAAAGACTAAGATAAGACTCACTTGCCGAACAAAGACAAGTGGCCAAAAGCCGTACTTGCGGAAAAAAGACAAGTAGGCCAAAACCGTACTTGCTAGAACAGCACAAGTAGGTCAAACCCGTGCTTGTCAGAACAGCACAAGCATGGCAAAAACGTATGTCAAGCACGTACGATGGTAATATGACATTTCTACAAGAATACGACTCTTACAAGTAATTACTTATAATAACCTTTTCATGCTTGTAACATATAAATAAACATTTCATTTCATAATTATACATGCCGGTTAAATAGAATAAACAAGTACAACAAACAAGTACATGAGACGGGATTATTAATGTCACACTCATACTTATGGCTTGCATCTCACCATAAGTACGGATGGGAACATCGGTCCCGACGATCATATCGCAACTTGAGGGCCTATGGCTCACCCCTAGTGTCCGATAGGACCACGACTCACACCGCCGAACAATACAAGACATTATCAAGGATATGACCCTTCACAAATAATTATTTAACAATAAATATCTCATACTTGTCATATGTTACTAAACATTCCATTTTATAATTTAACATGCCGGTTTAATAAGATATAATGAATGATAATGAATAATTTACGTTATATGAAAGTTACGGAATAAAATGTGACAAAGCTCAAATGACCCATTTATGAGCCCAATAAATAAATCATGTGAAATCCAAAGAATGGATTAGGATAAGCCCAATTATAAACATGTGACAAGTCCAATTAACTTAACAAGTCAAGCCCAAAAGATAAGATGCAACAAGCTCAACTTACTAAGTATAACTAGTTCAATTCATTAACCTAACTAGTCCAATTTATCAAACATTACTAGCCCAATTTAAAATAAAGGTGAAGAGTCCCAATGGATAAATATGACAAATGAACAATATTTAAGGGGTTCGTTATATATAGCGTGAGTCGGAAATTTAAACACCCGCAACAAAATATTCACAAGGTCAAGCCCTCTTATAGACCGGCCCAATATCTAAGGGCATGAACTAGCCCAAATTGAATAACCCAAGCAAACAATGAAAACAAAGGAAGGGGAACCAAAGGGGTGTAACTGCACTACCCCACCGTGTCCACCCCCGATAGTCAGCTAGACCGTGGCCAAGCCGTCATCCCACGGCCAGCCACCTGCCCATGGCAGCCGTCAGCCCTCTCCCGTGGTCCGTCCAGTCGTGGCCAACCTCCAAAAGACGGTCTATTACTCCACGATCCCTTATCCAAATTGCAACAAAATATGTAAATATCAAGGCGAATTCATAAACATAATTGAGACGGAAACTTACATCGATACTATGACCCAATCTCCCACTTACCTACATTACTTTAGCCACCAACAACAACCCCTGAGTAAGCTCGGTCCAGCCACCAACACTCGACTAAAGCAGCCCCGTACCACCCCCGAACGACTTGTAACACGACCTCTAAAACAGAGCCCAAAACAGGTCGTATCATGCCACACATGACCACTATAACGACTACCAAAACAACCCGAAGTCCGTCTAACCCGACTCCTACAACGACACCCCCAAACAGTCTAAAAGAACGAGCCTTTTCGGTCAAGAACAAGACAAAGACTAATACGACACTCCATGAACAAAGCCACCAAAAACCCGCTCAGGCAAACCTGGATTACCCGTCTCGAAACAGCAGTTACCAACAACAGTTCCAGTCGGGATTTTGAGCATAGCAAGACGAATCCTCCATATAAAACACACAGATGAAAGTAAGTATAAAGAACACAACTTTAACACGTCAAAGATCCAAAAACGAGTTTATGGGGCGAAATATCGACTCATTGTCGAGTAACCTATCACCGTTACCTTAACTCCTCGAATTCCCGAGTAAAAACGTCTATAACACGAGCCTATCTTAAATCTTCAACTAAAAAGGAGGAAAAACGAGTCACATGAGTCACAAAACCGAGTTGTCATAAGTTGCCCTTTTCGAAACTAAGTCAAAACATAAGCTTTCTTACCTTAAAAGAACGAGGAAAGGACGAGGAGGCTAATGGTACAAAAATAATGGAGTTTGGTTGAGAAATAAGGGAGGAAATGGAAGTTGAGGGTGGAGTGTACGACATTGTTATTTTGTTGTTGCGGCTGCTGGTTTCAAAATGAAGAAGAAGAAGCAGGGGAAAAAGGGGGTGGGGACGCTGAGTGCAACAACAACAATAACCTAATAATAGTAGTAGTATAATATAATAATAATAATAATAATTATAATAATATATATATATATATATATATATATATATATATAGAAAAGGGATCCTAT
The DNA here is from genome assembly GCF_048544455.1 of Silene latifolia. Lineage (NCBI taxonomy): Eukaryota > Viridiplantae > Streptophyta > Magnoliopsida > Caryophyllales > Caryophyllaceae > Silene > Silene latifolia. The sequence continues at coordinate 57,844,207 of NC_133530.1, read as the reverse complement.
AAGTCCACCTTATTTAGGTGAGTCCTTGAGTCCTCATCCAAGCCCTTAGATCTAAATAATGGATGGCTAGGATTAGATTAAAATAAGGGGCTTTGATATAAATACCACAAACCCTAATCTCTCATTTCATTCCTCACAACACAAATATCTCCCTTCTCTCTCTTCTTCCCATCTCTCTCTAAACTCCACTGCCACCACCATTCCACCGCCGCCACCACCATCATTCCACTGCCGCCACCACGCTAATGTTGCCACGCCACCACTACTCCAACGACGCCGCACCGACCATACCACACACCACCTGCCGCCGCTGCCTTCTACGTCGCCGCCACCCCTTCTCCCTTATCCTTTCTCTTTTTTTTTTTTTCAGATCTACACATAAAAAAATGATATTTTTCATTTTGTTTCAAAAATTTACCATAAACGTCCCTCCTTCACCCTCCTCCGTCGACACCACCACCACGAGCCACCCCCTCCAAACATGAGATCCAAAATAACTAGATCTAAAACACTAGAATTGAAACAATGGAGGTGGTCATGGTCGGCTTGGTGGTGTTTGTCGCGCGAAAGGAAGAGAGGAGAGGAAGATGTCGCGGCAATATGGTGGATCTATTTTTTTTTTTTGAGGTCCTTTGGATCTCGGTTTTATTTGTGTAATCGTTTTTTTTCAATTTTTTTGTTGGCTGATGGTGGCGGCAAGGGTGGTGGCGTTGGTGGTCATGTTTTATTTCCAATTCGTTTTTTTTTAATTCTCTTTTTTTTGTGCTTTGTGGTCAGAAAGCGGCGAGGGTCATGGCGGTGGTGGTGGTGGCCGTGGTTGTGCACAAGGTGGTTAGACTAAAGTTACACTCTTTACGGACTAAAGTTACTCTCCAAATGACCGAAATTACACTCTTAACGGCTGAAGTTACACTCTTAACAGATTGAAATTACACTCGTAACAGACTGAAGTTACACTCTTAATTAACGGCTGAAATTACACTCTTAACAGACTGAAATTACACTCGCAACAAACTGAAGTTACACTCTTAATGAACTGAAGTTACAATCAAAATGGACTCAAGGATTACATTAAACTTAGTGTTAAAATTATATAAATTCAACCTATAATAAAAATTACATAAATTTCAATTTTAACATTAAAAATGACCCTTAAAATACTAAAGTTACACTCTTAAAACAGAAAAGTTACACTTGTAAAACAGTAAAGTTACACTCAAAAGTGTTGAAATTACATAAAAAACAGTAAAGTTACACTCATAAAATGTTGAAATTACATAAATCGTTAAAATTACATAAATTCAAATTTATATATTCAAAATATTAAAAAGATAGCCATAAATTCAAAATTTTGTATAAAAAATAGCCATAAATTCAAATTTTATATAAAAAATAGCCTTAAATGATTAAAGTTACACTCATAAAGTACTGAAGTTACATCCAAAAAATGAGTGGCTAAGATTAGGACTTAGGGACTCAACCAAATTTGTGGACTTATAAGAACTCATCTCTCTCTCTCTCTCTCTCTCTCTCTCTCTCTATATATATATATATATATATATATATATATATATATAATACCAAGTTTAAGCGGATCTTTTTACGGTACCAACATAGTATAAGAACGAGGACGCACACCCAAGTGCTCATTATAAGTGATTGGGATATTACCACGAAATTGTTTAATCTGAACTGGTAACTGTACGGAGATGACAAAAAAACGCCTAGCGCCTATCCACGGCATAACGGCAAAACGGTGTCTCTCCTTCCGCAGTTATCAATTCAGTTTGAACAAAATGTGTACCCTCACTAAACCTTCTTATTTTATGTTGATAGGTAATAAAACCATCTTAAAGTAATAACAAATCCATGGTTTTAATATATAACTTAATCAAGTGTCGTCATAATTCAACAAAGGATTTAGCCTATTAGGCTCATCCTTAGAGTAAATTAAAATAAATTTAAAACAAGAAAATGAAAACAAGGAAACTTACAAACTTTAAGTTGTGCTCAGAATTGAAGAGGTACGGTTGACGAGATTATTAATAAGAAAGAAGATTTACAAGAGGAGAGAGAGAGAGCTAAGAGAGAGGGGGGGTAGAAGAAGCCTCCCTCTAACTAAAACATTTGCCCGTTTATATAGGCAAAAAATAAAAGCTATTCACAACTATTACAAAACACTTTATTAGTGTTAAAAAACTATTGCAAAAATTAGTGCGGGAACTGTTATTAGTGACCATTATTGTCCATGCTTATCATGCGTCATTGCATGCGTGTTTCCTGGGTGGTTTTTATTCCACTATTTTCCCTTTGTCTTTTGATTTGGCATTTTTGACCCTGTTGTTGATTATTTCTTCTTCTATTAAAAGTTGGACTTCTGTTTCTTCTTCCATTTCTTGAGCATCTTGAAGAAGTTCAAATTTATTCTTGCTATTGGATCTTTGTTGATTTTGTCATTGATACATCACTTGTCTGGGATTTATTATCCTCATTCATTCTTTTTTGAGCTAAAGCCCTTTCGCCAATTTATTGTAATGGCAAAGAATTTCATCTTCGCTTTTACCTTTAAATCAAGTAATTCTTCGCATTGTTGGAATTCTTCCAAATCTCCAGTTTCTTCGGCATTGAAGATAATTAGACTATCAATCTTGTCCTGAATTAGATTGATTGTGTATATACACTTTAACTCATTAGTGTCTTTATCTTGCCTTAACATGGCGTCCCAAAAACGAGAATATGATTCTCTTTTTAAACAAAATAATTTGATATTATTATATCCTGTTTTGGGGATAAACTTCCAAATCCAGGGAATAGAAAATTCAATAAAGAAATTCATTTGAATAATGCCAGAATATCATCCTGATCGGTTTTTGAAGTAACTCCTTCCATTCGTCATAAAGGTCTTTAAAGATTTGTGGCAGAATATTTTCATTAGGTCCATAAAATTGCCACCATTTGATTAACCAATTTGGCAGATTTTGATCAAAAACTTCAGGGTAAATTTTTATTAGCCATGTGTGGCTTTTCGTAGGATTTTCATATAAGAAAACTTGATCAAAAGCCTGGACATAATCCCAGTAATTGTATTCAACTTTGATATTATTCTTATTTATTAAGGTTTTAGAAGTAGATGGAGTTATTCCCCATTCTTCAATGGATATTATTCTTTTAATATTGATTTTTGAAAATCTCCAGAAATTTCCTGGATCTTCCCAATGATTAAAATTGCATTCATTATCAGAGAGAATGCCTTCATAAAATCCTCGACTTTTATAAGTCTCCATAGGATAATGATTATTGGTTAAATAACGGTTATATAATAACCAAGGGTTATCTTCCCATTTTTTATCAGAATTTTGGAGTATAATAATCTCCCTTTCTTCTGGTGATTTCACCATTTTCTCTTTTTCATCAAGAGATTCTTTCATAATTTTTTTGAAAGATGGGGAACTTATATTAAGTCCTTTTTGTTTCCATATTTGGAATTCTTCAAATTCATCCGTTGTGATATTATCACATAAATTTTTGGCTATTAGCCTTTTCTCACCATATTGTGCCAAAATATTATTTGGTCTTATATAACCAGATGAGGATCCTGGTCCTGGTTATTCCCGTTTGATAATTTCGGATGATTTTTCCGGTTATTCCCATATCCGATAATTGAGGATAATTGTCCTGTATTATGGGTATTCCCATATCTGATAATTGAGGATGATTGTCTTCCTCTCCCTCTATTAGAAGGATACATAAAGCGGCCACGGCCACGGCCTCGACCAAACTCCATTCTGAAACAATTAACAAACTCTTATAGAGTTAGATACTCCCTTGTTAAGAAATCAGGGAGATGATTATCAGATCCTTTTTTATAATGTATTTCAAAATCAAAAGGGGCTAAATGAGCTTGCCATCTTGCAAACATTTGTTTGGAAACATCATGTTTAAAATCTTTTTGAAACATAAATTTCGCAAACTACAATCGTTCTTATCGTAAATTTTTGGTTATATAAATCATTTTGAAATTTTAAAACACATCTGACTATGGCTAAAACTTCTTTAGCAACCGTTGCATAATTAGATTGTGCAGAGTTCCATTTTCCTGAGTAAAAACGGACTAAAAATTCTTGTTTATTATTAGGATCTATTTGTTTAAGAATCCCTCCATAACCAATGTCTGAAGCATCAGTTTCTACTATTTTTTCCCAATGAGGGTTTGCCAAACTAAGGCATGGTAAAGATATAACTTTACTCTTAATTTTCCTGACAGCTCTAGTGTGATCATTAGACCGAGGCACGAGGATTTTCTTCAACTGTCATATAAAATAGGCTCAGTATCTTTTGCCAAATCATCATAATAAGGTGAAATATAATTCAAACTTCCTAAGAATCTTTGAAGTTGAGTTTTGTCAATGATTTCATCTGGGAATTTAGATCCAAATTCAATACTTCTATTAATAGGAATAATTTGGCCTTTCTCAATATTATGACCTAAAAATCGACTTTAGTCCTAAATAGAGACATTTTAGTTTTAGAAATAACTAAACCATTAGATATGACAATCTTTTTAAAAATATCTAAATGTTTAAAATGTTCTTCTATATTCATAGAGAAGATGAGAATGTCATCAATATAAACTATGATAAAATGACTATAATTGTTAAAAATATCATTCATAATTTTCTCAAATTCGATGGAGCATTTTTCAATCCAAAAGGCATAACATGCCATTCATATTGTCCAAAAGGAACATTAAAAGCGAGTTTTGTATCTCTGTCATTGGTCAATTTGAATCTGCCAATAACCAGATTTTAAATCAAATTTAGAAAAAATAAGAGCTTTATACAAACGGTCTAATAAATCTTTTTTATTAGGTATTGGATATCTAATCCATTTTAAGACCTTATTTAAAGGTTTATAATTAATGACTAATCTAGGAACTCCTCGTTCCTTTTCAGCATTTTTGTTAACATAAAAAGCTGTGCAAGACCATGGTGATTTGGATGGTCCAATAAGCTTTTTCTCTAAAAGAGAACTTATTTCTTTTTTGCAAAATTCTAAATATTCTGAATTCATTTGACAAGGCCTAGCCTTGGTAGGAACATTATCTTCCCTGAAATCTTCTTCATAAGGAAGATTTACTATATGCTTTTTTCTTTTCCAAAAAGCATTAGGATGGTCATTACAAATAGATAAAGAAAATTGGTTTTCAATATCAATAATTTTTTGTTTTAATCTAGGATTATTAAGTTTTTGATCTATTGTTAAAATGTTAACTTCATGTTTTAAAAAACTTAATTGATTTTCTTTTAAAGAAATTCTATCATAAATCTCATTTATAGTTTTCATAAAGGGTTTCATGATGAAACTGAAAGTAATAGTTTTTCCTTGATAATTTGCGATTAAATTCTTATTATCTGCAGTAAAAGGATAAATTTTTGTTATAAAAGGTGTTCCAAGAATAATAGGAACCGAGAGTTTATTTTTTACTAAAAGAAAGCTTAAAGGTATGCAGGTGTTATTAACACATATATCAGCTTTTGGGAGTTTAAAATCAATATCTAATTTATCTCCTCCTGCTTGAGATAAACTATGAGTAGTTTTGACAAAATACCCGGAGTCAATTTCTCCTTCTTGTATGACATTTAAATCGCTCCGATATCAATTAAAGCAATAAATTCTTTAGAAAATTGATTATTAATTCTAAGAAGAATCTTAACATACCATTTTTGTCCAAAGAACCATATTTATGGTTTGGAGAAATTTTTTATTCCTCTTTAAATCTGGGAGAGTAGTAACAAGTTGATTAGCTTGATCTTTGCCACTAGGGTTAAGAATAGGAATCTCATGGTTATCAACCTTTTTGTCATTAGATTCTTGATCATTGTTTAGTAAATCATTTTGAAAAATAAAAAGTTGTTCAAGATTAGAAATTCTTGTATCATTTCTTTGTTCTTCAATTTTTAGAAGTTTAATCTGAGATTTTAAATTATCCATCTCTTTCAAAATATCTTGTAAAGAAGAAGGATTAGAAGTTGTGTTTTTATTTTGAAGACGTTTATAAACTTCATTTAAAGAATAAGGTTTTTCTTCAGAAAATTTTTATTTTTATAATCCAAATTATTATGAGAAGTGCTAGGTATATTTTCAATGATTTGTGATCTTAAATCAGCACTTGGGATGGCTTTTAAAACATCCAACCAATCATTATTGGTGAGAACTTGTAATTTGGCATCTTGAAAATTGGATAAAAGATTAAAGTATTCATCCTTTTTGGGATTAATACAAGCTTTTCCCCGCTCACACGGGTTCACATTCTGAATTAGTAGTTTCGAACTACTCTGTGTAAAAAGAATCATTTTTAAGGATTTTTAAATTATTACTAGAATTACTAGAATTATCGAATTATCGGACATAGCTTCGATTCACTTTGCAGATCAAGTTCATTAAGAAATAATTTTGAAATCTTGTCTTTAAGATCATCATCTATATCAAGATTATTAATTTGTTTTTGGGTCCAACAATTGTTTGCCATATGACCCTTTTTATTGCATTTAAAACACCTTATTTCTTTTGAAGGTATATAACCCTTTTTCCTATCTTTGCTTTTTATGGAATTTTCTTTGATTTTTCCGATAAGTTTTTTCTTCAAGTTTAGCTTTAGAATATCTTTTCCTTTTATATTTAGGAGAATAAATTCTATCATTGCTTTTGTTTTGTTTTCTACGAGAGGTAGAAGGCATATCCATACCAAATTGTTCACAAAATTCACCTAATTGGCTTCTTTCAATAATGTTCGATGTTTGAGTGTTGGTTTAATTTAATCTCATTACAAAGGTTTATTCCTTCAAATTGCATGCTTTAATAAGGTGACCATAATTATATTTTTCGTAATTGATAGAAGGATTTTCTCCACGAAGAATTTTTCTAATTCTTTCAAAAATAAGTGTGGTAGACCATCAATAAATTTACCTTTCCAATGAGAGCTATTGCATTCAGGTAAAAGCATGACTCTGCTAAGGAAGGTGTCTTTGTACCACCTAAAATCGCTTAAAGTTTTACATCTAAAATTTTGTAAAAGAGTTCTTGTGGAATCATAATTATTCCCCATTGACCAAAAATGATCAAGTATATTGACAAGTAAAGTGTAGACCGCAGTTTACAGAGGCACTTCATTTTTAATTTCTACATTCGTAAAAATAGTCTTTTTTTGTTCATTAGTGAGGTAATTATCCCACCATCCTTTAAGTTGACCGGTAAATCCTGATGCTATCATTTTAGCAATAGTAGACTCACTATTATTAGCATTTTTACAAACTTGTGAATACATAAGCATTCTATGGCATTGGTTATGAATTTGTTTTTCAAAGAAAATAATCTATATTCCATTCATAGATATGAGATCCACTATAACTATTACTGATAATCTCAAAGCATTTTCTTCATGCCCAATATCAACAATTGAAGGTCTTCTATTATAATATAGAGTATCAATAGGTTTTTGACTCCATTTATTTCTTGAAATAACATTCAAATCATCTTTTGAATTTGGATTGAATTCTTCACTTAAAGTTTGCAATTTTAAATTTGCAACCTTATTTGCCAACCGACTTATAAGTTGTTCATTGTTAATGTCGGATAAAAATTTAAAATTCTCTATATCGGACGATTTTTATATAATAGGAGTTATTTCTTGTGAAGAAGAAAGGTCTTTAGTCTTGGTATTTTGAATGACTTCATTAAGAAGATTTATGACTTTATTAGCCTTATGGTGTAAATCTGTAACATGTTCACCAAGAATTTTTAAAGATAGATTAGCATAATTATTTTGTTTGCTTAAATAATTTAAATGTTTAGTAGTCGTGCTAATAGTTCCATCTTCATACATTTTTGAAAGGGGCATGTAAGAACACCCATCTAATTTAAATTTCTTAAGAGGAGGATAAACTCCCTTAACTTCATTACCATTGAGAAGTTCAAAATTTCTTTCAAGAATAGTTAAATGATTATATAAATAAGTTGAACAATACCAAGGGACAAAATAAATAATCATTCACCGATTTGCGGTATTCATAAAATTCATCTTGCAAAATATCTTGCTGTTCTTCATCAAAATTATGAAAAAACCAATTTCTAAATTTTTCCCAAATAGGAGATTCAAATTCATTACTAATTAATTTTCTGGTTAAGGAACCAGGAGAAAAATCTAGTAAGGCCTTCTTAATCATCAGTATAACTTATTTGGGACAATGTGTCCGCTTCTTTTTTAGAATGTCGTCTTAAAATCTTATCAGAATGCATTCTTAAAACATCTTCATCTGTTTCAATAAAATCTTCATCTCTTAATTGAGAAGTTGAACACCTAGAGGTACTAGGCATATCTAAATTATTATAAATAGTTCTTTTGCTAACTTCTGGAATTGTCCATTTGTTTAGCAACTCTAAATTCTGAGGATATTCAACCTCTTCAGTCATACTGTTTTTCACAGTAGACTTACCCGTATTAAGTACGCGTAAACTCATAAGATGAGAAAATGTTGAATTATGACGATACCAAGTTAAGCGGATCTTTTTACTGTACCAACATAGTATAAGAACGAGGACGCACACCCAAATGCTGATTATAAGTGATTGGGATATTACCACGAAATTGTTTAATCTGAATCGTAACGTACGGAGATGACAAAAAACGCCTAGCGCCTATCCACGGCATAACGGCAAAACGGTGTCTCTCCTTCCGAGCTTATCAATTCAGTTTGAACAAAATGTGTACCCTCACTAAACCTTCTTATTTTATGTTGATAGGTAATAAAACCATCTTAAAGTAATAACAAATCCATGGTTTTAATATATAACTTAATCAAGTGTCGTCATAATTCAACAAAGGATTTAGCCTATTAGGCTCATCCTTAGAGTAAATTAAAATAAATTTAAAACAAGAAAATGAAAACAAGGAAACTTACAAACTTTAAGTTGTGCTCAGAATTGAAGAGGTACGGTTGACGAGATTATTAATAAGAAAGAAGATTTACAAGAGGAGAGAGAGAGAGCTAAGAGAGAGGGGGGGTAGAAGAAGCCTGCCTCTAACTAAAACATTTGCCCGTTTATATAGGCAAAAAATAAAAGCTATTCACAACTATTACAAAACACTTTATTAGTGTTAAAAAACTATTGCAAAAATTAGTGCGGGAACTGTTATTAGTGCCCATTATTGTCCATGCTTATCATGCGTCATTGCATGCGTGTTTCTGGTGGTTTTTATTCCACTATTTTCCCTTTGTCTTTTGATTTGGCATTTTTGACCCTGTTGTTGATTATTTCTTCTTCTATTAAAAGTTGGACTTCTGTTTCTTCTTCCATTTCTTGAGCATCTTGAAGAAGTTCAAATTTATTCTTTATTGGATCTTTGTTGATTTTGTCATTGATACATCACTTGTCTGGGATTTATTATCCTCATTCATTCTTTTTTGAGCTAAAGCCCTTTCTGCCAATTTATTGTAATGGCAAAGAATTTCATCTTCAGTTTTACCTTTAAACTGAAGTAATTCTTCAGATTGTTGGAATTCTTCCAAATCTCCAGTTTCTTCGGCATTGAAGATAATTAGACTATCAATCTTGTCCTGAATTAGATTGATTGTGTATATACACTTTAACTCATTAGTGTCTTTATCTTGCCTTAACATGGCGTCCCAAAAACGAGAATATGATTCTCTTTTTAAACAAAATAATTTGATATTATTATATCCTGTTTTGGGGATAAACTTCCAAATCCAGGGAATAGAAAATTCAATAAAGAAATTCATTTGAATAATGCCAGGAATATCATCCTGATCAGTTTTTGGAAGTAACTCCTTCCATTCGTCATAAAGGTCTTTAAAGATTTGTGGCAGAATATTTTCATTAGGTCCATAAAATTGCCACCATTTGATTAACCAATTTGGCAGATTTTGATCAAAAACTTCAGGGTAAATTTTTATTAGCCATGTGTGGCTTTTCGTAGGATTTTCATATAAGAAAACTTGATCAAAAGCCTGGACATAATCCCAAAGAATTGTATTCAACTTTGATATTATTCTTATTTATTAAGGTTTTAGAAGTAGATGGAGTTATTCCCCATTCTTCAATGGATATTATTCTTTTAATATTGATTTTTGAAAATCTCCAGAAATTTCCTGGATCTTCCCAATGATTAAAATTGCATTCATTATCAGAGAGAATGCCTTCATAAAATCCTCGACTTTTATAAGTCTCCATAGGATAATGATTATTGGTTAAATAACGGTTATATAATAACCAAGGGTTATCTTCCCATTTTTTATCAGAATTTTGGAGTATAATAATCTCCCTTTCTTCTGGTGATTTCACCATTTTCTCTTTTTCATCAAGAGATTCTTTCATAATTTTTTTGAAAGATGGGGAACTTATATTAAGTCCTTTTTGTTTCCATATTTGGAATTCTTCAAATTCATCCGTTGTGATATTATCACATAAATTTTTGGCTATTAGCCTTTTCTCACCATATTGTGCCAAAATATTATTTGGTCTTATATAACCAGATGAGGATCCTGGTCCTGGGTTATTCCCGGTTTGATAATTTCGGATGATTTTTCCGGGTTATTCCCATATCCGATAATTGAGGATAATTGTCCCAGTATTATGGGTATTCCCATATCTGATAATTGAGGATGATTGTCTTCCTCTCCCTCTATTAGAAGGATACATAAAGCGGCCACGGCCACGGCCTCGACCAAACTCCATTCCTGAAACAATTAACAAACTCTTATAGAGTTAGATACTCCCTTGTTAAGAAATCAGGGAGATGATTATCAGATCCTTTTTTATAATGTATTTCAAAATCAAAAGGGGCTAAATGAGCTTGCCATCTTGCAAACATTTGTTTGGAAACATCATGTTTAAAATCTTTTTGAAACATAAATTTCGCAGAACTACAATCAGTTCTTATCGTAAATTTTTGGTTATATAAATCATTTTGAAATTTTAAAACACATCTGACTATGGCTAAAACTTCTTTAGCAACCGTTGCATAATTAGATTGTGCAGAGTTCCATTTTCCTGAGTAAAAACGGACTAAAAATTCTTGTTTATTATTAGGATTTATTTGTTTAAGAATCCCTCCATAACCAATGTCCAAGCATCGGTTTCTACTATTTTTTCCCAATGAGGGTTTGCCAAACTAAGGCATGGTAAAGATATAACTTTACTCTTAATTTTCCTGACAACTCTAGTGTGATCATTAGACCAGGCACGGGATTTTTCTTCAACTTTGTCATATAAAATAGGCAGTATCTTTTGCCAAATCATCATAATAAGGTGAAATATAATTCAAACTTCCTAAGAATCTTTGAAGTTGAGTTTTGTCAATGATTTCATCTGGGAATTTAGATCCAAATTCAATACTTCTATTAATAGGAATAATTTGGCCTTTCTCAATATTATGACCTAAAAATCGACTTTAGTCCTAAATAGAGACATTTTAGTTTTAGAAATAACTAAACCATTAGATATGACAATCTTTTTAAAAATATCTAAATGTTTAAAATGTTCTTCTATATTCATAGAGAAGATGAGAATGTCATCAATATAAACTATGATAAAATGACTATAATTGTTAAAAATATCATTCATAATTTTCTCAAATTACGATGGAGCATTTTTCAATCCAAAAGGCATAACATGCCATTCATATTGTCCAAAAGGAACATTAAAAGCGCTTTTGTATCTCTGTCATTGGTCAATTTGAATCGCTAATAACCGATTTTAAATCAAATTTAGAAAAAATTAGAGCTTTATACAAACGGTCTAATAAATCCTTTTTATTAGGTATTGGATATCTAATCCATTTTAAGACCTTATTTAAAGGTTTATAATTAATGACTAATCTAGGAACTCCTCGTTCCTTTTCAAATTTTTGTTAACATAAAAAGTCATGCAAGACCATGGTGATTTGGATGGTCCAATAAGCTTTTTCTCTAAAAGAGAACTTATTTCTTTTTTGCAAAATTCTAAATATTCTGAATTCATTTGACAAGGCCTAGCCTTGGTAGGAACATTATCTTCCCCAAATCTTCTTCATAAGGAAGATTTACTATATGCTTTTTTCTGTTCCAAAAAGCATTAGGATGGTCATTACAAATAGATAAAGAAAATTGGTTTTCAATATCAATAATTTTTTGTTTTAATCTAGGATTATTAAGTTTTTGATCTATAGTTAAAATGTTAACTTCATGTTTTAAAAAACTTAATTGATTTTCTTTTAAAGAAATTCTATCATAAATCTCATTTATAGTTTTCATAAAGGGTTTCATGATGAAACGGAAAGTAATAGTTTTTCCTTGATAATTTGCAGTTAAATTCTTATTATCTGCAGTAAAAGGATAAATTTTTGTTATAAAAGGTGTTCCAAGAATAATAGGAACCGAGAGTTTATTTTTTACTAAAAGAAAGCTTAAAGGTATGCAAGTGTTATTAACACATATATCAGCTTTTGGGAGTTTAAAATCAATATCTAATTTATCTCCTCCTGCTTGAGATAAACTATGAGTAGTTTTGACAAAATACCCGGAGTCAATTTCTCCTTCTTGTATGACATTTAAATCGCTCCGAAGATCAATTAAAGCAATAAATTCTTTAGAAAATTGATTATTAATTCTAAGAAGAATCTTAACATACCATTTTTGTCCAACAACCATATTTATGGTTTGGAGAAATTTTTTATTCCTCTTTAAATCTGGGAGAGTAGTAACAAGTTGATTAGCTTGATCTTTGCCACTAGGGTTAAGAATAGGAATCTCATGGTTATCAACCTTTTTGTCATTAGATTCTTGATCATTGTTTAGTAAATCATTTTGAAAAATAAAAAGTTGTTCAAGATTAGAAATTCTTGTATCATTTCTTTGTTCTTCAATTTTTAGAAGTTTAATCTGAGATTTTAAATTATCCATCTCTTTCAAAATATCTTGTAAAGAAGAAGGATTAGAAGTTGTGTTTTTATTTTGAAGACGTTTATAAACTTCATTTAAAGAATAAGGTTTTTCTTCTCAAAATTTTTATTTTTATAATCCAAATTATTATGAGAAGTGCTAGGTATATTTTCAATGATTTGTGATCTTAAATCAAACTTGGGATGGCTTTTAAAACATCCAACCAATCATTATTGGTGAGAACTTGTAATTTGGCATCTTGAAAATTGGATAAAAGATTAAAGTATTCATCCTTTTTGGGATTAATACAAGCTTTTCCCCGTCCCACAGGTTCACATTCTGAATTAGTAGTTTCGAACTACTGTACGTGTAAAAAGAATCATTTTTAAGGATTTTTAAATTATTACTAGAATTACTAGAATTATCGAATTATCGGACATAGCTTCGATTCACTTTGCAGATCAAGTTCATTAAGAAATAATTTTGAAATCTTGTCTTTAAGATCATCATCTATATCAAGATTATTAATCTGTTTTTGGGTCCAGCAATTGTTTGCCATATGACCCTTTTTATTGCATTTAAAACACCTTATTTCTTTTGAAGGTATATAACCCTTTTTCCTATACTTTTTTTTATGGAATTTTCTTTGATTTTTCCGATAAGTTTTTTCTTCAAGTTTAGCTTTAGAATATCTTTTCCTTTTATATTTAGGAGAATAAATTCTATCATTGCTTTTGTTTTGTTTTCTACGAGAGGTAGAAGGCATATCCATACCAAATTGTTCACAAAATTCACCTAATCGGCTTCTTTCAATAATGTTCGATGTTTGAGTTTGTTGGTTTAATTTAATCTCATTACAAAGGTTTATTCCTTCAATTTGTACAAGCTTTAATAAGGTGACCATAATTATATTTTTCGTAATTGATAGAAGGATTTTCTCCACGAAGAATTTTTCTAATTCTTTCAAAAAATAAGTGTGGTAGACCATCAATAAATTTACCTTTCCAATGAGAGCTATTGCATTTCGGTAAAAGCATGACTCGCTAAGGAAGGTGTCTTTGTACCGCCTAAAATCGCTTAAAGTTTTACATCTAAAATTTTGTAAAAGAGTTCTTGTGGAATCATAATTATTCCCCAATTGACCAAGAAAATGATCAAGTATATTGACAAGTAAAGTGTAGACCGCAGTTTAGTAGGCACTTCATTTTTAATTTCTACATTCGTAAAAATAGTCGTGTTTTTTGTTCATTAGTGAGGTAATTATCCCACCATCCTTTAAGTTGACCGGTAAATCCTGATGCTATCATTTTAGCAATAGTAGACTCACTATTATTAGCATTTTTACAAACTTGTGAATACATAAGCATTCTATGGCATTGGTTATGAATTTGTTTTTCAAAGAAAAATAATCTATATTCCATTCATAGATATGAGATCCACTATAACTATTACCGATAATCTCAAAGATTTTCTTCATGCCCAATATCAACAGGTGAAGGTCTTCTATTATAATATAGAGTATCAATAGGTTTTTGACTCCATTTATTTCTTGAAATAACATTCAAATCATCTTTTGAATTTGGATTGAATTCTTCACTTAAAGTTTGCAATTTTAAATTTGCAACCTTATTTGCCAACCGACTTATAAGTTTGTTCATTGTTAATGTCGATAAAAATTTAAAATTCTCTATATCGGAGGATTTTTATAATAGGAGTTATTTCTTGCGAAGAAGAAAGGTCTTTAGTCTTGGTATTTTGAATGACTTCATTAAGAAGATTTATGACTTTATTAGCCTTATGGTGTAAATCAAACATGTTCACCAAGAATTTTTAAAGATAGATTAGCATAATTATTTTGTTCGCTTAAATAATTTAAATGTTTAGTAGTCGTGCTAATAGTTCCATCTTCATACATTTTTGAAAGGGGCATGTAAGAACACCCATCTAATTTAAATTTCTTAAGAGGAGGATAAACTCCCTTAACTTCATTACCATTGAGAAGTTCAAAATTTCTTTCAAGAATAGTTAAATGATTATATAAATAAGTTGAACAATACCAAGGGACAAAATAAATAACTGCATTCACTGATTTGCAGTATTCATAAAATTCATCTTGCAAAATATCTTGCTGTTCTTCATCAAAATTATGAAAAAACCAATTTCTAAATTTTTCCCAAATAGGAGATTCAAATTCATTATATCAGCTTTTGGGAGTTTAAAATCAATATCTAATTTATCTCCTCCTGCTTGAGATAAACTATGAGTAGTTTTGACAAAATACCTGGAGTCAATTTCTCCTTCTTGTATGACATTTAAATCGCTCCAAAGATCAATTAAAGCAATAAATTCTTTAGAAAATTGATTATTAATTCTAAGAAGAATCTTAACATACCATTTTTGTCCAGCAACCATATTTATGGTTTGGAGAAATTTTTTATTCCTCTTTAAATCTGGGAGAGTAGTAACAAGTTGATTAGCTTGATCTTTGCCACTAGGGTTAAGAATAGGAATCTTATGGTTATCAACCTTTTTGTCATTAGATTCTTGATCATTGTTTAGTAAATCATTTTGAAAAATAAAAAGTTGTTCAAGATTAGAAATTCTTGTATCATTTCTTTGTTCTTCAATTTTTAGAAGTTTAATCTGAGATTATATATATATATATATATATATATATATAAAGGTAGAGGGTAAAATGTTAGGTTGGTGTGATGTGTTGTCGGATTCTGGTTGGTCCGGATTAAAGTAGGTACAAAGTGAAATGTGACGGTCTATAGCTAGACGGAAAAACGTCTCGAGTTTATTTTAACTTGAGACGGAAACTAATATTATTACTGTCACTATTATTATCTGACAAAAATATGTATACATTTATTCTTGTATAAATTATGACTCAAAGATATAATTTAATAATACGTATTTTTATAAAAATGAGCTTTTATATAATACGTTTATAAAAATCATGTTTGACATAAAATTAATTAAATTGAATAATTCAAAAATATTTAATAAAGTAATTCAAACGGTTTAATAAATTTTAAATGTCAAAATGGGAAATTCGCGGGTGTTACACTAATTCCGAGTAACCAATTAATAAAAATCGAGTTAATCATCTAGGGTTATAAACCATATCTTGAAACATAACCTTCTTACAACAGTCGATCGTCTTGAAACATAACCTTCAATCTTCAATCGTCTTCATCTTCAATCTCTATCTTCAATCGTCTTCAATCTTCAATCTTCAATCTTGAATCGTCTTCATCTTCAATCGCCGATCATCTAATAAACCATCTCTATCTTCAATCTTCAATCATCTTCATCTTCAATCTCTATCTTCAATCGTCTTCAATATTCAATCGTCTTCATCTTCAATCGCCGATCATCTCCATCTTCAATAACCATCATCTAATAACCATCGAGATCTCCAAACACGATCTCCATAGACTATCTCCATACACGATTAATACACGATCTATAACACGATCTATACACGATTAATACAAGATCCATCGTCTTCATCTTCAATTTATTTTTTGTTGCTGGTTTGTGCACGATTAATAGCCGATCTATTTTTTGTTGCTGGTTTGCTGGTTGCCATAGACGATCTCCATGGTTACAGGTAGCCGTCTTCATCTTCAATTTATTTTAATATACTGTTGGTTTTGTGCTGTTAAGATTAATAAGATTAATTTGTTTGCATTTTGTCTGTGTATTGTTCATCTCGTTTGTTGTTAAGATTAAATCCGAATATTTTGTTCATCTCGTTTGTTTGTTCATCTCGTTTCTCTGCGTTTATGTTGCATTGATTTTGTCTGCGATCTTGCTAATAGTTGATATAATAAACTTGGTAAATTTTAGTTGGTTAATTTGTTGTTGTTAGACCATCCCCAAGCTGTTTAAACGATTTTGTTGTTCAACTCGGTAAATTTTTGTGGGTCAAAATACATCAAAATTGAGTTTATTTTGTTGACAATTAAAAAATATGGCCCTTTTAATATACTTATATTTTTCTTGTTTTAATTTAGTATATATTCATTATTTAATTTTGTTATCAACTTGTTCTTTACTTTTCTCATTTTTGGGGAAATGACAGAGCAACACCATTTTGGCAGAGGAGAAGCAGATTGGAATTGTCCTTTTTTTGTGTCCAACAAACCAGAAAATGACACCTATTGGGTCATGGAAGAAGTCACCAGAATGAAGCAAAGGTCACAAATTAGCAACTTTGGTCACCAATTAAGTAGCTTAATTAAGTCACTAACCATGACCAAGTAAGGTCATGACCAAGCAATTGACCTTACTTGGAGATGGTCTAAGACTACGTTTATAGGTAGAGTTAACAATGAATAGGTCTTGAATAAAGACAAAAAAATATTAAAAGAAAAAGATAAATTAAATGAAAAGGCAGGAACTTGAGGCATAAGACTACGTTTATAGATAAGATTAACAAAAATTAGGTCTTGAATAAGGACAAAAAAAATATTAAAAGAAAAAGATAAATTAAATGAAAAAGGCAGGAACTTGGGGCATAAAACTCATTCCACGAGTTCCAAAGTAGATAGAGTTGGCATAAAGGGCCGCGGGCTGGTGGGCGACACGACCAGGCCCGGTCCAGCGAGAAAATCGAGGAAGCACGGACATGACACGATTGGGCTTGAGACGGGCTCCGACGCGATTTTCTTCAGAAATCCGTGCCCAGGCACGCACCAGGCACGACACGGCCCGAAGAATGACCCGTTGATCATCATTTATTAAACAAAAAGTACATTAATATTTAATAAAATATATATTTAAACCATTAATCATCATTTATTAAACAAAAAGTACTAAAAATATATCAATTATATAACAATTTTTTTTTTAAATATTAAAGTACATGGACAAAGCACGAAAAGCTCATGGGCCAGTCACTACCCGGGCACGAAAATGGTCGTGCCTTGAGCGGGCCGCGGCGTGGGTTTGGATCAATGGGTCTTGCACGATACGACCCTGGAAATCCAATATCCGTGCTTGGGCCGGGCCAATTTTAGAGAAAGGCATGACGGGGCAACCCAACACAGCCCACTGCCTACTCTAAGTAGACCACATTAGACCTGGCAAAACGGGTCACTCGGGTCGGGTACGGGTCGGGTCAGTTTGGGTCGGGTCATTTCGGGTCTGTCACATATTTCAGGTCGGGTCGGGTCGGGTCGGGTCACTTTCGGGTTTCGGGTCAATTTCGAGTGACCTGTTATCGGGTCATTTCGGGTCGGGTCATTTTCGGGTATAGGTCATTTTGGGTCGAGTTACTTTTGAGTTAATGGCTAAGCACTTAAGTTAATACTATTTTGATTAAGAAATACTATTTTGCAAATTTAACTATTTATTAGGGATTATTATAACCAATGAAACTTTATTTTGATATATATAGTATTAATATGAGTTAATACTAGTCATTTCAGATCATTTTAGGTCACTTCAAGTCATTTGGGATCAGGTGAGTTATGAGTCGGGTCTTTTCGGATTGGGTCACCTCGGGTCGGGTCAACATTGGGTCAAACAATGTTCGGGTCAGGTCTGGGTCAGGTCTGGGTCGGGTCGGGTTAGTTCGGGTTTCGGGTCATATTCGGGTCAAGCAAGTTCGGGTCATTTTCGGGTCTCGGGTCAACCTTTACGGGTCGGGTCATTCGGGTCTGACCCATTTTGCCAGGTCTAGACCACATGAAACTACTTGTGGAACGCCAAAAGTCTACTGTTCACAATAAAGTAGGATTAGATACAATTCATACAGTACAATTTTGATGCATGGATTACAGTATGACACACTCACAAACAACATGTTATTATCTATTCCTTTCTATTTAATATAAACTTCCCTATTTTCTTTTTCGTCTATTCACAATAACTTTACTATTTCCTTTTTGGCAAGTGTTGTGTGGTCCAAATTTAATTGTATAGCGGGGTAGTATATTTCTGTGGTCCAAATTTATTTATATAGTGGGGTAGTGTGTTTCCTTAATTTTTGTGTCAAAATGAAATGAGAAGTTTATTGTGAATAAGAGGGAGTATTACACAAAAATTATAGTGTAAGCCGATTTTTCGTTGTGAAACGGTCAACTTTTATAAAATAGTTGTTCATATATTGCTTATAAGTTATAATTGGGTTTTTTTTACATAATGGGCGTCGCACCGTATGAGACCGTCTTACGAAATAACTATTATGGAGTATTATTTATAGATTTTTTATTTAGTTATACGTTAATCACGTTTTTTATATTCTAATGTCATGTTGTACTTCTTTTCAACATATTTTTTTTTAAGTTTCTATGTAATCGTTATTTTGATACGGAATATATTTTATGTAATAAAAACCGTGTTTTTTTTTGTATTTTTTTTACCTAAAAAACTTAATTTATATTGCTAACCGTAAATACATTTATAACTATTATCAAAATAAGTTATGATTAAGGATATAATAAAAATAAATGATGTTTAAAAAATAGGAACTAGATCTAAATAGGGTTGTAGGAACAACCGATAAACATGGTCTAAGCTCTACATAAAGGTAAAGTGTAGGATTCTTTTAACTCTCTATCTATAACTAAAGGTGTATTATGATATAATACGAAGAAAAACAATTAAAATATACGATAATATTTATTAGAATGGATAGAGGAATGTTTATTGTGTACTCCATAGGTCGCCAGTGAGAGGCTTTTTTCTCCTTCTTCGCTTTTTTGAGTATATCCCTGAGTATATCCCTCTTTTCCTTTATCAGATCACCGACTCCGATTGATCGTCCGTTTGATCTTAAACTCCGTCTGCTCATTGGAATCGATTGATCTATTGTTAGATTTGTTTGGGATTTCCTTGCTTTGGTTTGTTTCGAACATGGCTTTCGAATCTGGTTCAGAATTTCTTCGTTGCTTTGTTTTTGTCCATGGTTGTACTCCGTTGGTGGATGGTGATTCGGATTTTCATAAAGCTCTTTCTCAGGTGGATTTTTCTCCTTTTTCTAAGATTAATGCCCTTAAAGACTTTGGAAATAACCTTTTTAGACAGCGTCAGTTTGATTTTCCGTCTGACTGCTATGATAAAGCTTGTCGTCTTTTGTGTTCTGCTCTCACTAACAAAATGGATCGTGATTTGCAATCGTTTACAACGCTGGCCGTTTCTTCATCTCTTAATTTAGCTGCTTGTGCTAATAAGCTTCACACATTTGAAGGGGCTCTAATAATCTATTCAATGGTTTTAAATTTCTTCCATCGCAATGCTAAGGCTCTTTTCCGTACAGCTGTTGCTCTTAGAGGTTTGAATAGATTATCAGAGGCTAAGTGTGCATTGGAGAAGGCAAACCTGATTGAACCGCATAATAGAGATGTTATTGAACAGCTGGAGAAATTTAGGAATTCTCTCTTTTTTAATCAATCCGATCAGCACGTTTTCGTGGATTTGGACACAAGTGTTGTTCAACACAGGAAAAATTTAGGTTCTTCTCTCCGTTTACAAGAAGATGATGTGGTGGTAAGTTCGGCTGCCGACATTACAAGTTGTTCATCACTAATGTCGGATTCTAGTAATGATGTTGCATCGTCTTTAGATACTATGGAGTTAGGTAGTACCAGTTGTGATAACAATGGAGTTATTGTACCTCTGTCTTAAATGTCGACATGGAACCTTTCTCCAATCAGGAGGAGTTGGGTAGTACAGGTTGTGATAGTAATGAAGTTTGTTGTACGCCTGTCTTAAATGTCGACATGGAACCTTGTTCCAATCAGGATCAAGGGGCTCAATTTTTCACTTTCAAGAAAAGTGGCGGCAGTAATTCCAACTTAGGATTGACACCAACTCTTATAAAAACCTTCTCGAGGGTAAGACCATTTTTGTTCACCAACAAAAGCTTTAAATTACAATTACTGTACGGGCTCACAACCTTACTCAAAAGAAAACTTTATTGGAACTCCCCATGAGGATTTTTCAAGGGAAGCAGTAGTTCCCTCTTCCCGTCCTTCGACTGAGAAGCTTAGTTCAATTCCAAATCTTACGATTTCGGAAAATGTCGAGTTGGTGAAAGAGGAGGCTATATTTCATATCAATAAGAAGAAATCTCTAACATCCGATGCATCTTCTATTAGCAAGGTCTCCATGACTCAGTTTGAATTTACGACAGCTAAATAGCATTTAAGCAAGAAAGGTAGCTGGAAGGTGGAGCGGACCAACTGTCGCGGTCAAATATCACGGGCTACTGGTAATTTGAAGAAACGTTCTTTGGTATCTGTCGAGCTTTTATCTTCTTTTAGCACGTACACTAAGACGGTTGCAGAAGTCAAGGGGAATAAAAGAAAGGACGCTCGCATATTTCAATTCGATAACCATTACTATCCACTAGTCAAGAAACGTCGTCTATCGTCTTCTTTCGTTTCTAGTTTTACCACGGTATCATGGGTTTCAAGTAACCTAGGCCCCTCTACTAGGCCCGTGTTTGTTCTCTAGTTGGTCTGTGTAACTGAACTCTATGTAGTTTTCGTTTCTGTTTTTATAATAGAGTTCAGTTACACAGACCAACTAGAGAACAAACACGGGCCTAGTAGAGGGGCTTAGGTTTACATCTTTGTCTAAAAAAAACCATAAGCTCCGTATCACCTCACATAGCTCACCCGACTCGTACATATTTTGCATTGAAACACACGACTTGAATTTGATCTATCACCCAAATCGACTTCATCCTATTATTCGACCCTAATATTTATTTTCGCATACTGACTATTATTTCTAAATATTAACTCTTGCTTGGAATGATCTTAGCTTAAAGACCTCTCATAATCCCTTTTCTTTTAATATTCTTTAAATTGGTTATGAGTACGTACGTCTTAACTTAAGACCGTCTACAACAAGAATTTGTGATTTTCAAATATCTTGAAAACAACACGCTCGAACATGACTTGGGCTTGTAACGCTGGATTCCGCTCGTTCCGCCCCGATTTCTTGTAAACTCGAACTAATACAACCCGTACTAACATGACGGCTCAACCCATACCGGATCTGATGAACCCATTTAGCCAATCTAGTCCACAAGCTACAATAGTGTTAAGAACAACATGTCTATGAATTAGAGATTAGGTTATATTAGATGGACTGGGCCATGCTAGATTTATATGAATCCCATGGCTCGCACACTAGCCGACCAAGTGGCTGACGATAAGGCAATCCGTGAGGTATTGAACCTAATCTCTGTGTAGGACTTGAAGTTGGACAATCCTTGAAGTGTTGAATCGTTCTATTAGAGACCTGATACCCTGAGCGGCTAAGCCTCTTAGATAAGACTTTATAACTCTAAGTTGTTCTCGTAAATAGGGGTGAATTGTAGTTAGGGTTGTCTACCATTTGAGCCGACTCGTGGATCTTTTGAAATCAGCTCTGTTAAAGCTCGGCTCAAACTGGTCAAAAAAGATTAAGAGTCGATTTCGTGCCGAGGTTGACCAAACCCGAACCGATTCCGAGCTTAGTAAAGTTCGGATTTGAAGATCGCTTATGCTCGTTTATTTTTTCATTTAATCTTGGCATTTTAAAATTATTTGTGTTCTTAGTAAAATATTATTTTAACATTTATGATTATATTTTTATTATGTTTGATAAGTATTTTATATTTTAATTTATCCTGAAAATATTTATTTTTAATTCGATTTAAAAGTTAAACAAAGTAAAAAAAAATTAAAAATAATGATTTAACTAGGATTAACTTGAGCTTGGGCCTAATTCAAGCCGACTCCGACTTTTAATTTCTTAAGCTCGGATAATTCCGAGCCGAGTCCTTGCTCAAGCTCAAATTTCAGAGACGATTTCAGACCCACCCAAACTAAACTCAAATCGGATCAATTAGAGCCCCAATTACAGTTATGATTATTTTGAGCTCGGGTCAAGCATGACAAAGTTTAATAATCTCATTTTTTTTTATTAAGACGTTCATACTTGAATTTTTGAATTTAAAGATTCAAACTTTAAACTTAAATACAACTATGTTCACTAATATTTTTTAGAGGTCCCCCAACAACAAAGTACAATAATGCCAACTCAACCCTCACCACAATCGATCTGGATTATCTTCATTATTCTCTTTTATCCATTACCTCTCAACGGTCCGGATTTTGTTCCGAAACGATCAAACGGCCAAATGTTCTTATGAGGAGAAGATAGTATAATAATTTTATAATGGTATATTACGAGTAATGGACTATCCATTACTTTGAATGGAGAGGATCCTTACTCCACCACCTCATCCATTACGACCTCGATATCATATACTAACCATTATCCATCATCATATTATCAAGATTCATTAGCACAAATGCACTAACACTCAAATAAACACATGAACACATGAATTCCAAGTATTGAGTAGAGAAAGTCTTTACCTTTACGGCAATTCTTCAACAAGTCAACAATTAAAAGTACTCCTCTACAAAGTTGGCTCTTAAACAAACACAATAATACATATATCAAACTTTATCCTTAATTAATTATTCAACTACACGTATAAATCCCCATTCTACGGTTTGGTCTCCATAAAAGTGATTAGAGTAGACGAGAATGACATAATATAACAAATTAGAGGAAGATTAGTGGAACTTACCAAGAGATTGATTAGGTTTAAATGGTTTCTTACTAAATCCCCCAAATCTCGCCTAAGAGATATAAACAAATCAATAATAAAGAGTAAGGTGTGTTTTAGGGTGAGTTTTTATGTGAAAAGGTGATAACGACTGCACATGGGCTATTTATAGGGGACCCAAAACCCTAAGCTTTAAACAAAACAAAACCGAGTGAACTCCCCAAGCCGACTCGACTCAACCGAGTAAGTTGAGTCACTCGGTCAAGTGACCTTCACTCGGGCGTATAGTAGACTCGGTCGAGTAAACACCCACCTGGGACGCACATGCCCACCCACTTGGTCGAGTACATGGAGGTACTCGCCCGAGTCTCTGTAGTAATATGGAGTATTACAATCTCCCCGCTTTAAAATGAACTTTGTCTTTGAATTTCACGCACCTATACTCATTACCTAGGCAGCACCAAAAGAGACACGGACACGACATTCCATGAAATTTAGGACACATAACACGTTATTTAAATTTAATAAAATATAAATTTTATAGTTATATAACGGATAATAATTAACGTGCCATTTTATTTTTGTAAATGTATTTGATATTAAATTTAAATAATTGAAGATAAAACTTGATTTTGACTATAACTTATTCTCATTTTCCACTCAAACCCGTCGTCTAATCAATCTCTTTCAATCTTTCGACATCTCATTCCTCGTTTATAGGTATCAGAGACATTTAGGCGTGTCCACGCGTGTCTGACGAGTATCGGTGTCGAACACGGGACGGCTGGTTAAGAGGAGTGTCGGTGCTACCTAACTCATTACCCCACAATATGACTCGATTATGTACTCTCATGGTCAACATAGGCTAGCTCCAATGTGGTAACAATATGTGACTACCTACGACAAGACTTACAAAATGTAAATAAAATTTACAGGTATTCCATTGTTTCCATTCTATCCCCCTAATAATAAGGTTACGTCCATGGAACCTACACCATACCTCAATAAATAGATGTGAAAATCGCTCTTTCATGGATTATTCGGTCTCCCAAGTCGCTTCTTCCACATTGTGATTGGTCCAAAATACTTTGACTAACACCGTCTCACCACTCCTCGTCCTTCTCACATATCGGTCTAAGATCTCTCTTAGTACCTCTTCATAGGTTTGAATCATCCAATTTTACCGTATCCGCTTCAATGATGTGAGATGGGTCACTCACATACTATCTTAATTGTGAAACGTAGAAAACATTGTGTACCTTATCAAGTGTCGGGGGGAAGAGCCAATCGGTAGGCTACTTCCCTGACCCTATCAAATATCTCATAATGCCTAATGAAATTTTGGCTCAATTTCCCTTCTTCCCAAATCTTATCACCCCTCTCATCGGTGATGCCTTTAATAAACCTTGTCCCCCATGGCGAATTCAACGTCTCGAAGCTTCAAATCCGCATAGCTCTTTTGTCTATATTGCGCCCTTTCATCATTTGCGGAATGACCTAGACTTGTTCAATCATATCTTGAATCATTTGCGGCCCTACCACTACCACCTCCTTTCAATCGCCTCAACATACTAAGCTTCTAAAATTTCTCCCGTACAAGGCCTCAAATGGAGCCATGCCAATGCTTGCATGGTAAATATTACTGTAAGAAAACTCAATCAATTCTAGTCTCTCTGCCCACGATCCTCCAAATTCCTCTACAAATGTTGTCTAAGTTGAATGGTCTTCTCCATTTGTCTTATCGGTTGCCGGATAGAATGCGGTGCTCATCTTCAACCTAGTTCCTAATGAGTTTTCAAACCCTTGCCAAAACTTAGATATGAACCTCGTATCCCGATCCGACACAATGTCCTTTGGCACACCATGGAGTTTTAAGATATTATTCCTATAAGCTTTGGGCAAGTCGGCCTTATTCCATATGTCTTTCAAGGGTAAGAAGTGTGAGGACTTAGTAAGTCGGTTCACTATAACCCAAATCATATTTCTCCCCTTTTGTGTTATTGGTAGTCCTAATATGAAATCCATGGAAATTGACTCCCATTTTCACTCGGGTACCCAAGTGATCGCACCTTTCCTTGGGGTCTCCTGTGCTCACTTTTCACTCTTTGACATGTTAAACACTTAGCCACGAACTCCACCACCTCCTTTTTCATTCTGAGCCACCAAAATGTCTTCTTCAACACTTTATATAGTTTATCACCACCTAGATGCATGGAATATGGTGTGCAATGAGCCTCTGGCATAATATTCCCTTTCAACTCCTCATTACTTGGCACACACCTGCCTTCAAATCTTAGACTACCATCTTAATGTACAACAAATCTTGAAGGTTCACCCTTCTGCACACCCTCTTTCCTTCCCATGATTATCTTGTCATCTAGCATTTGTTTTTCCCTAATCTCATCATATAACTCCGGCATAAATGTCAACTCTGTAGTTACATTACCCTTCTTTATAACTTAGATTCCCATTTGTTCTACACTTATACTTCCTTTCTCAATTCTGTTCGCGACATTCTGGTACACAAGATGTGCACCGCCTTTCTACTTAACGCATCCGCCACCACATTGGCTTTTTCTATATGGTAAACAATTTCCATATTATCATAATCCCCAATTAACTATATCCATCTCATTTGCCTCATAATGAGCTCTTTTTGGGTGTAAATGTATTTCACGCTCTTATATTCCGAAAATACCTTAAAAATGGCTCCATACAAGTAGTGCTTTTATAGTTTCAAGACAAACACAACGGCACCCAATTCCAAATCATAAGTTAGATAGTTCTCTTTTATATGACTTTAGTCGTCTTAATGCATAAGCAATTACTCTTTTTTTTCATCAACACACAACCTAGCCCTTTTTTAGAGGCCTCAGTATACACCTCAAAATTCTCACCATCCTCTGGCACGAATAGGACGGGAGTCGTGGCAATATCCCGCAAGCCCTATGAAAGTTCGGATTTCGGCCACGTTTTTGGGGGACTTCCAATTTGCAACCACTTCTATCGTTCTAGGATTCACCAAAACCCTTCCTTATAGATCAGATGTCCCAAAAAGCCCACCTTTTCTAGCCAAAACTCACACTTTGACAACTTGGCGTAGAGTTTACTATCTCTCAAGGTTTGCAACACTATCCTCAAATGTTCCCCATGCTCTTCTATAGACTTGGAAGACACTAATGTAATATTAATGAACACTACCCCAAACCTGTGGAAATAAGGACACCTTATTCATCAAATCCACAAACACGGCCGGTTCATTAGTCAAACCAAACAACATTACTACAAACTCATAATGCGCGTACCTACTACCTAGCCCTAAAAGTCATCTTTGGAATATCCCTCTTGTGACACCCCCGGACTTCTACGAAAGAAAATGCAAACTTTGCAGCGGAAAAGCGATGTTTTAAAAACTTTAATATTGAAAACGGCGGAGTCACTATACAAACCAGAAAGTTGTGTTTTAATAAAAATTTTATACAAAATACAACTTAGCAAGATGAAAAGGATCTTAATCCCTAAATAAAACTCAATGATAAAAACTATGTACAATTCTAAACTACAATGAGGAAGGTCAATCGTTATAAGTACAACGCTCGCTAGCTCACACGTATTCACTCCCAAGAAGCAACACTATCACCTGTCATTCATGTAAACATGAACGCCACAGTTAGTGGGGAGTAACTCAGGGTTCTCCCAGCCATATTATATCAAAATGAATATAACAAAGAACTCAAATAAGGCAAGGCATAATAAATACGGGATACAATTTACTTGAACAAATAAGCATGTGATCATTCATGTTAGAATAATAAAAGAAAGCAAGATAGAATAGTAAATGAGCATGTCATAGGCATATTTAAATAAGTGAAATAAAGGAAAGAACATAGATATGGTTAGTTAATCACAAGCACGGATTCTAATGAAATGTGACATATGCAACTATCCAAATTACACAAGACTAGTACTTAAGTCATGTGAGATACATAAATGATACACCACTTTTATATATACTTTTACAACTCCTTTCATACCGTTTTATACATCGTTTCCATGCCTTTATGTCATTTATATGCCCTTTTATAGTAAATTGTCGATACTGCCGCTATTTTATGTTTTAATAAATAAATGACGCATTACGAGGATAATCGAGTTAATATGAGCATTGCGGATATGGCATAGTGTAATACACGAAGCATGGCACGAGGAACGAGGAATCTTAAAGCTTAGGTAATTTTCGTATTTTCCTAAAACACTTATTTTGTATTATAAATTCTAAACTCGTAGCTTTTATTAGGTTACACTTTTTATTATCTCAGGACGGCTGGAAACTTTCTCTAGCTTGATACATTGTTCTTAATCTTTCCTTGTTGCAACGGTACTAATCATTCTTTAATTATTATTTATTCAAGTTTTATGTTTTTAATTAATTGTTTTTACTTTGTATCATTAATCATGTTTTCTATTATCATCATTGTTGTTATTGTTAAATCCATAAGGAGTAGCTAATTTCCTCATCTAGGATGAAGGGGATCTAGGTAAATTAGAAAGGGTATTATTAATTGATTGCTAGTAATATTGCATAAGTTATCGTTTGATTATTATTCTTCTTCTAGTTAATTAATTTAGCCCTGAATTGTTAATTAGTCTAGCGAATTAATCCTTTCACCGACAGGGTTAGAATTAATATAGGCTGCGATAATCAAATAGATTGTGTCTAATTATAGCAATTGCATGTTAGAATCGATCTAAAGGACATAAACATAATTAATCAATCTTGTGACCTTAGATAATTTAATTGACCTAGCAATTGATTAAGAGACCCCATATAATTAACCTAGTGAACCGTAAATCCTAGACCTTTAATATTATTGTCATAAACCATTTAATTTATTGTTAACTAGTTGATTAGATAACAAACAAACCAAAACCCCCAAGAAATTGTTACGTTCAGACGATCTAAATATTAGCAAACTAGTTATTACCGCCTCCTTGTGGATTCGATACCTGTCTTACCGCTAGCTATTTGTTAGTAATCGAGAGATTTATTTTGATATAGGTGATACGACTTTAGCCCTATCAAATTTAGCGCCGTTGCCGGGGAAGCAACAATTGTCTAGTTGGTTTTTGTTTATTTTGTCTTTTTGTCTCAGGGAACCTAGTTCCTTGAGACCGTTCTCACACTTCTTTTGTTAGTTTCGTGTATGTCCAGGTCTAACAGGTTAGCGATTATACCTTTTGATCCCAAACCAGAAAAGACTTTTCGCTACAGACGGACGTTTCAGAAAGAAGTGGGTCAAGTAGAAGACTTGAGTATACTTGACGTCGAGACGGAGCGACCATCGGATTCGGCCGACCAGTCCTTCGAAGTGGACGAAATTCCCGAACTTGAAATTCCGGTTGAAATTCCTATTCCTAAGATTACCATCATGCCTACTCTAGCCAGTCATTCTGAGCCTACCTTGGCTTCTATCCCGAAAGCATTCAAGCTCCCTACTACTGATAATGGCACCTTCGAAATTAGGCCATCTTACATCAACTTGGTGGAGCGGAATTTATTTAGAGGGGCAGCTGCTTAGGATTCTGCGACACATATGGAGAAATTTGTTACTTACTTCTCTTCTATTCCATTAACAGCCGGAGTGACACAAGATCAGGTAAAGCAGGTGCTCTTTCCCTTTTCTCTGAAGGATGGAGCTGCTGAATGGCTGAGAGACTTGGATATGGCTGATCAGGGAGTAACTGACTGGAATACTTTAGCTCTTGCTTTCTACAAGAGATACTTCCCACCTCAGAAGACCAATGCTTTGAGAAATCAAATCACCAGTTTTAAGCAGACGGCCACAAAGGATTTGAATGAAGCATGGGTTCACTTCAAGAGATTAGTGCGTTCAGTCCCCCATCATGGTTTTGAAAAGTGGTTTCTTTGTAACCAATTTTATAATGGGTTATATGACGATCACAGAGCTTTATTGGATTCTTCAGCTAATGGGAGATTTCAGGACAACACTACACCTGATGGCGGATGGAAATTAATTGATCATATTTCTACTCATACTGCAAAGTATGGAAACCCAAGGGGAAGTGTCCATGGAAGTGGGGGAGATAGTGGTATTGCGGCACAGCTGGAAGCTCTTTCTGCCCAAATTGCTGAGATGAAGACTACCCAATCATTGGGAAGCAGAGAGAGAGTTCATGCTATGAGTCAACAACAAGAGGAGTCTTGTGCTAGATGTGGTTTAGACGGTTATAATGCAGCTGAGTGTTTGAGCACATTGGAGCAGGTTAATGCCTTGCAGTCCTACAGACAAGGTACACCTTTCTCCACTTTTGTAATGAAAGAATGAAGGAGCATCCTTTCCTTCAATGGTCTAGTCAGAATGTGCAAAATCCACAGCAGCAACAACCACAAAAGAACACCTATATCCCTCCCAATAACCGAGGTAATCAACCAAACGGAGGATATCAAAGGCAAGTTCAAGGAGCTCAGCAGTTTCACAATCAATATCAACAACCTCCTCAATAAACTCCTCAACAAGCTCCAAACAATGAGATGGCAGAGTTGCGCAATCTTTTGCAACAAACTTTGTCAATGCAGCAAAAGCAGACGACTCAAATCTCTGAGCTGATTGCCCATAACAAGATGTTGGATACTTAGGTGGCTCAGATGGCAATTCAAAATCCTTCAAAACAGGCCATAGGCCTTCCTCCTTAAGGTAAACAAGCTCACGAGCAAGCTAATGTCATTCAATTGAGGAGCGGTACCACATATACCAACCCGGAGCTGCAAAGCCATGATGATGAAGTGACCACTAATGATAATGAGATTCCTTTTATGCATCCTAAGGGGTTGGGAAATTTGGAGCTTAGCGATAATGAAAAAGAAGCTGAAAAAGTTAAAACACGAACTGACGATAAAAGCGAAAATAACGAAAAGAATGAACCAGCCATAGTTTCTCGATCGAGTCCACCCAGGCTCTATCGAGGAACTTATGTGCTCGATCGAGTGCTACCAAGGCTCGATCGAGGATCCTTTCTGGCAAGTGACGATGTTTCAAAACTTGATTCTACTGCCAAGCAAGCCGAGCCTATTATTATTGCACTACCTTTTCCTCACCACCAACAAAAATCTAAGCTGGATAAGCAGTTTGGTAAGTTTATGGAGGTTTTGAAGAACTTACAGGTAAGTGTTCCTTTCACTGAACTAATTACTCAAGTTCCGGCTTACGCAAAGTTTATGAAGGAGATTTTGACAAGGAAACGATCCTTTGATGCGGTGGAAAGCAATGCTTACACTCAGAAGTGCAGCGCCATGTTGCCAATCAATTCACCACCAATTAAAGGACCCAGGAAGTTTTTCTATCCCTTGTCATATCGGTCATCTTGCTATTAGTAAAGCTCTTTGTAATTTAGGAGCTAGCGTTAGTGTAATGCCTTATTCTATTTATAAGAAATTAAATATGGGTCCATTAACAGTTAATAATATGACTTTGCAGATGGCTGATAGATCTGTTAAACACCCACTAGGGGTGTTGGAGGATGTTCCCGTCCGAATTGGGAAATTCTTCATTCCCGTAGATTTTTTTGTCTTAGACATGGCAGAAGATAACCAAATCCCTATCATCTTAGGTAGACCGTTCCTTCACACGGCGGGAGCGATTATAGATGTTAGGCAAGGGAGACTGACTTTAGCTGAGGGGGATGATATAATTGTCTTTAACTTAGAAAGAGCATTAAAGCATCCCATGATTGAAGAAACTTGCCATAGTATAGATGTTGTTGATTTTACTATTGATGAGTGTCTTCCTTTGTGTTTAGACATGGATCCTCTGGAGATTGCCCTGGTTTCAGATTCAGCTGCTCAGACGGGTTCATGGAGTCCGGAAGTTCATGAGATTGAGAGGCTTCTTACTGGAGAGGAATGTCCTCACCAAAAGGTATATAGTTTGGGTATTGCACCAAAGGTAACTGAGGTAAAGAAACCTGAACTAAAACCTCTTCCCTCTCATCTTAAATATGAATTTCTTGATGACTGTGAAATTAACCCAGTAATTGTCAATGCTAGCCTAACTGAAGGTAAACTATCTGCTTTGTTGACTATTTTGAGAACTCATAAAAAGGCCATTGGGTATCGAATTGATGACTTACAGAGCATTAGTCCTAACTTTTGTATGCATCGTATTCACTTAGAAGAAGGCCACAAGCCTAGTGCACAAGGTCATAGACGACTAAATCCTCCAATGCAGGAGTTGGTAAGGAAAGAGGTACAAAAATTACTAGATGCTAACATTATTTACTCTATATCTGATTCTAAATGGGTCAGTCCTGTCCAAGTTGTACCCAAAAAGAGCGGTACTACAGTAGTAAAAAACGATAAAAATGAATTAATCGCTACTAGACTTGTTACAGGATGGAGGATGTGTATTGATTATAGGAAGTTGAATACAGCTACTAAGAAAGACCATTTCCCACTTCCCTATATTGACCAAATGTTAGAGAGATTAGCATGCCATAGTTATTTCTGTTACCTAGATGGCTACTCCTGTTTCTTTCAGATACCCATTCATCATGACGATCAGGAAAAGACCACTTTCACATGTCCTTATGGTGTATTTGCTTATAGGAGAATGCCTTTTGGTTTATGTAACGCCCCAGCTACCTTTCAGCGATGTATGATGGCCATATTTTCTGATTACATAGAGTCTATCATGGAAGTCTTTATGGATGATTTCAGTGTTTATGGTACTGACTTTGATATTTGCTTGAGAAACTTGACTAAAGTTTTGCAGCGCTGTGAGGAGAGCAACCTAGTGCTTAATTGGGAGAAGTGCCACTTCATGGTTACTGAAGGAATGGTACTCGGTCATCTGGTGTCAGGTAAAGGTTTCCAAGTGGATAAAGCTAAGGTTGAGGTAATTGAGCAACTGCCGTACCCGGTTAATGTTAAAAGTGTGCGTAGTTTTCTTGGTCATGTAGGGTTCTATCGCCACTTTATTAAGGATTTTTCTAAAATTGCTCAACCTTTAACTCGGTTACTTCATAAGGATACACTTTTTATTTTTACTGACGAGTGTGTTAAGTCCTTTGATAGGATTAAACAAGCTCTTATTCGAGCTTCCACAATCCGATCTCCGGATTGGAGCCTTCCGTTTGAGATTATGTGCGACGCCAATGACTATGCAGTTGGAGCCGTTTCGGGTCAAAGAAAGAACAAGGTGTTACATTCCATTTACTATGCAAGCAAGACTCTTGATGATGCACAGATCAACTATGCTACTACGGAGAAGGAGCTTCTTGCAATTGTTTATTCTCTAGACAAATTTAGAGCGTATCTTGTTGGTTCTAAAGTTATTGTTCATACTGACCATGCAGATTTAAAATATCTTTTAACTAAAGAAGAGGCTAAACCACTACTTATTAGATGGATTTTATTATTACATGAATTTGATTTAGAAATCCGTGATAAGTCTGGTGCTGAGAATGTTGTTGTAGATCATTTGTCCAGATTGAGATTTTCAGGAAGAGAGATTTTGCCCATTGATGACTCTTTTCCGGATGACCGTCTTCTAGCTGTAGCTGCAAATACTCCATGGTTTGCAGATTATGCCAATTACTTGGTAGGAGGTATGTTTCCTCTTGACTTATCTTATCAGCAGAAGAAGAGATTTATGCATGATGTGAAGCGGTATTTCTGGGACAATCCATATTTGTTCCGGGAGTGCGCAGACGGTATTTACAGACGATGTATTCCATAGGGTGAGTTACGTGCCATCCTTTATCATTTCCACTCTTCTTCTTATGGTGGTCATCATGGTCCTTCTAGGACATTTGCTAAGGTAATGCAATCGGGTTTTTATTGGCCTACTATCTTAAAAGATGCTACTACTTTTGTCCGTTCTTGTGATGCGTGTCAAAGAATAGGTAATATTTCGCAAAGGCATGAGATGCCTCAAACTGGAATCTCAGAGATGGAGATTGATGTTTGGGGCATTGATTACTAAGGGCCATTTCCTACTTCTCATGGGAATCTGTTGTTAAGTTATTTCAGAAGATCATCTTTCCACGGTTTGGAGTGCCTCGCGCGGTAATTAGTGATGGTGGAAAACATTTTAATGAGCGTCATCTTAATTCTTTATTGAAGAAATATGGCGTCACACACCGCAGAGGATTGGCATATCACCCTAAAACGATTGAGCAAGTGGAGATTTCCAACAGAGAATTGAAACAGATCTTAGAGAAGGTAGTGAGCAAGAATAGAAAAGATTGGAGTTGGAAGCTTGATGACACCTTGTGGGCTTACCGTACTGCATACAAGACACCGATTGGAGCATCACCTTACCGACTAGTCTATGGTAAATCTTGCCATTTAACTGTGGAGCTTGAGTACAAGGCTATGTGGACCATAAAGGAGCTAAATATGGATCCCTCACTGGCGGGTGAGAGAAGATTGATGCAGTTGAATGAACTTGATGAGTTTCGACTGCATGCCTATGATAGTGCTCAAGTGTACAAAGAGATAACGAAGAAGTGGCATGACAAGCATATATTACAAAGAGAATTTCATGTCGGTGAAAAGTTATTGTTATTTAACTCTCGTTCGCGTTTGTTCGCAGGTAAGCTAAGGAGTAGATGGTCTGGACCGTTCACTGTAGTTGACGTGAACAAATTTGGGTCAGTTACACTGCAAACTGACAAAGGCGAGACTTTCAAAGTGAATGGGAAACGATTGAAAATCTACTATGAAGGTGCTCATATTGGCGTAATAGAGGCCGTTGACCTCTTTGCCATTGATTCCTCTTACTGATGAGGTATTACGATCGTGCGGGACCGCTTAAACCAGCGCTACCAAGAGGCAGCTCGGAAATTGTAAAATATATTTTTGTAATTAGAAATTCAATTTAATTATCATTTTATTATTTTATTAGTTTTCTTGAGTTTTGAGAGATGAGAGGGAGGGAATTTTATATGTTTTAAAAAATTATATGCAGGATTTGACGGAATTTGAAGCTAGGAATCAAAACAGCGAGAAAAGAAGACCATCAGCTGGTTCCTCGATCGAGTCCACCCAGGCTCGATCGAGGAACTTTTGTGCTCGATCGAGTGACACCAGGGATCGATCGAGGCACCGAATAGGGAATTAAAATCTCAAATGTTGAAAGTTGGGTAGTTCGGATTTTGGTTCCTCGATCGGATCACCCCAGGCTCGATCGAGGCACCAATTTGAACCGGGTTCCGCGTGTTTGAACCGGCTGGGTTCTTCTTTTATTTACTCTATTATTTCCTAATCCTCTTTAATTCCGTCACTCTTATTTGTTATTCCTTTACTTTTTCTTCCCCTTTCTCTCTCAATCACTTCCCATTCATCATTAAATCTTCATTCAAACTTGTGTTTTGTTGCTTATTGTTAATCTACATCAATCCTTTGTGCTTATTTTTGCTTCTCATTCCTTTTATTACACAAGGTAAGTCCCATTTTTGCTTAAATATGGTCCGAAAAATCTGAACTTTTATGCTTAAATCTTGTGTTTATTGCTTTGAATCTTCCATTGCTCATATACAATTGCTATTTCCTTGATTATTAGCCCTTTATTTGTTGAATTAAATGCCTAATTTGTTAATTTAGGAATTAAGGTTCTTCAAATCCGGGTTTAATTTTTGCATTAAATCGGTTAGAAATTGTGTTCTTATGCTTGGAATTTTCATTATTTGATATATAATTGCAATCCCCTTACTTTTTAGATGGTTTAATTGTGAATTTCGGCCTTAAAATCGAATTTTTCGAGCCATTTTGCCCAAAAAACGTGGAGTGTTTTGTATAATTAGTCGGGTTGTGATTGTATACTTGTATCTTTTACAGGTATGTCGACTAGTGGACAAGGTAATAAGAGGCCACGAGAAAGGCGTGCTCCCGTTGTTCAACCGGAGCTGGTGATGTCTTTCGATGAGGAGGATGATTTATCACCTATTGATGAGTTCCCGTTCATTGAATTTTGCGATAAAGAGCAGCGGGATAACTTCTTAGCTTTAATGAACAAAGCTATGCATGCTACGAGGTGTGTTGATCGAAAATTTTTGAGAACCCTTAAGATTGATGAAATTATGTATGGTATGTTTGTCGAGATAGGGTTGCAAGGACTTTTTCTGTTGCACGAGCTATCATATCGTGCCTTGACCCTTGAGTTTTTGAGTTCATATGCTTATTTCCCGTCAGATCATCTTATCCGGTTTAGATTGTTTAATGAGGAGCGGTCCTTGACTTTTGACCGTCTGTCTGAGATTTTGGAGATTGACAAACATACCGAGGGTGATTTGTATAATGGTACTGGGATGTCTGCGGTCCGATTCTTTCCACTGTTTACAGGATTTGCGGACGCCAATGTTAGTAGTATGTCTTTACTAGATGTTCAACATGTTTGTCTTCGGCTTTTCTTACGGTATCTGAGTTACTTGCTTTTTGGGAGACACGATAGAAGCAAGGCCTCTTCTTTGGAGGTCTTGATATTAGCTAGCTACCTAAACCCGTTTCAGGAAGCTACTTTTCAGTTTTCTCCCCCTGCACTCGTTTGCCAGGCTCTTGACCGCATGACTGGGTGGTATGCTGACTTAGATTGTGGAGCCATTATCACTAGGATTGCCAGGGTTTTGTGTGACTTTGAGGGGAATGACCCCTATAAGCCGATGGATGATCATGAGCCATTAGTAGATGATGACCACCTGCGCTATGACATTTCCTACCTTGACATTCGGGGTGGGAAGGACCATTGTTGGAGAGTGCGTAGTGAGTCTTACATGCTTTTGCCTAATGCTCGATTACTGGCCATTCGGCCTCTTCAGGAGAGTACAGTTAGGTTGAGACCTCCCCCTGCCACTTACTTAATACTAGGCGATCTTCTGGTTACTTTACCGGGGTCTAGTACGACTGCTACTACTAGTGGGCGTCGGAGACATCGCCAGCCTGCCACTCACCTGCCTGGTTCTTACCAGCCTACTCCTTCTCCTTCTCCTTCTCCTCCTCCTCCTCCTCCTCCTCCTCCTCCTCCTCCTCCTCCTCCTACAGCCTTTCCTTCCCATGGTTATCATTTTGATCCAGTACTTGTGAGGGAGGTGAGGATCCATTAGGGTATTAACACCGCTTTGACTGAGCGACGTTTGTGGGAGCAGATGGAGGCTGTTACTCTTGCTGGGGGAGGGGGGGGGGGGGCAATACACGGGTACTTCTCCGAGCTACTACACCACTCCTGGTGATGATAGCTGTGTTTTCCCCCTTTATGGGGTGACCCCTGCTGAGTTTGGGCTGTTTAGTACGGAGTATGGTGCTTTGGGTCGTTCTTTTTACACTCCTATTCGGCCGCGCCAGCCCACCAGTGTCTTTCCAGAGGATGTGGGTGTTCCTTTATCCTAGAGAGGGTCATTTGGCCAGTTTTCAACTTCTATTTCTGCTGCAGTAGCTTTTCCTGGAGGTGGCCGTACTAGAGGTCGTGGCAGGCGAGCCAGTCGGGCTAGGGCCGTGGGGGTCGAGTTCAGGACCCCGAGCTGTTGGCCATGTATGAGGAGATTGATGGCTTTGATGAAGACAATCTTGATGATGATGATGGTGGTGCACAGTAGTGACAACTGGTCACTACGTCCCTCACTTTTCCAGCTGGTTTGGGGGAGACTTTGCTACACAGCTGGTATTATCTTTCTTTGTTTTTATTTATTTTATTGTTTTTCTTATTTTCCCTTCTTCCGTTTATTAGTAGTGTCCCATTAGGATTGCTGGATTTTTCTGTGTAATTTCTATGCTGTAGGCGTCACAATGAGGACACTGTGACATTTAGGTTTGGTGGAGAGTATTTATTTCTGTTGTGTGTTTATTTACTGTTTGTTGTGCGTTTTAAAAAAAAAAAATTATAATATATAAATACATGTTTTTATTTATTTAGAGTCGAGTCTTGGTAAATTGATTAGCAATGATGATAATTTGCTTTGTCTTTGTATTTGAATCCCGTTTAGCTATCCATGTACATTGTTTTGACCTGTTAGTTATGATAAACAAAGCTCTTAATTCAAGTCTTGACCGTCACAATATGCTTTATGCCGAGTAAATTTGACTATATTTTGTTGGTAAAGCACTTAAATTTCTGAGGTCTTTAGAGCTTCCTAGGCCAGGAACATTAATAAATTGGTCTCATTTGTTATTTAGGCTGATGAGTGTAGTCTCCTTGTGGAATATGTAATATCAAACTACATAAGTGTGACATTAGTTTCTTAGCTTTTTGCGCATTCATATGATTGAGTACATGAGGAAGGTGATTCTTATTGTTCAAATATGCCATACATTACCCTGTTTTGTTAGCCCGTTTGAACCATGTAGCCATTTCATATCCTATTTCTTAGCTACATTCCAGAATTTGCCTACCTTTTCGGGACAGTCACAGTTGCTTGAGTCTTATATTATTTTAGCTACTTTGGTTGGGTTGGGACTTATATGTCATGTGGGTAGTAGCTTTCATTATTATAGCAATTGTGTGATCTCCTATGTTGGAAAAAAGAATATTATGAAACAAAGAAAAAAAAAATGAAAAAAATCGAAAATTCTGAGAAAAGAAAAAAAAAAGAGAAAAAGAAAAAGAAAAAGAAAAAGAAATTGCTCTAGTTGGATGGTCGTATTGTATTTTATTAGATGTGGTTATTGGTCTAGCTTCGCCTCACATAACCATATGTGCTTTAGCACAAACCACTTCTATACCCATGCCCAGTTGCCACCATTCTGTCCTCGATTCATGTATTTAGTCTATGTTATGAGTGCACATTAGTTGGAGAAATTACTATCATATTAGATGGCATGCATGTTTCATAAGTTGAGTGAGTGTCTTTAATTCTTTCTATCTTACATATATCTCATCCCTTATGAGTGCATGAGTGAAACCGCGAGAATCCAACAAATTTGTCTTTCAAGATTGAAAAGTATTTGGCTAAGTCTCGGTATCATGTTACATCTTGAGTTGAGCTATGTTGATCTATTGCCCGTACCTTTAAATTTGTTTTATTGGTATAATTTTTGGTCGTTACTTTGTTATAAATATGGATAGCTGGGATTTGTATGTGCTTAGACATTTGCTCTGAGTTATTCATTCACCATATATGTGTTAGTCTTTTTGTTTGGTTTGAGTGCTTTGCTTGAGGACAAGCAAAGGTATGGTTTGGGGGAGTTTGATACACCACTTTTATATATACTTTTACAACTCCTTTCATACAATTTTATACATCGTTTCCGTGCCTTTATGTCATTTGATACGTGCATTTTATATAGGCCTTTTAGGCCTTTTTATGCACGTATTTCTATGCTATTATCGTAGTTTTATGCTACGAAATGCCCCGAATATGCTACTTTGGTTTGTTTTGTTCTATTTGTAGGAATGGACTAGAAAGTAGTAGAATCAAGCCTTTTATCGTCCGTTTTGCATGCATTTGGAGGAAGAGTGAATTTGGAGTGGAAATATAGCTGTCTTGGGATGCATGAAGCCATTTCGGGAGCTAAAAAGACAAGTCGAAGCCGAAACTAACGAACAAGTAGCTGCTGAAGTTAGATATCACTCGATCGAGTACTTTACTGGTCAATCGAGTGTTATGAATGGTAGAAGACCTCGATCGAGTGCTTTCTTTACTCGATCGATAGGATTCAATATAGGGTTTACTCGATCGAGTAGTTATTTTACTCGATCGAAGGCTTTGAGTTTAATTCTGCTCGGTCGAGTGGTTCTAAATCACTCGATCGAGTGGTTTATTTAATGGGCTCGGGCTTTTTGTTTTATTTCGTCATTAGGTTTAATAAAATCGTCTTTCTTATAAATAGGAAGACGATAGAACAGTTTAGGGCTCTCCTCTTTTGACCTCTTATCATTTTTAATACACTGTTTTGGTTACTTTCTGTTATGCTTCTCATTTTCCGGATCTTTTCCACTGTAACTTTCTTTCTCTCCCTTATTAATGCTTATTGTTCTTGTACCCTTTATTCTTGTTCTTTATTTATTTATGTCTAGCTAATTTCGCTGCTAGGATTAGGTGATTCGATGGACTATCGTTAATTGCTAATTAGGTTTATAGATTTGTTGTTGTTGTTTAAGTCTATGTTGCTAATCACTGCTATAATTGTATCCTGCTAGTTGAGTCGACACAATTAGCCTTTTTAATTTTGGTAAACCTTGACCTGGACTGGAAGGTTGGAAAGGGTGAGACCTGCAGTGAACAATAGAATACTTTAGTGAGGGCGTAAGCTTAGCTAGTAGTATTTTAGGGCGAATTGAGACCGGAAGGAGATATTCGTTGCCCCTTAGACCGACACATCGACTGATATGTGACCTTAGTTGCAATCGACTGACGTTCATTGATGACCCGAAATCCTAGTTCCCTCTTTCTTCTGTTAATTTCTCTTATACCTTTTTCTCTTGCTTTAATTCCATTAGTTTAGTCAAAACAATTCAAAACCCCCATTAGTGACATTAAACAGACCGAATA
This sequence comes from Silene latifolia, assembly GCF_048544455.1. Taxonomy (NCBI): domain Eukaryota; kingdom Viridiplantae; phylum Streptophyta; class Magnoliopsida; order Caryophyllales; family Caryophyllaceae; genus Silene; species Silene latifolia. The sequence goes on along the minus strand of NC_133530.1, from coordinate 57,804,184 downwards.
GACAAGTAGATAGTGACCGCCTCCCTGTGGAGATCGACCCTACTTACCACTGACTTCTGTTAGTAGTATCTAGGTATTTATTTTTGGTACATAACGACCGTATCAAATTTTGGCGCCGTTGCCAGGGAGGCAACTATTTTATTTACTTTTTTTAATTTTGTCTGTTTTTAGCCTCGAGGAATTTATTCCTTGAGGCCGTTTTAATCTTTTTCTTTAGTGTTGTTTTGATAGGTCCTACAGGTCCTACCTAGACAGTTCTAGGTAAAAGACCGTCAAAGGGAAGGCTTGAGTACCTTTGACCCGTCACCTATGTTCCATTATATGGCACAACAGGTGATTTACTGCGGGAGATGTGGTGCTGCTGAGCACAATGCAGCTTTTTGCATGGCATAAAATGAAGAGGTCTATGCATTCAAGCACCGTAGACGAGCTAGCCATTCCTCTGTAGTTGTGCCGCCACATCTACCTTATCAACGAGGCTACCAACAGCCTCCGTTTGCCTGGCCACCGCAACAACAAGCTCCTCCTCCTGATATACGGAAAGAAGAGATTGCGGAGCTGAAATCTTTGATGAAGGCACTTGCATCAAAAAGGCAATAGTATGATAGATGTACAGAAGCTCAACTCATTGAGTGAGTCTCAAATAGCTCACTAGTAGTCGAGTCGAATAGTAGGCAACTGTAAGAGGTATACTCTACCGACACCGAGAGTGGTCTTTCCCATGAAGGACCCGAGTTGCCTAGCGCTATTAATGATTTGGATGACTCGGATTACGAAGATCTATCCGAAAATGAAGCGAGTTATGAAGATTTCTGCGCTGCACTAGAGAAATCACTCGATCGAGCTAGTAATAGTGTTCGATCGAGTAGAATATCAGAAGAAGTGTTCGATCGAACAGAATACACCGCTCGATCGGACAGTTGCTTAGAGGAAGTACTCGATCGAGTTAATTTATGTGCTCGATCGAGTGAATATCATGAGGAAAGCTTTCGATCGAGTACAAATTCCACTCGATCGACTGATTTGGCCAGGGCGAGCAATGATTTGTTACTTGGGTTCGTTTTAGACGACACTATTGATGATGATAACGGTTATGGTGAGTATCCCCTTTTCAAAGCCGAGTTAGATGCGCTTGAGGTTGCGATTTACGGGACGGAATCCACAGAGGAGGGTGACGAGAAGACAGCTGAGTCGATAATTGCTCCTAGCACGGATGAGGTAATAAATTCTTTTGTCAATGATTCCGACTTTGAGAGAAACCAACCCGAGGTAGTTAGCGATAATTTCATTGTTGTTAGTATTAATAATACGCTACCTCATATGACTCGTGTTCTTTCTTTTAATGCTATACCCCTCCCAGTTGGTCAATTAATTTGACATTCTTTCACCGTGCTTGTCATCTTAATTTGGTTAATCTGAAACGATACCCTAGTTTATCGTTAATTTCTCCCGAGTTCCTTTATTTTGTGGACAAATTTAGGATCTGTCATAGGAAATTTGTTAGGCTTAAACAGTTGTACATTTTTATTTCCTATATCTTTATTCCACTGTGGTGCTACTTACATTTTTGTGTAGCACATGCGCAGCTATTTGATCGGTTGCTGCGCGCTTTGAGCTGTTTTGATAAGGCTAATTATAGAGGCTCGAAGAAAAGAAGGTCGAGCTGGGACCTGACTGAAGCCAGCGCTACCCGGGAGGCAACCCGGAGATTTTATTTTTAATTGTTTTTCGAATATTTCATTTCTTTTCAGTTGTGTGTAATAATTGGTTATCATACCATAGACTATATCAGTTATGCTGGTTTTGCGGGCTGTTTTTATTGCGTATTTGCAGGAATATACTAAGGATGACTCGATCGAGTACTTTTTGTACTCGATCGAGAGCTTTTGCTACTAAGTTTACTCGATCAAGCATTTATTCTACTCGACCGAGTACCTGCAAAGAGAGAAGTCTTCGATAGACCACTATTCTTCTTCGATCGAGTGCCTTTGGACGCCCATTGCTTGGATTAGCTTCCTGTGACGATGTTCTGGGCTATTTAGCGAGCTCCCACGTTGCCGGCTGGTTTGGGGAGGTCCCTTATTCGCGTATCTTGTGAGCTTTCCGTATCTACACACTTTCTCCTTTAGTTTGCATTTCCTTTCCATGTTTTGAGTACAATGAGGGCATTGTACGGTTTGGTTTGGGGAGGTTATGCATCCATATCTGTTCTGCATATTGTTTTTATTGCATCTCTGTTGTCACGTTTAATTTCTGTATGCATTTGTGGACATGGGCCCACCTGCGTATGCCCAGCCGATCTGTGGACAATGGCAACGGTCTTTTTTGAAAGCCACGCTCGGCGGCGTAAAGGTGCTTTCGACTGGATCGTTTTAGATCGGTCGGTTTCGTCTCGGTAAGGGTCTCGAAACGATTAGAGATGTTCGGAGTCGCCACCAAGCATTTGTGGGATGCCTGGAACCCGTTCGAATTCCACTTTATACCTCGGTCAAATCGAAGCACAAAGCAGCGTTTTGACATAGGTACTAAAGATAAGGAAATCGTCCCTCTTTAGCATCTTATCTCTAGACTGACTCTCGTACGCCCTGGATAAGGTCGTCCACTATCCAAAGTTTCTGAGTAAGAGGTGAAGGTACGTATTGGGAAGCCCTTTAATCAGACACCCAATCCCGCCCGCGTTTAGCGGCCTCTACTGATCGATCTTGGTTGGTTGAATGCAAAAGTTGATAAAACGGTTTAAATGCATGAATGCGCATCCAATGTTTTAAACCTAACATGTGAGCTTTTTAAGTCGGTTGATTTAATCCAAGTATCAAGTATAAGATGTCGAGTTGGATTTAATGATTGATTTGCATGCAAGACGGAAATTAAACATCCATTTACCGTATTAGGTTTAGGGTGCATAACATGATCCATTTGTCTTAGTAAGGCATTTGGCAAATATGGTTTGAATAGTCATCTGATCCGTCCTATATCCGGGTTAACCGAGTCGGGATCCGTCCTAGCTAATCTTTGGAAGGGAAAAGGGCCCCGTGCAGGGCATTTACTATAAGAGGCGCGAGCCACCATGGCGGTGTAAGGGGCCTCCCTCTGGTTTTGAAAATGAGAAAGAAAAGGCCTGCTTGAGGCGCGGGTTAGCCAACGGCTGTATGCCGTGTGTTGACTGTTTAGAAAACGTTATAAAACGTGTTAAAAGTGGGTATTTGGACCCGGTTTGATTTTGAAAGGGTCGTTTAGACCGTATTTGTTGATTTGAAGAACTAGACTCGAATAATCATCATTGTTCGATAATATTCGACGTCGGGTTCGGTTTGACAAGCTTGACATGAATAGTTTTGAAAATGATTATGGACTAATTGTTTTAAGTCCATTTTGAATGTAATTAGTCGATACTTATCATCGCACCCGGGTTAAAATACGGCATGGTATATAAAACCAAGGATGATTTTGTGTTGGTGACTAATATGTTTGTTTTGAAAATGTAAAGAAATGAAATAAAAGGCTTTAAAATACCTCCTAAATGTCATTAACCAAATATTATCACCGAAACACGGATTTAACCGTCATGGTATGAAGAACCAAGGGTGAAAAATGCTTTATGGTTTAAACATGTGAAATGAAACAAAAAGGTTTCGAAAATATTTGAAATGGTAGAAACCGATTACAAATATGAAAAATGGATTAAGGGAAGTGACGAGAACAAACACGATTGATCTCTGGTCTGGGCACCCCATTTAGGCGCGAGCCAGTTGGCGACCTAAGGGGCTTCTGCCTCAGACCAAAAATCAGTTTTGGCTCGTTTATTCCATGTTTTGGATCATGTTATGCATGTTTTAGCATGTTAAAGTCATGAAACAAATGAAAACATAATAAAAGAGGATTTTTACACCCTCATACTTGTTTGATCGGAAAAAACTCGGTTAAAACCGTTTTGGTAAGTAAAAGAGTGTTTTAAATGTTTAGTGATGGTGTAGTGGTCAAAGTGGTCGGACAAGTAGTTTAATGCACGATGACGGTACCAAACAATGTGTAAGGCTCGTGTTTACGATCGGTAGGTCGTAAACACGCGTCGGGTTGTGACTTTAGAAGTCGAGTCGAGAATTTTAAGGGAGAAAAGAGGGGGCGGACACTCGCGTAAGTCTCAAATGGGCGACATTTGAGGGGTATTTATAGGAGAATGAGTGGTTGTGTGAGTTTTGAGCGACGTGGCCACCTGGGCTGCTCAAAGAGGCGCGAGCCACGTCGCGGCACTTCGAGTCGTGTTGTCACTATCACAATAAACGCAATCATGATTTGTTCTATCCTAGTTTTTGTAGTCACATGTTTGGTACTTGACCATTCATGAATCCGGGAAAACTTAGTATAGAAGGCTTGAGGATATTTTGTTTTTGTGGTTGACTCGGTTTGACTCGTTGTTGGAGTCGGGATTTTGAATTTTCGAGTCGGTTTTTGGCTCGGTGTCGGTTTTGACTCTAGTTGGTGTCATCGCGACCCCGTCGTTGTGCATTAAACACTCCAGGTATTTTTGAAATGTTTTGAAATATATTGTTTTCGAAATCGTTTTAAGTTTTCCGACGTAAAGTTGTACACAAACTGTCGATCAAACGCTGCGATCCCAAAACATGTTGTAGTCCGATAATCATCGGGTTTTTGTTGGAGTCTCAGCAGATACTGGGTATCTACAGAGCCCCCACTTTGACTGAGGCTTGGACAGGGCGAAAGTCAAAGTAGAGTCTCCAGGTTAATCGAAGATTACAACCTGAAGACCCAAGCGACGTCGAGGCGGCTCGAAAGGATTCGGGCCAAGGACCTGCCGTCGGGAAGGGCGACGCCAAGGCGACTCGAGGGTACGAGTCAAGGACCTGTCGTCGGGAACAGTTTAGAGTCTGTCGACTGTCCGTGCGGGTCGTTTAAAGTCCGTTAGACTACGTGCAAAGCTACTCGACCATAAGAAGGAGTCATACCTGAGGCGTCTTCGGATATGTCCTTGCATGGTTGCGGATAAATGCTCGCCAGCTGTGGTGCGTATGTGAGGAGGGCTCGCCAGCCGCGGTACGTTGTAAGGCTCGCCAGCCGCGGTGCGTTGTAAGGCTCGCCAGCCGCGGTGCGTTGTGAGGCTCGCCAGCCGAGACAAGGAAATGTACCCGAGGCATCTTCGGGATATGTCCTTGAAAAGGTGAGGAAATGTACCCGAGGCATCTTCGGGATGTGTCTTTGATGTGGTAAGGTAAAGTACCCGAGGCATCTTCGGGATGTGTCCTTGATGTGTTGCGGACAAAGGCTCGCCAGCCAAATGTGACGGTCGGTTAATGGACCATGGGAATAGCCGCATCGAATGGGCTTGTTTCGAAAGTAGCGAACTCGTGATGTCGCTGGGGAAATAGCGAGTATGGATTCTCACTATCACTGCTTTTGGAATGAGCGGGTTCCGCGAGGAAGCCCCCTGCTGGCATTTGAAGGAATAGTGAATTTGGAATCTTCACTATCGATTGAAGTGACGGTTTATGTGCCGCCGTTGACATTTGATGGAAATAGTGAATTTGGAATCTTCACTATTGATTGAAGTCACGGTTTATTTGCCGCCGTTGACATTTAAAAGAAATAGTGAATTTGGAATCTTCACTATTGATTGAAGTGATGGTTTATTTGCCGCCGTTGCTTGAAATAGCGATTTTTGAATTTTCGCCATTATTTTTTAAGTTGGCGGTTTCGATCGCCTTTTGCTTGAAAATAGCGATTTTGAATTTTCACTATTTGTTTTTGTCTGTTTTCGAGGAAATGACAATATTTAATGTTGTCAACGAAAATTTTGAAGTCTGTTGTGGGAAATTGGGCCAAAGCCCAAATTTCGCTGAAAAAGAAAGGGGAGGCCTGGTTTAGGCGCGAGCCACCTGACGATACAAGCCGGCTTCCCTATTTTTGTTAAAAAAAGACGCGAGGTTGAGTTGCGGATGAACATTCATCTTCAACCTCGAAAATTCGCCCAAAATCGCCATTAACGGACCTTCAAGCTTGCTTTCATCCGTGCCATTGTCAACAAATGTCATCTCAAGGTAAGTATTTCCTCTTGAATCCTTTCAAATTTGTTGGTTGTTAGCTAGATTAAATTAGGGCGGATTTTGCCCTAAAAATCGAATTGGGCGTTTTTGCTTGAGCCAAATTCAAGTAAAATTGACGTTTGCATTAGGTTAGAAACCTGTTTAGGAGTATAGGGGTGCTTTTAGTTTACATTTTGGTCCCCGTTCCCGCTCCCTATGCTCGAAAAACGTGATTGAGGTGAGAAACCGTCTCATTTCACAATGCCAAGTTTATTTGCTCGGGTAGTATGTCCCACTAGGTTGCATTGTAGTTGGGAAAACCCGTGTTTGCCATTTAAGGACCTTCATTGGATGTTTGTGGGCAAAATTGAATTTTTGCCTTTTGCGACGGTCTTACGTCTGACAAAATAAGCGTTTGTTTGGGCTTGAATTGAGTCAGTCTGCCTTGAAATGGACCTTATTGGTTTTTTAGGTCACCTTGAGGCGTGATAAAATCACGTTTGCCTTTTTGCGGTCGTTTTTGAATTTTTGACCGGCTCGGGCTCAAATTAGCGTATGAATTGCCTTTTTGAACCGTAAAAAAATCCCCATTGTGTCGGGAATGTATTTTGGGATGTTGGCGGACCTTGTGTGGGTCTTGAAATGCCGTTTTTGTGGTTTTGACTCGTCTTTTGCTTGAAAAGAGGGGCGAGTCGTTTTTGTGTTGTTTGTTTTTGTGAATGGTTCGGGGCGGGATTGCCCCTTGTTTTTTGTATTGCAGGTTGTGTTTTTTGTTTTTGGGTTTATCCATTTCATGCCGTCGTAATGCCGAAATTTCGGCTGACGTTTTTTGTTTTGTTTTTTTTGATTGCAGGATATCGTTTGGGACCGATGGGGTCCGTTGTTGAGGCTTTGGAGGAGGAAGTCGATCCCGGAGGGGAAGAGTCGACTGTTTTTTGTTACAGACTTGGTTGTGTTTCTCCCTAGCGGCCAATATGGCTGGTTTGTCCTTTTCTTCGTGGCTCATGGATAGGATGACTGATGATTGGGGGTCAGTACGAGTGTGTTATCCCCTGTTGTTGACCTTGATCGCAGTTGAATTCGGCTGAGTGGGGTTTAACATCAGGGTAGCATACTAAACTACGGTCCTCGGTTGTCGTGTCGTCCGAAATCTGCAAGACATTGTCTTCCTTTTTGTCATGGAGCAGGAGTGAGGGGTTATCGCCATGGTAACCTCCTCTCGCTTTCACCTGCTCCTCCTCGTTTCCCCGTTGCTCCGTTCTTTTCGACTAGAAGGGTAGGGAGTGCTTAGTTCGGTAGGTGGCGGATAGCCCCATTCGTTGTATTAGGCCGATGTATATGATAGACATTTGTTTTAGGCCGATTGTCCGTATGATAGACGTTTGTTTTAGGCCAGTGTCTGTATGATAGACGTTTGTTTTAGGCCAGTGTCTGTATGATAGACGTTTGTTGATGTATTTTGCGTAAGGCGGTTTGTATATACGTGTTTTTGGACTGTGGTTTGTTTTGTGATTTTTGGCTTTTTTGTGTTGTGTTTCGGAGGAGCGTTGTTGGCTGTCGACTCTCCTTTTGCTTTGCACTAGTTCCTGCATTGTTAGTGTAGAAAACAGGCAACAGATAGCATGTGCGCATAAACGTAAACATGTAAAAGCATTTGATTGAAAATCACGTAAAGCATTTGTTTGAAAAATCAAAATTAACCAAGATGACTTGAAGTTAAAATTGAAATTTTGAAAATGAAAATTTGAAAATTCCGTGGCAAAATCGTCACGTTTGGAATTCAAAAGGAATTGATTTGAAAATTTGAGCAATTAACTCGTCTTGTGAATTAAATTGCATCGAAATTTGACAATGACTCGAAAAAATCAAACTCAGACCGTCAGGAAAGAATTTTTAGAAATGATGTTTTTGCGAGTACATTTGGCTTTTGAGGTCAAGACTCGAATTTGTGAGTGCTTGAATTTTGAGGAAAACTGATTTCGTGTTATCAATCTTCGGTTTTGCGAAAAAAGCGAAAAATTTTCGGGATTTCGACTGACATGGAAACGATCCGTCGCGGATCGGGGCGACTAGCCCTTCCCCCCTTAAAAAAAGAAAGAAAAATCCGTATGTTTAAAGCTGCGTCATGGAAACCGTGTCGGATTTCGTAAAACGCGAAAACAAGGAAATGTGAGTGTAAAGAAACACAAAATTTCCTGAATCATCCCGAAGAGTCGCGAGGTTCCTGGCGGGAGGTTTGAGGTGTCAGGAGAAAACACATGTTGAAAGAGTCAAGTCAACAGCGGGAATCTTGGAGAAGCCTCAAAGAGGCGCGAGCTGCTTGGCGATGGAAGCCGGCTCTCCCCTTTTTCTGAAAAATGCGCTGATCATTTTGTATAAATAGAGACGTTTGCGCTTCATTGTTTCAGCATCCGAAACACAAAAACATCTCTACAAAACCTCCTCTTCTTCCACAAAAAAATTTCATGGATGCTTTTGAGAACGACTTGCGATAATGGTGCCGGGATTTTTCGCCTCCCGAGAAGTATCAACTCGATTGCATGGGAGTTGGTCAATTGTTGGTGCTCCGTCAAGTCAAGGTACAACCTTCGTTTCTTGAAGCATGTTCTCGGTTTTGGGATTCGGAACATCATGTTTTCGTTTTCCCGAAGGGCGAGATTTGTCCTCTTGTCGAAGAAGTTGGAGTCATTGGTGGGTGGCCGGGTTGTACTCCGGTGCTTCCTCCGACTCGGTTGTGCTACAAGGAGAAATTCCGTTCCATGTTGGGCTTATCAACAAGCCAAGTCAACTTTCTTCTTGCTCCACATGGTGTGGATATGTTGGCTCTTATCAACATCTTCTCGAATCGGTTAGATGCTAATGTCTCGGAGGTGGCTAGGAGAAGGGCTCTTGCATTTTGCCTTGTCCATGTGTACCTCTTCATTGATGTCTTGAAGAAGGAGGGGCCAAGATGCCATGGTAGCACGACCCTTATCCATGTGATTGAGCAAATGGAGCATGGTAGAGATCCATCGTGGTTGGTGCTCGGAGAGATTATCCAAGCTTTGGACAAGGAAGGCTCTTGTGGAGAAGCTCCCTCTTTTGGATCGCCAAGGATCCTCCAAGTGTGGTTATTGGAGAGGCTAAGGTATGTAGAGCCTCCGGTTAATCCTTCTTCTTATTCCTTCCGTCACCTCACCATGAGGAAGAAGTTGTACCCGGATAGTTTTGCTTCCACCGAGGCCTATTGGGCCGCAAGGTTGGCGGAGGAGGGTGGTCCTCATATCCATTGGGTGGTGCCGTGGTGGCACTTGAGGTCCTTCACGGGGTTGCCCGCTTCGGGTGCTAGTCCTCGTTCTTTGATGGTGGTGGGCTTGAAGGTTGTTTCCTTCATTTATCCCGAAAGGCTCATGAGGCAAATGGGGCGTCAACAAAAGGTGCCCGCTCAAGATACCCTTGTCCAAGAGAATGTGTTTCGGAACTCCGAGCTTGTGGAATTCTTTGAAAGGTGGTGGGCCACTCGGCCACTTTGGGAGGTACCAAACCTTGTTGCCACGACATGGGTGACTCCCGCTTATGTCAAGTGGTCACGTGCTCCGTCCTTGGAAGAGAGATCCAAATTCCGTAAGGACGAGGTTGTCGACTTGAAGTACCGAGAGGTTGGCAAGGCCAATCGTGCCTTCTTTGAAGAGTATGCTGAGGGAGCTACTTCCGATGTGATGAGACCACCGAAGAGGAGGAACTCCGGCCCCAAGAGTATGGTGGGCCGTGCATTGGCTCGTCTTGGGTCAAAAATGGGGTCTTGTGCTAGACCCGAGGCCGTCGCCGTCTTAGATCCGTTTAGGATCCGTTCGGAGGAGGAAGTCCATGATAGGCGGGCCAACAAGAAGAGCAAGGGGAAGATGTACCCCGAAGGAAAAGGCAAGGGTAGAATGGAAGAGTGAAGACCTCCATTACCCACTTTATTATTATGTTGTATTACTGTTGTGAGTTTGTATTATGTTGTACTAGCTAGTTATTGTGTGTTTTGTGCTAGTTTTACTATGTGAGGTGTGTTAGTGGACACCTTAGCTTTGACAAGTTGTAGACTCGTCGAGCTTTATTTGTTGAAATTGTAATCCTTCCCATTATTAATTAAATAAGAGGATTGCTCGTGTCGAAAATTGTGAACGCTTGTTTCTTCCATCCATTTTGTAAAGGCAATTCGATTTGAACCGTCCTAAACAATTGCACTTGGGAAAGTGGTATTTTGTGGAAAGGGAGAAGGCTCATTTTTTGTATTTTGGTGGGGAAAGGGAATAGTTTTCCCTTTCTTCTTTTTTTGATGGGATGTTTTTTTTGATTGTGGGAATGGTTGTATCCCTCAAGCATAAAAGGGACTGCCTACGTATTCACCTGAAAAGGTGAAATCAAACCATGATCGTAGTTCGAGATGATTTGTGAATTTGAATTGGGTTTTGTGGTTGTATCCCTCAGGCATAAAAGGGACTGCCTACGTATTCACCTGAAGAGGTGAAATCAAACCATGCTCGTAGTTCAGGGGGTTTGGTTTTTGTAGTGCAAATGGACGTTGCCTTTGACGGATCAAAGGACATTTGAAACAGGCAAGGTGCCTCAGCTTAGACTCGATAAAACATGCAATTTCAAATCAGAACGTATTGAGGAACTTGACTTGAAAAGGGTTGAGGTTGGTGCTAGTTGCAAAACTAGGCTAGGTTGTTTGTTGATAGGGTTCAAGGGTAGTATTTCTTGAGTTGGTCTAGGTCGGTCGGGTTTGTAAAGTCCTCCCCATCTAGGTCACTCAGTCTCACTGCGCCCCCGAAAGTATTTTCTTGACCAGGTATGGCCCGGCCCAGTTGGGTTTGAATTTTCCCCTCGGATCGACGGGTAATGGTGCTCGGACTGACTTGAGGACCAAGTCGCCCTCCTGGATGTTTACGGTTTGACCTTCTTGTTGAATGCCCATTGTATACGTCGTTGGTATAGCTGGACGTTGTGCAAGGCGTTGAGTCGCCGTTCATCTAGAAGAGTGAGCTGTTCGTACCTTCGACGGGTCCATTCCGCCTCAGGGACTTGACTCTCCAGTAGAATGCGTAGAGATGGGACCTCTAACTCTACCGGTTGAACCGCCTCCATACCGTATGCTAGGTAGAAGGGTGTGGCGCCTGTCGGTGTTCGAATGGAGGTTCGGTATCCCCAGAGTGCGAATGGGAGTTTGCTCGGCCAATCACGGTAGTTGTCTTGCATCTTCTTGATAATGGTAACAAGAGTTTTGTTCGCTGCCTCCACCGCTCCGTTAATTTGGAGACGGTGGGGGGATGATCGATGTCGTTTGATCTTGTATTTGTCCAGCAAAGCTTGAGTTTCCGCCCGGAAGTGAGAGCCTTGATCGCTGATGATTTCATGGGGTACCCCATATCGGCAGATGATGTTGTTTTGAATGAACTTGGCCACTTGTTTGGCGGTCAAGACTGCATATGACTATGCTTCCACCCATTTGGTGAAGTAGTCGATGGCGACGAGGACGAAGCAATGCCCCTTGGTGCCTACCGGGTTGACTTTCCCGATGATTTCGATGCCCCAGGTTGAGAAAGGCCAGGGTGACGTCATGGTGCATAAAAGGGATGGTGGTATGTGTTGTATGTTGGCGAAGATTTGGCAATTGTGGCAATGTTTGACGTAGTTACGGCAGTCGGCTTCCATGGTTGTCCAGTAGTAACCTAGCCGCATGATTTTCCGTGTAAGCATCATTGCACTCATGTGAGGGCCACATTCTCCGTCGTGAACTTCTCCCATGACTTTCTTGGCTTTGTGATGGTCAATGCAAAGGAGGAGAATTCCTTGGGGTGTTCTTTTCTAGAGTTGATTTTGGTTTATCACGAATTGTGATGCAAGTAAACGGATGGCTCTTTGTCCTCTTTGATCAGAGTTGGGAGGAAATTCGTTTTAGGTTTTGTAATTGAGGATGGCTTGGTACCAAGGTTCATCATGGTTTTCCTCGTCGTCGATAATGGCACAAATGTGAGCAGGCTCGCTCCTTCTCTCGACACAAAGGGGCATCGATGTCATGTCGTCAGGTATGTTGACGAGCGCGGCAAGTTTTGCCAGGGCATCAGCAAATTGATTTTCCTCTCGCGGCAAGTGGAAGTAGTCGACTTGGTCGAAGAACTCGGCCTCTTGATTGATCTTTGCTCGGTAAGGAGCTAAGCTGTCGATCGGATTTTCCATGATCCGGATACCTGATTGATGATGAGTGAGGAATCGCCATGGACCCTCAGTCTCTTGATGCCAAGTGTGATGGCTGCTTGTAAGCCGATGAGACATGCTTCATATTCAGCGGCATTGTTGGTGACGGCGAAGTCTAGCTTGACCGGGATCGGAACATGTTCTCCTTCCGGTGATATTAGAAGGATTCCTACCCCGAAGCCTCTCAGATTGGATGCACCATCAAAGTATAGGTACCATGCGTCGGAGTCGGCACAAAGGATGTCTTCGTCAGGAAGTGACCAAGTGTCGGTCGTTGGATCCTCGTTGGCGGGATTTTCTGCTAGGAAATCGGCGACCGCTCTTCCCTTGATAACCTTGAGAGGTACAAACTTGAGATCGAATTCAGACAGCATGAGTGTCCACCTAGACAGCCTTCCGTTTAGTACGGGTTTTTCGAAGATGTATTTGACAGGGTCCATCTTGGAGTAGATGTGGACTGAGTAGCTGAGCATGTAATGCCGCAGCTTCTTTGTTGACCATACTAGGGCAAGGCATGTCTTTTCCAGTTGGGTATACCTTCTCGCATACTCAATGAACTTTTTGCTGATGTAGTAGATGGCTCGCTCCTTGTTTCCAACTGTTTGTGCTAGCATCGCTCCCATGGTCATGTCGATGTGATCGGTGCACAGAGATAGAGAATCCCGGTTGAGGTGGCATGAGGACAGGAGGTTTGGATAGGATTTCCTTTATCCTGTCGAATGCCTTCTGACAGTCGTCGTCCCAATCGGTGTGATCGAAGGCGCGAAGCTTCTTGAATATCGGTTCACAAATCATAGTGAGCTTGGCGATGAACCGGCTGATGTACTGGACCTGACCGAGAAAACCCCGAATCTCCTTCTCGTTCTTAGGCCGAGGCATTTGTTGAAGGGCTTTGATCTTGGTTGGATCAATCTCAATGCCTCTTTTGCTGACGACATGTCCCAAGAGTTTTCCGGAGGTGACCCCGAATGCACACTTCTGAGGATTTAGTCTCATGTTATACTTACGCAGACGAGCGAAGAATTTCCGGAGGGCATTGATGTGGCCGTCCCGTTCTTTTGATTTGACAATCATGTCATCAACATATACCTCTACCTCCTTGTGCATCATATCATGTAGGAGAGTGGTAGCGGTTCTTTGATAGGTCGCTCTGGCGTTGATGAGGCCGAAAGGCATGACGGTGTAGCAATATGTCCCCCATTGTGTGGTGAACGCAGTTTTGTGCATGTCCTCCTCAGCCATTTTAATCTGGTTGTACCCGGCATACCCGTCCATGAATGATAGGAGAGCATGTTCGGCGGTGTTGTCTACCAGAATGTCAACATGTGGCAAAGGGAAGTCGTCCTTTGGACTTGCCTTGTTCAGATCCCTGAAGTCGACACAAACCCGAATTCGTCCGTCTTTCTTTGGTACCGGCACAATGTTGGCCACCCAATCCGAGTATTCAGACACTTTGATGAACCCAGCCTTGAACTGTTTGTCCACCTCTTCTTTGATTTTTAAGGCCCACTCAGGACGCATCCGGCGTAGCTTCTGTTTCACAGGTTTAGCCCCGGGTTTGATGGGTATCCGGTGCTCTGCAATTTCTCTGTCAATCCCAGGCATGTCTCTGTAAGACCAGGCGAACACGTCCTTATATTCGTGGAGGAGGTCAATGAACTGTTGTCTTTCCGAGGGGTCCAGGGTTGTCCCTATCCTAAGTTCTTGAGGTGTATTGTCGGTTCCTACGTTAATAGGCTCGGTTTCCTCAATGATGGGGGTTCTGGTTTCCCGTTTGTCAAGTTCTTTGGCTAAGTGAGGTGGGTAGTTACTCAAGTCAAATTCCTCATGATCATTCGTGAATGCATTGCGTTAAAATGAGACGAGTCATAAGCAAACTTAGCGTTCATTAAGTTGACACGAGCGAAAAGCTCGGAAAGGACAGACATCTCGTGGTCAGTCAGAGGCGACACAACAGAGGAAGTGGCCCCTGGAACAGGCTCCAGGTTGTCACCTTTCATGGGAGTGGGGGTGACCTTAGTAGACTCAGCCTCTGAATCAGCCACGACCTTGTGATAAAATAGTGGGAAGGGGACCTTGACTGGGACTTCCGGAGTGTTAGGAGCTATAACGCACTCGACTCCGACTCAGGACTCGACTCGGATCCTTCAAAGACTTTCCTCCTTGAACATAGGGCCTTTTCCAGTTGTGATCTTGAGAATGCGGCCTTGACGATCGGTCCATTTGATGGTTTTCCTCCAGCCTTGGGTGGCTTTCTCCGGGTCAGTATCGGAGATCAAGGCGGTTGGATCAAACTGATTGTCTTTCAGGGCGATGTTGATGATGTCCTCATAGTCGAGGCGTTTGATGTTATCTTCCCCAAAGAGTAGTGTGACAGCTTGTCCGTCGAGGCATGGTGACGGTTTGGACTCGCTGATGCGGCTTCGATGTTGTCGGGAATAAAGCAGCAGTCCTGGAAGACTTCCACTCCCGGGTATCAAGCCTTCGCCACAGAGTCATAGATAGGCTCCGGAAAGCCGTGGTAGAGCTCGGACTCTCCCTCGGGGACAAAGTATCCGTTGAGAGTCAGGTGGTAGGGACGGAGGATGACTCCGTGCTTCTTGCGTTTTCGGATTAGGAGGTTTATCTCCTGGATGTCTTTGTCAGTAGGCTCGTATCCCTGTCCAAAGGGAATGTTGGGGACCTTAGCCTGTTTCAAGGGAGGCAATGGGTCCTTCAGCGGATTGAGCGGCAAACCCGGGAAATAACCCTGGCGCATCATGATACGGTTGATCGTGAGGCCGCGCGAACGGTCACATTCAGAGGTTGTTAGTTCATCAGTTATGGCGTTCATGGCTTGGAAACCCCATATTTCATTGTCGTCCTTCTCAATGGCTTGGGAGGCTACCCCTCTTCTCATGACTGCTTTGATTGGGGAAGCGGGGATCGTGATCGTTTTCCCGTTGAAGGGGACCCTGATCTTTTGGTGAAGCGTTGATGTGACCGCCTTGACGGCGTGAATCCAGGGACGTCCCAGGAGCATGTTGAAAGATGCGTCGATGTCGACCACTTGGAAACTGGTTTGTCTTTCTAGTGGCCCGGTTGCGACGGCTAGAGTGATAAGCCCAGCGACCCTGCGACGAGTGCCGTCGTAGGCGCGTACTCCTTGATTCGTTGGGATTAAATCAGATTCCTTAATACCCAGCCTGTGGGCAGTTTTGAGAGGAATGACATTCACGGCGGAACAGTAATCCACGAGGACTATTGGTATATTATTTTGGAGGCATTGCACAGTGATGTATAGGGCCAGGTTATGGTTGGCTCCGAACAGGGGGATATCCTCGTCGGAGAAGACGACCGGATTGCTTAGATCAGGGGCGTCTCTTGTCATGTGTGCCACTATTTCTTCTGGGGAAGAGGTGGAGGGCACGGTTAATTTTCCCAAGGCCTGCAGCAAGGCCTGTCGATGCTCAAAAGTTGTTGCGATCAGTTGCCAGATAGAGATCTTGGCTTTTTCTTTCTGGAGCTGTTTCAGGATTGAGTTCTCGGGAGCCTTTGGTTGAGTGTCCACCTCTGGGACGATTTGGTCATTCGTTGTTGGAACGACCACTGGGTTGCTCGGATTCTGATAGGGACGTCCGGACTGGGTGAGATGTCCGATTTCCTTTGTCCGCTTCTCCTTTCCTGGGACGACATAGACATCCTCAACATCATCCCGCCATATGCCGTTAATTTCAGGGTCTCGAGGATACCTCGGAGGGGTATTCCTCGGTGGGTAGTTCTTGTGGGGAATATTTTTGTGAGGGCGATTTTTGTGGGGGTAGTTATTTTGAGGGTAGTTCTCGTGAAGGTGGTTATTTTGAAGGTGATTTTCATGGGGCCTATGCCAGAACGGTCGCGGGAGCGATCCATCCCGGGGTGGGTAGTTTCGAATGCTTGGGGAATTCTCCCGCGGACGTGGTGCCAGGGGGTTGAAGATGAGTCGACGGTAGGCGCCGTCGAGTCGGGTGATTCTCTCGGAAAGGCTGGCAATGGCCTCCTCAACTTGCTGAAACATAGTGAGCATAGTGGCAGCACTGAACACGAACACTCCGTCTGAAGGGTCCTTTTCCAGAGCATTCACCTCGTCGTCAATTGGCAAGATGAGATGAGAGCAGTCTAGGGTCGGCTCATCGTCGGAGATGGCGTGAATTCCCAGAGGATTCGTCTTGTTGTTTGGCTTAGTTGGTGGGGGTATAGGCAAATCTCCTTTCTCAATCATGTCTTGAATGAGGTGCTTGAGTTTGAAGCAATTTTCGGTATCATGCCCTTTCCCTCGATGATATTGGCAGTAGGCGTTGGGATTCCAAAATCGGGATTTCTTGGCGTCGGCCGGGTCCGGGGTGGGCCCGATCGGTTGTAGCTTCCCTTGGTCCATGAGTCTTTTCAAGGCGCTCGCATAAGTTGACCCTATGTTGGTGAACACTCTCCGGGGGCGTTCAATTTTCTTCGCAGATGGTTCGACGAGGTTGACCTCATCAATCTTGTTTGTCTGACCGTAAGGGCGAGATCCGGTTGAGGTGGATCCTTGATAACCCCTGCCTGTGGTCTTTGCTAAGACACCCTTTCGGAGGTCGTCCTCAATCGTGTCCCACTTTGCGGATCTTGAAAAGTTTTGATATTCGATACCTCGGCGAGTTGGCATAAACCGGGCGGAGGTTGTTGACAAATTTCTCGACCGAGTTGATTCACTCGCTTCGACCAACCGAGTACTCACCCTCCTCCA
Organism: Silene latifolia; assembly: GCF_048544455.1. Taxonomy (NCBI): domain Eukaryota; kingdom Viridiplantae; phylum Streptophyta; class Magnoliopsida; order Caryophyllales; family Caryophyllaceae; genus Silene; species Silene latifolia. Next base: position 57,787,177 of record NC_133530.1, on the reverse strand, counting down.
ACGGGTTAGGAACTCAGTGAACCCCTCTTTGTCGTTTTGGGTTAACACCTCGAGAGTACGGGTGTTGGCCTGGATCTCGACATTGTCGGCATACTGTTTGGCAAACTCAACTGCGATTTCATCCCAGGTGGTAAGGTTTTTCGAGTCTAAGGAGTAGTACCATTGGCGAGGAATTGGCTTCAAAGAGGATGGGAAGATCCTGGTAAAAAGTTCCTGTTTGACCCCCTTAATGGCCATGTAGTCTTTGAAAGCACGGATGTGGTTGAGTGGGTCCTCCACTCCCTTGAACTTAGGCACATCAGTCAGGGTGAAGTTGTCGGGTAACTGGTCCCCAACAGGTTCGAACCTTCGGTTTTTTTCAAGGTGGATGTTGTTACCCCGGGCTAGGAGTTGTTCTTCCAAGAGTTTCAGCCTCTTTTCAGTCTCAGTCAGAGGTGGGGTATTATGTTCCCCAATTTCCTTGTTCTCCAGGGCGTCGATACGGGTCTCGACGCGATCCAGGGTGACCTTAAGAGCGGTAAGTAAGCTGGCTAGCTGATCAGTTGTGACATCTCTGTTGTTATCATTGTTGTTGTTGGACGAAGCTGAAGACGGGGCCATGGCTCTGAGGCAGAAAAAGGGCTCATATTACAACTCAATCCGACACGGTTCCAAGACTGAACGCAGACAACGCAGAGGACGAGACCAAGATCGACTCAACAAGATGGGGTGACCGTGTGTGGTCCCTCGGTACTGACTCGATTTATAACGTGCCGATGTTTGACCGAACCTTTGACACGAGTCCAACATGACGGCGTGTTACCATTGGACGGGTCTCGTGGCGAGACGACTCATAAGTAAAGACCCATAAGTACGTTTGCTTTGACTCGATATACACGAGGCGGAATTGGAATGGTGGACTGAAGTTTTCGAAAATAGAAATTTTCAAAAAGATTCATTTTTCGCTTTAATGGGCAGCTTCCGAAGATAGAAATCTCCGCAAGTCGATCAGTTGAAAAGGGTTGTCTTAAATTTATTTGCAAAAGACGGTTTGAGTTTGAGTCGGCTCGGAAAACGGTGTGTTGCTTCCCAAGACGGTTTTGAAATTCAAAATTGTATGTTTTGAAAATCGAGTTTGAAATGTGTGAAGAGGTCTCGGGGACGGTGCATGGTCCTCGGGATCCGAAAGTGTCTCGAGAAAAAGGGCGTGTGCTTTTCTCGGGTTTTGAAAGAGCCATTGTCGGCGCGAAACGGGTTAAAATCCGTGTCTAGACGCGGCGATTATAACGGCGTAAAAAGGTGATTTTGAAATGGTTATACAAAACCGGGTTTAAAAATCGTCATTACGACGGCCTAGAAAGGCGTGTTGAAATGGTTATACAAAACCGAGTTTGAAAATCGTCATTACGACGGCCTAAAAAGGCGTGTTGAAATGGTTATACAAAACCGAGTTTGAAAATCGTCATTACGACGGCCTAGAAAGGCGTGTTGAAATGGTTATACAAAACCGAGTTTGAAAATCGTCATTACGACGGCCTAGAAAGGCGTGTTGAAATGGTTATACAAAACCGAGTTTGAAAATCGTCATTACGACGGCCTAGAAAGGCGTGTTGAAATGGTTATACAAAACCGAGTTTGAAAATCGTCATTACGACGGCCTAGAAAGGCGTGTTGAAATGGTTATACAAAACCGAGTTTGAAAATCTTCATTACGACGGCCTAGAAAGGCGTGTTGAAATGGTTATACAAAACCGGGTTTGAAAATCGTTAGTACGATGGCCTAGAAAGGCGTGCATCGGTCGGCGAAAGACCGAGTTTTGAAATGGCCATTATAACGGCGCAAAAGGTGATTTTGAAAGTTTGCAAAACGACACGGAAGGACTTATGATCAAGTAGCACATAAGCACTCACAGTTTCATTATATTATGCATCATGCTGACACGGGTTTTGGCTTAAAAGGGTGGGTTACAGACTTACAGACCAAGCAATCAAACCCCGATTTGCGAGAGGGATACCAATCCAAACAAAATGTGTAAGGAGGGTGCCCTAGCCTCGTGCTCGAAAGTGATGAAAGCTCTTTGACGAAACAGAAATGTGTAACATCAATGGTATGCTTGACTAAATCGGGATTCGAACCGCGGGGATGAGAAAACTCACGCCGACGAGACGAGCCAATTGGTCGATAAAGGTTAGGTTGTGGCCCCGGACAAGGAACCCGACCGTGACCGTAATATCAATTAACGCATTCTAACCAAGACCTCGTTCGAGTCTCACCATCTAGGGATTACAAAGATGTAAGTGTCCTAGTTTTCCCCAGCGGAGTCGCCAATCTGTGGACATGGGCCCACCTGCGTATGCCCAGCCGATCTGTGGACAATGGCAGCGGTCTTTTTTGAAAGCCACGCTCGGCGGCGTAAATGTGCTTTCGTTCGGATCGTTTTAGATCGGTCGGTTTCGTTTCGATAAGGGTCTCGAAACGATTAGAGATGTTCGGAGTCGCCACCAAGCATTTGTGGGATGCCTGGAACCCGTTCGAATTCCACTTTATACCTCGGTCAAATCGAAGCACAAAGCAGCGTTTTGACATAGGTACTAAAGATAAGGAAATCGTCCCTCTTTAGCATCCTATTTCTAGAATGACTCTCGTACGCCCTGGATAAGGTCATCCACTATCCAAAGTTTCTGAGTAAGAGGTGAAGGTACGTATTGGGAAGCCCTTTAATCAGACACCCAATCCCGCCCGCGTTTAGCGGCTTCTACTGATCGATCTTGGTTGGTTGAATGCAAAAGTTGATAAAACGGTTTAAATGCATGAATGCGCATCCAATGTTTTAAACCTAACATGTGAGCTTTCTAAGTCGGTTGATGTAATCCAAGTATCAAGTATAAGATGTCGAGTTGGATTTAATGATTGATTTGCATGCAAGACGGAAATTAAACATCCATTTACCGTATTAGGTTTAGGGTGCATAACATGATCCATTTGTCTTAGTAAGGCATTTGGCAAATATGGTTTGAATAGTCATCTGATCCGTCCTATATCCGGGTTAACCAGAGTCGGGATCGTCCTAGACTAATGCTGGAAGGGAAAAGGGCCCTGTACCAGACGGCTATAAGAGGCGCGAGCCAGCCGACGGTGTAAGGGGCCTCCCTCTGGTTTTGAAAATGAGAAAGAAAAGGCCTGCTTGAGGCGCGGGTTAGCCAACGGCCGTATGCCGTGTTCTGACTGTTTAGAAAACGTTATAAAACGTGTTAAAAATGGGTATTTGGACCCTGTTTGATTTTGAAAGGGTCGTTTAGATCGTATTTGTTGATATGAAGAACTAGACTCGAATAATCATCATTGTTCGATAATATTCGACGTCGGGTTCGGTTTGACAAGCTTGACATGAATAGTTTTGAAAATGATTATGGACTAATTGTTTTAAGTCCATTTTGAATGTAATTAGTCGATACTCATCATCGCACCCGGGTTAAAATCCGGCATGGTATATAGAACCAAGGATGATTTCGTGTTGGTGACTAATATGTTTGTTTTGAAAATGTAAAGAAATGAAATAAAAGGCTTTAAAATACCTCCTAAATGTCATTAACCAAATATTATCACCGAAACACGGATTTAACCGTCATGGTATGAAGAACCAAGGGTGAAAAATGCTTTATGGTTAAAACATGTGAAATAAAACAAAAAGGTTTCGAAAATATTTGAAATGGTAGAAACCGATTACAAATATGAAAAATGGATTAAGGGAAGTGACGAGAACAAACACGGTTGATCTCTGGTCTGGGCACCCCATTTAGGCGCGAGCGATTGGCGACCTAAGGGGCTTCGCCTCGGACCAAAATCGCTTTTTGGCTCGTTTATTCCATGTTTTGGTTCATGTTATGCATGTTTTAGCATGTTAAAGTCATGAAACAAATGAAAACATAATAAAAGAGGATTTTTACACCCTCATACTTACATGTTTGGTTGTGGCGAGTGACCGACGTAAGTGTAACAACTTGTTTGATCGGAAAAAACTCAGTTTAAAACTGTTTTGGTAAGTAAAAGAGTGTTTTAAATGTTTAGTGATGGTGTAGTGGTCAAAGTGGTCGGACAAGTAGTTTAATGCACGATGACGGTACCAAACAATGTGTAAGGCTTGTGTTTACGATCGGTAGGTCGTAAACACGCGTCGGGTTGTGACTTTAGAAGTCGAGTCGAGAATTTTAAGGGAGAAAAGAGGGGGCGGACACTCGCGTAAGTCTCAAATGGGCGACATTTGAGGGGTATTTATAGGAGAATGAGTGGTTGTGTGAGTTTTGAGGGACGTGGCCACCTGAGCTGCTCAAAGAGGCGCGAGCCACGTCGCGGCACTTCGAGTCGTGTTGTCACTATCACAACAAACGCAATCATGATTTGTTCTATCCTAGGTTTTATAGTCACATGTTTGGTACTTGACCATTCATGAATCCGGGAAAACTTAGTATAGAAGGATTGAAGATATTTTGTTTTTGTGGTTGACTCGGTTTGACTCGTTGTTGGAGTCGGGATTTTGAATTTTCGAGTCGGTTTTTGGCTCGGTGTCGGTTTTAACTCTAGTTAGTGTCATCGCGACCCCGTCGTTGTGCATTAAACACTCCAGGTATTTTTGAAATGTTTTGAAATATTTTGTTTTCGAAATCGTTTGAAGTTTTCCGACGTAAAGTTGTACACAAACTGTCGATCAAACGCTGCGATCCCAAAACATGTTGTAGTCCGATAATCATCGGGTGTTTGTTGGAGTCTCAGCAGATACTGGGTATCTACAGCATTGTTGTTTATTTTTATAAAAATCAAAAATCCCATAAAATTAGAAAAAATTCCAAAAATTTCACGTTTATTTTAGCATGTAGGTTGAGTCAGAACAATAGATTTCGATGATAATATTGCACTGCAATTGTCTTTTTGCTTAAGCCTTGCATTGAACTTTTTTTTCTTTTTAGCTTTGTCTTATTGCATATCTACGAGTTAATGTTAAAATTTAGCTGAACGAATAGACTTGACCTGAAAATTTTGGCAACCTACCTATAAATAATGAGGTTTTAGAGCTTAATAAACCGGTGTCATTTATGACGAGTTTCATTTAGGATTTTGAGAGTAGTACTCCTTGCATAACATGTATCATCAATTTGCACATATATGAAATTCAATTGCTTTTTGCCTACATACATTCGGGTTAGTGGTTGGTGTCACATGCAGGGAGGTGCTTACAATTTCCCTTTCTTTCATTTTTACCCATAAACTCTACATTAGCCAAATTTGCCTGTTGACCTTTAACTACATTCCAAATTTAGCCTGCCTTGTCAAGCTAGTTTAGATTATTTTGCGGTATATAATTTATTGTGCCAAATTTGGCTTGTATCCATTGACTTGGAGTTGATTTTAATGAAGAAAAGGAGGATGAAAAAAAAGAAAAAAAAAACGTGAAAAAGAAAAAGAAAAAAAAAAAGAAAAAAAAAGAAACCAAAAAAGAAAAAAAGAATAAAAGAAAGGAAAAAAAAGATGTTGTTTGATGAGACGATTTCTGCTCCTATGCTTTATTTACATTTATTAAGGAGCATTTTCAGTTCGGTTTGGTGAGTTTGTGCCAAATGAAGGGTATATGCGCTTAATTCATAATTGAGTTGGAAATGGATGTTGTTATATGGTTTTGTTTAGGTACTAGCTTGGCCGCCTATACCTCCACATTCCCATAAATGTTCTGACTTTCTTACCCATTGCCTCACTTTACCATATTTTTGTAAGCCCTCGGCTGTGACGGACCTTGTTGGTTGGAATGTATGTACGGTAGCTAGAATTTTCTATCATTTTTGTTACATGCATGTTATGTAGGTCGTAGTCTAGGTGAGCGACTATTTTTCTTTCTCTCTTACATATATATGTGTTGGAGCTTGTGTCCTCCAGTTAGTGCGGATAACGTCATTGCACATACACTTGTACGGACAAGTGGGAGCTTGTTGGGGTTGGTGTCCTTAACAGTTAGTGCAAGGACTTATAAATCTCTATAAGGATCAAAGGGTATACTTTGTATCATAATCAGTTGATCCACGTTTATCAATAACGGTTGGCTTGCTAGATAAGTTTGACGTTATTGTCATACAGATGGCGGTGATCAACTGGTCCCTAAAAGTCACACCTATTGGATACGTCTTGAGTGATGTGACGGTATGAAAATACAGTCATGTAGATGCCAAATTTGACTAACCAGTTAGTCTGAGTTATTTGACTAATAATTAGTAAAAATGTGATGTTGAGATATTATATTTAATACGGATTAAATATCATGGGCTAAAGGCGAATTAACCAGTTAATTCGTAAAATTAAATATAAGCGTTTTATATTTAATTAAATGTATATTGAATATAATTATACAATACTGTTTTGTCGGACATGTATTAATGATTCAACTAACCCGTATTATTAGTTGATGCCTTAATTTCCGATAACCGATAACAGTTTATAATAAAACCGCGTCATATACATTTAGAATTTAACGAACCGGACCACGAGTTAAAACCAAGAGGAAGTGGAAGCCCACTTCCTCTAGTGGGCTTCGGTTTTGCCGAGTGAGAGAGCACAAAAGGGAGGGTTTCTCCTCCCTTCTAACCTAATCATTTTCATTTGTATGAAAACTAGGGTTTTGGGAATTGTGCCTCTCGAAACTCGGATCTCACATCCTACACAAACTCACAAAACAATCCCCTCGATATTGCAAGGCAATTAGGGGATTCTCTCTAGCACAAGGGCATTACTCGGACATCTTGGGTGCAACAATTAGGAGGGAATCGCTGTTGATTTCTGTTCTTTACGCCGTGCATCAAAGGACCCAAGGTTGATTTCTATTGCTTAATCGTTTCTTTATGATTTTCGTTTTATGACTATAAACTACATATAAATTTTGCGTTATAATCCTACAATTAAAGGGTAGTATACGGATCTAACCCTACAAGTGGTATCAGAGCGAGGCCACGTAATTTTTTATATGTGTTTTTCATCAAACGATTGTTGAAACGATGAATTTTGGTTAAAAAATTGTCACGGCTCAATTTTTTTTACTCGGCAGAATTTTTTTTTGCTGCGTTTTTTTGTTGCTTTGTGCCTTGGGATCCGTGTCTTGTTTACACGGTGATGGTTGGTTTGTTTCGTTTTGTTTTGATCTTTGCATATCGTCTATGTAATCGATATTCATCGCTATATGTTAAAGATCGGTCAAAATAATTGCATAAAATTTCGTGTGGCAAAATTTTGTTTCGGCAAACCTGTTTTTTTTTATGAAAACCGAGTGGCCTTCAAGTTCACGGCCTGTTTTCTGTTTTTTTTTATTATTGCATTGATTTGCGTGCCACAAGTTTTCGTTAGATCGTTTGATCTCTTGTTTTTATTCGTTCTTCACATGTTGTAATTTTAACCGATAATTATTGCAATATGTTGAAGATTAACAATTGTATTTTGTTTTCTATACGGATTAGATTAAAATTACAATTGTGTTTTATCAAACCGTTTTGTTTTGATCTTTATTTGCTCATGAATGAGCCGTGTAAATTTTTTTTTGGACTTTTAATGCTCTCGTTTTTTTACAGCATTTAAAAAAAAAATTTTTTTTTGGCCCCTGGTACTGTTCACGTACAGCAGTACAGAAAAAAAAAAAAAAAAAAAAAAAAAAATTTCGTTTTTTTTTTTCGGCCATTTTATGCATAAAACGTTTTTTATGCTCTCGCTTGTTAGTGAAACGGTTCACCCACGTAAAATAAAGTTACTTTAACATGATTTATTGTAACGGATTATCTCGGATTAAAATTAACTTGACTAAAGCGGTTTTGTCATGTAATTTTAATTATCTTTGGTGGTTTGGATAAAAATTTAACATAATTACGGAATTATGTCACGAATAAATTTAATTTTTAGTTGATGCATTTTAATTTATCGTTCTTGTTTATATTTTGAATGTTTTGAATGCCTTTTAATTACGTATTTAATTATTTTGCAAACGGTTGTAACTTAGTGTGGCCTTAGTAGAACGTGTTACCGTAATGATGGAACACGGTCTTGGTTGTATTTTGAGATCTCGTATCTCCATTTTATTTCTTTTAATTACAGTTTTTTATTTAGAATGTAAATAGGTTTATATTTGTAAATTTTAAATTGTAATTCTTGAGAAGACTAAAGATGGAGACCGGATGCTCACTCCCGCTACTTGGATAAAGATGGAACATCAAGACAAGCTTTTCGGGTCCAACGGTGGATTCCAAAGTTGTATTTTGTTCTTTTTACTAGGATAGGCCACACTAGGAAATTTTTATTTACGTATTGCATTCGTTTATTTATTTTATTGTAACGATAGTATGCATCATATTCCGCCTAAAAACCAAACCACCTAATAATTGCATGAAAACTGACACATATAGAGGTCACGAGTTAGTTTTCTTTGACATTCGCATGTCACACGATTATAAGCCATCACCCAAATTAATTCATTCACGCAAACGCTAGTTATTCGTTCACTTAATATGAATTATAATTTAGTTGATGGGATCTTCCTCGTATAAACAAAAATTGAGAACGGTCTTTATAGGTCAAACTCCAATGACTCCCTTCTTCGTCGGTAGGCATAATATGACCCCTTCTACGTCGGGTAAGTTGGAACCGATTGACCTATTTTATCTCAACACTATGGTCACTCGTACGATCCTGTGACTATGGTGGACTATAGATAGGATTTACGGAAATCTATCGACCAAGAGTTCTTCCGGAAGAATTAGCTAAACAGTTGGCTTATCAATTTACAGAAATTGAGTCTTGGAATCACTTGTATCATTCTTGAGGGAGATCAATTATGCAAGTGCATTGAGTCTACACGTTAAAATGAATTTTAAAATAGACTTAAATCACCTCGATGAGTTGCTTATTTCGTTTTGTTTTTCTTCCTTTTTCAGTGTAGAACACGAACATTTAAACTGCTAATAACATAATGGCTGGCCGTGAGGACGACCCAATGCCAAGTGTCACATTGGACCATGAGTCCGGCTTCGATCTTCATGGATCGGATGAATCGATCTACTCGATCAAGAATGATGGATCAAACTTCACGGACCGGGAGGCGGCATTACGGAATGCTTGCCATTGCTTGATGGGAAGCTCAAATATCTGATTGAGCCCATCCCACCAAACCCAGGCCCCACGGCTGAAATTAACGAAATCGACAAGTATAACGATTTCGCCATGGAAGCGGGTGCGGTAAAGAACGTACTTATTTTTGCAATGGAATCCAATTTGCAGAAACGCTTCATAGCTCAAAGTGCAAACAAGATTTTCACTACACTCACTAGGGAATTCTCAAAAGCACCGAGAATCGTGACCTATGAGCTTACCACTCGCTTCTTTGATGCGAGACTCCGAAAGGGCCAACCGGTTAGCCCACACATTCTCAGCATGATTGAGAATGTCGAGAAGCTGGAGACCTTTGATTGTAAGATCAGCGAGAACATTGTTATTGACCGCATACTTCACTCACTCCACGATGGTTATTCGCAATTTAGAGCGAATTACTATATGAATGATTTGAAGAAAACTCCCCATGAACTGCACTCCCTCCTCGTACAGACCGAGAAGGACATGAAGTTCAGTGGGAGCATGAAACAGGATGTTCTCGTTGTGTCAAACAAGGGCAAGGGTAAGGTCAAAGTTCAGCCAGGCCTAGCGGTAGGCAAACCGAAGTTTAAGAAGTCGGGATCAGGTAAGAGTGGGCCTGGTGAGGCAAGTAACTCATCAGGCGCGACAAAGAGCAAGACCGAAAACATGGAATGCCATCATTGCCACAAGACTGGGCATTGGAGGCGTACATGTCCTGTTTATCATGAGGACATAAAAGCAGGTCGCGTTAAACTTGTTGGTATGTCTTCTCCTTCTACTTTTATTCATATGATTGAGATTAACCACGCAAGTTACGGAACTTGGGTACTTGATACTGGTTGTGGTTCTCATATGTGTAATCATGTGCAGGGCCTCCGAAATCTCAAGCCTCTCGTAAAGGGTGAGGTTGACCTGCGTGTCGGGAATGGAGCAAGAGTGGCTGCCGTCTCGAGGGGAACATATGTGATCCAGCTTTCCTAGCGGATTTGAGTTATCATTATATGATTGCTATTATGTACCCGATCTTTCGAAAAACATTATTTCGGTTTACACTTGACAAACTTGGTTTTTCATTTGTAATTGAGAATAATACTTGCATTTTCTCTTTACACAATATGATTTATGGCAAGGCGCCTCCATGAATGGAATTTATGTTTTAGATCGACGAATAGAAATATTACACGTAATGAATAAAAGGTTAAAGGTTGGTGACAAAGATCAAACGTATCTATGGCACTGCCGTATGGGACACATTAATGAGAAACGCGTAAAACAGCTCATTAAACATGGAGCTATCTCGGCCTTTGATTTTCAATCATTTGGCACGTGTGAATCATGTCTCATCGGTAAGATGACTCGTATTTCCTTCAAAGGTGTTGGAATGCGCGCTGCTGACCTATTAGGGCTCATACACACGGATGTATGTGGTCCTATGTCAATCACCGCACGAGAAGGCTATAGGTATTTCATCACTTTCACGGATGATTTAAGTAGATATGGCTATGTCTACTTAATGAAGCACAAAAGTGAATCCTTTGAGAAATTCAAAGAATACCAAAATAGGGTCTGAAACCTACTTGGTAGAAAGATAAAAACACTACGTTCGGATCGTGGTGGCGAGTATCTTTCTCACGAGTTTGATCAACACCTTAAAGACTGTGGATCGCCCTACGATTAACTCCACCTGGAACACCTCAGCTGAATGGTGTGTCCGAACGGAGAAATCGAACACTACTTGATATGGTTCGATCCATGATGAGTCACACGGTTTTACCTGATTCATTATGGGGTTATGCTCTTTTGTCAGCTGCTCTAATACTTAACCAAAGTCCGTCTAAAGCTGTTGACAAGACTCCATATGAACTATGGAAGGGAACGGTCCCTAACTTGTCCTTTATACGGGTTTGGGGCTGCGAGGCTTATGTCAAGTGGAGACCTGAAGATAAGCTCGGCCCGCGATCGGTCAAAACATACTTTATAGGTTATCCTAAAGGAACACGTGGTCATTACTTCTATTCGCCAACCGAACAACGTGTTTTTGTTGCGGCTAGTGCGACATTCTTAGAGAAGGAATTTCTCGAGAATGCTAAGAGTGATAGAACCTTCGACCTGTCGGAGATTCTAGAACCAAACACCGAGCAACCATTGGAGGAACCTATTCCTTCAATCCCGGCTGCGGTGAATATTCCTGAGGAACCTAGGAGGTCGGGAAGAGTCTCTATTCCTCCGCATGGATACATTGGTATGGTCGAGGAACATGATATAGACGACGTTCTACTCTTAACGAGTAGTGAACCCGCAACCTATAAAGGTGCTATGACTAGTTCTGACTCAAAGCTATGGCTTGAGGCCATGCAATCCGAGATGGACTCTATGTATGAGAACAACGTATGGGATCTTGTTGACTTACCTGCTAAGGTTCGCCCCCTTCAATGCAAATGGCTTTACAAGATAAAGCATTCTGTGGAAGGTCAACAAGATATCTACAAAGCACGACTAGTTGCTAAAGGTTTCACCCAAGTGCCAGGTTTGCACTACGATGAGATTTTTGCACCCGTAGTCATGCTGCGTTCCATTCGGATTATCTTAGCGATTGCCGCTTTTCATGACTATGAAATTTGGCAAATGGACGTGAAAACCGCCTTCTTAAACGGCTTTTTGGAGGAAGAGTTGTACATGGTACAACCCGAAGGTTTCATCGATCCAAAGACATCCTAAGAAAGTGTGCAAGCTTAAGCGTTCCATTTATGGACTTAAGCAAGCATCAAGGAGTTGGAATCATCGCTTCGACCAAGTGATAAAAGAAAATGGATTTACTCGATCGGTCGAGGAACCATGTCTATATATCAAGTCGAGTGGGAGCAAGATTGTCTTCCTAATATTGTATGTTGACGACATACTCCTGATTGGGAATGACATACCTCTCTTAACTTCGGTGAAAGTATGGTTGAAAAACCATTTCCAGATGAAAGATCTGGGAGAGGCACAAAGAATTCTAGGCATCCGTATCTATCGAGATAGATCACGACGGATGCTATCTCTCGATCGGGAGTCTTACATAGACAAAGTCCTGGAGAGATTCAGCATGACTAACTCCAAGAAGGGGTTCCTTCCTATGGCTCCGGGGTGCATTTGAGCAAGTCTCGGGCACCGAGACACACGGAAGAGAAAGAGCGCATGACACGGATTCCTTATGCTTCGGCAATAGGATCAATCATGTATGCCATGATATGCACACGTCCGGACGTGGCATATGCATTGAGTATGACAAGTCGATTCCAACAGCATCCAGGTGAATCACATTGGTTAGCTGTCAAGAACATTCTTAAGTACCTACGGAGGACTAAAGATTGGGCATTGACTTTTGGAGGCTCTCAAAAGCTATGCGCAACCGGTTACGCAGATGCTAGCTTCCAAACGGATCGTGATGACTCGAAATCTCGATCTGGATTCGTTTTTACTCTTAATGGCGCTGCGCATCACCGAAGAGTTCAAACAAACTGTTACAGCAGATTCTACGACTGAGTCCGAGTACTATGCCGCGTCTGAAGCTACAAAGGAAGCAATATGGATGCGTCAATTCTTACATGGGCTATCTGTAGTGCCTAGTTCGAATGACCCAATCACCATCTATTGCGACAATAGTGGTGCCATTTTCCAAGCTAAGGAGCCAAAGTCTAGCAACAAGTCTAGACATGTACAACGGAAAGCTCATCTAATCCGGGATTACGTGGAGCAAAAGGCAGTAGTGATAGAAAAGATTGCTACAGATGATAATATAGCAGATCCTCTCACTAAAGCATTACGACAAGATAAGCATGAAGGGCACGTTACTTCCATGGGAATTAAACGTGTTCCTAAGTTGTAGTACTCTTTTATGGATTAGATTCATTCGCTTTTGTACTCTATACAACATCATCGTTTTGATATTTTTATATATATATATTGTTTTTCATGTGGATTTGTACGACAAATTTTGAACACCACAAAGTGAACTGAACGAACATTATATTTTTCAGTCCTTAATTGCCCATATGAGTGATAACTCGGCAATTATTTTGTGACGTTGGTTGATGGTGGGTTCAACTAGCCATAAGTCAACAAAGGTTGACCGACCAATCACGGAGGCGATTTATACGGATATTTCGTAGGACACAATTGTGACATCGACGTGGAGTCCTAAATGTTTTATAACATTCGGTGCCCGGTCGTGGATAGGACCTCCATGGTGATCCTAAGAGTCGATTCTTTTGACTATCGACTGTCTCTAGAGACTAAGGCAGATTTTGGGTGACTTTGGTTTCTTTCTCACGGTCATCCGTAACAGGGGCCAAGTAGATTGTTTCGGTCATTTCATGCGTGTGCTTAGATCGGAAGGAGTTCGAGTTGAAGGAAATATTCAGCCTTTATCGGTACTCGATATTTCTCGGGGCCACTCGAGGAGTCAGAATCGAAATGCATGGACATGCTCGAATACGAATTCGTTTTATCAGTTAAGTTACTCTCTAGTCGGGGAAACCACTCTAGATCCACATCGATTGTAAAATACGACCTTTGTGGATCCGGATCTGCAAATTGTTTTACATTGAGTGGGAGAAATTTTAAATGAATATGAGAATCGGTTATCGCACATACACTTGTACGGACAAGTGGGAGTTTGTTGGAGCTTGTGTCCTCCAGTTAGTGCGGATAACGTCATTGCACATACACTTGTACGGACAAGTGGGAGCTTGTTGGGGTTGGTGTCCTTAACAGTTAGTGCAAGGACTTATAAATCTCTATAAGGATCAAAGGGTATACTTTGTATCATAATCAGTTGATCCACGTTTATCAATAACGGTTGGCTTGCTAGATAAGTTTGACGTTATTGTCATACAGATGGCGGTGATCAACTGGTCCCTAAAAGTCACACCTATTGGATACGTCTTGAGTGATGTGACGGTATGAAAATACAGTCATGTAGATGCCAAATTTGACTAACCAGTTAGTCTGAGTTATTTGACTAATAATTAGTAAAAATGTGATGTTGAGATATTATATTTAATACGGATTAAATATCATGGGCTAAAGGCGAATTAACCAGTTAATTCGTAAAATTAAATATAAGCGTTTTATATTTAATTAAATGTATATTGAATATAATTATACAATACTGTTTTGTCGGACATGTATTAATGATTCAACTAACCCGTATTATTAGTTGATGCCTTAATTTCCGATAACCGATAACAGTTTATAATAAAACCGCGTCATATACATTTAGAATTTAACGAACCGGACCACGAGTTAAAACCAAGAGGAAGTGGAAGCCCACTTCCTCTAGTGGGCTTCGGTTTTGCCGAGTGAGAGAGCACAAAAGGGAGGGTTTCTCCTCCCTTCTAACCTAATCATTTTCATTTGTATGAAAACTAGGGTTTTGGGAATTGTGCCTCTCGAAACTCGGATCTCACATCCTACACAAACTCACAAAACAATCCCCTCGATATTGCAAGGCAATTAGGGGATTCTCTCTAGCACAAGGGCATTACTCGGACATCTTGGGTGCAACAATTAGGAGGGAATCGCTGTTGATTTCTGTTCTTTACGCCGTGCATCAAAGGACCCAAGGTTGATTTCTATTGCTTAATCGTTTCTTTATGATTTTCGTTTTATGACTATAAACTACATATAAATTTTGCGTTATAATCCTACAATTAAAGGGTAGTATACGGATCTAACCCTACAATATGTTCACCCTTTTGCTTCATGAGAGAAGAGTGACCCGTGAGAGTCCATCATTAAAGGTCCTGCAAGGTCGACAGTTCAGCTTTATTATAAACATCGTACAACTCGTTTCCATTTGACTGTTTTGCAATAAGTGTTAGTTTGCTTGCATTAAATTGGTTTAAGTGAGCATTTGTAGCTAGCTCTGAGTTATCTTTTCCGTTCCATTAGTTTGCATTTAGTTTACTCGAGGACGAGTAAAGGTTTGGTTTGGGGAGATTTGATACGTGCATTTTATATAGTCCTTTTAGGCCTTTTTATGCACGTATTTCTATGCTATTATCGTAGTTTTATGCTACGAAATGCCCCGAATATGCTACTTTGGTTTGTTTTATTCTATTTGCAGGAATGGACCAGAAAGTAGTAGAATCAGGCCTTTTATCGTCCGTTTTGCATGCATTTGGAGGAAGAGTGAATTTGGAGTGGAAATATAGCTGTCTTGGGATGCGTGAAGCCATTTCGGGAGCTAAAAAGACAAGTCGAAGCCGAAACTAACGAACAAGTAGCTGCTGAAGTTAGATATCACTCGATCGAGTACTTTACTGGTCAATCGAGTGGTTCTGGATGGTAGAAGACCTCGATCGAGTGCTTTCTTTACTCGGTCTATAGGATTCAATATAGGGTTTACTCGATCGAGTAGTTATTTTACTCGATCGAAGGCTTTGAGTTTAATTCTGCTCGATCGAGTGGTTCTAAATCACTCGATCGAGTGGTTTCTTTAATGGGCTCGGGCTTTTTGTTTTATTTCGTCATTAGGTTTAATAAAATCGTCTTTCCTATAAATAGGAAGACGATAGAACAGTTTAGGGCTCTCCTCTTTTGACCTCTTATCATTTTTAATACACTGTTTTCGTTACTTTCTGTTCTGCTTCTCATTTTCCGGATCTTTTCCACTGTAACTTGCTTTCTCTCCCTTTTCTCTTTTATTTAATTAATGCTTATTGTTCTTCTACCCTTTATTCTTGTTCTTTATTTATTTATGTCTAGCTAATTTCGCTGCTAGGATTAGGTGATTCAATGGACTATCGTTAATTGCTAATTAGGTTTATAGATTTGTCGTTGTTGTTTAAGTCTATGTTGCTAATCACTGCTATAATTTTATCCTGCTAGTTGAGTCGACACAATTAGCCTTTTTAATTTTGGGAAACCTTGACCTGGACCGGAAGGTTGGAAAGGGTGAGACCTGCTGTGAACAATAGAATACTTTAGTGAGGGCGGAAGCTAAGCTAGTAGTATTTTAGGGCGAATTGAGACTGGAAGGAGATATTCGTTGCCCCTTAGACCGACACATCGACTGATCTGTGACCTTAGCTGCAATCGACTGACGTTCATTGATGACCCGAAATCCTAGTTCCCTCTTTCTTCTGTTAATTTCTCTTATTCCTTTTTTCTCTTGCTTTAATTCCATTAGTTTAGTCAAAACAATTCAAAACCCCCATTAGTGACATTAAACAGACCGAATAGACAAGTAGGTAGTGATCGCCTCCCTGTGGAGATCGACCCTACTTACCGCTGACTTCTGTTAGTAGTATCTAGGTATTTATTTTGGTACATAACGACCGTATAATCATTTATATGCCCTTTTATAGTAAATTGTCGATACTGCCGCTATTTTATGTTTTAATGAAGAAATGACGCATTACGAGGATAATCGAGTTAATATGAGCATTGCGGATATGGCATAGTGGAATACACGAAGCATGGCACGAGGAACGAGGAGGCTTAAAGCTTAGAAGTGAAGAAAGACGAGGCTCGAACGAGCAAACGCCCTCGATCGAGTCCTGCTAGGCTCGATCGAGGATCCAAGTTGGCAGACTAATTTTCGTATTTTCCTAAAACACTTATTTTGTATTATAAATTCTAAACTCGTAGGTTTTATTAGGTTACGCTTTTTATTATCTTAGGACGGCTGAAAACTTTCTCAAGCTTGATACATTGTTCTTAATCTTTCCTTGTTGCAACGGTACTAATCATTCTTCAATTATTATTCGTTCAAGTTTTATGTTCTTAATTAATTGTTTTTACTTCGTATCATTAATCATGTTTTCTATTATCATCAATGTTGTTATTGTTAAATTCATAAGGAGTAGCTAATTTCCTCATCTAGGATGAAGGGGATCTAGGTAAATTAGAAAGGGGATTATTAATTGATTGCTAGTAATATTGCATAAGTTATCGTTTGATTATTGTTCTTCTTCTAGTTAATTAATTTAGCCCTGAATTGTTAATTAGTCTAGCAAAGTAATCCTTTCACCGATAGGGTTAGAATTAATATAGGCTGCGATAATCAAATAGATTAGGTCTAATTATAGCAATTGCATGTTAGAATCGATCTAAAGGACATAAACATAATTAATCAATCTTGTGACCTTAGATAATTTAATTGACCTAGCAATTGATTAAGAGACCCCATATAATTAACCTAGTGAACCGTAAATCCTAGACCTTTAATATTATTATCATAAATCATTTAATTTATCGTTAATTAGTTGATTAGATAACAAACAAACCAAAACCCCCAATAAATTGTTACGTTCAGACGATCTAAATATTAGCAAACTAGTTATTACCGCCTCCCTGTGGATTCGATACCTGTCTTACCGCTAGCTACTTGTGAGAACCTGTCCCCATAGCAATTTAACTGTAACATCAATTTAGTTGAGTGCACGCTTCTAAATTACATTAATCTGGTTAATTTTACTCCTGGATCGGAAGATTGGAATAAATATACCTGCCATGAACAGTAGACTACCCTAATGAGGACGGAAGTTAAGTTAGTGGAAATCTAGGATAGAAAGTGGACCGGAAGGACCTTTCCCTTATCCTTCTCACAGTAGATTGTCTAGACTATTTGCAACTGAGTCGATTGACTACCATGGTGAGCCGAAATCCTGACACACTTTCTCTTATTTGATCACTCTTATCGTATTTTCTCACTTTTATTGTTCTTGCTTAATTCTCTTTCCTTTAATCTTTTAGTAGTTTAGAAAGCAAAATCAAAACCCCCATATTGTGACTCAATAGATGAACCTTTAGACGGATACCTTGCCTCCCTGTGGAGAATCGACCTTACTTATCACTAGCTTCCGTTAGTATATTTAGGTTTAATTTTTGGCACACAAACGACAGTATCAAATTTTGGCGTCGTTGCCGGGGAGGCAATAGACTTATCTGCCTTTTGTTTCGTTTATTTTTATCCGTCTCAGGGAATTTTCATTCCTTGAGACAGTTCTCACTTATTTCTTTCAGTGTTGTGTATGCCCAGGTCAAACAGGTCAGAATTAGTTCCTGCTGATCCTGAGCCAGAGAGATATTTTCGGCATAGACTCCGTCTGCAAAGAAAGATTCGAAAGGAAGACTTGAGTACTTTCGAACCCGAGCTACAACACTTTCTTTTTGCAGAAGATCCGTCTTGTGAAGAAGACAATTCTATTTCTGCTATCAAGCCAGTGAAGATGCCTAACATTGCAAGTCACTCAAAACCCACAGCTGCCTCGATCCCTAAGGGTTTCAAACTCGCGAATGAGGATAGAACCACGTTTGATCTTCGACCGTCTTACATCAATTTGGTCGAAAGAAATTTATACCGAGGCGTGGTGGGTGAAGATCCGCGCAAACACATGGAAGTCTTTACTGACTATTGCTCTACCATTCCCACTACTAAGGGAGTGAACCAAGACAAGATAAAGGAAGTCCTGTTTCCTTTTTCTTTGACTGATGGAGCCAAGGAGTGGCTCACTGATCTTGATAGGGAAGCAACTGGTATCACCAACTGGGAAACTCTTGCTCTTGCCTTTTACAAAAGGTATTTTCCTACACAACGTACTAATCAGCTGAGAGGAAAAATTACGAGTTTCAAGCAGGCACCTGATGAGAATTTGTATGAAGCATGGTGTCGATTTAAGAAGTTGGTGCGGTCTCTTCCTCATCATGGGTTTGAGCAGTGGTTTTTATGCAACCAATTCTACAATGAGTTGTATAATGACCATCGTGCTATATTAGATACCTCATCTAATGGTCGATTTCAGAAGAATAGTGATGACGAGAAGGGATGGGGAATTATTGAAGAGATGGCTACCCATTGTGCTGAGTATGGGAACCCGAGAGACGGTATTCGCATAGTCCATTCAGTTGATAGTGCGCTTGTGACTCAGTTGGAAGCCATGAATGCTCGTTTTGATAGGTTGGAGTTGCAGCAAGCTGGTGATCAACAAACGGTTCATTTGTTGACTAGACAGGAAAGTGTCACTTGTGAGAGATGTGGGAGCTATGACGGTCGCACTGCTGTTGACTGTCGGACAGAAAAGGAACAAGTCCTTGCCTTTCAGCAATATAGGCAAGGAGGAGGTTCCTATTACAAAAACCAAGGGGCAGTCCATCCTAATTTGAGGTGGACCAGTCAGAATGTTCTTAATCCTACTCTCACTCCGCAGTAGCAACAAGTATATGTCCCTCCTCACAAGGCTCAACAAGGCTTTCAAAAGCCTCCATCCTTTCCACCATCTAACCAAGGAGCTTCCTCTAGTGGAGTTAGTGAATTGGCTGAGTTGAAAACGGTGCTCCAGTCATTGACTAAGCACATTCAGCTAAGTGACCAACAAAAAGAAGCATCAATTTAGTCACTCGAAACTCAAGTTGTCCAACTCGCCACTAACCAGTCCGCGAGAAAGCCGGGTCATTTACCGTCTCAATCCGAGAAGAACCCGAACGAGACGATAAATTTGATTAACCTGCGAAGTGGTCGTTCTTATGAAGGACCAAAATTGTCAACTTTGGATGACATATCAGACCCGAAGAGTGCTGTTATTGATGATGAACAGGCGTCTAATGCTGAAAATATGCCTAGCACGAAGAAAATAATCGATCGACTAATTTCTGGTGGTCGATCGAGTAGAAATGTTGATGATATTACTCAATCGAAGGGTTCTGAGGTTTGATCGAGTAAACTGGATATTCAAGAAACTGATTGAGAGGTTGAAACCACTCGATCGAGTGGAAATTCTGAAGAATCTGTTCGATCAAGTAGAATTGTGCCTCGATCGAACACTGTGGATATAGAGGAACTCGATCGAGAAGCTGATAATGCTCGATCGAGTGAAAAGTCACCTGAAAGGTCTCGATCGAGAGGTAAAAAGACTCGATCGAGTGAAAAAGAGTTTGAACCCGCTGAGACATTGGAAGAAAGGAATAAAGGGCTCGAAATTCCTATCACTGTGCCCTTTCCAAGGCGATTACAGAGCAACAAAGCTAATCAATAGTTCGGGAAATTTGTCGAACTCCTGAAAAGTTTACATGTTACTGTTCCATTTGCCGAGCTGCTTACTCAGGTACCCTCTTATTTAAAATTCATAAAAGAAATCTTGTCACGTAAGAGGCATATAAATGATCATGAGGCGGTAGCTTTAACTAAAGTAGGGACTGCCTTAGTTCAAATTAAGCTGCCCACTAAACTGTCAGACCCGGGTAGCTTCTCAATTCCGTGTCATATAGGAACCCATTTGATTGATAACACGCTATGCGATCTAGGTGCTAGCGTGAGCGTCTTACCTTTTTCTCTCGCTAGGAGACTCGGTCTGACCAAATTTAATTGCACTAATATGACCGTTCAGATGGCCGACCGTAGTATATCACGGCCACTAATAGGTATAGAAGACATAACTGTTAAAATCGGTAGATTCTTTATTGTCGTGGACTTTGTAGTGCTTGACATCCCCGAGGACACTCACACCCCTATCATTTTAGGGAGACCATTTTTATTCACTGCTCGTGCAGTGATCGATGTCGGGGGCAAGACACTTACATTTCAGGTCGGAGATGAAGAATTGATTTTTCATCAATCTAAATCTCGTAGGGCTCCCATGCAAGCTCAACCTTGCAATGCCCTATTCTCTACCGATTCAGATATAGACACCCCAACTGAGAATGTTGAATTTTGTGCTGCTATCGTAACCCTTCCGCCTTGGACTGAGAGCGAAAAGGAGGAACAATCTTCTGTTTTCCTTGCTGCAGGTACAGATGGAGTAGATGCCGAAGTTGTCAACTGTCAAAGTGCGGTTAAAGTCGATCAGAATGGAGATGCCGATGTTAATGGGAAAGACAGGGGGAAGAATAAAGTTCGTGCATACGTGGACATTAACTACTCTCCTTCCGCTGGTTGAAATTCAAGTTCATGGAGATCAAAGAGGACGGTCAAAGATGCTGAAGGGACCTCCTCCAGTCAGAAGCCCTCTTGTGGGCTACCGAAATGTTTTGGGCGATAAACGGGGAATGCCCCGTGTAACAGTTTGTAAAAATTTAAATTTTCGTTGGAATACTTTATTGCATTTTTTAGAACTGTTAGATTTTAGACTGCTAACATAGACTATAGACTGCGTTTTTTATGATTTGGTATTGTTGGGATATGTTTTTGCGTGTTTTTATGCAGGTTTGGTGAATTTATATAGCATTGGGATGAGTTGCACGAGAAAACAATTCGATCGAGTATTTTTTGTACTCGATCGAGAGGAATGTCCAAGGAAAGTGATCGATCGAGTAAAATCTGGCACTCGATCGAAATGTCAAAAAAGAGGAGTTCTCGATCGAGTGAAAAGATGTTCGATCGAGTAAGGTTGCTGCAATGGTTCTCGATCGAGTAGTTTGAAATCACTTGATCGAGTAAATTTGGTTATTACACGCAGGGAGTTACCCTTTTAACTTCTATTTTTCATTCCTTTATTTCATTCTTCATTTGCTCTTCTCTTTCGTGCGATAAACCCCCATTTCCTCCATATTTCTTGCCCTCTTACCAAATCTAACACCCACATTATTATCCTTCCTAATAAATCGACTAAAGCCCTCAATCATCACCTTTAAATTCCTCTTTCTTGCGTTTAATTTGGGTAATTAGGGTTTGCGGGTTTTTGCTCGAAAATACGTCATTTTGCATTGATTTTCGTCGATTTTTCTTGCTTAATTGTTGTGGGTAATTATCAAGTAAGTATTCCCTTTACTCTTTTGCTGTTTAATTGCTTATTTCGAGTTTAATTGAGCATTTAGGGTTTTGCGGGTTTCATTCGAAAATCCGACTGAATTTGAGGTTTTTCGTGTTTAATTTGATTAATTGATTGAATTCCCCCACTCCTTACTTGATTAGGATGGAAAGTATCTCCATTCCCTCGACTAGTTCGACTGTTGTTCCATCCTCGACTGAGACGGTGGTCCCTGCTGTTACCACCGTCACTCCGACTGTTAGTCCAGCTGTTTTGTCTACTGTTTCCCCTACTGTTACTGCTGTACTACTTCTGCTGCTGTTGCTAGTTCCGTCTCTGTTATGGCTAGCTCTGTTTAGAAGCTTACGGTTTAGTAATAGCACGTTGCTAGCTACTGTTTTTGCTTCTTTCTATGTGCCTCTACTAGCACGACTCTTGCTAGTACTTCACGATGTACCAGTACCTACTCCGTTGACCACCCCCGCTGCGTGGTCACCGGGTCACCATCACGGTAGCCTGCCGGCCGCCTTAGTACCTCGCTCCGTCAGAGGACGAGCTTCTTCCTCAGGTACTAGAGGCCGGGGTCGCAGACGAGCTACACCTGCTGCTTGCCGAGTCACCATCCGTGTCGATGAGTCACTTGACCCGCACCCCGATTACCCCAAGGTACGTTTCGTTAACGGTATGCATCATACTCGTTTCTTTGCTTTAGAGAGCTGTGATTTTGCGTCGATGAAGTTTTTGTGTCGTAAGTCACTTGATAGGTTAGGTATTTATGAGCCCGTAGTTGAGATATTGAACGGGACGGGGATGTCACGACTGATTACCATGAGTGCCTTGACCTACAAGGAGCTGACCCTCGAGTTTTTCAGCTCCTTTACCTTTTCTGCTGGCGCCTACGCCACTGACCCGGGTATTTATTGTGTCACCTTCCGGTTATTTAACCGGACCACGTCCTGGACCCTAGCTGAGTTTGACAATAGGTTAGGATTCTCGTCTACTGGTGACTCTGACCCTCCTAGGAAGGTCATCCGCCAGTTGTGGAGATCCTTGGCACATACTAGTTACGAGGAGTTCAAGCTCGCGCATGTCCACCTTCCCCCGGCCCATTACTTCTTGCGTCTCATTGGTAGGATCGTTTTTGGCCGTAAAGAACCAAACAATGTGAATAACATTGAGTTGTCTATCCTTGGAGGTTACCTGAACATTGATAGTGAGGGACCTTTTGTGCTTAACATTGCTTACTGATCGACTGCTCGCATTTTCATCTTGTAGGGGAAGACGACGGGCACCATTGTTTGCGGTGGCATAGCCACTTTTCTTGCCCGTTCTATCTTCCCCGTCTTTCCTCGTGACTTACAGCACTTAGACACTGATGGGTACCTCGACATTGCTACTCTATTGTCTATGTTTTGGCTTGCTTCTGACTAGCAGACATGAAAGATTTGTGGTTCCCTGTCTGTACCCTTACCTTGCACCACTCTGCCCCATCTTGTCCCCTTGCCCATTGTTAGGGGCAGGCTACCTCCACCACTACCCATGTTTCACCTTCCACTTGCTCCACCACCTACCATGTCCGCTTCTAGGAAGCGGAGGAGACCTGAGACCGGAGAGGGATCCACACCTTCCACGGGTGGCCAGACTTCCACGACCACTCCTAAACCGATCCCTATTCCCACTCCTACTCCCACTCCTGACACTACACTACCGGTCTATCCGGCTAATTTTGTTCCACCTCCACCTTTTGAGGCGTCCGCGGTCCTTGACCAACGGCACCGTGACGGTTTGCTTCTTGAGCTTCTTAGCAGGTATGCTCGTATGGGGCGGGACATTGCACTTGCTTTGTTCCCTTTATACGAGTATCACATGAGGAGAGGCCGTCCTGTCCCTGAGGGTTGGCCACACCCTTCCTTTTACCGCTACCCGGCGGAGGGGTACCTACAGCCGGCCAGCGAGGCAGACACCGCGGAGGAGGAGGAGGAGGTGCGAGTACAGGATGAGGAGGGGAGGAGGAGGGAGCAGCAGGTGGACCGAGACGTCATGGTGGAGGATGTGGAGGATGAGGCTGACGAGTAGCTACTGGTCTACTCACTTCCCCTGTTTTCTGGCTGGTTTGGGAAAGTTCGTGTTTTGTATGTACATTCTTGCTCTCTTATTTCTTTTTGTCTCCTTTTTCTTTATTATTTTTCATGCATTTATCGGTTGTATTTTCCCGTTTCCCTGTATATATCTGCTGGTGTATGCTGGAGGACAACGAGGGCGTTGTCCGTTTTGGTTTGGGGAGGGTAATGCATCCTTTGAGTCTGCATTTTGCATTATTTTTGCATTCACGTTTACCTTTTCTGCTTGCATTTTATTTATTTATTTCAAAAAAAAAAACTCAAAATCATAAAAATTAAAAAAAACTAGAAAATTTCAAAAATTCAAAAAAAATTTCACGTTTCATTTTGCATATAGGTTGAGTCGGAATGATCGATTTCCGTGATGATATTGCACTGTAACTTGTCATTTTTACTTGAGCCTTGCACTTTTATTGACAGTTGTTAGTTTAGTCTTGCGCATATCTACGAGTTTTTGTTCAAATTTAGCTGACTGTGTAGACTTGACCTGATAAATTGGCAACCTACTTTACAATTTCTGAGTTTTAGAGCCTTATAACTGGTGACATTCATGACCAGTTTACATAGGAATTGAGAGTAGTACTCCTTGCATAGCATGTTCATCACTTTTGCACATTTGTGAGATTCGATTTTTTGTCAAATGCATACATTCGGGTTTGTGGTCTGTGTCACATGCAGGGAGGTGCTTGCAATTTTTCCCTTTCTTTCATTTTCACCCATTTAGCTACACTTTAGCCAAATATAGCCTTTTTGACCCATTAGCTACACCCATGATTAAGCCTGCCTTGTCAAGCTAGTTCCGTGTGACTTTTGCGGTATTTTGATCCATGTTGAAAGTTTGGCTCGTATGTTCATTTGATTGGAGTTGGTAGGAAAATGAGGAAGGATGAGAAAATGAAAAAAAAGACATGAAAAACAAAAAAGGAAAGAAACGTGTGATTGAAAAAAAAAAAAAGAAAAATTTGAAAAAAAAAGTTTGAAATCACACAGTGAGCAGAAGAAAAAAAAAGAAGAAAAAATTATGTAAAAGTTAGTTGAAATTGAAAAATAGGACCGTGTTAAAAAAGGGAAGTTTGTGACGGTCTACTCCTCCATTCTTATTTACATCTTTTTGAGGAGATTGTGTATTTGGTTAGTGAGTTGTGTGCCATGAAGGGCACTTGTGTTTACTTTCTAGTCAGCTGAGATTCGGATGGTTTCATATGGTCTTGTTTATGAGCTAGCTTGACGCTTACCTCCACATTTCCATAATTTGCTTTGCCCTATCTCACCCGAACCTCACTTTCCCATACTATTTGTAAGCCCTCGGCTGTGACAGACATTGTTGGTTGGAATGTGTGCATAGAACTTGAATCGTCTATCATTTTTGTTGCATGTATGTTATGTAGGTCGCAGTTTAGGTGAGTGACTGTATTCTCTTTCTCTCTTATACATATTTATTTCACCATTTGCTTCATGAGAGAAGAGTGACCACATGAGAGTCCGATTTTGTTGGTCTTTCAAGGTCGATAGGTCAGCTTTATTTATGGACATCTTATATCTCGGTTGCGTATTGACTGCTGTGGCTATGACTGTTAATTTTCATTTGCATTAAATTGGTTCAAGTAGACAAGTTATAGCTAGCTCTGAGTTTTCATTTCCGTTCCATTAGTTTGCATTTAGTTTACTCGAGGACAAGTAAAGGTTCGGTTTAGGGAGATTTGATACGTGCAATTTATATAGTCTTTTTAGCCTTTTATTTCACGCATTTCTATGCCTTTTGTATCGTTATATATTGCAAAATGCCCCGAATTGGCTACTTTGGTTTGTTTTGTCTGATTTACAGAAATGAACCTGAAAGTGGTGGAACCGCACCTTATTCGTCCTACTTAGCATGCATTATAAGGAGACAGGAGTGTTAGAGCGAGAGTCGTGTCTTGGAGTGCGTGAAGGAAGGTCAAGGGAGCTGCCAAAGACGAGTTAGAGGCTGACTTGGAGGAAAAGCACTTGATCGAGAATTCTTTATGGTCGATCGAGTGGATTGGCTGGACGAGATGTCGATCGAGTACTTCTACTTACTCGATCGAAATGCTGATTATGGGAGTTCCTCGATCGAGAGCTTTATCTACTCGATCGAGAGGAAATGCTGCAGAAGACCTCGATCGAGTGGTCTGAAATCACTCGATCGAGAGGTTTATTAGCTTATGCGGGCTTTAGTAACCCGTGATGATTTATTTTTGTTAAGTTTGTATTTCTCTATTTAAGGGAAACGTAATTAGGTCATTAGGATCTATCTTTCATATACTTTTCATAATTTTGCTTCTAAACCTACTGCTTAATCTCTTAATCTCGTACTTTGCTTGTGGATTGTTCTCTACGCCGGATACTTTAAGATTGTAATCACTCTTTCTTCTTTAATCTCATCTTAATATTTACTTTAATCTCTTGTTGTTAATTATTTCTGCCCTAATTTTGTTTATGCATTATTATTATTGTTTTATCATGTCTTTCATTAGCGAATCCTCTATTATTATTGTTGACACCCTTAATAACATGAGTAGCTAATTCCTTTAATGTTAAGATTAGGGAATCCATGGTAGGATTGTGATGATGTAGCGAATAGGCTAGATAATTTACTTGTGAGAACCTGTTCCCATAGAAATTTAACTGTAACATCAATTTAGTTGAGTGCAGGCTTCTAAATTACATTAATTTGGTTAATTCTACTCCTGGATCGGAAGATTAGAATAAATAGACCTGCTATGAACAGTAGACTACCCTAATGAGGACGGAAGTTAAGTTAGTGGAAATCTAGGATAGAAAGTGGACCGGAAGGACCTTTCCCTTATCCTTCTCACAGTAGATTGTCTAGACTATTTGCAACTGAGTCGATTGACTACCATGGTGAACCGAAATCCTGGCATACTTTCTCTTATTTAATCACTCTTATCTTATTTTCTCACTTTTATTGCTCTTGCTTAATTTCTATTTCCTTTAATCTTTTATTAGTTTAGAAATCAAAATCAAAACCCCCATATTGTGACTCAATAGACGAACCTTTAGACGGATACCTTGCCTCCCTGTGGAAAATCGACCCTACTTATCACTAGCTTCCGTTAGTATATTTAGGTTTATTTTTGGTACACAAACGACAGTATCACTAATCATCAAACCAAACCAAACGTAATCGACCTTGATAAAATTCATTCCATAACAACTAATTAACAACTCCCATCTCTCTATGGATTCGACTCCTACGTACTACATTCATTTGTGTCTAGGGTATTTATATTTTTATAGGTGTGCGATAGCCTATCAGCCAGTTGTTTTGGCCATCTATAATTAGCCCCCATGGGTTTGTCTGAAACGGAAGTATCTGATTTTGTCTTTGTTGATATCTGGCCCTCGACAGCCTGTAAATGACTGATAAGTAGTACTTTAGTATAATTTGTACTCATACTTTTATCTTATATTTAACTCGACTTTGTGCGATTTAATTTTCTAATAGCTCATTTTACTAATTATTAGTTTTATTATAATAATTGTGAATAAATGTTATTTTGTTGGAATTTGATATTGCTCTTCACCGTTTTAATTTTGCAGGAAACAAGTAGCGAGAATAAGACGATGATCAAGTGAAGAGATACGGGTCGAGATGGAAATAAGACGAGTTGAGAGAGGGTCAAATTAAAGAAATGGAGGAATTAAACAAAAGAAAGTCAAATTGGCATATGAGTTGACCAAAAGTCATCTACACTCTCCTACTACTTCTTGTCCTTCGTCTCTTGTTATACTCTGACCAAAATGGAGCTAATAATTGAAGCATCAAATACCCGAGCCGTCCCGAAATGCGACATCAGCAACGAACACCTGCATCACCATTTCTTCACTATTCATTTTCACGAGCAGCCATATCAGTCACCATCTTGATTCAGTTTCGAATAACCCGAATGCACCTCCATCATCAACTCGCATCATCAATTTCATTTCACCATTATCACCTTCTTCATCTCCTCCACCAGAAGCAAACCACCACCTGAACCAAATCATCATTGCTGCTCACCTCGTCACCATCCTCCATTAATCCATCTTCACCACCCCTCTTCTGAATCAATCCATGGCGACAACCACAGAATCATGGCCTGCTCAGAATTGCAGCTATCATCAACAACCATCATCATCACCTTGCTGCTTCACCATACCAGCCACCATCCCACCATCTCCATTTGAAATCCGTCAACTCCAGCACCATCCAGCTGCAACTAGTCCCTTGCTTCATTCTCGCCGTCACATGCAATTGCGAATGACTCCTTAGCAACAAACATGCACCTCCAATCGAACAAGCAACAAGTACATCCTCAGCCGGGCACCCGTCGGCCTCCCAACCGGCTTGGGATACCATCTCTCGGATCCGACTTTTGTGCGTGTTCCCAGACGGTCCACCGAATCCCTCCTACCCGGCTCCCACAACTCTCCTTCTCAAAATCGCACTCCCAGATGGTCTACCGTCTGCCGTCCCCATCCCGGCTGGGAATACAATGAATTCCCTCCTTTTTTTTTCCAGAGAATCCCCAGCCGGTCACCTACCCGACGGACGGCCGATCAGTTCAGCGCACCCTGTGCTGCGTTTTCATTTTGATTTTATTGGTTTTGTTTCACGCTTCTTTTGACTTTGTTTTTGTCCGATAAAGACTCCCCCTCCCCTTTATTATTATTATGGTTGTTTATTGTTGTTGTTGTTGTTGTTGTTGTTGTTGTTATTGTTGTAGTTGTTGTTGTTGTTGTTGTTGTTGTTGTTCTTGTTGTTGTTGTTGTTGTTGTTGTTGTTGTTGTTGTTGTTGTTGTTATATAAAATATATAATTATAATATTCCTCCCTTAAAATGAACTTCGTCCCCGAAGTTCGCCCCACTCTCTCCTTTCCTCAAGTCTCATCTCTGATTCTCAAGTACTCTCTCGGGGTTCTTACTGTCATCATCACTCTCATTATGCCAATATGATTCTCACCTCTCAGACCAGGCTCACACGCTTTCCTTTATCGTAAACTCTCTCTAATACTCATATGTTTACTGATACGCTCGTTTTCCTTCTTTAGATTCCCAATTGTTACATTCATTCCTCCTAAAAGGCAACTTGGTCCCGAAGTTCAACAATTAATCCTCATAATGTGCTCTCATACGTTCATTACCGAATTCCACAAAATGACTATGTTCTAGGTTCAACACTCTCTCTTACTCGTTGAAATTCCGTAATCAAATCTCGTATAGTTATAATTCCATTGATCTAATCCCCTTCTACAAGTCTCCCAAAGGTCAAGTGTCAGGTCGATTCCAATCTATAATCCTATAAATAACACCCCATTTTATGTTGGTTATATGTATACGTATCTATCGCGGGGTATAACTCAATTATTATTACAAATCTATATCACATCAAATTTTACACCTTTACATGTATGCACATCAATCACGAATATGCGGACTCCATGCAACAATTAAACACTCCAAAGAGCCAAAGATTAATTTTAATGTGACTCAACCATGAACAACACTTCCATTTCCACACCATGTCATGCATATACCGCGTCAAATCCACCACATGGTTACACATGTGTTTCCGTATTCATTCCCATCCATCATCAACACTTCCGTGCAACGGAAGACCACAATCACAATCATGCAAATGATCACTATGCAACACATAACTTGCATATTTCCTCTTACTTTTACACAACCAAATAAATCACATCAATGAACATACATCAAACAAGGTTATCACATTATTTCCGTCATCAATCCATTCATGTCGAATCAACAGTTTTCATTTACTTGAAAATTGACATGCCATATAATCAAACGTAAACAATTCAAACATATCACCCATGTAAGGTCAAGTGAGGTCATCCAACACAAGTCAACTAATATAAACCGCGAAATAAGGGCACATGCGCAATATTTGGTTAAATATCAACAAAACAAGGGTCAAAGCAGTCCACTCGGTCGAGTGTAGGAGGCAGTCGGCCGACAATATCACCATACCGTCATCAACAACCACAATAGTCACATCGATAGCCACAACACTTACACTATCTCATGGACACGACCCTAACCACTCATTACTCTCAAAGAATAATAACAACATCATCGCCCAAATGGACACTAACACAAGATCACGATGTATACTATGGACGCTTTTCTTGACGTTTGGGAGACAAGTTTAGAACAACATCTATACTACCACTCATACGGTCGGATTTCCACACAACCACTTTCACGCTTCATGCATACACACTCAAATTAAAAGGTTACACTCTATAACACGAATGATCAAATACCTCAACAATATGATTGAATCCTCAAGTATTACATGCCACACTCTTACTCTCATGACCGCAAAACTCAAGCTCGGTAATACTAAATCTACCATCATATATCTCAATTATTCATCAACCAAAGTTTCCAAGTCACGCTCAATAATAATAATATTCCTTAATATACAACTCAAACTTCTCATTATCTATAGATTCCAACTCTTAACAAATATTCAACCTAAATTATACTTCACTCACTATCCACAAATTACTTTATACAATCATCTTACTCAATTCTAGACACCTTACGCAAGCTAAGTCACCTTCTTGTATTCCAATTTCCGACATAAATTATACACGAAGTCACACCCCAACTTTTCTTTTCAATCCACTACACACACCAATAACTTTGGATCACCGAACTAATACTTATTTGATCGTATAATCTCATTTCCTAGCATGAAAGGTTTCTTCCTCTAAAGCCAATAACCACGTCACGTCCTTATATTTCTAGGTTTTATACTCTACATTGTTAACATATGCTCATAAACAACTTATTTCCTTTCACTATTCCTTCACTCACAATACTTACACTACTACTTAAACAAACCCAATTTAATCTCTAACACATCATTCAAGGTTTCAACCAATAGCACTCTCATTCATCACGTGACTTACTACTCACGACATCATATATGTACCTCTCTACTTGACCCAAACTTATCTCAATTAATTAAATTTGCCTTAATCCCAATAAAACACGTGTTTCCCGCTCCTAACTCTCAAGATACCATGTTCACTCATCACACATTATTAACACTTTTCTCTTTATCCTAATAAGCTCGTCAACTCACCCCCGTCTCATATCCCTTCTTTCACAAGTCTATACGTCTCTACTCATCAAAATCATACAACTCACAAGGTAAACTAAGCATTGACCCATATAAGCAAAACAACGCATCATTAACAAAGATTGCAACACCATGAAACGAGGAAACCATGTTTTAAATATAAAAATGAAAAATTTAATCATATACCCTATGATATAAAAAAAATTGGGCAAAAGTTTTAGGTAAGATTATCAAATTAAGGCAATACATACTATTATTAACAAAATTGAAGTCTTATTACTCAATTAAATCAAGAAAAAATTGAAACAAAATTTTCAAATTTTAAGACCATACCTAACTTCGTTAAACAACATTTCAATCTTTACGACATAACTAGATAAGAACTGGGGTACAAAAATGTAAGACTTCTAGGTTAATGCCAACACAATGCAACATCAACAAGAACTAAGTAACAAGAAACAGTTGGATCATGTTTTGAGCGCAAAGATTAAAACCATTCATTTTAAAATGAAATTTTAAAAGGTTTTGGGCAACATCTTAATATGGAATTTTGATTCATGATAATACATGTCGTTACGTACAAAGAAAAATCAAAACTTAAGCGTGGGAAAACTTCTTGAGTCTCAACTAAACTAAGTCTTTAAACACGAAAAATCAAGGCTTACGCATGCACGTTAAGGTTTCAAAATTTTCGGA
The DNA here is from genome assembly GCF_048544455.1 of Silene latifolia. Taxonomy (NCBI): domain Eukaryota; kingdom Viridiplantae; phylum Streptophyta; class Magnoliopsida; order Caryophyllales; family Caryophyllaceae; genus Silene; species Silene latifolia. Next base: position 57,755,361 of record NC_133530.1, on the reverse strand, counting down.
ACAAAATTTTCAAGACAAGATTTCAAACATATGATAAGAATTAGCAATAACAACCAAACTTTAGTCCTTGTTAAACAACCAACCATGTTATAAACACCAAATTAATTATTTACTCGAGAATTTCATAAACTTTTCAGGCAAATATCAATATGAAATTTTATACTTGACATCATACATGTTGAGCCCAGAATTATCCTGCCTGACCTGACAGAGGCCAAGCAATAACCAAAACCAAGTTCCAAGCTAAAGACACCTGAAATAAGGCATTTATCAATTATAGATAGGCACCAAACAGAAGTTGATGTAAGGCAGGCAACATCTAACCAGCAACCTGAAAGGAGAACAAGTCAGGCACAAGAAAACGCTGAACAAGCAACAACCAGGCAGTTTACATATGCTCCCTACAAACAAGCAAGACCAATTCAGAAAGAAAAGATATAAGGAATAGTCAAAGGTAACGGCTAAATGGATGGCAACCACCTCCGGGTAAATAGGTCACAAGCCCTATTTACCAGGAAACCCTAAACGGCAGAAAAGGGGACTTGGAAAACGAGTATAAATGCAAGAGAAGACAAAATCAGAAGACACATTGAACACACTCTTACTCTCACTTACATTCTTGTACTCTTAAGAAATATAATTCAGCCTGTCACGCCTGATATACCAATACTCTGTCAGGCTGTCAAAGATCATAGTAACAATCACTCCTGGCTTGGTGCCCGTGGTTTTTTCCCTTTATTCCCAGGGTTTTTCCACGTATAAAATATTTGTGTCCTTATTTATTATTTATTCTTTTATTTTAACAATACTAGTCAGGCGAGTTGTTTGAGTTAGATCACCCTACACATAAACCCCTGGCAGGAAGTTCTTATTCGTGAAATCCCAAAAACAATTGGCACCCACCGTGGGAGCATCTAGCTCAAAAATAATCAAAACCCATAACTAAACACCACAAAAAAACTTGAGAAATGGCAGGAGATAGCATTGAGCAACAACTGGCTGCCGCCAAACAACAATTGTTGGAAATGGAATAGTTGAAACAAAAAATGGCCCAGGCTGAAGCAGAAGTTGCAAAATTGAAAGAATCAGAATCCAGCCTGAAACTGAAACTGGGAGAAAAAGCTTCAGGATCAAAGTTGAAAGTTCAGCCTGGCACACCATTCTCCTCAATCATCAGGAACATTGATTTCTCTAATCTTGGCACTCCTACTCCACCAAAGTCCAAAACAGGAGAAGAAACAGACTGAGAGGAATTCCAAAATGAAGAAACCTCACCAGATCAGACCAACACAACCATCATGATGGCTATGCTCCAGGAAATCCAAAAACTCCATGAAAGATTTGAGAAGATTCCAGGAGTGCCTACCCCAATTGAAGAAGCAAATCCAGAGAGTTATGCTGATTCACCCTTTGTGGATGAAATAGCAAAAGTAGACCTGCCAAAGAAATTTGTGGTTCCCTCAATGAGAATCTATGATGGGATCACAGATCCACAAAATCATGTTGCCTACTACAAGCAAAGGATGCTGGCAGCATCAATTCCCAGTGAACTATGCCAAGTCTGCATGTGTAAAGGATTTGGAACAACCCTGAACGGACCTGCCTTGCAATGGTACATAAACCTGCCAAATGGAAGCATCAAGTCCTTTGCTGACGTGGTCAATTCTTTCAATCATCAGTTTGCCAGTAGCAGAGAACTAAAAAAGATATCTAGCGACCTATACAGGATTAAACAAAAGTCTGGAGAATCAATCAGATCCTACATGACAAGATTCAATAAAGAAAAGGTTTTAATCCCCAGATGTGTTGTTGGAATAGCCGTGAAAGCTTTCAGGCAAGGGTTACCTCTGGACAGTGACTTCTTTGACGCAATGACCATGAAGCCCTGTCATACCTTTAAAGATGTCCAGGCATTAGCCATAGGCTATATCAGGCTGGAAGAAGATAAAGGCTACAAGGCAGACAATGCTGATAGTAACTCAGGATATGACAAAGTCAACGAAAAAAGTTCTAACCATAGAGGAAGCAGTTCCAGGCCATCTCCTTACACAAGACCTGACAGATTAGAAGTCAACTATACACATAAACAACGAGGTAACTCCTATACTTATTCTCCTATCCAAGAATATAACTTCTCTGTTGACATTGCAGGACTGATCAAGAGACTTGACCATATGGGAGACATTGTCAAGTGACCAAAGAAGTCAGACAACCCCAACCGAAGGAAGGATACCACCAAGTGGTGTGAATTTCACATGGATATAGGGCACACAACAGAAGAATTCCTGGGACCGCGCAGACAAGTGGCTTACCTGCTAAAGAAAGGATATTTGAAAGACCTGATGCCAACAAAGAGCAGGGAAGATGATGAAACAAGAAAGAACACAGAAAGGCAACAATGTGACTTACCCCCTGCACCACCCATCTATGAAGTCAAATTCATCAATGGAGGATCAGAAATTTGTGGCCTGACCAGTTCAGCTGCAAAGAAAATTGCCAGGTGAGTCAAAAATGAAATCTCCTTTTAAACCTAGCAATTTACCTCAAATTACTTTTGACGACACTGATATGCAGGGCATTCCACACATCCACCACGATAGCCTGGTCATCACCATGCAAATAGGAACTGCACGTGTCATGAGAATCCTGGTAGATGGAGGCAGTTCAGTGAACCTGATCATGGTTGATATCCTTAAAGCAATGAAGATTGATGAAAGCCAAATCATAAAGAAGTCTAATGTTCTGGTAGGATTCAGTGGAGAAACAAGGAACACACTGGGAGAAATACACCTGCCCACATATGTGGAAGGAGTATCCTAATATGAAAGATTTGGAGTCCTGGACTGCCTGTCATCCTACAATTCCATACTAGGAAGACCATGGATCCAGAACGTAAGGGCCATACCCTCCACCTATCACCAGTGTATCAAGATACCAACAGAATGGGGAGTAGCAACCATAAAAGGTGAACAAAAATCTGCCCAGGAATGCTATACTGAGTCACTGAAGCCTTCCAAGGCAGGTAAGTCTCTCGCCTAGCAATTACAGTACCCTGTCAGGACAACTCATGTGGCAGAAACCAAAATGGAAACAGAGCAAGTAATTTTAGACCCTGAGTATCCTGACAGGCATGTACTGGTAGGATCTGATGTCCCTAACCACATCAGGCCAGAATTAGTAAGTTTTCTCAAAAGCAAATATTCATGTTTTGCCTGGTCACATTTTGATATGACTGGTATAGATGCCAGCATTATTACACACAAACTAAATATAGACGAGTCTTATAAGCCTGTCCAGCAGAAAAGAAGAAAATTTGCCACTGAACGAAATGCTATTATTAATGAAGAAGTGGATAAACTATTGGATATGGGGATGATAAGAGAAGTCATGTACCCTGAATGGCTAGCCAATGTAGTGGTAGTACAAAAGAAGAATGACAAGTGAAGAATTTGTGTAGATTACACAGACCTCAATAAAGCCTGCCCAAAAGATCCATTTCCACTCCCACACATAGACGCAATGGTGGATGCTACAGCAGGGCATGAAATCCTAACATTCATGGATGCCTCAAGTGGATTCAACCAAATCAAGATGCACCCATCTGACCAGGAACATACTGCATTCATCACGGAAAGAGGCATATTCTGCTACACAGCAATGCCCTTTGGCCTGAAAAATGCAGGGGCAACATATCAACGCCTGGTCAATACAAGGTTCAAGGACCAAATAGGGGACACAATGGAAGTCTATATTGATGACATGGTAGTCAAATCAAGGAAGGCTGAGGACCATGTCAGGGACTTGGAAACAACTTTCAGGATCCTGGAAGAATTTGACATGAAGCTTAACCCTTCCAAATGCCATTTGGAGTCTCTTCAGGCAAATTCCTAGGTTACATGGTGACCAAAAGAGGAATAGAAGCCAGCCCAGAACAAATAAAAGCCATACTGGAACTGGAATCCCCCAAGTCAGTGGAAGAAATTCAAAAGCTGATAGGACGAGTTGCAGCCCTAAATAGATTCATATCCAGATCATCAGAAAGGTGCAAGGCATTCTATGACCTACTCAGGAAAAACAAGACATTCAAATGGTTGCCTGAACATGAGACAGCGTTCCAAGATCTCAAAACATACCTAACCACACCTCCACTACTTGCCAAACCAGACAAAGGAGAACTCCTGACGGTCTACCTATCTGTCACGGAGACAGCAGTAAGTGGGGTCCTCGCTAAAGAAATTGAAGGCCAACAGCATCCAGTCTACTATGTAAGTAAGAGTCTCCTAGATGCAAAACCAGGTATGGCTTACTTGAAAAATATGTACTTGCTTTAGTTATGTCCTGCACCAAACTTCGACCTTATTTTGAAAGACACCCAATTATTGTAAGAACCAACCTACCTATCAAATATGTCCTGAGAAAGCCTGAGTTATCAGGCAGAATGGTAAAATGGTCAGTACAAATTAGCACCTATGACATAGCCTTTGAACCCAGGACAACAATTAAGTCTCAGGCATTAGCAGACTTCGTAGCTGAATTCAGTCCTACCCTAGAACCAGACCTCATAAAAGAAGTCAATCACCTTGACACCCATAAGACAGACCAGGAATGGACTCTACACGTAGATGGGGCAACAAATATGAAAGGCAATGGCCTAGGACTAGTCCTGAAATCACCACAGGGAGACCTAATTGCACAGGCTATTAGTTGTGAATTCAAAGCCACAAATAATGAAGCTGATTATGAAGCCCTGATTGCTGGACTAAAGGTATGTATAGAACTCGGTGTAGCCAACCTCAAGGTAAAAACTGACTCTCTCTTAATTTCCAACCAAGTCAAAGGAATATATGCAGCAAAAGATTCAAAAATGTTGCTTTATTTAGAATATGTCTAAAACCTTTGCAAAAAATTTAAAACCTTTGACATTGACCAAATACCAAGGGACTTAAATACCCAGGCTGATGCCCTAGCCAGCCTGGGATCAAACTTCAGCCCTGCTGTGTTTGATAAAATACCCATCATCCACCTGTTGGAACCAACCATAGAAAGGCCTGATCAAATTTGTCCCATTCAGGAGGATACAACCTCTTGGACCAAACCCTACTATGATTGGTTCTTACAGGGGATACTCCCTAAAGACAAAAACGAAGCAAGGGCCCTGAAAATCAAAGCCTCTACTTATACAATTATCAATAACACGTTGTTTAAAAAGTCTCAGGCTGGACCTTACCTACGTTGCCTGGAACCTAATGAAGCCAAACAAGTCATAGAAGATATACATGATGGATACTTTGTGAAATCATAAAGGTGGCGAGAAGCACTGGCAAGTAAAGTTCTCAGGACAGGCTATTTTTGGCCAACCCTAAGAACTGACTGCATAGCATACATCTCCAAATGTGAGGCCTGCCAAATCCACTCCCCTTATATCCACCAACCATCAGAGCTACTACATTCCATCTCAGCCCCCTGGCCATTCATGAAATGGGGCATGGACATAGCAGGCAAATTACCTCAAGCGCCTAGACAAAAAGTTTTCATGCTAGCAATGACTGACTACTTTTCCAAGCGGATAGAAGCAGATTCCTGCAGGCAAGTCAAAGAGAAGGATATCATATCATTCATCAAACGGAATATCATATGCAGATATGGAATACCTTCAGAAATAGTCTGTGACAACGGTACACAATTTGTGGGAAAGAGAACAGCAAACTTCTGTGCACAATGGAATATCAACCTAGTCACATCCACTCCAGGCTACATAAAAGCCAACGATCAGGCAGAATCAAGCAACAAAGTAGTAATCAGCTACCTGAAGAAAAAGCTAAAAAGGAGAAAAGGAAGATGGGCAGAAGAGCTCCCCTTAGTCCTGTGGGCTGACAGGACTACACCCAAAACAGCCACAGGCCAGACACCATATTCCCTGGTCTATGGCTGTGAAGCAGTAATCCCAGCAGAAATTCATGTGCCAACCACCAGAAGCAGCCTGAATACCATAGAGGAGAACATACCCCTATTGCAAGATAACCTGCTCTTAACTGAAGAACTAAGGGATGCAGCCAAAGTCAGGATAGCCTCCTACCAACAGGCAGTAGCCAGAAGTTACAACAAGAATGTCAACATCAGAAGATTCAAGGAAGGAGACCTAGTCCTAAGAAAAGTCATCCCCAACACCAGAGAGAAAAACGCAGGCAAACTAGCTCCCACATGGGAAGGACCATATCTCATTGATTCAATAGTAGGACAAGGAGCTTACAGGCTACAAACTTTGGAAGGAGAAATGATCCCCAGATCCTAGAACATTTCCCACTTAAAGTTATTTCATGTTTAATCAAGAAGCAGGTAAAACTATCCACTCCATATATGTGTCAATAGAATCTTATAGGAAAATATATAAGAAATCTGCCTTCCTGCTATGTGCTAAATTGCCTGAAACACGTCTGTTACTTTTAGCTCTGCCTAGGCTGTTTATTCAAATCATTTCTTACTAAATGCTCAAAACTTGTTTCACGCCTTCTTTTTATTTATTATATGCTGCATTTAAGGCTTAAACAAATATTCAGGATTGAGGGCCACTCCACCTACCCTGAAAAGCATTCCTGAAATGCTCTACAATTTGGCACCTGCCTGCCTGACCTAAAAACTAAACTGAGCTCAGTACATAAAAGACAAGTACAATGGTGGAATAGACCAGACTACTTGTCAAAATAAGCCCTCCTGCCAGGCTGAGGGCCATAAGCCCTCCTGACTGGCAACCACCCTCATTTAAGAAACAAGCCCTCCTGACAGGCAAATAGAGCCACCATTTCCTAAAATACAGGAATAAGGGCCATAAGCCCTCCTGACAGGCATTATTCTAACAGAAAAACGTCAAGTGAATTATTTACAGGTATAAATCAAGCCGGTCAAACAAAGCAAGAGAATCAAGGGGAGAAAACGATATATTTATGCCATAACAAATGCTACCCTGAAAAATATCCTTCCCAGGGCGAGAAAAACAACTGTTTATCCAGGAACATTCAAAAACCAACAAAAAACAAATCTAAAAACCAACTGTTTGTCCAGAGAACATCCCCCCTGGATAGGCCAAAAATACACAAAATAAAACCTCACGAAACAACAAAAATTAGCCTGCTTTGGAAGCTGTAGCAGAACCAATTCTCTCATCAGCAGCCTCCTCTTCTTTATCTTCACCCCCTTCCCCTTCAGCATCACCACCTTTTTCCTTGGATGGTGGAGAGTCAACTTCCTCATCAGCATGAAGTTTGTAGAGCTCGGGGTAAGTAGCATTAAGGTTAGCCAGCTCCTGGTCAGGATTCCAAAAAGGCCTGACTTCAACAGACTCCTTCATGGCATCCACACGACCCCTGCCGAAGAAATAAAGTGCAGCATCCTTATACCTGGCCTGAACCAGATCCCTCTCCACAGCCAATTCTTCATTCACTTTCAATCGCTCCGCATGGCCTTTTTTTCACCTTTAACTCTTCCCCGGACAATATCAAACTTGGCCTGAAGAGCTTTCAGAGCATCCTGAGCAGATTTCAACTTAGAAGACTCCACCACCAACCGAGCCTTCCCTGCCTCATTATCTTCCTTTAAAGAATGATTCTCAGCTTTAGCCATCTCCAACTCAGCCTTAAACTTTGCACTATCTTTATTCAAAATCTGCACCTCCCAATCCAGGGTATTTTTCAGGCTGTGGACTGAATCCAATTGACAGGCGCTCCTCAGCATGTCATTTACATTCTAAACAAAGAAAACATACCCATCTAAGCCACAAAACAAAAACAAATAAACACACAAAAACACCCACACAATGTTAGACAAAATATATACCTCCTGAAGCATGGTGATCAGATTGGCAGCATAGTCCCTAGTACGATACAAAGCAGCCAAAGCACGGGCAGAAGAATCCTTTGCCTGATACTGATGATAAGGATCGTCAACCATAAAATCTTGGGCCTGGATTTGCTCTTTAGAAAATTAAATCTCATCCAGCCGAGCCCTAACCCCCCTGACCTCATGAACCCCTCCTGAAGATTCATCCACTCTTTTCCTCTTCTCAGGACGATCACTTTCATCCACAACCTTCTCAGGCGACACCAACTGAACCTCCTGCACAGGCTCCTGAATCTGAACAGCACTATCAATCCTTGTGGCCTCACTACTCTTAGACTTCTCCCCCGTAATCGAGGAAACCCCTGCCTTAACCAAGGACAAACCAAAGCTAGCAATCCTGGCAGAAGCCCTGGTGGCTGCACGACGAGGCCCTAAATCAGCAATATAAACACATGTCCAACACAGGAAACAGTAAGGCAAAAGAAAGCAAAAAACTTACTCCCTGACGAAGAAGCTCCTGAAGCCTTAGCACTCTTTACTGGCTTATACGTACTCAATTTGGCCTTCTTAAAACGAGGCATAAAGGCTTGCCCCAGACAGGCAGGCCACGCCCTCTCCTCTTCAGGCAACGCCATGAATGCTGCTATTCGGTTAGCCGACCCCTCAGCATCAGGATTGTTCACCCAGTCGTTTACTACAAGAAACAAAGGCAAGGTAAGTAAATTTCACAAAATATGTCACTGCCAAACCAAAATACAATAGAAAAGAAAGTTACCTCCTTCAACAGCTGGATAGTTGAGATAGTCCAGGTCAGGGGCAATTGAATCAGCCTTGATAAACATATAGGTCTGAGCCTATCCCTTGTCATCCCCTGAATCAAAGTTGGTAATCATGTGAGCCATTTTCGACCTGACTCGAAGGTTGAACCGTCCAGTAGAATGACTCTTCAGGTGATAGACATTCTTGAAGTCATCCAGGGTAATAACCAACTTATGCTTAGAACACAAATGCTCAACTGAATGAACGATCTTCCAGACCATTGGCATAAGTTGAAACATGGGAACCATGATAGCCCTGATTACCTCACTCATAAAAGGAGAAAGGGGAAGCCGACCTCCACCCCTGAATGGCCATTCAAAAATACAGAACCAGCCTGGACTACCCTAATTAGCCCCGACTGGACCACTCTCAGGGATCCAACCTTCAGCCCCACTGGGAATGAGGCCCCTACCCTTTATATAATGTTCAAAGGCCGGTTTCAGATGATTGGCTTCATGAAAAGAGGCTGCCAATGCCTTAACAGGAGTATATTCAACCCCGTTATATGACATGGACAGAATCTCTGGGGCAGCAACAATTTCCACCACATCATCCTCAGGAATAATATCTGGAACTTTTTCAGCCTCAACAGGAGCCATTTCCACCTCAGCAGGAACCGTTTCTACCTCAACATGAACTTTCTCAGCCTCAGCAGAAGCCTTGGAAGCTGCCGTCTTTCTCCTACCACCAGCCATGTCTTATTTTTTCTGGAAAATGATTTTTTACAAAGAGGGAATTTTAGAAAGAGAGAAGAAATTTAGAGATTGAAATGTGAAGACAAAACACGGCAAGGCAAGATATTTATAGCCGCAAAACTAAAACGGCTAGGAAAGCAAGTGGATGAGTTTAATCATGACTCTCCTAGGGTTTTGTGAACCTACCCTATTTATGACAAAGAGCCGTTATAAGAAGCTGAATCAAACACAAATTCTGATCCGATAAAAGATTCTTGCACAATTCTTTGCCTGGCCCAAATTTTTATCTCCTTATTCCTGGCCAGACCCAATAATGGAATAAGCAGATAAGGGGCAATTGTTGGGCCCATAATTATCCTGCCTGACCTGACAGAGGCCAAGCAATAACCAAAACCAAGTTCCAAGCAAAAGACACCTGAAACCAGGCATTTATCAATTATGGATAGGCACCAAATAGGAGTTGATGTAAGGCAGGCAACAGCTAACCAGCAACCTGAAAGGAGAACAAGTCAGGTACAAGAAAACGCTGAACAGGCAACAACCAGGCAGTTTACATATGCTCCCTACAAACAAGCAAAACCAATTCAGAAGGAAAATATATAAGGAATAGTCAAAGGTAATGGCTAAATGGATGGCAACCACCTCCGGGTAAATAGGGCACAAGCCCTATTTACCAAGAAACCCTAAACGGCAGAAAAGGGGATTTGGAAAACGAGTATAAATGCAAGAGAAGACAAAATCAGAAGACACATTGAACACACTCTTACTCTTACTTACATTCTTGTACTCTTAAGAAATATAATTCAGCCTGTCACGCCTGATATACTAATACTCTGTCAGGCTGTCAAAGATCATAGTAACAATCACTCCTGGCTTGGTGCCCGTGGTTTTTTCCCTTATTTCCAGGGTTTTTCCACGTATAAAATCTTTGTGTCCTTATTTATTATTTATTCTTTTATTTTAACAATACTAGTCAGGCGAGTTGTTTGAGTTAGATCATACTACACATAAACCCCTGGCAGGAAGTTCTTATTCAGTGAAATCCCTGTCAAAACACATGTTATAGCAAGGTAATTAATATCATGAATCAAATAAAACATGCAATTAATTGACAAAATTTGAAGGAATTAGCGTAGATTTAAACAAAATCCAATTCGGAAAAGAAATAAGAGAAAAGCAGACATCATTTATGTGATGAAATTAACTAAGTTAAGGTATAAATGAAGTAGAAAATTTGAATCCGAACAATAAACATCAACAAGGGAATTAAGAAATAGTTTTAAATGACGAAAGAATAAAGAGGTAAAATAAAATAATGTAATAACATAATTTTTGCGAAATTTACAGCACAGAAATTAGCACTAGGTCAAGTGCTGAGTCCACTCGGTCGAGTGCTAGTCCACTTGGTCGAGTGCCCTTCCCACTCGGTCGAGTGACCTACTTCCAGAAACTTTCAAGTTTCCGGAAAGCGGTCCACTCGGTTGAGTGATAGGTCTCACTCGGTCGAGTGACTGATACTTGGTCGAGTACTAGCTCGCACTCAGTTCGGTGCCTTTCTATGATTTGTAATTTCCGACTAAGGAATACTTTTCTTATACAAGCGACTATTTTACTAACAACTATTGCTACTCACACCTTACTATGGTACTAGTGAAATCCAAACATTTATGTGGTATTGAAATGCTAAAAGACGGGGTTATTGCCCCTCACATACCAACACGTAACAACCATTTTCAAAACATCTTATACACATTACTCTTTTCATCCAATTTTCACATATTAACCTTTACTAAATGAATAACTACATCATGTAAGAATCCTATCAACTACGCAAATTATAGCTTCAAAACTTATCATATTTAAACACGCAACGCTCATACAAGTAAATGCATTTCACATGAAACGATCCTCTACTCATATCACATATACCTCATTCAAGTAAACATTTCTATTCTATCATTACAACTATCACATATTATCATTCACCACACAATATCTATATCATGCAAGATGTTCAACGAAACTATAACATAACCATAATCATGCAACATTTCACTTCATGTTTCCCGACTCGTAACCACCCACATACTCACCAAACGAAATAATAGGATCTAGTTTTGAAATGAGGGATTCTTCTCACCCAAAACTGACCTCCTATTGTACTCATGTCGGGTTCATTTTATTAGACATTCCTAGATTCATTTTGGTTCATTGGTTTAGGTTCCAAAATTGTCGCTCTGATACCACTTTGTAACACCCCTTCTTACCCGACCCAAGGTAATTAGGGAATGTTACCGTCTTGGTTTCCCAAGGCAGTGAAATCGTAATTACAATTAAGAAATTTCATTAAATAAATAACAAGTTTAGTTATTACAAACGTAAACTAATGCATAAAGGAAATACAACTCATCTATGACTATGTCATCCATGCTACACTACTCGACTCCGAGTCCAAGGCGTGACCCAAATCCCGATCATGTCAACAAGCAAAACCTGTACTCAACCTGCTCCCCATATGATCGGAACTCTCATATGGATTGACACAGGCCACCCCGGAAATAGGTGACAATTACACAGCCACATAAACGTTAGTTTCAATAAATAAATTAAGACACGACTCAAAGTGTGTGAGTATGCAACATGGCCATGATAGGAATAACATGCTATCAAGCAACCACTACCACGGTACCGGGACACGCCAGACATACCGACAACCACACTGGTACCGGAACACGACCAGACATACCAACAACCACAAACAGGTACCGGGACATGCCCAGACGTACCAGGTCCGGAAGCCAATCGGATCCCCTGCCAGACGTCGTGTCTCAACCACATGAGTCCCTCCCTAACTCAAGCCATTAATGTGCACATCCCTCTTAGAGTGGGAAGTTTCTAGAGGCGACTAAAGCGTAAGGCGGTCTCCCAACCGCCTTACGTCTCCATAACAACAAGTAGTCCACCAAGTCCTCCGACATACAAGACAATAAAATAAATGCAAGATACCGTATAACATGCCAATTACCGACTCATTCAATGCAATTAACTAATATCATGTTATAATGCAATAACCATTAAAAATACAACTCACATGACCATTCAAACTTATATTAAAACTAAGTAGGATTAACCTACCTTTTAACGTACTCCGTAAGGAATCCGACTTATAATAATCTTCCACAAAAACTATCACCTAAATATAATAATTAAATATATTTAATTTATAACTATTCTAATTAAATTAAATACGAATTCAATTAATTAAATAAAACTCGTCTTAAGCTATTTAAAACCCGACTCAATTCCCCATACCCGGACTCCTTCCTTACAACCACCACCTCTGCTGCCACCGTGGGCCACCACCACTAGCCATGGTGGTCCACGGCCAGCCCACAACAACCACAACCTACCCCTTATTCACAACAACACCAACACGACACCAACACATTTACACACACAAAGCACCACCCAAAACCGCCACCATAATGACCACCACCGTGGGCCACCACCACAGTGGTCACGGCCTGACCCCACATCTTTGGCCGCCACCAGAAACCACCACAAGCACCGACAACCACAACCAACATCAACAACAACCAAATATACCCAACCCGTATAACCCATTTCAACCCCTTTTTCTACCACCCAAACGCCACCCATTCCGCCACACATGACCACCACTACAACCCCTTCTCAACCCAGGATAAGGACCACCCAATATCCCCCCAAGTAGGCCACGAAATAGGGGTCAAAAATCCATCTTAAGACGGTCACACAACAACAACAATAAACCAATAAAAGGGCTCGGTCAAACACGGTTTTTGGTGGTCAATGGTGTAATACCCCGTATTTTAATAATATTTATAAGAATAAATAATGTAATTCAAATAATTAATTAATGGCGTTTATAATAATCATTGCAAATAACACGTTAATTAAATAATAAAGTAAGTAGGCAAGTCGAGATTTGGACTTGGCTAGTAATAAGGCCTTGGGCCGTGTGTTATACTTAAGTGGGAAGGTTTTGTTGGCCAAGAATATGTGTTGGTGGGGATTCGTATTGGGATTTAATAATAATAATAATAAGTATAAGTATAAGTATAATAATTAATGGTAAATTCTATAGTAATTAGAATAACGCAATAGTTCCTAATTAACATCATATACTCTCTAGACCTATACTATAAATACTATGATAATCTGAAAAATAATACAAAAGAATAGAAGAAGGAGATTTAAGATACGGAAGGGGCAATTAGTGATAAAAGGTAAAGATCGTCGTAATTTATGTTTATATCGTCTTAATCTATTAAGTTATCGTGTATACACCGTCTGGACTACCGTGAATAGTGTCGATGACCTTAGTAGTTGCCCATGACCGTCGAGATTACAGTAGGACCTTTATTGACCGTCGTTGACCACCATGAGAGGCGGAATTAGCGTCTAATGAGGTGTGTTCGTGAACCTTAAGACGGAGTTTGTACCTTGTATGTTTGTCGACTGGACCTGGGACTTGGGTGGTTGGTTATGTCGGCGGCGGGCGGTCCTATTAGTGGTATTCGGGTGGTGAGTGTAGATACCCAGTATCTGCACCTTCCAAAAACCACCCGATGATGATCGGACTTAACGTGTTTTTGATATGCGTGCGTGGATTGGCTATACACGAGATGGTTTAATGCACTACTCGAATATGAAAAATGATTTCAAAAGTTTTCTAACTTCCTTTGCATTGAAACAACACTATTTAGAGTTAAAACCGTCTTCAGATCAAAAACCGACTCAGAAACCCGCAACTCGAGTCAACCTGAGTCAAATCAAATCTCGAATGTCGAAAATAATGCCATTAATGTCTTTATCTTGTCATTTCCATTAAAAGGACCCTAATTAGAGTCAAAACCGACACTGAGCCAAAAACTAACTCGAAATTCAAATTCCGACTCACACGGGTCAAACCCGAGTCAAAGGCACAAAATACCTACCCCAAATATCACCCAAGAGGAAGCTTACATGGCTAATCAAACCTCAAAGACCACAAATCACAACCAAAAAAACATTGGTTAGAACAAATGGAAAATCCAAATTTGCGAAAAGGACAATACACCCATTTGTATCACAAGGTAGCTTGCGCCTCTTTAGGGATGCCCTTGACCAGCAAGCAAACTTAACCGACTTGCTACCACCCCATTTCTCTATAAATACCACCCTTCATACACCATATTACTCACGCGAGAGTCCGCCTCCTCCTTCTCCCTTAAACTTCTAGACCCGACTTCCTAAGTCACAAAATCGACACGTGTTTACGACCTACCGATCGTAAACACAAGCCTTACACATATTGTTTGGTACCATCACCGTGCATTCGATCGACCCATTTGACCAACTCAATTCATCAATCAACATGTTTTAATTAACATATTTTCAAAACAAAATCCTTTTTTAAGGCACTCTTTTAAACTTCTTTGATCGCGAGTAGTCACAACGAGAAAACCGTCTCTAAAGTCGTATACGTCGCAAACATCAATACACGTAAGTTTGAGGGTGTAAACAACTCATTTATTTCATGTCTTTACTGTTTTCATGAGTTTATATGCATGAACAATGCATAACACGATTCAAATATAGGTTAGACGAGCCAAAACCGAGTTTTGGCCCGAAACAGGAGCGCTTTGCTATGCAAAGAGGCTCGCGGGTCTTATGGGTTCTCGGGTCAGACTCAAGTGTGTTTGTTCTTGTCTTTCCTCTTTATTTCATTTCTTATTTGTAATCGGTTTTTACCAATTCAAATGTTTCAAATCATTTTTATGACAAACTTTTTAGCCATAAATTATAATCACCCTTGGTTCCATATACCATGACGGCTTAATCCGTGACTCAATGATATTAATTGGTTAATTATATTTTAAAGGAAATTTTTTTCTTTTATTTACCATTTTAATTCATTTTTATGATAAACATGTTTTGACCATTACAAAAATCATATCTGGTTCTTTATACCATGACGGTTTATTCCGTGACTCGATGATATTATTGGTTAATTACAAATTAAAGGGTATTTTAACCCCCCTCCCTTTATTTTATTTACCATTTTTCTCATTTGTTTACATTTGTAAATATATTAGTGATAATTCATAACCATCCTTGGTTCTTTATACCATGTCGGTTTAATCCGAGTACGATGATTAACTTGACTAATTACAAAGAAATGAACTTAACATGATTAGTTCAAATCAAACATTTTACATTTTTATTTGTAAACTATACTTTTCAAACATGCAAATCCGACAACGAATGTTACTAACACAATAATAATTATTCCGAGTCATGGAAACAACATTTGTAAATCTTTCATCATAAATATGGTTTTAAATAACCTTTTCAAGAACTAGGATACGCCCCCTTAGGTCGGCTCATTGCTCGCGTCCCAAGAGGCCGTCTGCATTCTTGTCTAAAAACCTGGCAGAGCCCTTCCTCTCGCTAATAGGCTCGCGCCCTAATGGGGCTGCCTGGCACTGTTCTGCCTCGTTTTTAGCACTTGTCTAGGACGATCCCGATTAATCCGAATACATGCCGGATCAGATTGACAAGCTTACGTTTTTACACTTTGTCATTTGACACCCTTTTTCAAATAATGGATCGTGTTAAGCATCATAACCCGAACTTGGTAAATGGATGTTTAATTTCCGTTTTCACATGCAAATCAATCTAATTCCAACTTTGACACCAATTTCTTGGTACATGCCTAAACAACCGACTTAGGAAATATTCACATGTTAGGTTAAAACTTTGAATGTGCATTCATGCATTTACCGTTTATCAACTCTTGCACTTAAACAACCACGATCGATCAGTAGAGGCCGCTAACGGGGGCGGGATTGGGTGTCCAATTAAAAGGCTTCCCAATACGTACCCTCACCCCTTACTCAGAACCTTTGGAAAGTGGATGGCCTTATCCAGGGCGTACAAGAGTCATTTTAGGCATAAAATGCTAAAAGGGGGACGAGTCCTTATCTTTAGTACCTATGTCAAACACTGCTTTGTGATTCGTTTGACCGAGGTATAAAGTGGATTTCGAACGGGTTCCAAGCATCCCACAAATGCTTGGTGGTGACTCCGAACATCTCTAATTGTTTCGAGACTTTTACCGAGACGAAACCGAACGATCTAAAACGATCCGGTCGAAAGCATTTACACCGCCGAGCGTGGGTTTCAAAAGACCGTTGCATGTCCACAGATTGGCTTGGCGTGCAGGTGGCCCATGACTACGGACCGTTTGGTGGCCCAAATCCACAGACCGGCCCGTGGCCCATCACCACAGATTGGCGACTCCGTTGGGGACAAACTAGGACACTTGTGTCTTTGTGATCCTTAGAGGTGAAACTCGAACGTGGTCATGGTTAAAGTGCATTAATTGATATTACGGTCATAAGCCGGGTTCCTTGTCTGGGCCCACAATCTAACCTTTATTGACCAATTGGCTCGTCCCGTCGGCGTGAGTTTTCTCATCTCCGCGTTTCGAATCCCGATTGAGTCAAGCATACCGTTGGCGTTAAACATTTCTGTTTCGTCAAAGAGCTTTAATGACCTTCGAGCACGAGGCTAGGGCACCCTCCTTACACATTTTGTTTGGATTGGTATCCCTCTCGAAAATCGGGGTTTGATTGCTTGGTGTGTAATCCACTCTTTTAAGCCAAAACCCGTGTCAGCATTACGCATAATATAATGAACTGTGAGTGCTTATGCGTTATGTGATCATAAGTCATTCCGTGTGATTTCAAACTTTCAAAAACACCTTTTTGCGCTGTTATAATTGTCGTTTCAAACCTCGGTCTTTCGCCGACCGTTGGAACCTTTTTATGCCGTCGTAATGACGATTTTTAAATCCGGTTTTTCACAACCATTTCAAACCTCGGTCTTTCGCCGACCGTTAGACGCCTTTTTAGGCCGTCGTAATGACGATTTTCAAATCCGGTTTTCTACAACCATTTCGAATATGCCTTTCTAGGCCGTCGTAATAACGATCTTCAAATCCGGTTTTTTATAACCATTTCAAATACGCCTTTTTAGGCAGTCGTCATGACGATTTTTTCAAACCCAGTTTTTACAACCGTTTCAAAACACATTTTGCGCCGTTATAATGGCCATTTCAAAACCCGGTTTTTATAAGCATTTCAAATGCACCTTTTCATGCCGTCGTAATGACGATTTCAAACCTTGGTTTTCACAAACCATTTCAAAATACCCTTTTACGTCGTCGTAATGGCCGTTTCAAACCTCGGTCCCTCGCCGACCGTTACATTCCCAAAGCGCCTTTTATGCCGTCGTAATGACGAATTCTACCCTCGAATTTTCAAAATTCGAAATCAATTTTCAAACAAAAATGTTTTTCAAACTGTCTAAATGACGATTTCAATCCGTGCAACTTTCCAAATTTCAAATATCGTTTTCGAAATCAAATTTGACTTTTCTAAGCCGTCGTAATGACGATTTCAATTCTCACAATTTTCGATTTGCATACCGACTTTCAAAGTTTAAAACAGTTTTCTAACCCGTCGTAATGACGAATTCAATCCTCACGATTTCCAATCTCAAATCATTTGAAGACAAATTTAACCGTTTTCAAATTTCAAATTCAAAATCAAATAATTTGAAAAGAAATTCAGCCGTTTTCAAATTTCAAATCCAAAATCAAATCATTTGAAAACCAATTTAACCGTTTTCAGATGTCAAATCAAAACTCAATCTTTGAAAACAAATTTAACCGTTTTGAAATTTCAAATCCAATTTCAAATCATTTGAAAACAAATCTAACCGTTTTCAAACCCAACTTCAAATCATTTGAAAACAAATCTAACCGTTTTCAAATCCAATTTCAAATCATTTGAAAACAAATTTAACCGTTTTCAAATTTCTAATCCAAAATCAAATCTTTGAAAACAAATCTAACCGTTTTCAAATTTCGAATTCAACTTCAAATCTTTGAAAACAAATTTAACCGTTTTCAGATTTCAAATCCAATTTCAAATCATTTGAAAATAAATTTGACCGTTTTCAAATTTCAAATTCAAAATCAAATCTTTGAAAACAAATTTAACCGTTTTCAAATTTCAAATCCAATTTCAAATCATTTGAAAACAAATTTAAGCGTTTTCAAATTTCAATTCAAAATCAAATCTTTGAAAACAAATCTAACCGTTTTCAAATTTCGAATCCAACTTCAAATCTTTGAGAACAAATTTAACCGTTTTCAAATTTTCAACCCAATTTTAAATCCTTTGAAAACAAATTTAACCGTTTTCATGGCCATTTTGATGACGATTCTAAATTTTTCAATTCTCAATTTTCAAATCCGTGATTCGGAATTTCAAAAACCGTCTTCGGAAACAACACATTGTTTCCAGAGACGTCGTAATCCCAACTTAAAACCGTCTTTTGAAAACAAACCTAAGACAACCCTTTCAACTGGCCGACCTTCTAAAGATCCCTACTCTTCGAAAGCCGTCCATAAAACGACAAATGAATCTTTTTGAAAATTTCTATTTTCGAAAACTTCAGTCCACTTTTCCGATTCAGCCTCGAGTCGATTTCAAGTAAAGTCGTCTAGATAAAGTCGAGTCTTCGCCAAAGTTAGTCCTACCTTGTGGTTTAGGTCGTGTCGCCTAATTGTCGAGGCATATCCAATGGCGTTAGCAGAGTCAAAACCTCTCGGGTATTAAACCCGCATTTCCCCTACATTACGGGTCAAAGGTCAAGTTTGTGTACATGTCTTCCAACGGCGTCACGCCATCAATGCACACCCAAACTAAGTCAGAAGTCGTCTGTCTAGGCAACACTATACCAAAGTCGACACTCGAGTCTAAGTTAAAAGTCGTTCACCAAGAGTTCAAACACAAGAGGTCATTCACGATCTTTAATGAACTCATAACATAGTCACATCGTTGCGTCTTCACGACAAAACTGCCTTTTGTACATATGTGTCGCACTTGCCTTTGTTTGTGCAATCCCTTTACAAGACAAGTTATAACGCCTATCATTATGTCATTAGGAATTCCTTGGGTGCCATCGATCGCCAACCGGAAACTCAAGAAGTTGATCAACCTTCATCCACCATGACTTCTGCTTAAACAAACAACATGGTCCTTCGACTCCTAGCTACCGTGGAAAACTTGAGCACTCGTCTCTCCCACGTTGAAGACAAAATGATAACCGGGAAATTTCCCTCTTCTGATATTGAACAAATGGTTAAGCTCCTTGAAAGCCGGCTACTTGCCAACCACAAAACCAACCCTAGTTGGAGGGCTACCAAAACCACTAAAGCAAATCCCCTGGGAACTCCACCAACTAAAACTAGACGACCTCATAGGTCCTTCCCTGATTTGGGTATGCCTTATGCCACAGCTTTGGAAAGGCTAATCTCTACAGGAAAGCTCAAACCAATTGGTCCAACTCCGTACCCTCTACCAAACAAGCGGGGACGTAGATGGGATGGAAAACTGTTTTGTCAATATCACCAAGGTCGCGGACATGACACTGAAATGTGTCTCCCCCTAAAAGGCGCCATCCTTTATATGATCGAAAAGGGCGAGTTACTATTACCTCCCTCAACAAACAACAAAAACAACCCTCCAGAAAACCCTACTGGACGCATTCAGGAATCTTCCCTAGACTGCTCTCACGTCATCTCTCTTGACGATGAGAAAATTGGCATACAAAGCGCTATAATGATGCTCTCCGTCTCCATCAACAACATATTCTCAAAGTTGCAAGTGGCTATCGATGATTTGAACACTCGGGTAGCTAATTTGGAGAAAAGGTTGGGTAATACCGAAAATGAACCTGACCATCAAGGAAACCAACCCTCCGTTCACCAACCAACAACTGTTAAAAATGAGGAATCATCTGATGGTTCCCACACCTATGAACCCACCAACAAAGAACATGAAATTTCCTCGCCAAATACCCTTTAAAAATGCTAAGCAACATCCCAAAAACTTCCCATTGACAACGACCAAATCCTGCTTCCTCCCAGGATTGACAAAAACAAAAACAAAACTCACAAAAATATCCCAAAAAACACCAATGTGAGAATCATGGAAAACATCAAAGGGTGTTCACGGATCTGGGAATAACATATGGCACCGCTCTGGAGATACTTGCTTCAGAAGGAATGCTCCAACCCATTGGTCCGACTGCGGACCCACCAGAACACAGGAGAGCCCGATTCTGGGATGATAATGCCTATTGCCAATACCATCAAGGCAAGGGCCATGACACCGAATCCTATTTCAAACTAAGAATTCCATTCAAGATATGATTGAAGCTGGCAAAATAATAATTACACCTCTCAGTCAAGACAATCCTCCTGAATGTCTCAAGCCAAATAACAAGGTTGAACGTTCTCAAAGGACATTCACCAAACTCAACACAACCTATGCCGCAACTCTTCAAAAGCTCATGACTGAAAGGAAGCTACAACCAATCGGGCCCACTCCGGACCCGTCTGAAATCAGGAAAACTCGTTTCTGGGACGGTAGTGCCTATTGTCAATATCATCAAGGAAAAGATCATGACACTAAAACATGCTTCAAACTGAAACATGCTATTCAAAACATGATCGACAACCATCAACTGATAGCTTCATCCCTATGCCAACAAAGTGATGAAAGCAACCCTCATGAACATCTCTTTCTGCAAGGAGATGAAAACCTCGTGGACTATTATCCTCATATCATTCCCAACAACGAGGGTGAAGTACTCAAGTGGGGTCAATGCTCAAAACCAGACATTTAAGCCGCGGGATGCTGCGAAAGAGACCTTCGAGAAGGAATATGATGATTAGGAGTCCGTATCTACGATTGAGTCTGAGTTCGAATCCGAGTCTTTGGCTTTTTCATATCTATCCTAGCGTCTATCCTTTTATTCCTGAGTGACAAACTGGGGGCTGTCCCCATGAGTCACACGTATCCATCGAGTCTGTGCTAACATCTTATTTATCTAAATAAAAGCACGATTTCAATCTATCATATATTCTCCCATTTACCATTTCCGGTTGACAACGAGAATTGATTTGAGCATTGATTTAAAACAAACAACATGTTCCAATTCAATGCGAGTACACTCGAGTGACGTCCCGTACCGAGTAATCGAAGGACTCGAAACTCCGTGTCCATTCTCTTTACTTATTCCATGTCTGGCAATAGAAACCTTTCATTAGCACCCGGTCTAGAACGAGCTCTTATAAAAGGGATTCTACGACGAACCTAGATAACAAAACAGAACATCTCCTTGTTCATGGTCAATGACGGAAGGCAAGCCCATTCCCCACAAAAACATCCCATCACAAAGAATCGACCTCTCACCACCACGCACATCCCCGTCTGCACCTTTACCTTCCTCGAATGAAGGACGGTAAAAACCAATATACCCAAAGCAAAACCAAAGCGAAAAGGCCAAAATCAAAGGCCCAAGCCAATAGCCATTCACCCAAAGCCAAAGCGAAAGGCCAAAATCAAAGGCCCAAGCCAATAACCATTCACCCAAAGCCAAAGCAAAAGGCCAAAATCAAAGGCCCAAGCCAATATAAATTCTCCGGAAACCAAAGCGAAAGGCCAAAATCAAAGGCCCAAGCCAATAGCCATTCACCCAAGGTCAAAGCGAAAGGCCAAAATCAAAGGCCCAAGCCAATAGCCATTCACCCGAAGCCAAAGCAAAAGGCCAAAATAAAAGGCCAAGCCAATAGCCATTCACCCCAAGATCAAAGCCAAGGCCAAAATCAAAGGCCCAAGCCAATCGCCAATTCACTAAAAGCAAAAGCCAAAGCCAAAGCCAACTCACCCAATGTCAAGGCCAAGACCCAAGCCAAAATCAAAACAAAACAAGATTGAAACCCTTTTCTCAAAAAGGCCAAAATCCAAAGAAAGCATCCAACACACAAAATCCTGAACAAGTGAGTACAAAATACCAAGTCCAGGATCAACAAGTCCAAAGCCCAAGACCAACGAGTCCAACACACTAAATCCCGGATCAACAAGTTCAAAACACCAAACAAGTCAGTTCAAAACACCAAGTCCAGGACCAACAAGTCCAAAGCCCATGACCAACGTTTTCCCTCCGAACTCCGGGATCAACAAGTACAAAACACAAATACCAAAACTTAATGTCAAAGAGCTAAAATAAGAGCTCAAGTGTGGACAAGGCCCTCGGGAACTACGTCCTCGGGATCCACACTAGGTATAATCGACTCGAGGTTCTTTCGAATCGAATTAAGACAAATTAGAGTCGCCACCAAGTTTTATGGGAACTTGGAACCGTTCAAGTTAACTTTACACCTTTCATCGAAAAGCATAAAGCCAATCGACTACGAGTGATTAAAGATAAAGACTTGTACCCTATATCACTCGATTTGAATGACTCTCGTAATCCAATGGTATTTAGACGGATCCACAAACCATAGATCTTGAGTAAGGGGTGAGGGTACGTGTTAGGAAGCCCATAAGGACACCTAACCCCGCCCGTCAATAACGGCCTCTACTAAGTCAAGTGTCGGATTTCAAACAAGGTCATAGCTACTACGATATATGATATGCAAACATCGTTTTAAAACCCTAACATGTGACAACAATTTCTATGTCGTTTTAGATGCAACTAAACTAACTTTGTCAAAGTTGTAATTTAGCATGTGGGTTGATTGATCTAACAACATGTAAAGCAAACAAACAAGGCTTGATGGGAATGGGGGAGCCGTTGGGATCTACCCTATTACAACCCAGGCATTTCATGCCGACACAACAAGAAATTAAAAATACAACTCAATCTAAATACAATTGCTATATACAAAACCGTACATGACGCATCACACGGCCATTCGGCCTAGGAAAACGTGCACAAAGGGGTGGCCCACGGCTTACATGACTCACGGCCTTGGGTCACTCCTCGTAATGTGTACTTTCACTTAATCTTATCGAATTAGACATAGGGCTACACACCAAAGCATGCATTAGCATAAATCGGGCCATGTTGCTTTAAACAACATGCGATTTACTACGCTCTTACATGCATTGGGGCACAACCATCTAACCAAACAAGACTAAGGTTTTTAAAAGAGGTTTTGACTCGATAAAAGTAAAACTAATTACAAATAAACTACCAAACATGACTCGATAAACAAAGTAATTACAAGATACGAAATAACGAGATAAAGATGAGAAAACAACGAGAAAAGGGACTACAAGGACACGGCCAAACACGGCCTACACGATCTAGCATACCCTAATCCTTAGGTTAGATTCATTAGGTTAGATAGATGATTGCGAAGCGGGATAGGAAACAAGTTAGAAAACGAGTTAGAAACAACGTTGATCGATTGGAAGGATGTCGCGCAAAGGTGTATTCTACACGGCCTAAGGGGTCAAATTAGGTCAAGTTCGCTAATTAAATTAACTCATCGAGTGTTAATAAGAAGGTGCTAATCACGCACTCTTATACTAGCGAGAAATTAGGTGAAAGAGAGAGATGTATTCAATTAAGTTACAGAATTGTTAATTGGTTTTAAAAGCTATGTCGATGTACCCTAAAGTGTCTAATTAGGTTATTAAACTGATCTAATGTCATCTAAACTAGTTATATGTTAACAATCAGAGGTCATACTAACATGTAAATGGTCCAGGGGTAGGTCGAATCACATGAAACAAGAGAGGGGTCAAAAGCGAAGAGCGAAGTTAGAATTCATTTTATTAATGCCCTACCTTGAACACGAGGATATGTAAATGAGTCGGGGGTGTACGACCGACTGATGTAGCGGTTTCTTTCCCATCTCAAGTCAACGCGGGTGTTCATGGTGGTACTTTAACTCATACTCGGACTAAACTAGTTTCATAGTTAATAAGAACAATCGATAAACAAAAACGATAAACAAACAAAAACGAACTATAAAAACAAACATAAAAAAACGAAATAAAAGGGAGAAAGAGGAGGATTTGATGCACCCTCAACCTACATGTATCGTTGACACCGTCTTGGGTCGTAATCGATCGTATATTTTATCTCGAGAGGCCGTCGTCGACGAAGAAACAAAGCAAACAACACGTTTTTTGCAAATCTGGACAGCAACTTTCAAACAGCGATTTCTCTCTCGTTTCACGGTGAAAATTCGATTTAAAAGATGTTTTGAAAACTAGAAAGAGAGGAGAACAGAGATCTTAAAACAACCCCTGCTCGTATTGAGTTATTGGGCACGAAAAACGAGCACAAACAGAACTGGACAGACAGGAAAAGCCGCGAAAACAGAGTGTATAACACTTTGTTTTTTGAGGGAATTCGTGTACTCTCAAGGGCAATTTGGCTCGTAAATCTTTGTCTAATGTGTAGATGGATATTGTATGGTTAATTTGGAACAAGAAACTCGAATTTTGATGGAGGTTTGAAGGGAGAACGAATGGTTTTAAAGAGGACACACAAACTGATTCTCTGTTTGTATGTCGGTTTTGTCTAGGGTTTTTGGGAGGCAATTAGGGTTTGTTTCTGGAGTTTAAAGCTTGTAAGTGAAGGTAGTATGTATGTATAACTTAGAGGAATGAATGTATGGTGAAGGGGGGGTATTTATAAGGAGTTAAGGTAGGGTTTTTAGAGGGGAGAGGCAGACGGGCTCATTCACGCATAGCTGTTGTCCAGCAGCTTTTGTGAGGGTTTGAGAGGGGTTTTCTTGGTGGTTAAGCTAAGGTAATATGGGTAGGATACTAGGGTATGGGTTAGGGTTAATGGGCATGGGTTTTGGTGGTATTTGGAGCGGGTTTTGGGCTCGGGATTTGGCACGCAAAACAGGGGGGCTGCTCGTGTTTTTGTGCGGGCTGTTGGAGGTGATTTGGGGCATGATTTAGGCCGTGGTTATGGGGTTCGAACTGGGGTTGGATGGGTAGAGGCTTAGGTTGTTTAGTGTACTCGAGATTCGTGCCAACTCGTAAAGAAAACGGGCCCAAAAACCGAGCTATAATCGAGCTCTAAAACACGTGTTTAAAACGAGTTCTTTTCGATTTTTAAATCGATTTTTCAAAACGATTAACACATTAAAATAAATGATTTTTCAAATCAAATATAC
This sequence comes from Silene latifolia, assembly GCF_048544455.1. Lineage (NCBI taxonomy): Eukaryota > Viridiplantae > Streptophyta > Magnoliopsida > Caryophyllales > Caryophyllaceae > Silene > Silene latifolia. Next base: position 57,729,924 of record NC_133530.1, on the reverse strand, counting down.
TCACAAAATGATTTTTCAAATCAAAAAATTATTTTATTTTCAATAAAATAAACTTGAGAAAAATAAATTCAAAATAAAGCAATAAAATGAATTCACTTAAAAAAACATTTAATTTAAATATCATTTAAATTAATAAAATACTCCGTCGACAACGCTCATTCTACATCGTAAAACGAACCCAAATAATGACAATGACAACTAATAAATACATGTGTCCTATCATCATCGGGTGTTTGTCGGGTTCTCTATAAATTCCAATATCGACGGATACGGGTATCTACAGAGCCCCCACTTTGACTGAGGCTTGGACAAGGCGAAAGTCAAAGTATACCCCAGTCCCTTTCGACCGAGGATTCCGCGGTCGTTTATAGTCCATTAGACTTGCGTATATAAGCTCGCCAGACCATAAGAAGAGATCATACCGAACTTGGCTGGGATTGACTCTTGCTTTTGTTGTGTCGAATTATCGTCGTTGGTCGTCGACCCATAAAATGCATATATGGTGGATTGAGCCTTATCCTTAGGCGCCTACGTATCCGTTTCTGACGGAATCAAACCCGCGTCGTAGTTCGGCAACTGCTGACACATGCCCAAAGTTTATCATCTGCTGGCACCTGTCCGAAATTCATCATCTGTTGACGCTTGCCCAAAGCTTATCATCTGCTAGCAGGTGCCTAAATGGGACGGGACTTTCCGAGGAGGTTGCCGCCACTTTCATCATTTGCTTTCAGCTACGGAATTCTTCCATTTCATACTCTTGTATTGAATTGAATTCTTGGTGGATGCCATCCTTTACATCTTGATAATGGTCTCGAAGCCTACGGCTTCGAGAGCCCCCCGCTTTGAATGGCTCTAAAGTCGAAGACTTTAGAGCCCCGATGAAGCATATCCTCGCTATATTTGAAACACGAAAAATGTACAAGCAATAATCATCACATAAGCACATTCGGATCATCGATCTTGAAATTGGATTATTTGAAAGATTGGGTCATCGACCCGAAAATTGAATTTGAAAATTTTGAATAATTGGGCCATCGACCCGAAGATTGAACACGTTGAAAATCTTGAATAATTGGGCCATCGACCCGAAGTTCGAAGTTGAAGTGTTGGAATGCTGGGTCGTCGACCTAAAATTAAATTTTGAATGACTGGGTCATCGACCCGAAATTTGAACAAGTTGAAAATTTTGAATAATTGGGCCATCGACCCAAATTTTGAATTTGAAATGAATCCCATGGATGTTGGGCCATCGACCCGAAATTTGAATTTGAAACGAATCATTTTGATTTTGAACTTTGAGATTTGAACCTTGACTTGAAATGTACCACTACTTGGATCATCTATCCATAATTCGCAAAAAGTTTTTGAAATTTCGGAATTCTGAAATATTTGGCATTTTGAAATCGAACCTTGACGGGTGAGCATGAAATACGACTCAGACATTCCGTATGACCCGTAAACAACGTGGGCGTAGCCCGCTACCGTAAAACAAAAAAGGAAAATAAAATCGTAAGTGTGCCCGGGTTTTAATTCAATTATGGACTTGTTGGGGGTAGAAATGTAAATTGGCCGTTCTGGCGCCAAAAGATGGCAAATGGGAATCACAAGGTCGTCGGACTTGAGACACAGATATCGTATGGCATGGGCGTGCTCCCAAGGGCACATGGGAATCAAGATCACTTGGCATTGACAAGGTGGATTAGACTCACGGAGCAACAACGTTGGCTTCGCCCAGACACTAAACACGGACTGATTTTATGAAAGCACTTAGACATCACACATCACTCTTGTTGGGAACATTTTGTCACTCTTCTCCTCGCCTCCTTTCTTTTCAGCGAGTTTTCATCATTTCTTGCCACCGCCTTCTTTCTTTTCAGCGGGCTTTTACTATTTTTCTTCCACGCCTTCTTTCTTTTCAGCGGGTTTTTTCATATTTTCTGTTCCCAACACAAACCCACATCCATGTGACTCAGCATCATTGTCTACACCGTTAGATAAAGCTCATTCCGAGACTTGACACTACTCATCTGAACCTATATCCTTATCCTAGCTTACATCGAGTGCTAAGACCGACTCAAACAAAGGTGGCTTCATTTGGACTTGGTTAAGACCCGTAAGAAACCGACAAGATGACAACTTGATTGATGAGTGGATTGAATCCCTTATTCTGAAGGACTGCCTACGTATTCGCGTGGAGCGAAATCAAATCCGACGTAGTTCGATCATGGTGCATAAACATGGCATTTTGATTGTGTGTACACACTCGAAGGTTTCACCTATGGTATCATGTCGTATCTCATTCTAGCCTGTAAGGTACTGTTAAATCCCGTGTCTAGGGTTGGTACAAAAGGCTGTGGTTCTTTGGGATGTGGAGCTTGGTAAAAATAGGTTGGCAAGGTAAACGATCATTCTGAAGGTTTGTCTTGTGGTGCTAAGGCCAACGGGTTATGGCTTACATCGTAGTTGGAAAAGGTGTCTCGGTTTTGATGAAATCCGAGTGCAAATGGGTTGGAAAACAATGTGGGTTCAAATCTCCATATCCCCGGACCCTAAAGGTCAGGGTGTAATAAAGACAAGCGGAATAATTCTCAAAATTCCCGACTATCCCTTTGTAACTGTCTCAGGAAGGACTTAGAGGGTAAAGAGGTCACTACTTACGCTTTTGGGCTTCGCCCATTGAACTTCAACTATGGGTACTTGACTTGACTTCTGGCTTCCGTAACTTCGACATTCAACCAAAAGCATTCTGCAATAACTTCATCATCTTTTTTTCTTTTTTTCTTTTTTTATTTTTTTCTTTTTCTTTCATCACTTTTCTTTTTTCATTTTTCTTTTCTTTCATCCTTTTTTTTTCATCTTTTCATCTTTTCATTCTTTTTCATCTTTTTTCTCTCTTTGAAAATGATCTTCTATTCATTCTCTTAGTCATAAATGGATACACCTTGAAAACTGGGCTTCGCCAACTAAATTGGGTTAGAACTAACAATTCCTTGTTAGAATGGGTTGGTCTCTTCTCTCTTCGAGAGGGGATGATTCTGTGGGCAAAAGGGTTGCCTTCCGTCATCGATATGGAAAACAAGGAGCTAGTCCGGGTTTGTCCTAGAATCATCTAAAAGCCTGTCATAAGCCTGGTTTTGATGGAGGTTTTCTACCGCCAGGCATGGAATAGGTAAAGGAATCAAACACGGAATCTTATTGTACCTTACGTTTTGAAACGGGACATATTTCTACCCAGGGATGCCTTTGAGTGTGTTGTGCATTTTATCATGTTTCAGAATGATTGAGGATTGGAAACAAGACATATTTGGAAATGAAACTGCAACCTTTTATTGGAATGGAAAAAGCTTAACAGACTCGAAAGAACGATTCCTAGGACACACCCTAGGTCATCGCGGAACAAACGACTCAACTTCAAGAAAAGAAAGTCCTAGACTCGACTCGACTAAGATAAGAAAACAGATCCCGACTCATAATTTTCAAATCTAGTTTTGAGCTTTCCCTTGTTCAGTTGTCAACTTAGATGCTCGACTCTCGTCCTTGATCCCTGTGATGGTTTGCCTCCATCCCGACGTAGTCCTCTGAGGATCTACGCTAGTGATGGAGGTTGGTGAATCGAATTGTCTTTTATTAACTTCGTTAATGAGAGGAATACATTCTAGAGTAAGACTCCCGACTTGAATTTCATTCTTCGGGTTTGGCAAGAATTCAAAGCAATCCACAAATATTTTCCCGATAAACACCCCTTTCAAGTGACATGGGCGGATAAGATGGGAATAATCGACATTGTCTTCGACAGAAACAAAGTTGGCGTGATCGCCAAATGGATTGGTGATGTTATTGGGTTTAACAGTTGGGATCGGGAGTGTCCCATTCTCAATCATGTCTTGGATTTCGTGCTTCAGTCGATAGCACCTTTCAGTATCATGGCCTTTACCTTGATGAAAGGCACAGTAGGCATTTGGTTTATACCATTTACCTTGTTGATCGGGGGAGGGTCCGGAGTTGGACCAATAGGCTTCAGCTTTCCTTGGGCTATGAGCCTTTGGAGAGCGTATGTATAAGTGCATCCGATATCGGTGAATGCCCTAGGTGTTTGGCGCTGCGACTTCTTCGATTGCACTTCTAAGAGATTGATGGCTTAATTAATATGGGTCGTTGCTGGGGCCTTGGCCTTAGACGATGAGGCCCCTTGGTATCCTTTTGGCTTTTCAGCCTCTGCCCTTATGACATCATCTTCTACCTTTATCCCGATTCTTATCAATTCTTTGAAAGAACCAAAATTCTGGTATTTCAGAGCATTACGGTAAACAGGTCGTAAATTCTTTACGAACTTATCTACCATTTCAACTTCATCAGGCTTCTTGGCTAGTTTCACGCTTTCAACGCGCCATCTTGCGAGGAATTCAGTAAAGCCTTCTTTTTCCTTCTGTGTCATTACCTCCAAAGTCCTTATGTTGGTTTGAATCTCGACATTGTCAGCATAGTGCTTACAGAACTCCACCGTAATATCTTCGAAAGTGGGGAAGTTCTTAAGGTCAAGATTATAGAACCACGCCTTCGGGGTGTTCATCCAGAGATTGGGCAAAAATTTCGGAGAGCATGTCAAAGAGGTACTCCCTTCAATGCTAAGTACCCTTTATAGGCCTTAACATGGTGGACTGGATCTTCGGTGCCCTTGAACTTTGGGATGTCAGTGAGTACCATGTTCGTGGGCAACTTATCCCGAACGAGGCATAGGCCCTAGCATTCTCATAGTGGATGTTCTTCCCCCTGGAGAGTTTCGGACGGTCTTCGATGAACTTGAACCGTTTCTCCGGATCGAGTCAGGTGGGGTAGATAGAGGGGAATCTTCACCCAGCTTAGATTCGATTGCATCCATTCGGGTCATCATGAGGTTCACGGCCTCAGTGAGCTTGTTAACAGCATCTTCCATTGCTTGACGTCGGGTTTTTGGCGGCCTTTCTACAAGAAAACCCCGAACCGAGTCAATATTTAAAGTAAGAGCCCCTGCACACTTAAGGACACGACACCAACTCGACTCAAGAAAAGACTCGACTCGAGACTGACTAACCAAAAGGTTCGACTCACGGTTGGATTTAGACCTTGATTCATTTTAGACTCGACAAGACGACATGACTCAAGCTGTCATAGCTCGATTCTAAACTGGACTCGGTGTGACTAAACCCGTGATTGGACCAACATAGTCCTTAGGTTCGAGTGAAACGTCCTAAAGGGCCTAGCTTGGACGTTTCTGTGGACTATCCTAGACAAAAAGGTGGACCAACATGACTCAAAGCCCAAGAGGTGAGCTTGGGTGACCCAACAGGGTCGTGTTCTAGACTCTTGGAACGAAAAAACGCCTGGCCTAACACGGCCATGACCCGGACATGACTCGACGCACTTCATGCTTGGTTAAGGTTCGAGAAATATTTTGGATTGAATTTGAAAAAAACGAAGGATCGATTTGAAAATGAGATTTGAAATGGGCAGCATGCCGGCTATAAAAGCTTATTTTGGCCGAAAATTCTAGTCCTATTTGGGCAGCATTCCGCGTTTTGAAAATCACGCTATTTGAAAGTAAGTTGTTCAAAAGTTCGGTTTTGAAATTGACATGGAAAATTTTGAAAAGACTCGGGAAAACACCTTGCACATTGTCATTCTCATGTTATAAGGATGTATGCTCTTAGACATCTCTAAGTCTCGGCAAGTCTTCTACAAGAAGGTCTATGCCCTCCATCCTTTTGCGGTCTTATAGAGCAAGGGCCTTTAGGTAGAGTACCTAGAAGAGCATCCCCACCATCAAGAACCACGCGAGGCGGAGCGGAAGCAAGCAATGTGCGAGTTCCTGGCATAGTGGGACGTCGCCCCCTACGCATCACAAAGAAACGCTGGGACGGCCAGGGAAAATCCTTAAGGGTTTATGCATGAATCGTAGCACTATGAGTAATGTTTTACTTTCCAATACTTTCTTTTCAAGTTTCACCTCGGAGGAAAAGACCCTAGAAACAAAGTGTAACTAGTCCTCTTTTCCCAGTGAGTCACCAAATCGTGGACAAGGCCCTCGGGAACTGCGTCCTCGGGATCCACACTAGGCATAATCGACTCGAGGTTCTTTCGAATCGAATTAAGACAAATTAGAGTTGCCACCAAGTTTTATGGGAACTTGGAACCGTTCAAGTCAACTTTACACCTTTCATCGAAAAGCATAAAGCCAATCGACTACGAGTGATTAAAGATAAAGACGTGTACCCTATATCACTCGATTTGAATGACTCTCGTAATCCAATGGTATTTAGACGGATCCACAAACCATAGATCTTGAGTAAGGGGTGAGGGTACGTGTTAGGAAGCCCATAAGGACACCTAACCCCGCCCGTCAATAACGGCCTCTACTAAGTCAAGTGTCGGATTTCAAACAAGGTCATAGCTACTACGATATATGATATGCAAACATCGTTTTAAAACCCTAACATGTGACAACAATTTCTATGTCGTTTTAGATGCAACTAAACTAACTTTGTCAAAGTTGTAATTTAGCATGTGGGTTGATTGATCTAACAACATGTAAAGCAAACAAACAAGGCTTGATGGGAATGGGGGAGCCGTTGGGATCTACCCTATTACGACCCAGGCATTTCATGCCGACACAACAAGAAATTAAAAATACAACTCGATCTAAATACAATTGCTATATACAAAACCGTACATGACGCATCACACGGCCATTCGGCCTAGGAAAACGTGCACAAAGGGGTGGCCCACGGCTTACATGACTCACGGCCTTGGGTCACTCCTCGTAATGTGTGCTTTCACTTAATCTTATCGAATTAGACATAGGGCCACACACCAAAGCATGTATTAGCATAAATCGGGCCATGTTGCTTTAAACAACATGCGATTTACTACGCTCTTACATGCATTGGGGCACAACCATCTAACCAAACAAGACTAAGGTTTTTAAAAGAGGTTTTGACTCGATAAAAGTAAAACTAATTACAAACAAACTACCAAACATGACTCGATAAACAAAGTAATTACAAGATACGAAATAACGAGATAAAGATGAGAAAACAACGAGAAAAGGGACTACAAGGACACGGCCAAACACGGCCTACACGATCTAGCATACCCTAATCCTTAGGTTAGATTCATTAGGTTAGATAGATGATTGCGAAGCGGGATAGGAAACAAGTTAGAAAACGAGTTAGAAACAACGTTGATCGATTGGAAGGATGTCGCGCAAAGGTGTATTCTACACGGCCTAAGGGGTCAAATTAGGTCAAGTTCGCTAATTAAATTAACTCATCGAGTGTTAATAAGAAGGTGCTAATCACGCACTCTTATACTAGCGAGAAATTAGGTGAAAGAGAGAGATGTATTCAATTAAGTTACAGAATTGTTAATTGGTTTTAAAAGCTATGTCGATGTACCCTAAAGTGTCTAATTAGGTTATTAAACTGATCTAATGTCATCTAAACTAGTTATATGTTAACAATCAGAGGTCATACTAACATGTAAATGGTCCAGGGGTAGGTCGAATCACACGAAACAAGAGAGGGGTCAAAAGCGAAGAGCGAAGTTAGAATTCGTATTATTAATGCCCTACCTTGAACACGAGGATATGTAAATGAGACGGGGGTGTACGACCGACTGATGTAGCGGTTTCTTTCCCATCTCAAGTCAACGTGGGTGTTCATGGTGGTACTTTAACTCATACTCGGACTAAACTAGTTTCATAGTTAATAAGAACAATCGATAAACAAAAACGATAAACAAACAAAAACGAACTATAAAAACAAACATAAAAAAACGAAATAAAAGGGAGAAAGAGGAGGATTTGATGCACCCTCAACCTACATGTATCGTTGACACCGTCTTGGGTCGTAATCGATCGTAGATTTTATCTCGAGAGGCCGTCGTCGACGAAGAAACAAAGCAAACAACACGTTTTTTGCAAATCTGGACAGCAACTTTCAAACAGCGATTTCTCTCTCGTTTCACGGTGAAAATTCGATTTAAAAGATGTTTTGAAAACTAGAAAGAGAGGAGAACAGAGATCGTAAAACAACCCCTGCTCGTTTTGAGTTATTGGGCACGAAAAACGAGCACAAACAGAACTGGACAGACAGAAAAGCACAAAACAGAGTGTATAACACTGCTTTTTTTGAGGGAATTCGTGTACTCTCAAGGGCAATTTGGCTCGTAAATCTTTGTCTAATGTGTAGATGGATATTGTATGGTTAATTTGGAACAAGAAACTCGAATTTTGATGGAGGTTTGAAGGGAGAACGAATGGTTTTAAAGAGGACACACAAACTGATTCTCTGTTTGTATGTCGGTTTTGTCTAGGGTTTTTGGGAGGCAATTAGGGTTTGTTTCTGGAGTTTAAAGCTTGTAAGTGAAGGTAGTATGTATGTATAACTTAGAGGAATGAATGTATGGTGAAGGGGGGGTATTTATAAGGAGTTAAGGTAGGGTTTTTAGAGGGGAGAGGCAGACGGGCTCATTCACGCATAGCTGCTGTCCAGCAGCTTTTGTGAGGGTTTGAGAGGGGTTTTCTTGGTGGTTAAGCTAAGGTAATATGGGTAGGATACTAGGGTATGGGTTAGGGTTAATGGGCACGGGTTTTGGTGGTATTTGGAGCGGGTTTTGGGCTCGGGATTTGGCACGCAAAACATGGGGGCTGCTCGTGTTTTTGTGCGGGTTGTTGGGGGTGATTTGGGGCATGATTTGGGCCGTGGTTATGGGGTTCGAACTGAGGTTGGATGGGTAGAGGCTTAGGTTGGTTAGTGTACTCGAGATTCGTGCCAACTCGTAAAGAAAACGGGCCCAAAAACCGAGCTATAATCGAGCTCTAAAACACGTCTTTAAAACGAGTTCTTTTCGATTTTTAAATCGATTTTTCAAAATGATTAACACATTAAAATAAATGATTTTTCAAATCAAATATACTCACAAAATGATTTTTCAAATCAAAAAATTATTTTATTTTCAATAAAATAAACTTGAGAAAAATAAATTCAAAATAAAGCAATAAAATGAATTCACTTAAAAAAACATTTAATTTAAATATCATTTAAATTAATAAAATACTCCGTCGACAACGCTCATTCTACATCGTAAAACGAACCCAAATAATGACAATGACAACTAATAAATACATGTGTCCTATCATCATCGGGTGTTTGTCGGGTTCTCTATAAATTCCAATATCGACGGATACGGGTATCTACATCAAGACTCGTCAACTAACACTAAAACCTCAACCAAAACTGCTTCACCCCTAAGTCCTTCTAGAGACTGTTACAGGGAGACCTATCTAGGATCCTGTGGATTCCCCTCAAGATCATAACCAACACTGCTTCACCCCTAAGTCCTTCTAGAGACTGTTACAGGGAGACCTATCTAGGATCCTGGGGATTCCCCTCAAGATCATAACAAACACTGCTTCACCCCTAAGTCCTTCTAGAGACTGCTATAGGGAGACCTATCTAGGCTTCCGAGGATTCCCCTCAAGCTTGTATTATCATACCTTAACCTTTAAGGTCCAGACATGGGATTCTTATCCCAAATTATTTACCAACCATTTCGTGCTCAGACTGTATCAAGCTTGACACCCCATTCCGCACAACATTACAAGCCGTAACCCATCAGCCTAAACACCACAAATACAAGCTCCAGATTTTTATCTGTCAAACAAACCTTTTGTTACAAGGCTCAACATTTCATAATGTCGAAGCCATTTCTACCTTGACCCAGATACGGAGTCTTCAAAAACCATTTCTCCCTGGAACGGGACATGCCCATGTTATTCTTAGAGTCCACTTTTTAGTGTGCTCACATAACAAGAAACATTTTCACAAACTATGCTTCTTCGATTCATGATCAAGAGGAAATTCTCTCCAATCAACTTTCGAGTCACCAAACGGAATTTATTACCGTCGTGACCCTCAACTTACGATTTTTATCTGTCAAACAAACCTTTTATTACCAAGCTCCACATTCCATAATATCGAAGCCTTTTTCACCCTGACCCAGATACGGAGTCCTCGAATGCTTTGCTACCGAGAACGGGACATACCCAATCTACCTTTAGGGTCCACTTTTTAGTGTGCTCACATGATAAGGAACATTTTCACAAATTACACCTCTTCGATTCATGATCAAGGAGGAATTATCTCAAATCAATTTCTCGAATCACCAAACCAAATTTACCGTCGTGACCCTCACACTTTAAGGTCCTAACAACTCGCTTACGCACACACAGCTCAGAACTACGATCTGGTTTGATTTCACTTTACGTGAATACATAGGCAGTCCTTCAAGGACACAACCATACATCTGAAAATTAATTGTCAACACACATTCAGAACTACGATTTGGTTTGATTTCACTTCACGTGAATACGTAGGCAGTCCTTCAAGGACACAACCATACACCTCAAAATCCCTTCAAGGTCCTAATAGTCAGCTTAGGCACACAAACACATTCAGAACTACGATCTGGTTTGATTTCACACCACGTGAATACATAGGTAGTCCTTCAAGGGCACAACCACACCCCCACACACATTCAATTTTCACACCTTCAATCTGCAACCCATTGCACACACACTCAGAACTACGACCTGGTTTAGTTTCGCACACACGCGAATACGTAGGCAGTCCTATTACAAGGGGACAACCGCATACTCCTTTCACAACATTTCTAATTTTCAACCCTCAATAACCAGCTCAGAACTACGATCTGGTTTGATTTCGCAAACACGCAAATACGTAGGCAGTCCCCCAACAAGGACACAACCACGTACCCATTTCAATCTCAACCATCAACATCAATCCTCAAAAGCAGCCTACCCAGCTGTAAAAATTAATCTTATGCCTCTTTACTGGGGGCTTCTTCCTTAAGACGCCACCCATTCCTTACTTTGTCAAAATCCCACCTTCTCACTCTGGGGGCTTCTCTTTCAAGACGCCACCCGTCCTTTGTCCGCAAACATCTTTTGAGTATCAACTATAGTCCAAAATAAAACCACCCATAGCCTGGTGCTCGGTTCGGACAATGACAAGGTCTTGGTTCCGCTCTCCGAATCATCAAAACTCGAGAAGGGATCTCAAACAAGCAAATAAGGGCAAAGATATCTGGAGAAGATAATCAATTCATGTTAACCAGCTGAGCGGACCTTCCAATCTAGGGAACTGATGCATGTTGTCACCCTTTCTTGGCTAGGAGTTGCACTTACATGTGCAAAGTCTGTCAGAGTCACCCCGCGTCGTGTCGATACCAACTTTGTATCACGTTCACGGTCGTCTGCTATGTCAGTCTGTCGGTATGCGTCCGTGTGAGTCAATGTCGCAACGGTCACGTGTCCCCAATCTATCAAATCACAGATCTAAGAATAACAAGATTCAATATTAAGCTTCACAACTTTCGAAAGTTCTATCTCCCCTAGCGTGAGATATTACATGCTAGTTGCTTATATGCTAACTGATCACATGCTTATGTGCTTACGTGCTTATATGCTTGCATTCAACATGCTTGTCTATGAGACTGCGAATTTGTGTGGTCACTAACCATGCAGATAATCTTGAGAAGATAAAGTCACTCCAACAGAGTATTGGGTTTTTCCCAACAAATGTCGACCTATAAAGTCCAAGGGATTTTAGCCCCATCGACTACATGGCTGGCGAGCCTCAGAACGCACCTTCAACATGGCTGGTGATCCTTAAAACGCACTATAACTGGCGAGCCTTACAACGCACCGTAGCTGGCGAGCCTTTGTCCGCAAACAAGACACAACTCGAGAACGTATCCCGAAGATGCCTCGGGCATGACTCCTCCACGCAGCTGGCGAGCCTTTATCCACAAATAAGACACAGCTCAAGGACATATCCCGAAGATGCCTCAGGTATGACTCCTTCTTATGGCTAGCGAGCCTTTATACGTAGTCTAATGGACTTTAAACAACCCGAATAGGAAGTCGACAGACTCTAAAATGTTCCCGACGGCAGGTCCTTGACTCGAATCCTCGAGTCGCCTCGACGTCGCCCTTCCCGACAGCAGGTCCTTGGCTCAAACCCTTTTGAGTCGCCTCGACGTCATAATGGTCTTCAGGTTGTAATCGTCGATTGACCTGGAGGCCGTACTTTGACTTTCACCCTGTCCAAGCCTCAGTCAAAGTGGGGGCTCTGTAGATACCCAGTATCTGCACCTTCTAAAAACCACCCGATGATGATCGGATTGTAACGTGTTTTTTATATGCGTGCGTGAATTGGCTATACACGAGACGGTTTAATGCACTACTCAAATATGAAAAATGATTTCAAAAGTTTGCTAACTTCATTTGCATTGAAATAACACTATTTAGAGTTAAAACCGTCTTCGCACCCAAAACCGACTCAGAAACCCGCCACTCGAGTCAACCTGAGTCAAACCAAGTCAAACTAAATCTCGAATGTCAAAAATAATGCCATGAATGTCTTTATCATGTCATTTCCATTAAAATAACCCTAATTAGAGTCAAAACTGACACCCAGCCAAAAACCGACTCGAAATTCAAATCCTGACTCACACGGGTCAAACCCGAGTCAAAGGCACAAAATACCTACCCCAAGTATCACCCAAGAGGAAGCTTACACGGCTAATCAAACCTCAAAAATCACAAATCACAACCAACAAAACATTGGTTAGAACAAATGGAAAATCCAAATTTGCGAAAAGGACAATACACCCATTTGTATCACAAGGTAGCTCGCGCCTCTTTAGGGATGCCCTTGACCAGCAAGCAAACTTAACCGACTTGCTACCACCCCCATTTCTCTATAAATACCACCCTTAACACACCATAATACTCACGTGAGAGTCCGCCCCCTCTTTCTCCCTTAAACTTCTAGACCCGGCTTCCTAAGTCACAAAATCGACACGTGTTTACGACCTAGCGATCGTAAACACAAGCCTTACACATATTGTTTGGTACCGAAGCCGTGCATTCGATCGACCCATTTGACCAACTCAATTCATCAATCAACATGTTTTAATTAACATATTTTCAAAACAAAATCCTTTTTTAAGGCACTCTTTTAAACTTCTTTGGTCGCGAGTAGTCACAACGAGAAAACCGTCTCTAAAGTCGTCTACGTCGCAAACATCAATACACGTAAGTTTGAGGGTATAAACAACTCATTTATTTCATGTCTTTATTGTTTTCATGAGTTTATATGCATGAACAATGCATAACACGATTCAAATATAGGTTAGACGAGGCAAAACCGAGTTTTGGCTGGAGACAGAAGCCATTTGCTATGCAAAGAGGCTCGCGCCTCTTATTGGTTCTCGGGTCAGACTCAAACGTGTTTGTTCTCGTCTTTCCTCTTTATTTCATTTCTTATTTGTAATCGGTTTTTACCATTTCAAATGTTTCAAATCATTTTTATGACAAACTTTTTAGCCATAAATTATAATCACCCTTGGTTCCATATATCATGACGGTTTAATCCGTGACTCGGTGATATTAATTGGTTAGTTACATTTTAAAGGAAATTCTTTTCTTTTATTTACCATTTTAATTCATTTTTATGTTAAACATGTTTTGAACATTACAAAAATCATCCTTGGTTCTTTATACCATGACGGTTTATTCCGTGACTCGATGATATTATTGGTTAATTACAAATTAAAGGGTATTTTAACCCTCCCACCTTTTATTTTATTTACCATTTTTCTCATTTGTTTACATTTGTAAATATATTAGTGATAATTCATAACCATCCTTGGTTCTTTATATCATGTCGGTTTAATCCGAGTACGATGATTAACTTGACTAATTACAAAAAAATGAACTTAACATGATTAGTTCAAATCAAACATTTTACATTTTTATTTGTAAAATATACTTTTCAAACATGCAAATCCGACAACGAATGTTACTAACACAATAGTAATTATTCCGAGTCATGGAAACAACATTTGCAAATCTTTCATCATAAATACGGTTTTAAATAACCTTTTCAAGAACCAGGACAAGCCCCCTTAGGTCGGCTCATTGCTCGCGCCCCAAGAGGTCGTCTGCTTTCTTGTCTAAAAACCTGGCAGAGCCCTTCCCCTCGCTAATAGGCTCGCGCCCTAATGGGGCTGCCTGGCACTGTTCTGTCTCGTTTTTAGCACTTGTCTAGGACGATCCCGATTACGGTTAATCCGAATACATGACGGATCAGAATGACAAGCTTACGATTTTACACTTTGTCATTTGACACCCTTTTTCAAATAATGGATCGTGTTAAGCATCATAACCCGAACTTGGTAAATGGATGTTTAATTTCCGTTTTCACATGCAAATCAATATAAATCCAACTTTGACACCAATTTCTTGGTACATGCCTAAACAACCGAGCGTGGCTTTCAAAAGACCGCTGCATGTCCACAGATTGGCTTGGCGTGCAGGTGGCCCGTGACTACGGACCGGTAGGTGGCCCAAATCCACAGACCGGCCCGTGGCCCATGTCCACAGTGAGCCGTGGTGGTTGGTACTGTAACACCCCCATTTACCTAAGAGCCTTTAGCAAGACATTCCTAGATAAATAGGACTGTTAACATCTCGGTTTTCCGAGGTAGTGAGTAACAAAGTTCGACAAACCAAAGTACTTTAAAATAAAACTTTATGGATTGCACATCTTTTACAACATGACTAACGAAACTCGGCTTTAAAATTTCAATACAACTCGTAATAACAGAACTAGAAAAGTGATTAAATCATCTACGTAGTCTAGACTTCTAGGTAGACTGGTCAAGTCCTCGCGCATTCCCGTAAGCTCCCCAAGTTAGCTAATCTTTAAGACCTGCAATATCTATCCCCATTTATGGTTCATCACAGGTGTTCACGAATACACAGTCAACCGCGAGGTTAAGTAGGATTACTAAACAACAATAGTAATACGATATCCTGCAACAAGATATAACAAAGGAACACAACCAAATCCGTCACACTTCACACGTCTCAACTTTGTGCCACCCACACGTCACAACCAACGCAACTCAAATCAAATGACACCACAGAGTGTACTGCTCAGGTCCACGGCAAACTCCGAACACCGCCATGCCTGGCCAACCAAAACCGTACAGGACCACGGCTCTTTCACATCCTCGTGCCTGACCGACCAAATAATCTCAAAGCATTGCCATTCCTCTTTCACAATTCCAACCAACAATAGATAGCCAACCAACAATTATAACAATATGATTATGAGACAACAATTATAACAATACGCTCAAGACAATAATTACGAGATTGTGCTCAGGACAATAATTACAACAATAATCATCTTTCAACAATTCACCAGTTACCAATATAGTATAGTTGAGTAGTTAACCTACCTAGCAAGCACTTCCTACAATTAATGCAGTCTACTAAAAATATATTCTTCCACAAACCCGTTCCACAAGCCTGTCACCTATAAATAAATAGTACTTATAATTTACTTATGAATTATCCAAAATATTATTATATTTATTTTAATCAATTGTAATTTATTTACATTAATTATTTTCTCGTGTAAATTAATACGATGTGTAAAACCCATCTTTAATCACTTAAACCCAAATTTCCCAACACCTAAAACATCCCGCCAAAACACCACCGTACCCGACTCCAACCAAGCCCGGCACCCTTCCCTAAACCACCAAAACCCGACTCCATCAGCCACCACCAACACCAACCAACCTAGCAGCCACTACCTTGCACCACGACGCAACCCAAAAACCAGAGACCACCTACAAAACCACCCCCTACAACCCGACTAAACACGCCCTAGATAACCTCACAAAAACCCAACACAAGTAACTCACTCACCACCTTACGCCACTTCACGACAACCAGGGGCCACCACCGCGGTCTCCTTTGACCCATGGTGGTCCCACCACCTGCCACGACGCCATACAAAAACCCACGGCCACCCATAAACGGCACAAGACCCGTAAAAACAACACAACCCGCAACAACCTCCACCCTTGACAGCCACCGTACCAACCACTATAACTCACCACCCCAACACCACCATTAGGACCTCCCCTAGCCGACAAAACCAACCACCCAAGTCCCAAGTCAAGTCGATAGCTACGCAAGGTACAAAATCCGTCTTAAGGTTCACGGCACACCCACCATTAGACGCCAATTCCGCCTCCCACGGTGGTCAACGTCGGTCAACAATGGTCCGACTACAACTACGACGGTCAAAGGCAACTACTAAGGTCATCGACACCGTTCACAGTGGTCCATACGGTGAATAAACGATAACTTAAATCATTAAGACGATATAAACATAAATTACGACGATCTTTACCTTTTATCGCTTATTTGCTCTTTCCGACTCTTAAATCTCCTTCTTCTATTTTTATGAACTATTTCTCAGATTAGTTTTGTATATATAGTCTGGGTTTAGAGAGTCTAAGATACTAATTAGGAAACTATTGCCTTATTTAATTATTGTAGGAATTACTAATATTATTCTTATTCTTATTATTAATTCCCGATACAAATCCCGATCAATCATATGTTAGGCCAATAAAATCGGCCCTCCTACCTATATCACACAGCCCAATGTCTTAATACCAACTAAGTACAATTCCTGACTTGCTTACTTACTTTATTATTTAATTATCGTCTTATATGCAATTACTATTATAAATGTCATTAATTAATTATTTGAATTACATTATTTATTCTCCTAAATATTATTAAATCACAAGGATACAGCCCCCCCCCCCCCCTAAAATTAAGTTCGTCCTGAAGTTCGCCAAGAAATACTATAACAACATTTTATCAACATCTATATGAATGATCATTATCCCAACTTATGATAACACAATGGCCCATGTACTATTATCGCTACACCAACTTATCAATAGATGTCACAACAATAATCCAAAAACATTCTATCCTCCTTAAAATTAACTTCGTCCTCGAAGTTTCAAGATACCAAACAACGACAATAATTAAACCAATTATTATAACCCCACAAGAACATATAACACACATCATAGCATAATACAACTAAATATTTTAACACAATATTAATTGATAAATAATGAATTAACAATTTTCTCGAATTACTTTGAAATAGCAAAATCCACACTGTATAGCATATTCGAACTAATCTTTCTTTAAATTTTAACTACCTTACTTATCTACTGGTGAATACATTGCCGGGGTAAATAACAATCTATAGCAAAAGATACGCATAAAGGTTTAGTTAATCTTTTCTTGCTTTATATAATTCTTAGAAGCCTATTCCCAAAACGAGTCCAGCTATGCCTCCTTGATTCCAGGTTTGGTGTCTTTGTTTGGCCAAGATACCCACATCTTCATCCAGCTCGTAATCTAAGGTTCTCTGTTAACGTGGTTGAAGTCTATTATTATCATTGTCTAATGATCCCATCCACATAGTATTCACTTCTTCTTCCTCATCATCGCTAATCTCTATCACCTCGCAAGCTTCCCACTTCACTTCCTTAAGGAAAATACAAGACTCTCCCTCCGTATCACCATTCCCAAAGGTATGACTGACTTGCTCACGCTTAAGGTTAGTGTTATGGCTATCCGCCCAACATACATAAACTATTCCCAAAGGTATGACAGAATAATATAATAATAATTATTATTACAGGTATCGTGCCTGTCGAGTGACGTGGTTGTTTGGGTGTTTGTGTATTAGACGGGTTGTGTGTTGTTTCTGGGTGGTCGTGGGTTGTAGTGAGAGGTTGTGGCTGGTGGTGGGACCACCGTGGGTTAAGGGAGACCACGGCGGTGGCCACTGGTGGTCATGGGGTGGTGTAAAGAGGTGAGTGTGCGTTGTGTTATTTGTGTCGGGTTTTGAGAGGCTGTTTAGGGCGTGTGTTTGTGGGTTTCTGGTGGCGGTAAGGCTGGTGGTAAGAGGGTGGTTGGGAGCATTGTGGTGAATGCAAGAGGTAGCTGGGTTCGGTGGTGGCCGTGGTGGCTTATGGTGTCGGGATTTGGCGGGTTTTGTGAGGGGGTTGGACACGGTTCTAAACCGTGTATGAGAGGGGTGATTTGGTGTGTTTTGTGACGGGTTTTATATTGAGTTATTCGGGTTTGTTATAATCGGGTTTTTAATATCGTAATCCTCTAATAATAATAATAATAATAATAATAATAATAATAATAATAATAATAATAATAATAATAATAATAATAATAATAATAATAATAATAATAATAATAATAATTTGAATAATAATAATAAATAATAATAGAATGTAATGATTAAGAACTAAAGGAAAAATTATAATATTTATGATAGGTGACAATTTGTGAAGAAATTATAATCGAGTTCGGTTGCTTTAATTATTTGGATCGCTTGAGCTGCATATTTGGAATTGCTTCCAGTTAGGGATAAATCCTACTCAACTGATGTTTGTTAATGTTCGGCAAGTTGGATTATATATATTAAAGTTAAATTGGTCGTATGTTGATAGGTGAATTGTTCATATATTGATATTATCGTATTTGTTGAAAGGGAGACATTATATTGCATCGTGTTGGTTGTTATTAATAATTATGATGAGATGAGTTTAATTGCTATCGTTGAATATGAATGTGGAAATTGTGATAAGCTGTGTTACAGTCAGATGTACGTTGTTGAGGGAGTTTTTACTCTGGGGTAAATGGTAATATGTATGTTGTGAGGGAGGGGTACTATTACATAATGCCGGTACGTTGTTAAGGGAAGGGTGCCAAAGTAATGTGAGCACGTTGTTAAGGGAAGTGTGCTAAGTCATGAAAAGGAGCACGTTGTTAAGCGAGTAGTGCTATGTAAATGGAAATTGGATTTTTGTCCTATGTTCTTGTTGTTTGTATTTATTCCTACTCAACCTCGTGGTTGACTGTGTAATCGTGAACACCTGTGATGAACCATAATGGGGAGCATATTGATACGTACCAAAGATTAACTGACTTGAGAACTTATGGGAATGTTGAGGACTTGGCCAATCTACCAAGAAGTCTAGACCACATAGATTATTTAATCGCTTTATTTATTTCCGCTGCGAGTTGTACTTTAATTTATATTAAGTTCTAGTTGGTTAATTTTTAATAAACATGTAATCGCTAAAGTTTTATTTAAAGTACTTTGGTGAGTTGGACTTTGTTATTCACTACCTCGGAAAACCGAGATGGTAACGCTCTCATTTACTTGCGATGTCTAGCTAAAGACTCCTGAATAAATGAGGGTGTTACAAACGGGGTGGTCAATGACGGTCAGAGGTGAGTCGGGGTTAAGACGGATCAACGGTATTAATTAAATAATATATAAACAAGTTTAAGACGGTATTACCTTACGATCTCGAGGCGGAGGGACAAAATCTCCACTTTCACTTCCTTTTTCTCTCTTCCTCTCATTGTGTGAATTTTTGTGAGATTTTTAGTGGATAAGAGTGATGGGTGGATAAAGGTGGAGTATATAAGGTAGGTGAGTGGAAGTTTCTAGCAACCATTACAATTACTACCAACTCGAGTTAACTGTTATTATTATTATTATTATTATTATTATTATTATTATTATTATTATTATTATTATTATTATTATTATTATTATTATTATTATTATTATTATTGTTATTATATTATTATTATTATTATTATTATTATTTATTTATTATTATTATTATTATTATTATTATTATTATTATTATTATTATTATTATTATTATTATTATTATTATTGTTGTTATTATTATTATTATTATTATTATTATTATTATTATTATTATTATTATTATTATTATTATTATTATTATTATTATTATTATTATTATTATTATTATTATTATTATTATTATTATTATAGGATGCGCGCAACTTTCATTAAAATAAAAATAAGACTTTACATGAAATTGGTGGTGTGGACATGGGCCACGTCTCGGTCTGTGGATTTGGGCCACCTACCGGTCCGTAGTCACGGGCCATCTGCACGCCAAGCCAATCTGTGGACATGCAGCGGTCTTTTGAAAGCCACGCTCGGCGGCGTAAAGGTGCTTTCGACCGAATCGTTTTAGATCGGTCGGTTTCGTCTCGGTAAGGGTCTCAAAACGATTAAAGATGTTCGGAGTCGCCACCAAGCATTTGTGGGATGCCTGGAACCCGTTCGAATTCCACTTTATACCTCGGTCAAATCGAAGCACAAAGCAGCGTTTGACATAGGTACTAAAGATAAGGGAATCGTCCATCTTTAGCATCCTATCTCTAGAATGACTCTCGTACGCCCTGGATAAGGTCGTCCACTATCCAAAGTTTCTGAGTAAGAGGTGAAGGTACGTATTGGGAAGCCCTTTAATCAGACACCCAATCCCGCCCGCGTTTAGCGGCTTCTACTGATCGATCTTGGTTGGTTGAATGCAAAAGTTGATAAAACGGTTTAAATGCATGAATGCGCATCCAATAATTTAAACCTAACATGTGAGAGCTTTCTAAGTCGGTTGATTTAATCCAAGTATCAAGTATAAGATGTCGAGTTGGATTAATGGTTGATTTGCATGCAAGACGAAAATTAAACATCCATTTACCGTATTAGGTTTAGGGTGCATAACATGATCCATTTGTCTTAGTAAGGCATTTTGCAAATATGGTTTTGAATAATCAAATAGTCATCTGATCCGTCCTATATCCGGGTCAACCGGAGTCGGGATCGTCCTGGACTAATGCTGGAAGGGAACAGGTCCTGTACCAGACGGATATATGAGGCGCGAGCCAGCCGGCGGTGTAAGGGGCCTCCCTCTGGTTTTGAAAATGAGAAAAGGAGAGCCTGTTTAGGCACGGGTTAGCCCACGGTTTATGTGCCGTGTTCTGGCCTTTTAGAAAACGTTATAAAACGTGCTGAAAATGGGTATTTGAACCCGGTTTGATTTGAAGGGGTCGTTTAGACCGCATTTGTTGATTTGAAGAATTAGACTCGAATAATCATCATTATTTTGATAATATTCGGTGTCGGGTTCGATTTGACAAACTTGACATGAATAATTTTGAAAATGATTATGGACTAATTGTTTTAAGTCCATTTGAATGTAATTAGTCGGTACTCATCATCGTTCCCGGGTTAAAATCCGACATGGTATGTAGAACCAAGGATGACTTTGTGTTGGTGACTAATATGTTTGTTTGAAAAGTGTAAAGAAATGAAATAAAAGGCTTTAAAGTACCTTTTAAATGTCATTAACCAAATATTATCACCGAAACACGGATTTAACCGTCATGGTATGAGGAACCAAGGATGAAAAATGCTTTATGGTTAAAACATGTGAAATAAAATAACAATGGTTCGAAAATACTTGAAATGGTGAAAACCGATTACAAATATGAAAAATGGATTAAGGGAAATGACGAGAACAAACACGGTTGATCTCTGGTCTGAATACCCCATTTAGGCGCGGGCTAGTATGCGACCTAAGGGGCTTCTGCCTCAGACCAAAAATCAGTTTTGGCTCATTTATTCCATGTTTTGGTTCATGTTATGCATGTTTTAGCATGTTATAGTCATGAAACGAATGAAAACATAATAAAAGAGGATTTTTACACCCTCATACTTACATGTTTGGTTATGGCGAGTGACCGATGTAAGTGTAATAACTCGTTTGATCGGAAAAAACTCGGTTTAAAACCGTTTTGGTAAGTAAAAGAATGTTTTAAAAGTTTAGTGATGGTGTAGTGGTCGAAGTGGTCGGTTAAGTGATTTAATGCACGATGACGGTACCAAACAATGTAAGGCTTGTATTTACAATCGGTAGGTCGTAAATACGCGTCGGGTTGTGACTTAAGAAGTCGAGTCGAGAATTTTAAGGGAGAAAAGAGGGGGCGGACACTCGCGTAAGTCTCAAATAGGTGGCATTTGAGGGGTATTTATAGGAGAATGAGTGGTTGTGTGAGTTTTGAGCGACGTGGCCACTTAGGCTGCTCAAAGAGGCGCGAGCCACATCGCGGGTCTTCGAGTTGTGTTGTCACTTTCACAACAAACGCAATCATGATTTGTTCTATCCTAGGTTTTGTAGTCACATGTTTGGTACTTGACCAACATGAATCCGGGAAAACTTAAGGTAGAAGGTTTGAAATGTTTGGTTTTTTGTGTTTGACTCGGTTTGACTCGTTGTTGGAGTCGGGATTTAAATTTTTGAGTCGGTTTTTGGTCCGGTGTCGGTTTTGACTCTAGTTAGTGTCATTGCGACCCCATCGTCGTGCATTAAACACTCCAGGTATTTTTGAAATGTTTTGAAATATTTTATTTTCGAAATCGTTTTAAGTTTTCCGACGTAAAGTTGTACACAAACTGTCGATCAAACGCCGCGATTCCAAAACATGTTGTAGTCCGATAATCATCGGTGTTTGTTGGAGTCTCAAAGAGATCATCGGGTATCTACGAGCCCCCACTTTGACTGAGGCTTGGACAGGTCAAAAGTCAAAGTAGAGCCCCCAGGTCAATCGAAGATTACAACCTGGAGACCCAAGCGACGTCGAGGCGGCTCGAAAGGATTCGGGCCAAGGACCTGTCGTCGGGAAGGGCGACGCCAAGGTGACTCGAGGGTACGAGTCAAGGACCTGTTTTCGGGAACATTTTAGAGTCTGTCGACTGTCCGTGCGGGTCATTTAAAGTCCATTAGACTACGTACAAAGGCTCGCCAGCCATAGGAAGGAGTCATACCTGAGGCATCTTCGGATATGTCCTTGCGCGTTTGCGGACAAAGGCTCGCCAGCTATGGTAAGAAAATGTACCCGAGGCATTTTTCGGGATGTGTCCTTGGAAGGTTGTGGACAAAGGCTCGCCAGCCATAATAAGGAAATGTACCCGAGGCATCTTCGGGATCTGTCCTTGAATGGTTGCGGACAAAGGCTCGTCAGCCATGATAAGGAAATGTACCCGAGGCATCTTCGGGATCTGTCCATGAATGGTTGTGGACAAAGGCTCGCCAGCCATGGTAAGGAAATGTACCCGAGGCATCTTCGGGATCTGTCCTTGAGTGCTTGCGGACAAAGGCTCGCCAACCATGATAAGGAAATGTACCCGAGGCATCTCTGGGATGTGTCCTTGAGTGCTTGCGGACAAAGGCTGGCCAGCCATGATAAGGAAATGTACCCGAGGCATCTTTGGGATGTGTCCTTGAGTGCTTACGGACAAAGGCTCGCCAGCCATGATAAGGAAATGTACCCGAGGCATCTTCGAGATCTGTCCTTGACTGCTTGCGGACAAAGGCTCGCCAGCCAATGGTACGGTCGGTTAATGGACCACGGGAATAGCCGCGTCGAATGGGCTTGTTTTAAAAGTAGCGAACTCGTGATGCCGCTGTGGGAATAGTGGGTATGGATTTTCACTATCACTGTTTTTGGAATGAGCGGGTTCCGCGAGGAAGCCCCCTGTTGGTATTTGAAGGAATAGTGAATTTTGAATCTTCACCATTCGTCGTTCTTCTTTGAACTTGGAGTGGCGGTTTCGATCGCCGTTCGTTTGAATTTTGAAGGAAAATAGCAAATTTTAAGTCTGCTATTACGTTTGAAGTGACGGTTTATATGCCACCGTTGATGTTTGATGGAAATAGTGAATTTGGAATTTTCACCGTTAATTGAAGTGACGGTTTATGTGCCGCCGTTGACATTTGATGGAAATAGTGAATTTGGAATCTTCGCTATTGATTGAGGTGACGGTTTATGTGCCGCCGTTGACATTTGATGGAAATAGTGAATTTGGAATCATCACTATTGATTGAGGTGACAGTTTATGTGCCGCTGTTGACATGCGTGGTGAAAATAGTGGAGTTCGAATTCCAACTATTATTTTGTAAATGACGGTTTTAATTGTCGTCGTTTAAAATTTGGAGAAATAGCGGTTTTTGCATTTTCGCTATTTATTTCTGAAATTGGAGGGGAAATAGTGAATTTGATTTCACTATTATTTTTGGAATTGGCGGTTTTGATCGCCGTTTGCTTTGAAAATCTTTGAAAATAGCGAATTTAAATTTTCACTATTCGACTGGAGGGACGGTTTATGTGCCGTCGTTTAAAGCTTTCGAAAATAGTGAATTTGAATTTTCACTATTTGTTTTTGTTTGTGAGAAAATGACGACCTTTAATATCGTCGAATGAAAATTCGAAGTTTGTTATGTGGAAATGGGGCTAAAGCCCAAAATTCGCTGAAAAAGCAAGGGACGTCTGATTGAGGCGCGAACCACCTGGCGAACCAAAGGGGATTCCCTATTTTTCTGTAAAAGACGCGAGGTCAGGCCGCATATCATTCACTTCGTCTTCTTCCTTTCGACACAAAAACCCGCAAAATCGCCATTTGAAGGACCTTTGCTAGCTTTCACTTGTGCCATCATCAACAATGTCATCTCAAGGTAAGTATTTCCTCTTGAATCCATTCAAATTTGTTGGTCTTTAGATTGATTGAATTAGGGCGAATTTTACCCTAGAAAATCGAATTGGGCGTTTTTGATTGAGCCCATTTCGAGTGAAATTGATGTTTGCATTAGGTTAGAAACCTGTTTAGGAGTATAGGGGTGCTTTTAGTTTGCATTTTGGTCCCCGTTCCCGCTCCCTATGCTCGAAAAACGTGAGTGAGGCGAGAAACCGTCTCATTTCACAATGCCAAGTTTATTTGCTTGGGTAGTGGGTCCCACTAGGTTGCCTTTTAGTTGGGAAAACCCGTATTTGCCATTTATGGACCTTCGTTGGATATTTGTGGGCAAAATTCGATTTTTGCCCTTTGCGACGGTCTTACGTCTGACGAAATAAGCGCCTGTTTGGGCTTGAATTGAGTCAGTTTGCCTTGAAATGGACCGTATTGGTAATTTAGGTCACCTTGAGGCGTGATAAAATCATGTTTGCCTTTTTGCGGTCGTTTTTGAATTTTGACCGGTTTGGGCTCAAATTAGCGTATGAATTGCCTTTTTGAGCCGTGGAAAAATACCCCATTGTGTCGGGAATGTATTTTGGTTTGTAGGCGGACCCCGTATGGGTCTTGAAATGCCGTTTTTGTGATTTTGACTCGTCTTTTGCTTGAAAAGAGGGGCGAGTCGTTTTTGTTTGTTTGTTGTGAATGGTTTTGTTTGGTTTGATTTTGGGCGGGATTGCCTTTGTTTTGTATTGCAGGTTGTTTTTTTTTTGTTTTTGGATTTATCCATTTCATGCCGTTGTAATGCCGAAATTCCGGCTGACGTTTTCTGTTTGTTGGAGAGTGTTCGGGGCAGGCCGAGTTCATGGCTGCGACTCTTGAGGAGTTGTTCGGGACGGGCCCGGTTAGCACGCCCGCCGTGGTTGTGGAGGACGCCACTGAGGAGGAGAGACCTCCTGAGCATACTGTTGGGGCCTCAGCGGCCGTCGAGGAGCGTGAGGAGCCCGTTGTTGGGGCTGCTAGTACTGAGAGAGCTCAGACTGGGGCTGAGGCGAGTACCTCCAGGAGGAGGGTTTCTACGAGGGAACGTCGTCCTCGGGGGACCAGACGGTCGTTACGGGATGTCAACAAGGTCGTTGAGTTGGGTCCTACCCACCACGTCGAGTCTCGCGGCCATAAGAGACGGAGAGTGGAGACAGTCGAGGACGATGCAGACGTCGCTAGTTGGAGAGGCAGGCGAGTTACGGCCCCGCGGGGGTTGCTTTTACGGGCGGCGCCTGAGTGGGCCGAGGGTTTTGACGGTAGCCAGTTGTTGCTTCGACTGGACCGACACCTTTCCTACCGTGCTCACGAGGGCATGGTGAGTTGTGTTCGCCGATTGAATTTTGTCATTTTTGAAATATCGGGCCTAAATAGGCATTCTGACGTTGTCTGTTTTTGATTTCAGTAGATTGGCACCATGAGGACTTTCTCGGGCTTTTCTACCGCTTGGGTCTCTACGACGTTCTCCGAGCCGGGTCGAGGGCTTTGATAGAGAGGTCGGCTTTTGGGCCGTTGGTGGCCGCTTGGCGGGACATTCACAGGTCTTCGATCAGGGCGAACCTGTGATTGATCCGCGCTATGTTGGATCGGTATTGGGACACGACGTCGTCGTTCCACATGGAGTTTGGGGAGGTCGGCGTGACTTTAGAGGACTTCGCCATGGTATCCGGCCTTCCTTGTGGCGAGTTGCCCATTGAGTTTACCGAGACGCCGGAGAGAGTGTCCTCTCCTGCGGTCACTGCTTTGATAGGTACTGCTTTGCCGGAGCCTTCCGACGCCACTCCGTACTTGATTGCGAGCTCGTACGTGAAGGACCACTTCACTGAGAGGGTGGCAGGTGTTGCTCCGGCGCCGTTGGCGAGCCCGGAGGCAGAGGTTGAGGCCGACGCGAAGGAGGCGCGGCTGTGGTTGTGGTACTTCTTGGGTGCCACGTACATTGGTGACAAGGGTGAGCGCTTGTCGACCAAGGTGCTTCCTCTCCTCACCGACCTTGACACTTTGGGTCGGTTTGACTGGGTTACGCCGACTTTGGCGAGTTTCACCCGGTACTTGCACGCGGCGGTGCATCCGGAGACAGTGGGAGCGGGTAGTGCTTTTGCCTTAGTTGGTCCCGGCCTCATCTTTGAGGTACGAGTTTTTTGTGGTAGTTTTTTTTTTAGTTTGATTTTGATTTTGACTTTGGCAATTTTTGAGAAATTGGCTGATTTGTGTTTGCTGTGTTTGATTGCAGGCTTGGTTGTATGCTTACTTCACTCCTCTGCGTCCGGGGACTACAGACGATGTTCCCTCGGCTTACCCTGCTGTGTGGGGTTGGACGGTGGCTCGGAAGAAGTCGACTAAGTCGACTTACAAGGACTGCAGGCGTCGCGTGAACAAGCTTCGGGTTGCTGATGTAAGTTTCCGCTTTCTTTCCCCTCTCCTTTATAGAAATAGATAGAGATAGGATGATTAGGTAGCTCATGAAGCCCCCCAGTCAGCTGAATAGCTTTGTTTTGAGTGTAGTTTGTTGGGCGGCCTTGGGAGTACTACACGGGTGTACCGGCTGTGCCATCAGGGAGCGTTTGCTGCCTCGCAGCTCCCTGCGTCTGTACTTGGAGACGGCGATTGAGCCGGTTTGGTGCTTGGGCGAGCGTCTAGTTCGCCAGTGCTTTACCGAGACCTTCGTTGTGCCGGTTGACCCGCCTAGGGTGTTGTTCCAGGAGTCGACCCCTGACGAGGTTGAGGAGCACCTTCACGGTCGGGGAGGTGAGGAGCTGTTGTTGCGGGACGTTGACTACGACACCTTCCGGTTGTCGAGGCTTGCTTGGTACCCGATCGAGGTATATTTTCCTCTGTTTTTTTGTTTCCATTGCCTCTCTTAATAGGAGGGTTTGTCATTTTTGATGTGGATCCACATGATAGGGAGTCGACCCGCTGATGAGGACTCAGACCCTAGCTTTCCCGACGGAGACCACTTTTCAGGGGCCGGGCGGCGAGGAGCTTCAGTTGCGTTTACCGGAGCCCGCGGCGGCCGAGGTGACCGATGCCGGCATGGAGTGGAGGTTGATTGTTCTGAGGGTGAGTTCCTGACTTGAACACTTTCTCCGATTATACTTTGCCTTACATTGTATTGAAGGACATTTTTGTTTTTTAGGTGACAACTGTTAGTCACAAGAACTTGTGGCAGATGGCTAACCGCTGGAGGGCGCTTGCTGGTGACCTGGCTACGAGGGAGGCTCGACTTTCTCAGCTACGTTTTGTGTGCTATTTTTGTGTATTTGGTGTTGTATTTCACGTTTTTAGATCTTGAGGATCTGTTATTGTATTTCTCAGCTTGCTCGGGTCCGTGCTGAGTTGGAGGCAGCTAGGTCGATGATCGAGGCCCAGGGGTTGGGGATCACTCGCCGGGACCAGGACTTGAGGCGTCGTGAGGACGAGCTGCGGAGTCGAGACGCGGAGATTGCCTCCCTCAGGGCTCAGTTGGCTGCGGCGCAGGAGCTTCGCGTCGTGATGGAGAAGGAGACGCTGGAGAGTTCTCCGGAGAGGGAGCCTGAGCAGGTGGTGGTGTATACGTTAGCGGCGACCTCTAGTGAGACCAGGACTGGTCCGACGGAAGACGTCGAGTAGTTTTGTAGCTTGTCCGTGTCTTGGACTCTTTGTCTGTACATATTTACATTTTGCGTGAGGCAGTTTGTATATATGTGTTTTTGGATTGTGGTTTATTTTGTGATTTTTGGCTTTTTTGTGTTGTGTTTCGGAGGAGCGTTGTCGGTTGCTGATTCTCCATTTGATGCTTGCACCAGTTCCTGCATCGTTAGTGTAGAAAACAGGCAACAGATAGCACATATACATAAACGCAAACACGTAGAAGCATTTGATTGAAAACACGTAAAGCATTTGATTGAAAACACGTAAAGCATTTGATTGAAAAATCAAAATTAACCAAGATGACTTGAAGTTAAAATTGAAATTTTGAAATGAATTTTGAAAATTCCGTGACAAATCGTTACGTTCGGAATTCAAAAGGAAATGATTTGAAAATTTGAGCAATTAAATCATTGTGAATTAAATTGCATCGAAATTATTGAAATTGACTCGAAAAATTCAAACTCAAACCGTCAGGAAAGATTTTTAGAAAAGGATTTTTGCGAGTACATTTGCTTTTTGAGGTCAAGACTCGAATTTGTGAGTGCTTGAATTTTTGAGGAAAATTGATGTCGTGTTATCAATTTCCGATTTTGATTTTTGCCAGAAAATTGCGAAAAAGCGAAAATTTTTTGGAATTTCGACTGACGTGGAAACGATCCATCGCGGATCGGGGCGACTAGCCCTTCTCCCCTTAAAAAAAGAAAGAAAAATCCGTATGTTTAAAGCTGCGTCATGGAAACCGTGTCGGATTTCGTAAAACGCAAAAACAAGGAAATGTGAGTGTGAGGAAACACAAAATGTGCCGGATTATACCGAAGAGGCGCGAGCTTCCTGGCGGGAGGTTTGAGGTGTCAGGAGAAAACACATGTTGAAAGAGACAAGTCAACAGCGGGAATCCTGGAGAAGCCTCAAAGAGGCGCGAGCAGCCTGGCGATGGAAGCCGGCTCTCCCCTTTTTCTGAAAAAATGCGCTGATCATTTTGTATAAATAGGGACGTTTGTGCTTCATTGTTTCATCATCCAAAACACAAAATAATCTCTACAAAACCTCTTCTTCTTCCACAAAAATATTTCGTGGATGCTTTTGAGAATGCTTTGCGACAATGGTGTCGGGATTTGTCGCCTCCCGAAAAGTATCAACTCGCTTGCATGGGAGTTGGTCAATTGTTGGTGCTTCGTCAAGTCAACGTGCAACCTTCGTTTCTTGAAGCATGTTCTCGGTTTTGGGATTCGAAACATCATGTTTTCGTTTTCCCGAAAGGTGAGCTTTGTCCTCTTGCCGAAGAAGTTGGAGCCATTGGTGAGTGGCCGGGTTGTGTTCCAGTGCTTCCTCCGATTCGGTTGTGCTACAAGGAGAAATTCCGCTCCATGTTGGGCTTATCAACAAGCCAAATCAACTTTCTTCTTGCTCCACATGGTGTGGATATGTTGGCTCTTATCAACATCTTTTCAAACCGATTAGATGCTAATGTCTCGGAGGTGGCTAGGAGAAAGGCTCTTGCTTTTTACCTCGTCCATGTGTACCTCTTTGTTGATGTCTTGGAGAAGGAGGGGCCAAGATGCCATGGTAGCATGACTCTTATTCACGTGATTGAGCAAATGGAGCATGGTAGAAATCCATCATGGTTGGTGCTTGGATAGATTTTCCAAGCTTTGGACAAGGAAGGCTCTTGTGGGGAAGCTCCGTCTTTTGGATCCCCAAGGATCCTCCAAGTGTGGCTATTGGAGAGGCTAAGGTATGTAGAGCCTCCGGTTGATCCTTCTTCTTACTCCTTCCGTCACCTTACTATGAGGAAGAAGTTGTACCCGGATAGTTTTGCTTCTACCGAGGCCTATTGGGCCGCAAGATTGGCGGAGGAGGGTGGTCCTCATATCCGGTGGGTGGTGCCGTGGTGGCACTTGAGGTCCTTCACGGGGTTGCCCGCTTCGGGTGCTAGTCCTCGTTCTTTGATGGTGGTGGTTTGAAGGTTGTTTCCTTCATTTATCCCGAAAGGCTCATGAGGCAAATGGGGCGTCAACAAAAGGTGCCCGCTCAAGATACTCTTGTCCAAGAGAATGTTTTCCGGAACTCCGAGCTCGTGGAGTTCTTTGAAAGGTGGTGGGCCACTCGGCCACTTTGGGAGGTGCCAAACCCCGTTGTCACGACATGGGTGACTCCCGCTTATGTCAAGTGGTCACGAGCTCCGTCCTTGGAAGAGAGATCCAAATTTCGTAAGGACGAGGTTGTCGACTTGAAGTACCGAGAGGTTGGCAAGGCCAACCGTGCCTTCTTTGAGGAGTATGTTGATGGAGCCACTTCCGATGTGATGAGACCACCGAAGAGGAGGAGTTTTGGTCCCAAGAATATGGCGGGCCGTGCATTGGCTCGTCTTGGATCGAATATGGGGTCTTGTGCTAGACCAGAGGCCATCGCCGTCTTAGATCCGTTTAGGATCCGTTCCGAGGAAGAAGTCCATGTTAGGCGGGCCAGCAAGAAGAACAAGGGGAAGATGTACCCCGAGGGAAAAGGCAAGGGTAGAATGGAAGAGTGAAAACCTCCATTACCCATTTTATTATTATGTTGTATTATCGTTGTGAGTTTTTATTATGTTGTACTAGCTAGTTGTTGTATGTTTTGTGCTAGTTTTATTATGTGAGGTGTTGTAGTTGACACCTTAGCCTCGACAAGTTGTAAACTCGTCGAGCTTTATTTGTTGTTGAAATTGTAATCCCTCCCGTTATTAATTAAATAAGAGGATTGCTCGTGTCGAAAATTGTGAACACTTGTTTCTTCCATCCATTTTGTAAAGGCAATTCGATTTGAATCGTCCTAAACAATTGCACTTGGGAAAGTGGTATTTTGCGGAAAGGGAGAAAGGCTCATTTTTGTATTTTGTGGGAAAGGGAATGTTTTTCCCTTTCTTTTTTTTGGAAGTTGATGTGGGTGATGTTTTTTTTATTGTGGGAATGGTTGTATCCTTC
The DNA here is from genome assembly GCF_048544455.1 of Silene latifolia. Lineage (NCBI taxonomy): Eukaryota > Viridiplantae > Streptophyta > Magnoliopsida > Caryophyllales > Caryophyllaceae > Silene > Silene latifolia. The sequence continues at coordinate 57,698,915 of NC_133530.1, read as the reverse complement.
TCGTGAAAGAAAGGACTGCCTACGTATTCACCTGAAGAGGTGAAATCAAACCATGATCGTATTTCGGGATGTTTTGTGAATTTGAATTGGGTTTTGTGGTTGTATCCCTCATGCATAAGAGGGACTGCCTACGTATCCACCTGAAGAGGTGAAATCAAACCAAGCTCGTAGTTCAGGGGTTTTTTTTGTTCTAGTGTAAATGGACGTTGCCTTTGACATATCAAAGGACATTCGAAACGGGCAAGGTGCCGCAGCTTAGACTCGATAAAACATGCAATTTCAAATCAGAACACGTTGAGGAACTTGACTTGAAAAGGGTTGAGGTCGTTGCTAGTTGTAAAAACTTGGCTAGGTCGTTGGTTGCTAGGGTTCAAGGGTAGTACTTCTTGAGTTGATCTAGGTTGGTCAGGTTTGTAAAGTCCTCCCCATCTATGTCACTCAGTCTCACTGCACCCCCCGAAAGTATTTTCTTGACCAGGTATGGCCCGACCCAGTTGGGTTTGAATTTTCCCCTCGGATCGACGGGTAATGGTGCTCGAACTGACTTGAGGACCAAGTCGCCCTCCTGGATATTTCTGGGTTTGACCTTCTTGTTGAATGCCCGTTGTATACGTCGTTGGTATAGCTGGACGGTGTGCAAGGCGTTGAGTCGTCGTTCGTCTAGGAGAGTGAGTTGTTCGTACCTTCGACGGGTCCATTCCGCCTCAGGGACTTGACTCTCCAGTAGGATGTGTAGAAAAGGGACCTCTAACTCTACCGGTTGAACCGCCCCCATGCCATATGCTAGGTAGAAGGGTGTGGTGCCTGTCGGTGTTCGAATGGAGGTTCAGTATCCCCAGAGCGCGAATGGGAGCTTGCTCGGCCAATCGCAGTAGTTGTCTTGCATTTTCTTGATAATGGTGACAAGAGTTTTGTTCGCCGCCTCCACCGCTCCGTTAGTTTGGGGACGGTAGGGGGATGATCAATGTCGTTTGATCTTGTATTTTTCCAGAAAATCTTGAGTTTCCGCCCGGAAGTGAGAGCCTTGATCGCTGATGATTTCATGGGGTACCCCGTATCGGCAGATGATGTTGTTTTGAATGAACTTGGCCACTTGTTTGGCGGTCAAGACTGCATATGACTATGCTTCTACCCATTTGGTAAAGTAGTCGATGGCGACGAGGACGAAGCAATGCCCCTTGGTGCCTACCGGGTTGACTTTCCCGATGATGTCGATGCCCCAGGTTGAGAAAAGCCAGGGTGATGTCATGGTGTATAAAAGGGATGGTGGTATGTGTTATATGTTGGCGAAGATTTGGCAATTGTGGCAATGTTTGACGTAGTTACGGCAATCGGCTTCCATGGTGGTCCAGTAGTAACCTAGCCGCATGATTTTCCGTGTAAGCATCATTGCACTCATGTGAGGGACACATTCTTCATCGTGAACCTCTCCCATGACTTTTTTGGCTTTGTGATGGTCAATGCAAAGGAGGAGGATTCCTTGGGGTGTTCTTTTGTAGAGTTGATTTTGGTTTATCACAAATTGTGATGCAAGTAAACGGATGGCTCTTTGTCCTCTTTGGTCAGAGTTGGGAGGGAATTCGTTTTTGGTTTTGTAATTGAGGATGGCTTGGTACCAAGGTTAATCATGGCTTTCCTCGTCGTCGATAATGGCACAAATGTGAGCTGGCTCGCTCCTTCTTTCGACACATAGGGGCATTGATGTCATGTCGTCAGGTATGTTGACGAGCGCGGCAAGTTTTGCCAGGGCATTAGCAAATTGATTTTCCTTTCGTGGCAAGTGGAAGTAGTCGACTTGGTCGAAGAACTCGGCCTCTTGATTGATCTTTGCTCGGTAGGGAGCTAAGCTGTCAGATCGGATTTTCCATGATCCGGACACCTAATTGATGATTAGTGAGGAATCGTCGTCTCTTGATGCCAAGTGTGATGGCTGCTTGTAGGCCGATGAGGGCATACTTCATATTCAACGGCATTGTTGGTGACGGCAAAGTCCAGCTTGACCGAGATCGAAACGTGTTCTCCCTCTGGTGATATTAGAAGGATTCCTACCCCGAAGCCTCTCAGATTAGATGCACCATCAAAGTATAGGTCCCATGCGTCGGAGTCGGCATAAAGGATGTCTTCGTCTGGAAGTGACCATGTGTCGGTCGTTGGATCCTCGTTGACGGGATTTTCTGCTAGGAAATCGGCGACTGCTCTTCCCTTAATAACCTTGAGGGGTACGAATTTGAGATCAAACTCGGACAGCATGAGTTTCCACCTAGACAGCCTTCCGTTTAGTACGGGTTTTTCAAAGATATATTTAACCGGGTCCATCTTGGAGTAGATGTGGACCGAGTAGCTGAGCATGTAATGCCGCAGCTTCTTTGACCATACTAGGGCAAGGCATGTCTTTTCTAGTTGGGTATACCTTGTCTCGTACTCAATGAACTTTTTGCTGATGTAGTAGATGGCTCGCTCTTCGTTGCCAACTGTTTGTGCTAGCATTGCTCCCATGGTCGTGTTGTTGTAATGATCGGGTATAGGGGATAGAGGAATCCCCGGTTGAGGTGGCATGAGGATAGAAGGTTTGGATAGGATTTCCTTTATCCTGTCGAAGGCTTTCTGACAGTCGTCGTCCCAATCGGTGTGATCGGAGGCACGAAGCTTCTTGAATATTGGTTCACAGATCATAGTGAGCTTGACAATGAACCGACTGATGTATTGGACCTGACCGAGAAATCCCCGAATCTCCTTCTCGTTCCTAGGCCGAGGCATTTGTTGAAGGGCTTTGATTTTGGTTGGATCAATCTCAATGCCTCTTTTGCTGACGACATGTCCCAAGAGTTTTCCGGAGGTGACCCCGAATGCACACTTCTGAGAATTTAGTCTCATGTTATATTTCCGCAGACGAGCGAAGAATTTTCGGAGGGCACTGATGTGGCCGTCCCATTCTTTCGATTTGACGATCATGTCATCGAGATATACCTCTACCTCCTTGTGCATCATATCATGTAGGAGAGTGGTAGCGGTTCTCTGATAGGTTGCTCCGGCGTTGATGAGGCCGAAAGGCATGACCGTGTAGCAATATGTACCCCACTGGTAGTAAAACGCAGTTTTTTGCATGTCTTCCTCAGCCATTTTAATCTGGTTGTACCCAAAGATACCCGTCCATGAATGATAGGAGAGCATGTTCGGCAGTGTTGTCCACCAGAATGTCAACATGTGGCAAAGGGAAGTCGTCTTTTGGACTTGCCTTGTTCAGATCCCTGAAGTCGACGCAAACCCGAATTCTTCCGTCTTTCTTTGGTACCGGCACAATGTTGGCCACCCAATCCGAGTATTCGGACACTTTGATGAACCCCGCTTTGAACTGCTTGTCCACTTCTTCCTTGATTTTTAGGGCCCATTCAGGACGCATCCGGCGTAGCTTCTGTTTCATAGGTTTAGCCCCGGTTTTAACGGGTATCCGGTCCTCTGCAATTTCTCTGTCAATCCCAGGCATATCTCTGTAAGACCAGGCGAACACGTCCTTGTATTCGTGGAGGAGGTCAATGAACTGTTGTCTTTCCAAGGGGTCCAGGGTTGTCCCTATCCTAAGTTCTTTAGGTGTATTGTCGGTTCCTACGTTAATAGGTTCGGTTTCCTCAATGATGGGGGTTCTGGTTTCCCGTTTGTCAAGTTCTTTGGCTAAGTGAGGTGGGTAGTCACTCAAGTCAAATTCCTCATAGTCATTCAGAATTGCATTGCAGTTAAATTGAGACGAGTCATAAGCAAACTTAGCGTTCATTAAGTTGACACGAGCAAAAAGCTCGGAAAGGAAGACATCTCGTGGTCAATCAGAGGCGACACAACAGAGGAAGTGGCCCCTGGAACAGGCTCCAGGTTGTCACCTTTCATGGGAGTGGGAGTGACCCTAGTAGACTCAGCCTCTGAATCAGCCACGACTTTGTGATAAGTGGGAAGGGGACCTTGACTGGGACATCAGGAGTGTTAGGAGCTATGACAGACTCCGACTCCGACTCAGACTCAGACTCAGATCCTTCTTCACTTCCCTCCTTGAACATAGGGCCTTCTCCAGTTGTTATCTTGAGAATGCGGCCTTGGCGATCGGTCCACTTGATGGTTTTCCTCCAGCCCTGGGTGGCTTTCTCCGGTCGAAGATCGGAGATCAAGGCGGTTGGATCAAATTGATTGTCTTTCAGGGCGATGTTGATGATGTCCTCATAGTCGAGGTGTTTGACGTTATCTTCCCCAAAGAGGAGTGTGACAGCTTGTCCGTCAAGGCATGGTGACGGCTTGGACTCAGTTGATGCAGCTTCGATGTTGTCAGGGATAAAGTAGCAGTCTTGGAAGACTTCCACTCCCGGGTACCTAGCCTTCGCCACAGAGTCATAGATTGGTTCCGGAAAACCGTGGTAGAGCTCGGACTCTCCCTCGGGGACAAAGTATCCGTTGAGAGCCAGGTGGTAGGGACGGAGGATAACCCCGTGCTTCTTGCGTTTTCAGACTAGGAGGTTCATCTCCTGGATATCTTTGTCAGTAGGTTCGTACCCCAGCCCAAAAGGAATGTTGGGGACCTTAGCCTGCTTCAAGGGAGGCAATGGGTCCTTTAGCGGATTGAGCGGCAAACCCGGGAAGTAACCCTGACGCATCATGATACGGTTGACCGTGAGGTTGGTGAACGGGTCACAATCAAAGGTCGTCAACTTATCAGTTATGGCGTTTACGGCTTGGGAACCCCACATTTCATTGTCGTCCTCCTCAATGACTTGGGAGGCTATCCCCCTTCTCATAACTGCTTTGATTGGGGAAACGAGAATCGTGATCGTTTTCCCGTTGAAGGGGACCCTAATCTTCTGGTGGAGAGTTGATGTGACCGCCTTGACGGCGTGAATCCAGGGACGTCCCAGGAGCATGTTGAAGGACGCGTCGATGTCGACCACTTGAAAACTGGTTTGTCTTTCTAATGGTCCGGTCGCGACGGTCAAAGTGACTAGCCCAGCGACCTTGCGAGGAGTGCCGTCGTAGGCGCGTACTCCTTGATTCGTTGGGATCAAATCAGATTCCTTGACACCCAGCCTGTGGGCAGTTTTGAGAGGAATGACATTCACAGCGGAACCGTCATCCTCGAGGACCATGGGTATATGTTTCTGGAGGCATTGTACGGTGATGTACAGGGCCATGTTATGATTGGCTCCGAACGGAGGGATGTCCTCGTCGGAGAAGACGACCGGGTTACTCAGATCAGGGGCGTCTCTCGTCATATCCGCCACTATTTCTTCTGGGGAAGAGGTGGAGGGCACGGTTAATTTACCCAAGGCCTGCAGCAAGGCCTGTCGATGCTCAAAAGATGTTGCGATCAGTTGCCAAATTGAGATTTCGACTTTTGCTTTCTGGAGCTGTTTCAGGATCGAGTTCTCGGGGGCCCTTGGTTGAGTGTCCACCTCTGGGAAGATTTGGTCATTCGTTGTTGGAACGACCGTTGGGTTGTTTGGATTTTGATAGGGACGTCCGGACCGGGTGAGATGTCCGATTTCTTTCGCCCGCTTCTCCTTCCCTGGGAGGATATAGACATCCTCAACATCATCCCTCCATATGCCATTAATTTCAGAGTCTCGAGGATACCTTGGAGGAGTAATCCTCGGCGGGTAGTTCTTGTGGGGAATATTTTTGTTAGGGCGATTTTTGTGGGGGTAGTTATTTTGAGGGTAGTTATTTTAAGGGTGATTATTTTGAAGGTGATTTTCGTGAGGTCTATGCCAGAATTGTCGCGGGAGCAATCCATCCTGGGGTGGGTAGTTTTGAATGCTTGGGGAATTCTCCCTTGGGCGCAGTGTTGGGGGATTGAAGATGAGTCGACGGTAGGCGTCGTCGAGTCGGGTGATTCTTTCAGAGAGGCTGGCTATGGCCTCTTCAACTTGTTGAAACATAGTAAGCATAGTGGCAGCACTAAACACAAGCACTCCGTCTAAAGGATCCTTTTCCAAAGCATTCACCTCGTCGTCAATTGGCAGGATAAGGTGAGAGCAGTCTAGGGTCGGCTCATCGTCAGAGATGGCGTGAATTCCCAGAGGATTCGTCTTGTTGTTCGGCTTAGTTGGTGGGGGTAAAGGCAAATCTCCCTTCTCAATCATGTCTTGAATGAGGTGCTTGAGTTTGAAGCAATTTTCGGTATCATGCCCTTTCCCTCAATGATATTGATACTAGGCATTGGGGTTCCAGAATCGGGACTTCTTGGCATCGGTCGGATCCGGGGTGGGTCCGATCGGTTATAACTTCCCTTGGTCCATGAGCCTTTTCAGGGCACTTGCATAAGTCGACCCTATGTTGGTGAACACTCTCTGGGGGTGTTCAGTTTTCTTGGCGGATGGTTCGACGAGGTTAACCTCATCAATCTTGTTTGTCTGACCGTAAGGGCGAGATCCGGTTGAGGTGGATCCCTGGTAACCCATGCCAGTGGTCTTTGCTAAGACACCCTTTCGGAGGTCATCCTCAATACGTGTCCCCAGAATCTGCAGATCTTGAAAAGTTTTGATATTCTGATACCTCAGTAGGTTGGCATAAACCGGGCGAGATTGTTGACAAATTTTTCCACCGAGTTGATTCACTCGGCCATCGACCAATTGAGTACTCACCCTTCTCCAACAGGTTAGGAACTCAGTGAACCCTTCCTTGTCGTTTTGGGTTAACACCTCGAGAGTACGGGTGTTGGACTGGATTTCGACGTTGTCGGCATACTGCTTGGCAAACTCAACTGCGATCTCATCCCAAGTAGTAAGGTTTTTCGGATCCATTGGCGAGGAATCGGTTCCAAAGAGGATGGGAAGATCCGGGTAAAAAGCTCCTGTTTGACCCCCTTAATGGCCATGTAGTCTTTGAAAGCACGGATATGGTTGAGTGGGTCCTCCACTCCCTTGAACTTAGGCACATCGGTCGGGTGAAGTTGTCGTGCACTGGTCCCCAACAGTTCGAACCTTCGGTTGTTCTCAAGATGGATATTGTTACCCCGGCTAGGAGTTGTTCTTCCAGGAGTTTCGATCTCTTCTCGCCTTCGATCGAGGTGGGGTATTATGTTCCCCGCTTTCCTTGTTCTCCGGGGCGTCGACACGGTCTCGACGCGATCCAAGGTGACCTTATGAGCGGTAAGCGGGCTGGCTAGCTGATCAGTTGTGACATCTCTGTTGTTATCATTATTGTTGTTGGACGAAGCTGAAGACGGGGCCATGGTTCTGAGGCAGAAAAACGGCTCACATTACAACTCAATCCGACACGGTTCTAAGACTGAACGCAGACAACACAAAGGACGAGACAAAGATCAGACCCAACAAGACGGGGCGACTGTGTGTGGTCCCTCGGTGCTGACTCGATTTATGACGTGATGGTGTTTGACCAAACCTTTGATACGAGTCCAACATGACGGCGCGACGCCATTGGACAGGTCTCGTGGTGAGACGACTCATAAGTAAAGACCCATAAGTATGTTTGCTTTGACTCGATAGACACGAGGCGGAATTGGAATGGTGGACTGAAGTTTTCGAAAATAGGAATTTTCAAAAAGATTCATTTGTCGCTTTAATGGGCGGCTTCAGAAGATAGAAATCTCCGCAAGTCGATCAGTTGAAAGGGTTGTCTTAAGTTTATTTGCAAAAGACGGTTTGAGTTTGAGTCGGCTCGGAAAACAGTGCATTGTTTCCCAAGACGGTATTGAAATTCAAAATTGTATGTTTTGAAAATCGAGTTTGAAATGTTTGAAGAGGTCTCGCGGACGGTGTATGGTCCTCAGGATCCCGAAAGTGTCTCGAGAAAAGGGTGTGTGTTTTTCTCGGGTTTTGAAAGAAAGCCATTGTCGGCGCGAAATGGGTTAAAATCCGTGTCTAGACGCGGCGATTATAACGGCGTAAAAAGGTGATTTGAAATGGTTATGCAGAACTGGGTTTGAAAATCGTCATTACGACGGCCAAGAAAGGCGTGTTGAAGTGGTTATACAAAACCGGGTTTGAAAATCGTCATTACGACGGCCTAGAAGGGCGTGTTGAAATGGTTATACAAAACCGAATTGGAAAATCGTCATTACGACGGCCTAGAAAGGCGTGCATCGGTTGGCGAAAGACCGAGGTTTGAAATGGCCATTATAACGGCGCAAATAGGTGTTTTTGAAAGTTTGAAAATGACACGGAAGGACTTATGATCAAGTAGCACATAAGCACTCGCAGTTCATTATATTATGCAATATGCTGACACGGGTTTTGGCTTAAAAGGATGGGTTACACACCAAGCAATCAAACCCCGATTTGCGAGAGGGATACCAATCCAAACAAAATGTGTAAGGAGGGTGCCCTAGCCTCGTGCTCGAAAGTGATGAAAGCTCTTTGACGAAACAGAAATGTGTAACGTCAACGGTATGCTTGACTCAATCGGGATTCGAAACGCGGGGATGAGAAAACTCACGCCGACGAAACGAGCCAATTGGTCGAAAAGGGTTAGGTTGTGGGCCCGGACAAGGAACCCGACCATGACCGTAATATCAATTAAAGCATTCCAACCAAGACCTCGTTCGAGTCTCACCATCTAGGGATCACAAAGACGTAAGTGTCCTAGTTATCCCCAGCGGAGTCGCCAATCTGTGGGCATGGGCCACGTCTCGGTCTGTGGATTTGGGCCACCTACCGGTCCGTAGTCACAGGCCACCTGCACGCCAAGCCAATCTGTGGACATGCAGCGGTCTTTTGAAAGCCACGCTCGGCGGCGTAAAGATACTTTCGACCGGATCGTTTTAGATCGGTCGGTTTCGTCTCGGTAAGGGTCTCGAAACGATTAGAGATGTTCGGAGTCGCCACCAAGCATTTGTGGGATGCCTGGAACCCATTCGAATTCCACTTTATACCTCGGTCAAATCGAAGCACAAAGCAGCGTTTGACATAGGTACTAAAGATAAGGAATCGTCCCTCTTTAGCATCCTATCTCTAGAATGACTCTCGTACGCCCGGATAAGGTCGTCCACTATCCAAAGTTTCTGAGTAAGAGGTGAAGGTACGTATTGGGAAGCCCATTAATCGGACACCCAATCCCGCCCGTTTAGCGGCCTCTCTTCGATCTTGGTTGGTTGAATGCAAAAGTTGATAAAACGGTTTAAATGCATGAATGCGCATCCAATAATTTAAACCTAACATGTGAGAGCTTTCTAAGTCGGTTGATTTAATCCAAGTATCAAGTATAAGATGTCGAGTTGGATTAATGGTTGATTTGCATGCAAGACGGAAATTAAACATCCATTTACCGTATTAGGTTTAGGGTGCATAACATGATCCATTTGTCCTGGTAAGGCATTTTGCAAATATGGTTTTGAATAATCAAATAGTCATCTGATCCGTCCTATATCCGGGTCAACCGGAGTCGGGATCGTCCTGGACTAATGCTTTGAAGGGAACAGGCCCTGTACCGGACGGCTATATGAGGCGCGAGCCAGCCGGCGGTATAAGGGGCCTCCCTCTGGTTTTGAAAATGAGAAAAGGAGAGCCTGTTTAGGCGCGGGTTAGCCCACGGTTTATGTTCCGTGTTCTGACCTTTTAGAAAACGTTATAAAACGTGTTGAAAATGGGTATTTGAACCCGGTTTGATTTGAAGGGGTCGTTTAGACCGCATTTGTTGATTTGAAGAACTAGACTCGAATAATCATCATTATTTTGATAATATTCGGTGTCGGGTTCGATTTAACAAACTTGACATGAATAGTTTTGAAAATGATTATGGAGTACTAATTGTTTTAAGTCCATTTGAATGTAATTTGTCGGTACTCATCATCGTTCCCGGGTTAAAATCCGGCATGGTATGTAGAACCAAGGATGACTTTGTGTTGGTGACTAATATGTTTGTTTGAAAAGTGTAAAGAAATGAAATAAAAGGCTTTAAAATACCTTTTAAATGTCATTAACCAAATATTATCACCGAAACACGGATTTAACCGTCATGGTATGAGGAACCAAGGGTGAAAAATGCTTTATGGTTAAAACATGTGAAATAAAATAACAATGGTTTGAAAATACTTGAAATGGTGAAAACCGATTACAAATATGAAAAATGGATTAAGGGAAATGACGAGAACAAACACGGTTGATCTCTGGTCTGAATACCCCATTTAGGCGCGGGCTAGTTGGCGACCTAAGGGGTTTCTGCCTCAGACCAAAAATCAGTTTTGGCTCGTTTATTCCATGTTTTGGTTCATGTTATGCATGTTTTAGCATGTTATAGTCATGAAACGAATGAAAACATAATAAAAGAGGATTTTTACACCCTCATACTTACATGTTTGGTTATGGCGAGTGACCGACGTAAGTGTATAACTCGTTTGATCGGAAAAACTCGGTTTAAAACCGTTTTGGTAAGTAAAAGAGTGTTTTAAAAGTTTAATGATGGTGTAGTGGTCGAAGTGGTCGGTCAAGTGATTTAATGCACGATGACGGTACCAAACAATGTGTAAATGTGGACAGTGGGGGGCCCACGGGGGCGCTTGGGAGGAAGAGAACAAGCGTTTGCATTTTTGTTGGAGTCGCCACCAATTTTTATGGGAAATTGGAACCGTTCGAATACCTCGTGTCATGTCAAGACACAAAGTAGAGACATGAACACTAAGCAATCGTTACCCTTAGCATTCTATGTCTAGAATGACTCTCGTGGATGCCAATGAACACGGATGTTCACAGAGATCTAGAGTAAGGGGTGAGGGTACGTATTAGGAAACTCTTTTGATCGAACACCTAATCCCGCCCGCCTCGATAGCGGCCTCTACTAATGATTAGGGAAGTTATTCATACTCGATATATCGTCGGTCGTATGCATGCAATGCAACATCCAAGTTTTAATCCTAACATGTGAGAATTAGGCTAAGTCGGTTGACACGCAATTAGCAATCAATTGGGTCGAAGTAGGATTTAATGTTCAATTACATGTGAAAACATACAAATGATACATTAAATATGACAAATACAATAAAGAAAATTACAAAAATGAAAATTACAATAATTACAATGGATTAGGCGATTTATGTCGAAAATACCTTTAAAACGGATAATTTGAGAAAACGAATGAAAGAATGAATTGACGAACAAGTCAGTAGACGGTAATACGGATAATAGTTAATTATACGTAAGCTAAATAACTAAGTCAAGCAACAAGGGAGTTCAGAGGCAGAACTCATCCTGGAACAAGCGCAGCAGGACTGCGCCCTTTGGAAGAGGCGCACCAGGCGCTGCGTCTGTTCCAAGGGTGAGTTCTGGCTGTGAAGCCGGAACTGCAAATCGTTAATTTGAATTAGTGAATTTAAGGATCAATTAATATATTTACTCGGATGAAAGTGATTTAATTCATTAATTACATACGAATGAGTCATAAAAGCGGTAAAACATGGATGAGACGAATTAAAGATGAATTATTTACAAGATTAATGAGATTAATAATTAACAAATATAAATTAACTAAACAAATTAATTAGTTTAAACATGACGAATTAATGATGAATGTGATGAACAAACGATGAATAACAGGTGCAAATATGTCAACGACGAATTCCAGAGACTCAATATTGATTGAATCGAACCTCTAAAACCCGAATTGAGTTTAATGACGAAAACCCGAAAATATTGGATTATAAAGGATTTAAGTCGGATTTACTGACGAATTATATGCTAATGAATGATAAATAACATACATGAGATTATTAGACTATTATATCAAAGAATTAACAGGAAACAAACGAAACAAACAAACACGAACGAATTACAGAGGACGAAGGAAGAAGAAAGGAAGCAGGAACTGCGGCAGCCTCGAAGAGGCGCAGCAGGTACTGCGCTTCTTCGAAGAGGCGCAGCAGTTGCTGCGTCCTTTCTCGACGGTTTGTCTTCTGAAAATCCGTAAAAAGAGGTTTTAAAGTACGGTTTTAGAAATCGGTTTTAATTGGTATTTTCGACATAAACCTTACAATAGTGATACAAAAAGGTAAATAACAATAATAAAAGAGAGATTTACACCCTCAGACTTACATGTTTGACGAAACGAGAAGGACTAAGATATCGATTAGTGATGCTCGACGCGAATGTAAAGAAAGTGCCCTCGTAAGAGGAATTAAAACAGATTGATTAAGTTGATTGATTGTGGAGTTGGTGAAATTGGTCGGTCATGCAAACGAGGCTGGTACTCAGAAGGATCCGAGCTTACGTGGTCGAATGTTCAAGCACGTAGACGCCAAAAAGTAAGAACAAAGGTCTAGAATGCAAAGGGAGAAGAGAAGGGCGGACACTCGCGTGAGAAATATGAGGAGCGAAGGCTCCTATTTATACTAATCACGTGAAGGATTTAGGGTTTCGAAGACTCTTTGGAAGTGAATCTCGGAAAGATATAAAAAAGATACGAAAATTACGCAGAAAAGGACCTGGGAAGAGGTGCAGCAGCCACTGCGTCTCTTGGAAGAGGCGCAGCACCTGCTGCGTCTGTTCCCAAGTGGTTTCCTCCTGCGGAAGAAAGATTTCCGTGTTTAAGTTATGGTAGGACGGAATAATTTGGTTTTCCTTAATATTTTATGTGAATATTTCGGGAAATTGTTTACCAAAGATTAAAGATTGTGAAATATTTATAAAATATGGAATAGAAATATCCGAAACATTCCAGAACATTCTGACTCGGGATTTAACGGTTATCAGAAAATGAAGACGGTTTTAGGCCCGGACTCCAAATGTACTCTAATTATCAAAAACGACCGTATCGAAGACGTAGATGACAACTAAGAGGTAGACATTAGCGTTTGAGCAATCACTTGACGATAGACTTACGAACTGTCACAAATCGTTCCGCGTAGCAAACATGCAGCCCAATCATCATCGGGTGGTTTGCGAGAGGTGCAGAAATGAGGTATCTACAGAGCCCCCACTTTGACTGAGGCTTGGACAAGGCAAAAGTCAAAGTATAGCCATCAGGTAAATCGAAGATTACAACCTGACGACTATGGCGACGCGAGGCGGCTCAAGGGGTCTGAGCCAAGGACCTATCGTCGGGAACATTTTAGAGTCTGTCGACTATCGGGGAGGGTCGTTTAAAGTCCATTAGACTACGTAAGGAGGCGCGCCAGCCATAAGAAGAGACCATACCTGGGACTTCTTCTCGAGATGCTTCCGGAGGTGCATGGGAGCTATTGAGCTAAGGTCAAGCGTGGGGGCTAAATAAGTTGAGTAGCAGGACACAGGCGGGAACTGCCGAGAGAAGACTGCTTGGGTAGTCTTCGAGAAATAATTGCGAATAGCGAGGACACAAAGTGGAACCGCTGAGAGAGAAAACGCTGGGTAGTCTTCGAGAAATAATTGCGAATAGCGGGACACAAAGGAACTGCCGAGAGAAAACTCGCTTGGTAGTCTTCGAGAAATAATTGCGAGTAGCAGGACACAGGCGGGAACTGCTGAGAGAAAACTGCTTGGTCTCCATGTCTTGAGAGGGAAAGTGTACCCGCTTACTCTCGTTGGGGAACATGATCGGGAATTAATCTCCATGTCGTGAGAGGGAAAGTATATCCGCTTACTCTCGTTATAACGAAGGCGTGTCGAAACACCTGTGAAGGAATAAATGCTCGTTGCGACAAGCAAAGGTCTCGGAAAAAATAAATAATATGCAACAGTCTGCTGCTGGCTTGGAAAATGCGGGCCGGAACGAAAGAAAATCGTCAACCGGACCAAAAGGATAAAATAGCATCGGGGAAGAGGCGCACCAAAGATTGGCCCACAAATAACGAACTCATAACGAATTTTTGAAAATTCGTATTGAGGGAACACAAGAAAGAGGCGCAGCAAGAGCTGCGTCTCTTGGAAGAGGCGCAGCGCCTGCTGCGTCTATTCCCCAAAGTGTTTTTTTCTCCGTAAAAACGCGATAATCAGAGGAGTTGAAAATCATTATTTCGAAACATAAATTACACATTTCTCTCTCAAATATTCACCATTTCCGCCAAGGTTTGATCCAAAATCTTGCATTAATCATGACTAATCGAGGTATGTGTCTCATTCTTGCATTAATCTTCGGTATTTGTCCAATTTTGGATCGAAAAAATTAGGGTTTATGACCCAATTGATCGAAAATTTGGGGCTTTTCCCCCAAATGCATTTGCCTTGTGATATTGACATTAGAAATGGATAATTGGTAATATAAGGAACATCACCATGTATTTGTCTCGAATTTTCGTTAAGTTTTGAGCCTTTGAGTGAAATTTGAGACGGTTTCACAGCTAAACCGTAAATTGCTTCGAAAATAGCCTTAGGATTGTCCATTTGCGATGAAACTTGATATTTGGGATCCTTGGATGATGGGTAAACTTCCTACCATCTTGGAATTTTGGTTTGCGTCAGCTTTTTCAGGACACTTTTCTAGGGCATAATCGTCGTTATAACGAAATGCTGCCGAAATTTCGAGTCGAACCCAAGACTAGGCTTCAAATTAGGCTTGACTTGACCCTAATTACCACATGAGTGATCGGGTTGGTGAGAATATGGCCAAAGATGGCGCGAAAAGAGCGGTTTCAGGGCTTCCAAAGGCTTGAAAATCCCTTAACCAAGGCTTGTCGTCACGTGACGCGGCCTAAATTTGCTTTAATGTTGCAGGTGACGAGGCTTCTACTTCTGGGAGGACTCCCATGGAGATAGACGTTGTTGCTGTCGAGGAGACTTTAGAGCAGGCCTTCACCGCCGCGGTGATGGCTGCTGGGGACGAGGTCCATGAGGAGGAGGCTGTCGAGGAGGAGGAGGCCCCGAGGCGGGCCAACGTTGGACGAGGAGGTCGTCGGCTGAGAGGAGCTCCTGCGTGGGCTGAGACCTGGGAGAGTAGGCATTTGTTGTGGGCTGCAGAGGGTCACCTGTCCTACAGGACGGTGAAGAGCTTGGTAAATAGGAATTCACTACTCATCACCCCTCTTCTTTCATTCACTTGTTCACATCTCTTTCAATTTTCATTCGAAAGAAACTAATGATAGCTTTTGTTTCAAATCATAATAGGAGGTCGGGAACATCAGGTCGTTCTCGGGCTACACGACAGCGATGGAGTGCTACGAGCGGCTGTCGGCGGAGGAGCGCGCCATGATCGAGCGCGGAGCGTTCGGTTCTTTGGTGCAGGCCTGGAGGGGTATCGCGAAGAGGAAGCTGCGGGCTAACCTTAGCCTGGTCCGCTCTTTCTTGGACCGATTCTGGGATACGACTTCCACATTTCACATGCCTTTTGATGAGGTGGGAGTCACTCTTGAGGACTACGGCATGATTTCTGGTCTGCCGTGTGGGTCTGAGGCCGTGGAGTGGCCGGAGACTGCCATGAGGGTGGACTCGGCCGAGGCTAGGAGGTTGATCGGCCGGAACTTGTCGCCGAGGGCCGTCACAATCTTGCGGTTTTGGTGCCCGCCTCCTACGTTCGAGACTACTTTGCGGGAAAGATCCCGGCGCCGGTGACGATTGACGGGAAGGAGACGGCTCCTCCTCCTCCTGTCTGGTGAGCGGAGGGTCCGTTTGTGGCTCTTGTGGTTTCTGTCTTCGATTTACCTCGGAGACAAGGGCGAGAGGTCGTCGATGAAGCTTCTTCCCTTCCTTTCTTTACGACCCGAGCTCCCTAGGGCGTTGGGGCCGGGTCATTTGCTTGGTTTTGCGGTCCTCATCCGCTTCATGAGGGCCATGGTTCGTCCGGAGTTGATGGAGAAGGGGACTTCTCCCCGGCGCCGTCGGACCGGACTACTTGTTGGAGGTATGAACCTTCATTTAGATCCAAATCAATTCCTTTCCTTACCAAATTACGAAAGATCATCATTGACTATCTTGCCTCGCAGCGTGGGTGTACTCCTACTTCCGGCCTCGCGCCCAAGAGGACTCGAGCCCGGAGAAGGCCTATCCCGTGGTGAGGGATTGGGTGATGTGCGGGACGAAGAGCAAGCGTTCTTCTCACGGTGTCTACTGCGGGACGTGAATGCTCTTCACTAGACAAACGTAAGCATCTCATATTCATTTGCTTCTATATTGCTTTTAAATAGATCATAAGAATGATTCCTTTATTTATCTTGTCCCAGTGGGTGCCCAGGCCTTGGGCGGAGTACGCTGACGTGCCTCCTTTTGTGGCTGAGGTCCTTCGACCTAGGAGCTCGAGCCGGCTGCTGTTGAGGACGTCGATGGGTCCTGTGTGGTACTTGGGCGAGCGCTTGGCTCGCCAGTGCTCTCGGGACGTGTTGACGATTCCCATCGATCCTCCTAGGACGATGTTCAGGGAGCCTTCTGAGGCAGAGAGGGAGGCGGACTTGGCTGGCGCTAGTGGTGACGCCCTCCTTCTTCCTGGTGAGGACTACTCGGCGTTCCTCTACGGGAGGCTGGCGTACTGGCCGGTAGTGGTGAGCATTTTTACCCTTCTTCTTTACTTGATTTTTTTTTTTAGAACTATGATGAAAGATCATCGATTAATGAGAAACATTTGACTTTGCAGGAGGTTGAGGCGGCGGGCATCGAGCCCCCAGAGTACCCCGAGACCCTCGAGTACACTGACGCGACCGGGAGGACGACGATCTCCGAGCTGCGTGACTTTGACGTGTGGTGACGGATCTTGCTGGCCGGACGACGGCAAGATCTCGATTCGGAGGGTAAACCTCTAATTTTGCATAACTTTTTGTGTAAGAACACATTTGATTGAGTTTGTTCAATTATTGAGAACTTCTTTTTGAAAATCCAGGTCGCGCCGTCTCGGTTCGTGGCGTTATGGAGGGTGGCCAACCGGCTGCGAGCTACTGCCGTCGAGGCACTTATCGGCGGTCGAGGCCGTCAGGTATGAACCTTGTGCCTGTTCTATTTTTGAATTTTGATTTTCTGATTTTTCTTGAAACGATTGACATGAGCCAATTTTGTTGTTTACAGGGTGACCGCGAGCTGGAGCGAGAGTTGACCCAGTCTCTAGAGGAGACACCTCGCTTGTTGAGGGAGCTCGAGGTTCGAGACGCCGAGATTGCCGCTCTTGCGGCAAGAGTTGCGGAGCTGGAGGGCGACCAGCAGTAGTTTTGTGTAGTTTTTGTTTGTTTGTTGGCCGTATTTTGCACATTTGTACATTTGGACCTTCATTTTGAACATGTTGGACTTTGTTTGGGGCTCGAGCCCCCAGTTTGTTGTACATTTCCCTTTTTGGTTGTATATACGATGGCCCGAGTGCCTTTGCTGCTGGGTTGCGTTGCTTGTGCCTGCAGGTTAGCTTTGAATAGGTTTGGTAGATGACGGTTTACGCCGTCATGCCGCCGAAATTTACATAGAAATCACGCAAAACATACATTTGTATATACATATGGCCTTAATTAGCGCAAAACAAAAATTTGCAAAAATTTGCAAAAATTTTGCCGGAAATGACCGGACGGTAGGGATGGTTACCCCCTAAAAAAAGGAAAAAACAGAAATCTATAAGTTAGAAGTGAGATGATTTAAAAAAGAAATGAAATAAATGTAAATCGAAATGAGAATTATTTCCTAAAATGAATTATGAAAATTATTTCCTAAAATGAAAATGAAAATTATTTCCTAAAATGAATTATGAAAATTATTTCCTAAAATGAAAATGAAAATGTGCAAGTGTGGTAAAATGGCGAAAATATCGATGTCGCCTCGAAATGTGTGCCCGCTGAATTAGGAAACCTAAAACATGGTAATTTTCACGTATTTGCCAAAATAATAACCCATAGGAATAGGAAATTATTCGTCATGGAATTAGGAAAGATCCAACGCGGAAAATCACAGAAGTTAAGCTGAGGAAGAGGTGCAGCATGAGCTGCGTCCCTTTGAAGAGGCGCAGACATGTCTGCGCCTTTGTTCCCAGTGGTTCTATTCTGGCAGATTTTTGGAAACAGAAATTAGTATAAATAGAAACGTCGATGGAGCTTTTATTCACACAATTCTTCCGTCTCTTCTTCGTCTTATTACATAAAATTCTCAAAATAAACTCTACATCATGAATATTTTGGAGAATCGCTTGAAGGAATGGACCAATGAATTTTCGAACATGGAGAAATATGATATGGGCGCCTATAATCTTGGGTCGTTGTTGAGTTTAAAACTCATCAAGGTTGTCAAACCGTTCTTGGATGCTTGTCTTGATTATTGGGACCCGAATTACCATGTTTTTGCGTTTCCTGGAGGTGATATTTGCCCATTTCCTGAAGAAATTGCCGCTATTGGTGGGTGGGACCCTGAACACTTGCCTGCCATTCCTTCTACTTCGCAAGGGTACAAGAGCAAATTTAGAGACTTGCTTGGGTTGACTAGACTCGAGGTGGACCGTCTAGTGACCTCGAAGGGAGTGCGAATGTTGGACTTCATAGATCGATTCATCAACAGGGCCGACGCTACCGTTTCTTATGTTGCTAGGCAGAGGGCATTTGGTTTTTGCTTGTTGCATGTGTATGTCTTCCAAGGGCATGTTGATGAAGACTTGAGAGGTGATCCCCGTCTTCTGGGCCTTGTTGAGCAAATGGAGCTACGCAGGAGCCCAGCTTGTTTATGGTTAGGAGAGATCCTGTTGGGCTTGGATAATAGGAAAGCCAATCGTGACCTACCGTATTTGGGAAGTCCCGTCATTCTGCAGGTAAAAGACATTTCTTTTTTTTCTTTTTTTTTCGTCTTCCTTTTTTTTTGTTTTTTTTTTTTGATGTCTAATACCCGCTTTTGGTAGGTTTGGCTTATGGAACGGCTCCGATTGATCGAGCCCCCAGTTCATGTTCCTTCCTATCATGCTCGTTCAATTGCAATGAGGACTAGGCTTTACATGGTGGATTTCACCCGAGTCTGCAATTATTGGGAGAACAAACTGAAGAGCGATGATGGTCCCTTGATTAGGTGGATTGTGCCGTGGTGGCACCTCAAATCTGTTACTGGAGTGTTTTCTTTGGATCCTACTCGGTCCGTGCGCATTCTTGGTTTGGAGTTTATGGTGTGCATTTTCCCGGAGAGGCTGATGAGACAGGTGGGACTAAAACAGACAATCCCGAAGCTTGACACCGTCCCGCAGATTGCTGTGGCACTTACTACAGAGAGCCGAAGGGAGTGGGCCATTAAATGGGCTCAAAGAAATGTGTGGTTCTTGAACTCTTCTGCAAATGCCTTGTGGGTGTCGGATTCTTATCTGCGATGGAGGAAAGCTACTACTCCGGAAGAGCGCGAGAGATTGAGGAAGCGCGAGCCCGTTGACTATAAGGTGCGCGAGGTAGAGAAAGAAAAAGAGAAGCATTTGACTGAGGGAGAGGAAGAAGCCGGGTTTCGAGTCGTTCATCCTTCGAAGAAACCGAAGACCTCTCCTGTCGTAGAGATGGTGATTGGCAAGAATGGAAAGTCTAGGCCTCGAGAAAGACCTTTGGTGATTAGGTCCGAAGTGGCGCAAGAGCGTCCGGCTCGAGGTCGTGACAAGAAATATGACAAGAATGACAAGGGCAAAGGGAAGATGGAGGAATAGCCCGAGTCTTTATTTATTATTTGTTATTATTATTATTTATTGTTGTAATAAAAAAGTGGGGTTTTTAGAATCTTAGCCTATTCTATTTTTATTATAGCGTACTATTATTAAAAAAAATGAATGAAATAAAAAAGGTTAAATGGTTATGAAACCGTTGTGATTTTCTATTTATTATTCTTGTCGAATTCCAAATGTAATGCAAATGTCCTTCTATTTACATTTTAAATATAATGGGTTGTATCCTGTGAAGGATTGCCTACGTATTCACTTAAAAAAATGAAATCAAACCCTTGCGCGTAGTTCGAGTAAATGTAAAAGAATAATTGTTCTAAGCAAGAGCTTGTAATGAACTTAGAAAATAAGCATGAGCTTTTTGCTTACTCTGAAGGTGCAAATTTAGTTTATTTGATGACATGAGGATGACAAATTTGTCAAAATGCAAGAGCACAGTGACATTAGCTTATTTCTACTTGGCCAGGGGCCGTTTATTTAGTGCCACAAGAGCGACATGTGGGGTTACGCGAGGCACGTTTTTGTTCCTATTATAGGCATAGTACCTCTTTAGTTGGTCAAGATTTGTTGGGTTTGAAAACTCATTCCCGTCTAGGTCTGTGATTCTAACCGCACCCCCTAGAAGTATGGATTTGACTAGAAATGGTCCGGACCAATTAGGTTTGAATTTTCCCCGTGGGTCAACAGGTAGAAGAGCTCTAACCGATTTAAGTACTAAGTCTTCTTCCTTGATGTTTCTTGGCCTAACCCTTTTGTTGAAAGCTCGTTTGATACGTGCTTGATATGTTTGGACATTATGCAAGGCGCGTAGCCTACGTTCATCCAGGAGGATGAGTTCTTCATATCTATCCCTCTTCCAATCGGCTTCTGGGATTTGACTTTCGAGTAGGATACGCAAGGATGGTATCTCTAGCTCCACCGGTTGTACGGCTTCCATGCCGTAGGTCAAATACAAAGGAGTAGCCCAAGTGGGTGTCCTAACAGATGTACGATACCCCCACAAAGCAAAGGGTATCTTGCTTGGCCAATCTTGATAGTTGTCAATCATTTTCTTGAGAATCGTGACAACATTCTTGTTTGCCGCCTCTACCGCGCCGTTAGTCTGTGGTCTATAGGGCGAAGAGTGGTGATGCCTAATTTTATACTTGGCTAGCAATTGCTTAGTCTCAGCTTGGAAATGTGATCCATTATCACTAATGATCTCATGTGGGCAACCGTATCGACAAATGATGTTGTTTTGTATGAACTTTGCCACATTTTTAGCCGTGAGACTGGTGTAGGAAGCTGCTTCTACCCATTTGGTGAAATAGTCGATTGCCACTAGGATGAAACAGTGACCTCCTATTCCGGTGGGGGTTATCTTCCGATTATGTCAATTCCCCAACCGTAAAAATGGCCAAGGAGATGTCATTGTATAGAGCAATGAAGGAGGGACATGTTGTACATTCCCGAAGATTTGGCAATTGTGGCAATGTCTTACGTATTTGATGCAATCGGATTCCATTGTTGTCCAATAATACCCCAAACGTGTGATTTTCTTTGCCATCATGGGCCCACTCATGTGAGGACCGCATTCTCCATCGTGGACCTCTTCCATCACTTTCCGTGCCTGTGAATGATCAAGGCAACGTAGGATTACACCAAGAGGTGTTCTTTTGTATAATTCTCCTTGCATGAGAACGTATTGGGAAGCTAGTAGGCGTATAGCACGTTGTCCCCTCTTGTCCATATCGGGTGGATAGGTACCATTGAGCTTAAAATTCAGGATTGCTTGGAACCAGGGTTCCTGTGCGATTTCCTCTTCGTCGGTGATTTGGTGTACATAAGCCGGCTCTGACCGTAGCTCGATGCACAAAGGCATTTCCACCATGTTATCTGGCATATTAATCAAAGTTGCAAGTTTCGCAAGAGCGTCTGCAAATTGATTTTCTTCCCGAGGTAGGTGTAGATACGTCACGTGATCAAAGAATTGGGCAACTTGGTCTATTCTGGCTTGATAAGGTGTTAGGCTTTCGCTTCGAATTTTCCAAGATCCCGTAACTTGGTTGATGATCAGGGATGAATCCCCATGTACTCGGAGGTTTTTAATGCCTAAGCTCACTGCTGCTTGTAGTCCAATGAGACAAGCTTCGTATTCTGCAGCGTTATTTGTCACCTCGAAGTCGAGTTTGACAACAATTGGTGTATGCTCGCCTTCAGGAGAAATGCGCAACACTCCTATTCCAAATCCTCTTAAGTTTGATGCTCCATCAAAATAAAGGTCCCAGGAGTCTATGTCAGTTTGGAGTATATCCTCGTCTGGAAATGACCAAGTATCTATTGCTTATGCATCATTGATGGGATTTTCTGCGAAGAATTCGGCAACGGCGCGCCCTTTTATTACTTTCAGAGGCACGTATTTGAGGTCAAATTCTGAGAGCATCAGAGTCCATCTTGCTAGGCGTCCGTTGAGGACGGGTTTCTCGAAGAGGTATTTGACTGGATCCATTTTGGAGTATATTTTGACGGAGTAGCTAAGCATGTAATGGCGTAGCTTCTTCGTTGCCCACACAAGAGCAAGGCATGTCTTTTCGAGTTGTGAGTATTTGCACTCATACTCCAAGAACTTCTTACTAAGGTAGTAGATAGCTCTTTCTTCACTTCCTACGGTTTGAGCTAGCATGGCACCCATGGTCAAGTTTCCATTCTTGTGAGATATAAACCAAGAGGTTGATCTCGTTGAGGTGGCATGAGCACTGGTGGTTTAGCCAATATCTCTTTGATTCGGTCAAATGCCTTCTGACAATCATCATCCCACATGGTGTGATCCGTTTTCTTGAGCTTCTTGAAGATAGGCTCACAAATCATGGTGAGTTTCGATATGAATCGACTTATATACTGCACTTTTCCCAGGAATCCTCTGACTTCTTTTTCTGTTTGAGGTTGTGGCATTTCGATCAGAGCCTTGATCTTGGAAGGGTCTATTTCTATACCTCGTTGGCTAACGACGTATCCCAGGAGTTTGCCAGATGTTACTCCGAATGCGCATTTCTGAGGATTGAGCCTCATGTTGTACTTTCGTAGCCTTGTGAAAAATTTGCGAAGGTTCGCAATATGCCCTTCTCTATCCTTGGATTTGACAATCATGTCGTCTACGTATACCTCAACTTCTTTGTGCATCATGTCATGTAAGAGTGTAGTTGCGGTGCGTTGATATGTAGCTCCGACGTTGATCAATCCAAATGGCATGACCGTATAGCAATAGGTTCCCCATTGAGTGACAAAGGCGGTCTTATGCATGTCTTCTATGGCCATGTTAATTTGATTATAACCCGCGTACCCATCCATGAAGGATAGTAACGCGTGGTCTGCAGTATTGTCCACCAATATATCGATGTGTGGTAGAGGGAAGTCATCTTTAGGACTTACTTTGTTTAAGTCCCTAAAATTAACACAAACGCGGATTCTCCTATCCTTTTTGGGTACGGGTACTATGTTGGCTACCCAGTCAGAATACTCGGAAACTTTGATGAACCCGGCTTTGAATTGCTTGTCAACTTCTTCCTTAATCTTGAGAGCCCATTCTGTTCTCATTCGTCGAAGCTTCGCTTTCTGGTTTTGAAACCTGGCTTAATCGGGATTCTATGTTCGGCGATATCCCTGTCGATCCCCGGCATGTCCTTGTAGGACCAAGCGAAAACGTCTTTGAACTCGTTTAGGAGGTCTATGAAATCGGCCCTTTCGGTAGAGCTCAAGGTAGTCCCTATCCTAAGTTCTTGGGGTTCTAGTTCGGTTCCTACGTTGATGGGTTCGGTGTCCTCTATTACTGGTCCCCCTTCCCCTTCCTGTAGTATTTCTTTGGCTACGTAGGGAGGTATTTCGATCGAGTCTGGGTCTTGGTCATCCTCAGTATCATCGTAAACAGAATTGCACTCAAGATAACACAAAGAGTAAGCAGAACCTGATTTATTCATATTAAAATTTGAGTAGAGTTGAAACAAAGAAGCCATCTAATCCATGGTCAGTGGCGGCAAAGGGACAGTGGTTGGGACACTTCCCGAACTACTGTGACTACTCGAGGCTAAGCTAGGAGAAACAAAGGGAGTGGGGATGACGACAGGAGGAGACTCTCTAATGACTCTTCTAGACTCCGACTCGACTCCGACTCCGACTCGAACTCATCGTCTTCTGGTTCTCCTTTGAACATCTCTCCTTCTCCAGTGGTGAGCTTGAAGAGTCTTCCTTGATTGTTGGTCCACTTGATTGATTTTCTCCATCCTTTCTGCTGACTTGCGTTGGTTTCTGTGATTAACGCGGTGGGGTTGAAGCGATCGTCTTGAAGTATCATGGTAATGATCTCATCCTGCGCGGCCCTAACAAATCGATCTTCTCCAAGTAATAGGCTAACAGCTTGTTCGTCTAAGCAAGGTGCTTGATGGGCTTTGACGGTAGGAACCGTTTCTGGAGGGATGAAGTAGCAATCGTGAAAGATCTCGATTTCGGATAGCTTCCTCTCGAGATAACGCCAAGGCTCGGGAAATCCGTGGAAGAGTTCTAAACTTCCTTCTTCAACAAAGTACCCATTTAGGGTAGGGAGATAGGGTCGTATTTGGACTCCTACATGCTTACGGTTTTGAACTTGAGCAAGCATTTCGAGAACCTCTTCTTTAGTGGGTTTGTACCCTAGTCCAAGTGGTATCCTCTTTGAGTTGCCTTCCTTATATGGTGCGAAGGTATTTCTTCGGGTAGGGTTCAAAGGCATTCCAGGGAAGTATCCCTGGGTTTTGAGCATGTGGTTGACCACCAAGTTAGAGTAGGGATCATAGTATAAGGGTGCCAATTCGCTTTCTATGACGCTTATGCTTTGGAAGCCCCCAAGTTCGTATACGGGATCTGCAAGGACTTGATTGTTTGACTGCTTTTCGATTATTGCCTTAATGGGCGACGAAGTGATCGTCGCCACTTTGTCATTTAGTGGGATCTTGATCTTTTGATGAAGGGTGGATGTTACCTCTTTGGAAGCGTGAATCCAAGGTCTTCCTAGAAGTATGTTTAAGGAAGCTTCGATGTCCACTATTTGGAAATTAACCTTTCGCTCAATTGGCCCTGTGGCTATGGTTAGGTTAACAAGTCCTACCACCTTTCGTCGTGTACCATCATATGCACGCACACCTTGATTGGTAGGGGTCCAATCCGACTCTTTCATGCCTAATTTGTATGCCGTTTTGAGGGGTATGACGTTGACCGCGGAGCCATCATCTACCAAGGTCATTGACACGTTCTTCCTTAGACAAATTACAGTGATGTAAAGAGCTAAATTGTGACTAGCGCCAAAAGGTGGCAAATCTTCGTCTGAGAAAGTAATAGGATTACTTAGCTTTGGTGATTCTTTGAAGACCAAGTTGACTACATCTTCGGGTGTCGAGTTATGTGCTACATTTAGTTTGGCCAAAGCTTGCAGTAAAGCTTGGCGATGCGGGAATGAGCTCGCTATTAATTGCCAGACCGAAAGATCACCTTTGTCTTCAGAATTGCTTGAGCAAATGGTCAGTGGAGTCCTCTTCGTTATCATTTGGTGTGACAACGTTGGTTGGACCATTTTGAGTAGTGCTTTGATATGGACGTTCCGAACGAGTTAGGTGGTCCACATCTTGGTCTTCACTGTTTTGGACTATTTTCTTGACTAGGGAGTTCTCAATGAGGTACTCGTCCTCGTCATCATCGGCCCAAACTCCATTGATTGTAGCTAGTTTCCTCATTCTCATGATTTCATCTTCTAGTCATATGATTTGGTCAACTAGTTTATCTACCACGGCGACTACTTCTTGCATAGTAGCGTTTTGAGAGAAGATCAGTGGCATATGTTCTTTGGGTGTTGCGTTGGGATCGCGTAAAGTTGTCACCATATTTCCTAATTCCCAAACTTGCCTATCCACACTCCTTGCCCATGTGATGAAGTCGGAAATGGTAGGGGAGATAGTAGAATAGAACCCTTCATTCTCGATTGCATGGATTTCATCTTCAATTGGAGAAATGAGGTGTGAGCAATCTAAGGTAGATTCGTCACTTGTAATCACTAGAACTCCAAGAGGATTCTGAGTGTTGTTGGGTTTACCTCCCGGCGGTATTGGCAATCGACCATCTTCAATCATGTCTTGAAGCACATTTTTCAACTTGTAGCATTTTTCTGTGTCGTGCCCCTTGCCCCTATGGTATTCACAGTACGATTTCTCGTCCCAGAATTTGGATTTCCTTTCGGGTTCGGGAGTAGGTCCAATGGGTTGGAGTTTGCCTTGCTTCATTAACCTTTTTAGAGCGTTGGAGTAAGTGTCCCCAAGATTTGTGAATTTCCTTGGTGGGGTAGTTTTCTTGGATGGCTCGAGAAGGTTAACTTCATCTGTCTTGCTAGTGGAGCCGTATGAACGACTTGTTGAGCCTTGATATCCTCGTCCTACCGTTTTGGACAAGAGTCCTTTACGGATGTCATCTTCAATCCTTGTCCCTAGTACGGTTAAGTCCTTGAAAGTTTTGATATTTTGGTATCTCAAATGATTGGCATAGATGGGTTTGAGATTGTCCACAAACTTCTCCACAAGGGTAGCCTCATCCGGGCGTTCAACTAGTTGGGTACTAGTCTTCCTCCACCTACTTAGGAAGTCGGTGAATCCTTCTTTGTCATTTTAGGTAAGAACCTCTAGAGTGCGCATGTTAACTTGGATCTCGGCATTATCCGCATATTGTTTAGAAAACTCGATTGCGGCATCTTCCCAAGTAGCGACCTTCTTGTATTCTAAGGAGTAGAACCATTGCTTCGGGATGGTGTCAAGAGATGAAGGAAAGATCCTTAAGAACATCTCGGGTTTGATGCCTTTGATAGACATGTAATCCTTGAAGGCACGGATGTGATTCAAAGGGTTCTCGTGCCCCTTGAATTTAGGGATATCCGTCATATTGAAGTTGGTTGGCAATTTGGAATTGACGGCTTCATACTTGCGATTGTTCTCCCTATAAATGTCATCCCCTTTAAGGTACATCAATTGTTCCTCTAAGTATTGGAGTCTTTTCTCGGCTACAGTTAGTCCCATGGGAGGATTTTCATCCCAGGATTCATCCGCGGAGTCACCCATTACTTCACTTTCATGGGGAGGCAATCTTCCCTCTACGGCATAGATCCGTCCCTCGATGGTCTCAAGGCGATCATGGACTTGGTCTTGGGTAATTTGGATTTGGGCTAGCGCGGCTAGGATTCGATCATTACCATCTTGAAGTTGGTGGAGGTTTGTTTCGCTGGATCCAGGCATCTTGAAAACTGGATAAGAGATCGATGACGAATCAAAACACGATCGACCATTCAAACACACTTGCTAAAAGAAGAAATGTTTTTACTCGTGAAGTGGGTGTGTGCCACTTGTGTTGAGTGAGCTTTGAAGAAAAGACAAGGTTTTTGAAAATGTGTATCCTAGTCAACTATAGTGTAGTTGTAGGAGTGGACTTGAAGTGAGGTTTTGAAATGGGCTTGCATTGTGACCCGGATTTTGACTCGATAAACGGACAGAGTTTCGACTGGGTTTTGCGCTAATCAAAGGCCTTTTTTCGAAATTTTGATTAAAAGAGGGTTTTGATTTTTGCAAAATCGTCATGGTTTTGTTTAGAAATGGTGATCACGTAAGGTACAAGCATACAAGCATTATAACGGGATGCCGAGTGCATTTAAAAGGGTTTTGGTTTAAAGGGTGGGTTGCCATACCGAACCATCAAACCCGAAGTCTGTGGAGAGGCTCGTACCAAACAAGAGTAAGGCCGATTCCTAGTCCATTTCCTCAAGTAGTGAAGGCCCTTGATACAAACAAGAGTAAGCATTATGGTATGGATGACGTCAATCGCTATCCATCCTTAGGCCCAAATAAGAATTAGGACCGTTTAGACGAGACGATTGGTCGAATGGGTTGGGTTGGGCCTAGGAAGGCCGAATAAAACAGTCTAGGAAGACCGAGTTATGAAAACCGACAATTGTCTCATACGAACTATTCCCTAACCTTGTTCAAGTTTCACCCTTGGCTACACGTAAGTGTATTATCCCCAGCGGAGTCGCCAAACTGTGAACAGCGGGGGGCCCACGGGGGCGCTTGGGAGGAAGAGAACAAGCGTTTGCATTTTTGTTGGAGTCGCCACCAATTTTTATGGGAAATTGGAACCGTTCGAATACCTCGTGTCATGTCAAGACACAAAGTAGAGACATGAACACTAAGCAATCGTTACCCTTAGCATTCTATGTCTAGAATGACTCTCGTGGATGCCAATGAACACGGATGTTCACAGAGATCTGGAGTAAGGGGTGAGGGTACGTATTAGGAAGCTCTTTTGATCGAACACCTAATCCCGCCCGCCTCGATAGCGGCCTCTACTAATGATTAGGGAAGTTATTCATACTCGATATATCGTCGGTCGTATGCATGCAATGCAACATCCAAGTTTTAATCCTATCATGTGAGAATTAGGCTAAGTCGTTTGACACGTAATTAGCAATCAATTGGGTCGAAGTAGGATTTAATGTTCAATTACATGTGAAAACATACAAATGATACAATAAATATGACAAATACAATAAAGAAAATTACAAAAATGAAAATTACAATAATTACAATGGATTAGGCGATTTATGTCGAAAATACCTTTAAAACGGATAATTGAGAAAACGAATGAAAGAATGAATTAACGAACAAGTCAGTAGGCGGTAATACGGATAATAGTTAATTATACGTAAGCTAAATAACTAAGTCAAGCAACAACGGAGTTCAGAGGCAGAACTCATCCTGGAACAGGCGCAGCAGGACTGCGCCCTTTGGAAGAGGCGCAGCAGGCGCTGCGTCTGTTCCAAGGGTGAGTTCTGGCTGTGAAGCCGGAACTGCAAATCGTTAATTTGAATTGGTGAATTTAAGGATCAATTAATATATTTACTCGGATGAAAGTGATTTAATTCATTAATTACATACGAATGAGTCATAAAAGCGGTAAAACATGGATGAGACGAATTAAAGATGAATTATTTACAAGATTAATGAGATTAATAATTAACAAATATAAATTAACTAAACAAATTAATTAGTTTAAGCATGACGAATTAATGATGAATGTGATGAACAAACGATGAATAACAGGTGCAAATATGTCAACGACGAATTCCAGAGACTCAATATTGATTGAATCGAACCTCTAAAACCCGAATTGAGTTTAATGACGAAAACCCGCAAATATTGGATTATAAGGTATTTAAGTCGGATTTACTGACGAATTATATGCTAATGAATGATAAATAACATACATGAGATTATTAGACTATTATATCAAAGAATTAACTGGAAACAAACGAAACAAATAAACACGAACGAATTACAGAGGACGAAGGAAGAAGAAAGGAAGCAGGAACTGCGGCAGCCTCGAAGAGGCGCAGCAGGTACTGCGCTCCTTCGAAGAGGCACAGCAGTTGCTGCGTCCTTTCTCGACGGTTTGTCTTCTGAAAATCCGTAAAAAGAGGTTTTAAAGTACGGTTTTAGAAATCGGTTTTAATTGGTATTTTCGACATAAACCTTACAATAGTGATACAAAAAGGTAAATAACAATAATAAAAGATAGATTTACACCCTCAGACTTACATGTTTGACGAAACGAGAAGGACTAAGATATCGATTAGTGATGCTCGACGCGAATGTAAAGAAAGTGCCCTCGTAAGAGGAATTAAAACAGATTGATTAAGTTGATTGATTGTGGAGTTGGTCAAATTGGTCGGTCATGCAAACGAGGCTGGTACTCAGAAGGATCCGAGCTTACGTGGTCGAATGTTCAAGCACGTAGACGCCAAAAAGTAAGAACAAAGGTCTAGAATGCAAAGGGAGAAGAGAAGGGCAGACACTCGCGTGAGAAATATGAGGAGCGAAGGCTCCTATTTATACTAATCACGTGAAGGATTTAGGGTTTCGGAGACTCTTTGGAAGTGAATCTCGGAAAGATATAAAAAAAAGATACGAAAATTACGCAGAAAAGGACCTGGGAAGAGGCGCAGCAGCCACTGCGTCTCTTGGAAGAGGCGCAGCACCTGCTGCGTCTGTTCCTAAGTGGTTTCCTCCTGCGGAAGAAAGATTTCCGTGTATAAGTTATGGTAGGACGGAATAACTTTGTTTTCCTTAATATTTTATGTGAATATTTCGGGAAATTGTTTACCAAAGATTAAAGATTGTGAAATATTTATAAAAATATGGAATAGAAATATCCGAAACATTCCAGAACATTCTGACTCGGGATTTAACGGTTATCAGAAAATGAAGACGGTTTTAGGCCCGGACTCCAAATGTACTCTAATTACTGTCAAAACGACCGTATCGGCACGTAGATGACAACTAAGAGGTAGACATTAGTGTTTGAGAAATCACTTGACGATAGACTTACGAACTGTCACAAATCGTTCCGCGTAGCAAACATGCGGCCCAATCATCATCGGGTGGTTTGCGGGAGGTGCAGAAATGAGGTATCTACAGTAAGGCTTGTATTTACGATCGGTAGGTCGTAAATACGCGTCGGGTTGTGACTTAAGAAGTCGAGTCGAGAATTTTAAGGGAGAAAAGAGGGGGCGGACACTCGCGTAAGTCTCAAATGGGTGGCATTTGAGGGGTATTTATAGGAGAATGAGTGGTTGTGTGAGTTTTGAGCGACGTGGCCACTTGGGCTGCTCAAAGAGGCGCGAGCCACGTCGCGGGTCTTCGAGTTGTGTTGTCACTTTCACAACAAACGCAATCATGATTTGTTCTATCCTAGGTTTTGTAGTCACATGTTTGGTACTTGACCAACATGAATCTGGGAAAACTTAAGGTAGAAGGTTTGAAATGTTTGGTTTTTTGTGTTTGACGCGGTTTGACTCGTTGTTGGAGTCGGGATTTGAATTTTTGAGTCGGTTTTTGGTCCGGTGTCGGTTTTGACTCTAGTTAGTGTCATTGCGACCCCGTCGTCGTGCATTAAACACTCCAAGTATTTTTGAAATGTTTTATTTTCGAAATCGTTTTAAGTTTTCCGACGTAAAGTTGTACACAAACTGTCGATCAAACGCCGCGATTCCAAAACATGTTGTAGTCCGATAATCATCGGGTGTTTGTTGGAGTCTCAGCAGATACTGGGTATCTACAGGTGGGGAGCCGAGAGACAATCTGGGCTCCCACGCCCTTAGCAACAGCAAAGCTAAGTCTAGTAAAAATGTGCATATGGTACCCCTGAACTTTCGTTTTAGTGCACCATCTGCTCTTACTTCTTATTCCGTTATAACAGTGTTAACTCTCCTCAACCCAACACCTTTTCCCCCTCAACCTAACATCTTTTCCCCCCAATTTCACCCATAAACAACTAAAAAATATATATATATCTCTCTCTCTCTTCCCCATAACCACCTCACTCATAAACAAATAAAAGAAAATTCAAGGGTACCAATTTCACTCATAAATCAGATATTGAATGGTCTGCATTTCGATCGTACCCAATATTTTCAATACCCATTGAAATGTCTTCCCATAAAGGCCCCATTCTTTGGTTTTGTAATTCCATGCTAGTTTTAATTCTAATCAAGGCTTCAACTTCCTCTTTTGGCCACTGTGAATTGGAATTTTCGCCATCATTTTTCTCTTTTTTACCCACAATGCTTTGGTTTTGATTTCAGCAATTCGTCAAGTACAGCTGAAGCCTAACATCCCAGAAAAATTGCCTTGCTCCGAGATCTTTTCCAAGAAGGAAGTACAGCTGTATCGTTTTTTGCCGATATCGATCTTTCACGAATCAAAAGTTCATGTTGTTTCTTGATTCTTTCAATTTATTGCATCTTCCGCTCCATTTTTCTGGCTAATCTCTTTTGCTCAAACAATGTATGGCTTCCAGTAATTTGTTCTGCAACTCCTCTTGTTTTGCAAGCACAGATTTCATCAATTTATCGAATAAATTTGCTCATTTTCTCTTCCTTTTCTGAGCAGTCTCGAATTGGCTCCCTGTAGAAGAGGGAGTTGATGATGAAGTGATTATAGGACTCGAATCAAAATTTACTGATATGGGATTCGTCATTTAGGGAACATATGGCGGGTTGCACAAGATTGGAATTATATCGATGGTTGTATCCTTCATAGAAATGTGAGAAATCTATGGAATAATGGTTTATGGTTATGGGAAACTGAGAGAGATGTACTTTTTTTATTTGTTATTAGTGAAATTGAGGGGAAAAGATGTTAGGTTGAGGGGAAAAGGTGTTAGGTTGAGGAGAGTTAACACCGTTATAACGGAATAATAAGTAAGGGCAGATGGTGCACTAAAACGAAAGTTCAGGGGTACCATGTTCACATTTCTAAAACCAGGGGTACGACGTGAATTAAGCCAAACCTCAGGGGTACCACGTGAATTATCTCTTATTATTATTATTATTATTATTACTATTATTATTATTGTTACTGTTATTGCTATTATTATTATTATTTTTTTTTTTTTTGTAAGAAGTGAGTAATTCTCATTAAAAAGAGAAGAAACCGATCTTACAAGAAGAACCAGCTAAAACAAACAAGCAACAAGACCGTCTAATCTAAGAGTAAGGACAAGAGTTGATCATTCTCTAGTCCATGACTCCAAGAGTACATTCGTAAACAAACAAAATACTTTACTAAATTAATTAGTTGCTCAACAGTTCTGCGAGCTCCCATAAAAATCCTACAGTTACGTTCCTGCCATATCACATAAACCCCCTCAGCAAGAGCACAACACGCCAGCTTCCTCCTCCCTTTACGAGTCCTATTAAGGGCAAGTTTATACAACTCGTGCTTTAGGCTTAAGACACGTCTAGTGACTCCCTGCCAAGCTAGCAGACCATGCATAAGGGCAGTGGAAAATGGGCACTCAAAAAAGAGATGCAAACTCGTCTCAGCTGCAGTATAATAGAGAGTACACCGATTTGCTAAATGCATTCCCCTCTGACAGATCTTATCAACCGTAGCCAGACTATGATGGGCAACAAGAGTGGCAATGAATGCATGCTTTGGAACAACAATGCTATCCAAAAGAGGCTTCATCCATCTAAGCTCATGAGAAGTGCCATGAAAGATATCATAGACCTCATTCAAGGGGAACTTACCCTGTTGGTGCCAAGTTTGGAAAAGCAGTTGAGCAGCATCCTGAGAACTCATCTTCAGTACGAAATCATCCCTTACTCCCAAAATACGCTGCCAAATGAATGAGACACAATCTGTGGGAGTTAATTCCCAGCAAGAATGATTCTTAAAAATGTACTCCCTGGACCAAATCATCCAGATAGGGGTACAATTATGATTATAATTCCAAAACATCTTAAGCATCAAGGTTTTGTTCCAACTTAGGATTTCCCTAATATCAAACCCACCTTGTTTCCTTCTACGACAAACATTTTCCCAACTAAAGAAAATCATTCTTCTATTCTCACAAGTCCCCCAGAGGAACTGCCTGCAAACCTTCTCCATTTCCTGAATAATACCCTTTGGGAGCAACATGCAAGCACACAAAAGACTCCATCCTAAAAATTAATGAGTTAATGAGCTGCACTTTCCCAGCATAAGAAAGCTGCAGTCCAGTCCAATAGCCAAGCTTACCTTTGATTTTAGCCATTAAAGGCTGGAAAAGAGCACGAGTAAGCCTAGAGGAATGCAAAGTAGTGCCCATGTATTTAAATGGAAAGGAGCCCTCCACATACCCAGTATTAGCAAGGATAAGCTGTTTAACCACATTTGTCACACCAGTAAAGTATATATTCGTTTTGGCTGGATTAGGGGTAAGTCCAGACACCCTTGAGAACTGAGCAAGACAATTATGAACAGCCTGAACAGAGGGCAGGTCACCTCTCACAAAAACCAACAAGTCGTCAGCAAAGATTAAATGTGAGAGAGATAACTTACTGCACTTAGGATGAAAACTGAATTGAGGTGAAAACTTGAGGTCCTTCAAGCTCCTAGTCAGAACTTCCATATAGAGGACAAACAGAAGAGGAGAAAGGGGATCTCCTTGCCTGAGTCCTCTCTTACCCTCAAAGAAACCAACCGAACTCCCATTAATTTTTAAAGAAAACCTAGAGCTAGTAACAAGGGTAATTATCCAATTACAGAAGCCCTGAGGAATGCCAAAACGGGGAAGGATGGAAGCAAGAAAATCCCAACTAACAGAGTCAAAAGCCTTCCGTATATCAACCTTAACCACACATCTAGGAGTCTTATAAGCTCTGCTATATCCCCTCACCAGCTCAGTGGCAAGCATTGTGTTATCAAATATAGATCTGTCAGAAACGAAAGCAGCTTGCTCCATACCAACTATAAGAGGCATAACTTTTTTAAGTCTAACAGCCAAAACTTTGCTTATGGTCTTGTAAATGGTAGTACAACATGAGATAGGTCGATAGTCAAGCACTGAAGAGGGGAAGGCACTTTTTGGGATAAGGGAGATAATGGTAGTATTAACTTTCTTTAGGAGCTTCCCAGTGGCAAAAAAATACAAAACTGCAGCAGTGAACTCATGTTGAATAACACCCCAAGCAGCACGAAAAAACCCAGCAGAAAAACCATCAGGTCCAGGACTTTTATTAACATCAATGGAGAATAAAGCGTCCTGAACCTTCTAAGGGGTGACAGGACTCAGCAATGCAAGACCCTCATCCCTGGTAAGGCAGTGCCCATTAGCCATAACCCTGCCATCAAAAACTTCAACAGACTCCTTGCTTCCCAGCAAACCAGTGTAATACTCCAGAAAAGCTTTAGAAATGCCCTCCATGTCAATACAAGGTTAGCCATGAATATCCATAACTTTGGAAATATTAGCAGTATTCCGTCTAGAAGCCACCCTAGAATAAAAATAAGCAGTCCCAGCATCCCCTTGTTTAATATCAAAATCCTTGGCTCTTTGATAGGCAATATTAAGCTCAGTGTTTCTAAGAGTGAAGTACGCTTTATTGCACAGCTCCTCCTCCTCATGGAAGGCCATATTGGTAGGATCAGAATGGACTCGTTGCTGACATAACTGAAGGTCATGCTTAAGCTTAGCAACCCTTTCAGTGATGTTAGAGTAACTGTCTTTATGAATTCTCCTCAACTGATTCTTAATCCCATGAAGGTGCTGAGTCAGCCTATACATAGGACATCCTCTGATAAATTTGTGCCATTCCTTCTGCACCAGAGGCAGAAAAAGTCTATCCTGCCCCCAACAATTAAGATATTGAAAGGAAGCCTTCTTAACTTGAGTTCGAACTCCCAAGTTAACCACTAATGGGGAGTGGTCAGAAATACCAGGGGTCAAAACTTCAGCATTAGAATCAGGATAAGTCAAAAGCCAAGAAGAATTGACCAAAGCCCTATCCAACCTCATCCACTTACAATCATCATGTTCCTGCTTGTTGGTCCAGGTGTACCAGCAGCCCTGAGTGTTCAACTCCACCAAACCAGCATGAGAAATAACATCATTAAACTCCACGAGAGCCACCAGATTTGGAGGATCAGAACTGATCCTTTCCTCCAGAGTCCTGACACAGTTAAAATCCCCTAGAAGCAGCCAAGGCATATTACTCTGATGATGCTCCACCATAAACTCCCAGAGAGGCAACCGTTGTGAAGGATGATTAAACCCATACACAAAAGTTAAATACATAGAGAGAGCCCCCTTAGTAACCAAAAGATGAATCCACTGACTTGTGCTCTGCTGAACTGTGACCATAATACTGAAATCCTTCCAAAAAACCCAAATTCTACCATTTATATAGGAGGAATAATTATCCAGAACAAAGAAATGTTTGAACTGCCTCCTTTGAACTTTATTAGCTTTATTCCTTCTAATACGAGTCTCAACAATACCCAAAATATCTAACCTAGCTGAAGTGAAAAACGAAGTAACGTCTGATTGCTTTAGTAGCTTATTCATCCCCCTAATATTCCAAACCCCTATATACATGGGGAATGTAAAGGGGGGGATCCTCATCTCTAACCTCTTGCTCTGCCCAAGATCTGGCAGGAACTTGAATCTGAGTGACCACTAGTTGTGCCCTATGAGAGTCTTTAGAATCAGGAATAATAGCACTTTCCACATTCCTAACCTCCAGCAGGGCAAACTGGTTTGGTGAAACAGGAATTTGAGCTTGGGACTCCCCCCAGTCTCATCCTGAGTACCAGGGACCAATTCAGTACTAGTGATCTGTGACCTATTGGGTAGAGCATGAGCTGGGCAAACATCATGCTCATGATGCTCCAAGGAAGCCCTCCCACTAGACACCCTAGGAGAAGAAAGGGCAGGCACAGTACCTGACTGACCACCCCCATCAGACATTGTAGCCACCACTTCCCCTCAGGGGCCCCAATATCCCCAACCTCCTTAGTGACATTAGGAACAAGAACATCCTTGTCCAAAATGATGACAGTAGGTTCCTCAACAGTCAATTTCCCACTATCTTTAATCTG
This sequence comes from Silene latifolia, assembly GCF_048544455.1. Classification (NCBI taxonomy): domain Eukaryota; kingdom Viridiplantae; phylum Streptophyta; class Magnoliopsida; order Caryophyllales; family Caryophyllaceae; genus Silene; species Silene latifolia. The sequence continues at coordinate 57,662,988 of NC_133530.1, read as the reverse complement.
TTCTCCCTGAGATTGATTAGTTTCCTTTTTCTTTAACTTGCACACTTTCTCTTCATGACCAAGCTTCTTACAGTGAGTGCAGTAAAATGGAAGCCATTCATACTCCACTCCTTGCAGAATCTGACCCAAAAAAGGAGTGTGTATGGCCACAAAATCAGGCAAAGGTTGAGCTAAATCCACTTCCACCATGACAAGGGCAAAGGATAGTCTCCCCTTATTGTAGTCACAGGATCAGCATACAATGGAGTCCCAATTTGACTGGCAATCTTACTAAGAGCCTTGGCAGACCAGAGATGTGGGTCTAAATTATGAAGAAGGACTCAAACAGGCACCTTGGATATCTTGTCAAGCTCAGTAGGGAACTGTGGAGTCCATTGTTTAAGAATGAGAGAGTGTCCATTTAAGTTCCAGGCATTACCCCTTAGAATGGTATGCATATCTTCCAACTTTGTGAAACGAAAGTAAAACCAATCCTTCTTGAAGTAAAGAACATCAGGTGGACTAACATGAGTCCATTGCTTTTTCACAAACTCCTTAACTTGTGCAATAGCCGGTTTCCCTCCAATAAATTGACCTACTAAAGTATTCTGCCAGTAGACAAGTTGACTCTGAATATCCTCAACCTCTATTACCACTACCCCAGAAGAACAAGCATCAGGAACAGAATGTAATTCCATTCCCACTGCAGAATTTGTAACTTTATCCACCCAGCGAGTTTTCCCCGCTACAGAAGGAACAGTCTCGATAGGAACAGCACCCTGAGTCACAGAAGTGGGTTTTGGAACAGGAGCCTCCACAACAGGCTCACCCACAACTGTCGCAGCAATAACTACAGGAGTCGAGGACTGCCCATCCTTCGTAGAACTGACAACCTTACTCCCGGAAGTTCTAACATTAGGAGTCGATTTCGCAACTCCGATGGTCTTCCCACTTAAACTTTTACCCCCAGACTTCTCAAGCGCCGAAACTATTAAAGAGTTAACAGAATTAGGTTTAGCTATGGGTGTAGAAATTTGATCCTCCGTCTCAGATCTACCCCGCCGTGGCTGCAGAACAGTGACAACAAGCTTCTTCGGTCGTCCCATGGTTGGAAAGGAAGGAAATTAATCAGAGATCATCGCAGTTGCAATCGCCGGAAAAACGCCTTTCTTTTAGAGAGAAACCCTCTCCTAACCAACCCTTAATTATTATTATTATTATTATTATTATTATTATTATTATTATTATTATTATTATTATTATTATTATTATTATTATTATTATTATTATTATTATTATTATTATTATTATTATTATTATTATTATTATTATTATTATTATTATTATTATTATTATTATTATTATTATTATATTATTATTCCATCTCATGCATAACTCGTAGAAAAAATAAAAAATATATAATTATAAAATACGGGGTATTACAGTCTTATTGTTGCATTATTCTTGTTGTTTAGATATTCCTACTCAACCGTTGGGTTGACCATGTATTCGGTAAACACCTGTGATGAAACAATAATTGGGGAGCAGATTGAGTTTAGGTAATTGAGTTGGCTTAGAAGGGGAGTTGAAGGGCAAGAGGCTGTGACATTTACTTAGCTGTCTAGATCACCTGGAATGGGCAAAGAGTATTTAATAATCGTTTTATTTAATTCCGCTGCAGTTGTATTTTAATTAATTACAATTATTTATTTTGGATTATGTAATAAGGCCATTTAAACGTTATATTTATTTAAAGTATTGTGGTTTCGTTTACCTTTGCATTCACTACCTCAGGCAACTGAGATGGTAACACGTTCATTTATCTAGGACTGCCTAGTAAAGGCTCTTATATAAATGGGGGTGTTACAAAGTGGTATCAGAGCCGATGTTCCTCAGGCCTAAAACAAATGAACTCAATGAATTTAGATGTGTCTAATAAAATGAACCTGGGTAGAAACTGTTTGGAACCCCCTTAAGGCTTGGGATGAGAAATAGGAGCCCCCTCATACCAAACTTCTAGCCCTTCCAGTTTTGAACTGGTCACCTTGAGAGAAATTGAAAGAGTGGGGTAACTAGAAAGTATTTTCTGTCTTAAAGGTCAATTGTTTGTCTTAAGATAGAAAATTTATAACCTTGTTGCAGGACGCGGATTGAGGTAAGTAATATGTGACGGTATTTTTGGCCTAAGGTCGTGTGAATTGGCGTGATAATTGGGGAGTGTTTTGTGAAATTGGATGATAATATGCATCAAATAGTAAATTGGATTATTTGGTTGAATTACATAAATTAGTTTGAATTGATTAATAGCATGAATTATTAATTTACATGAATGAATGTTATGTGAATTAGAAATATTATGTTTAGTGATACGCGGTTATGTGATCCCTGAACCATAATTAGTTGTAGTAATTTGACGATAAAAGCAATAAAATTTTAATTGATAGGCTAATATGGGACGGCTAAAAGACATGGTGGTGTGGCGGTTTTGGAGCCCGTGAGTCACGTGGTTGACTGGTCTTAGGCCAGTCTAATCAACCACATGTTGTTTTGTTTGCAGGTGTAATATTTAAAAACCTTATGCCTAAATTCCTAAGCAGCTTATGTGTTCATTTTTCCTTATATCAGAACCATGCCTCCAAAGAGAGCTACATTTACACCTACACCTACTTCTATGTTTTAAGAAGAGGTTGATCGTCTGATTGCTATGAATGAGGCCTTGACAGCTGCATTGAAAGCAAAGAGGTCAGTGCAGAATTCAGCTAAAGTGAGTGCTTCTATTGCGAGGCACAACCCGACGAAGTATGATGGACTGAGAGCACCTTTCTTATTGGGAGATTGGCACAGAGAATTTGATAATCTATTTGAGCTATTGAAGTGTCCTGCGGAGATGCAAGTGTATCAGGCTGCTTATTATCTTAGAGGGAAAGCTGATTTATGGTGGAACCGTAGCAAAGAGGATGTGAGAGAAGCTGCTGCAAATAATGGAAGTGATTATGTGAAGTGGTCTGGATTCAAGAAGGTTATGAAGGTTGTGTTCGTTCCAGAGCACGTTAAAAGCAGATTGAGAGCAGAATTTGATTCTTTCAAGATGACGGCTGAGATGACAGTGGAAACCTACTACAATAGATTCATGGAGCTATCAGAGTATGTTGCAGACTTGAACTTCAGTGATGAGATGTTGGCACTTAGATTTGAGAAGGGGTTGACCACAACTATCAAGAAGAGCCTGGCAGCTGGTCAACCAAGTAACATGGATGATGTGTATCAAAGAGTTGGGCACGCTGAGAGAATTGCAGATATGCTCAAGGAAGAAAATAAAGAAAAGGTGAGAAGAGAAAGACTGAGGCTGCAAGTGAGAGTGTTAGGAATACGAAGCAGAATGTAAATCTATACCGATCCTTTTTCTCGAACAACGGGCAGAACGGGAGTGGGAACCATGGAGGCTTCAGCCGAATTGGGACCATAGGCGTTAATGGTGTCACGTGTTATAGATGCGGGAAAATGGGTCATAAGATTACTGATTGCAAAGTTAATGTGGGAGGCTAGGGAAAGGGATTTGTTAATGGGAACCAGAGTAGAGGTTATCTATCCTGAGAACCCCGTCACAGTCATGTCCCAGATTTCGAGCATCTATTCTGAGAACCCCGTCACATAATCCCGGATTGAATTGGTGTGGTTCACCTCTTTCAGCTTCCTCCGAGCAATAAAATATGTGTTCTCGGGGTAGAATTGGTCCTTGAAATTTTTCTTGAAGTCGGCCCACGATTCCACCACGGTCGTACCCGTTCATTTTCCTTGTACCTGGCCTCCACTTCTTGGCATCGTCCATCAAGTACATACTTGTTGTGTCGACCTTCACTTCTTCGTCGAGCCCACTTACCCGGAAGAATTGATCAATGTCGAAAAAGAAATTATCGACAACTTTCAAATCCCTCGACCCATGGTAGTTACGAGGTGGGGTGTTTTCACCTTACGAACGCCCAAAGATTTCCCGTCATTGGTCACCGCTTTCTAGAGCGTGGCAAAAGTGTTCTCTAGTTCCTCGATCTTTCGATGGAGGTGAGCGATTTGTTTCTTGTGTCTGTAAGGATCGCATCACCAACTGCTTGGAGACGGGTATTTATCCCGTCCATCGCCGACTCGAGGCTAACAACTGTCTTATCCACTTCTCGATGCCCTCTGCCACTCGGATCACAATGCCCTTGAGAAAAAGAATTTTCTTATCCAACAATATCTCCAAGGACTCTACTCGGTCCTCAATACTTGGTTCACCCATTCTCTCGATCACCGATGAACAAATGTGGCTCGCAAAAACCCGTTCGAAGACCGGGTTTTGCTACCACTTGTTGGATTGTTGCTTCCACCACTATGTCACAATACTATGATATTGTCCGCCTTAGGCTAAACCTGTAGGTTTTGTTTCTGGACTCTTTCTCAATGGTCTCATACTAATGGCGGGGTATCTTCTACCGACAGCTGGAGCAATCTCCATAGGGGTGCTAAAGGCAACTTAATAATATACCCCTCCCAAATTTAGTTTTTTCATTTGCAAGAGTTATGAATCAAATCCCTAACTATCTATTTAAGAGATGATAACCTTACCGCTCACACCAACCAATTTTAGTGGATTAGAAATTGATGGAGCGATGAAGAGGCTAATATGGCTCCACCATTCTCCAAGTTGTAGCCCCCTTGCTCTCCAACTCATTTTCCGGATAAGCCTTCCTTCCATGCTTTAGTAAACGCCAACCCAATAATAACAATAACAAATATCTTATTGATACTTGAAATTCCAAAGTATCACTCACAAATTTCTCAATTTTTTTAACCACCATAAGAATTTAAACTTCATATATGCCCCAACTCCAATTCAAATGCACCATTTTACATGCATTAACCACTAAGTCAACCTCAAAACAATAACAAAAGCAAAAGCAAAAGAATCATACGATAAAATGTCGGTTTTAGCTCCAAATTGTCAACTTTTATGCAGAGATGTGTACCAAAGAGATTATAATCAGCAAAAATGGAGTAATGGGCAGTTATTATTTATGGTAAAATCATCTGGGTTTGGTATAGAACAAAGAAATCATGGTTATAAAAGGATTAATAAGAGAGTAATCAAGGTTCAAGCTTTATGGGCAGATTTGTCACAGCCACAATCGGTTGATATGGAATCAATTAAGGATTCTGATCAGTTGGACCAGATTTTGGAGCAGGCTAAGGAACATTCTCAACCCATTGTTATTGATTGGTATTTTACTCATTTTCAGTTTGATTATTTGGTTTTACCATACTTACATTTGTTTGACTTTGTCCATTTCTTCAATTTGGCTCCTTAATCTTGTTTTCAGTATTTGATACTCCCTCCGTCTAGGCCACTTGTTTACCTATTCCGTGTCTCAGTCAATTGTTTACATTTCTATTTTAGGAATGCCTTTGTTTGACAATTTGATGCTCCACCCTCAATTTGGTCCACTTGTTATCTAATAATTGACCCCTCCTCTTTCCTTGGTCTTTATGCCAAAAACAAACGCAAACAAATGACCGGGATGGAGTGATACAATGTGGGTTTTGATTGATTGATTGAGTGCAGTGGCGGAGCCAAGATTCCAAGTTACAAATGGCTATAACAAATTGGAATTTTAGGAAAAAATCGAAAATTTTAACTAAAAGATTCATATTTTCATTGATAACTAATACTCGCCACTAGTTATGCTTGTGTGTTGAGGAGTAATGCGATAGAATAACTAAAAGATACGATTAATATTCTAGTGGGCGAATTAGTAATGCGATTGAGTGACTGTAAACAAAAAATTGAAATTGACAGCGCTTACTAAGCTTCTTGCTCCGCCACTGGATGTGTGTTTGATTTCAATTTTAAAATTGAGAACCTGGGTTGTGGAGTAACTTAATTGTTTGGAGCTTAATCATGATCATAAGCATGCAGTGGTTGTGAAAGATTTAATGTGAAATTGTTTTTAATTTTTTTTGGTTTGCCAGGATGGCTAATTGGTGCAGGAAATGCATATATCTCAAGCCAAAACTTGAAAAAATGGCTGCTGAATTCGATACCAAGTAGGAACTTCTGTCTTTTATTTTCATCGCAACACCAAATTACACTATAATACATTGGAAGCACTCATTTATCATTGTAATTGATTGCATATATTGAGTTGTTATCACCAACCCCTTTTTATATACTCTTGAAAATGACCTTTAAGCCTGTGATGGACTGATGGTAGGGTTGCATACCTTTGAGCGTTTTGTGCAGTTTTGTTGTTCGAGTAGTAGAGTATCAAAAGTTGCATAGTGAATTAATGAGCTTTGTTAAACAATCCTTTCCATCTAGACCTAAGCCTCTCAGTCGTAAGGTTGCATACCTTTGAACTTTGCAAGTTGTAATTAAGCACTGCAAATTAGCATACTTTTGAATTGTGACTCTGGACTCAATTGGGTGTGAAGATGATCCCTTCTGTTAGTGTTAAATATGCACCTTTTTTTGTCTCGTTGCATTTTTCAATGCCTGAGAGTAGACTGTTAAAAGAAGGAGGTTGCCCTATACAAGTAGTGTAAAAGTAAGGAAATTGACTAATACACCATGATATCTTAATGAAAGGAACTAAATGAAAACGAAAATTAATTTTAAAACATAGCATTAGTAATTAATAAGCGATATCTAACTATTCTAATTTCCTGATGGAGGTTCGCTTCATTGATGAGTACATTTCTTCCTTGCAAAACCTCTTGTACTACTAATATGCGAGAAGTAGGCACTCACTCCATCCTTGGGCACTGCTCTGGGAAAACAACCTTTATTTTATTCCCTGCTATCTGGGCAGAGTGGACCATTCTTCTTTTTTTTGTTACCCTTTCTATTTGTGGCTGATAAGCAATGCTTAGTTCAGTTTCAGGTCCATGACATTTGATGATTGTCTAACACTATGTTTGAATAGCAATGGAAGAGGGAAATGTAAAAGAACGATATAATGCGAGGAAAGAGAGGGAAGAGATGGAGATTTATTTTCCCTTCAAATCTTTTTAATCATGGTATTAAACTATTAGATGGTTCATTAAAGAGGAAAGAAATTGGATCCTCGGTTTCTCACACACCCTTACCCTAATCCCTGAAATTGGTCACTTCCTTTTCCTTTCTCTACAAATGTCGTATTTAGACTCCTTGTGAAAATTTGTCTTTAAAAAAAGTTCAATTTCAGAAAGTCCTTCAAATGTATCATATAGCTCCTATTTTTTCCCCACCGAGCACAACTACTAAGGTAGGACAGATAGTGCCATTGGGCTACGCGTTATTATTAAGGAGACAAAAGGAACTTCTGTTGTTTTCTTGGGTCAAAGCGTAAGTATCAGCAACATATGTAAATCAGAAGACTTTTGGTTGGGGGTTGTTCTTTCAATGATGAAGCACTCCAACATAGAGATTGTTAATTGTAATTTATAACTCTTTGTTCTGCGAGAATTGGTTCACAAAGGTTCAAACCCAATAGGTAGAAAGTCTTCTTCATCCCATTTGCTAGGAACAATCACCATACTTACATCTGACATAGAATCTGCTGAAGTAAATCAAGTACTCCGTACAATGAACAGTGAGTTGTCAGTAACATGAGGGATTGTGAATTTGTGATTTTCCACATGAAGAGGTGCTTTGATATTTAACATGCAAGTGTTAAGATTATTGAATTTGATATCACGGGTGTGTTTTTACTTGAGAAAAATAATTTATCACAAGTGTGTTTATGAAATCAAAGACTTGACTCCTTAAAATATTGCATCTACGCATAGCATCTTGCTCTTGCCCTCTAATTGAAAGCTCAGTACAAATAAATGGTCTTGCACATTGCTCTCAGGCCCTAGAATTTGGACTACCATTATTATGTCAAGAATTTAATGCAGTAGTTAAGTTTCTGGTTTGTGTTGAGTAAATGAGTACCAGAGGCGAAAAGTATAAACAATATCTTTCTGCGTCTTTAATAATCAGACTTCTTACATGGACTTGGTTTTGGGTCTAAGATGTGCGTGTGTTTGAGTGTCGGATACTGTTTTACTGAAAAGTTTTTAGGCTTTTGTTCGAATAAGGTGTGTGCACGTGTAAGTGTAGTGTTGCGTCATATCAGATAATAGTTCAAGTAACATAGGTGTGCATAGTAGCAATTGTAAAATTTCTTCTAGTACCATGCTATCATACATTTCATATGCCTTGTTTCTATATTGCCTTCATCATTTTTTTTTTCTTGTATCCCCTTCCCATTTGAAGGATCAAATTTTACTGCGTGGATGTGAACAGTGTGCCTCAAGCTCTTGTCAAACGGGGAAATATCTCTGTAAGGCATCTTCTATTAGTTGTTTCTCCTTCTACCCTTGCAGATAGTTTACATTTATTTTTGGAACACGATGCAAGTGCGTTAGAGAGTCCTACCTTCATTCTCCACGACACAAAATATGTCCAACACAGAAACGTAAACTATTGACTTCCACAATCAAAAATAGAATATTACAGCAGTCTGGTTGACTTACAAATGCTGGAGTAACTAATGTCTTCGTGTTTTGCATGTATCATCAGAAAATGCCCACAATTCAGGTGAGAACTGTCAACTACACTTTGCATTCTGCAGATTTCATGCATTCTTATAACGATTGAAGTTGGAGAATGTTATAAAAAATGTCTTATAAATTTATTGGCAGTTATGGAAAGATGGTGAAATGAAAGCAGAAGTAATTGGCGGTCACAAAGCTTGGTTAGTAATGGAGGAAGTGAGACAAATGATACAAGAGTACATATAAAGCTACAGGATTTCAGTTAATCTTAAAGTAGCACTCTACTGCCCTCTTTTTCCCATTATCTCCGTGTAAATTTCCAATTTTCCGGTATATTTGTGAATTTGTAAATATAATACGGAGTATGTTCTAAACGTACTCCCTTCACCTTTCTAGAACAACCAATTTTCTTTTTTCATGAATATAAAATTGCCTAATTACAATGTTTTGTATTTAAACATGTCTTTTACTTGTACATTCTAAGTTAAGCTATACACTTATCTTATATAGCTCCGAAAGAACCCTTGTCAATTTTTTTTTTGGGTACTTTTGTAAGTGAATATTTGGACCAAAAGTTAGTGAGAGAGTTCCAAAAAGATAACATAGGAGGTGGTGGTTATTAACTTATTTTTCCACTAGAGGGGGAGGGTTGCTATGTTGATAATATAAAACAATAATATCTCCCACTCTTCCCTTTTCTGTAAAACGTGTAGCATATATTCTCCTCTTTGTTCAAGGAGTTTGTTTCTTATTTGTCTGCTTAATGGTAGCTAGTGGTAGCTTATCTTTAGCTTAGTTTAATGATTTAACTCTAGTATATAAACTCCTGTAAACTCAGCTATTATCAATACATACAATACAAACCTTCAACTCAAACCTTCAACTCAAACCTTATATGGTATCAGACGTTTAATCGATCCAACCTCTCTTTTGCTTCACCTAGTCACACTCATGGCAACCAATGGCAATGGTCTTATCCCAAACCCTGACGAACCTACAAAACCTCTTGTCTCAATCTCCTTCCCAAACTGCACCAAATTAACCCCCACCACCTTTCGAACCTGGCAGTACCAGATAACCCGCCTCCTTCGTGGTTATGGCTTGTTTCCCTACCTCGATGGCTCTCTGCCGTCACCACCAACCACCATCACACCCACCGCCACTGCCGCTAAACCAACCCCTGACCCCATTCCGAACCCAGCCTATATCACCTGGTACAAACAAGACAACCTCATCCTCGGTGCTTTAGCCGGCACCCTCCATGAATCCGTCTCACCAATTATTCTAGAAGCCAACTCTTCTCACGAGGCTTGGAAAACCCTCGCTCACACATATGCTAATCCTTCTCGGGGGCATATCCTTCAACTAAAAGATCGCCTCCGTCACCTCACCCTCGGAGATAGCACCATTTCCGAGTACATGCTCGCTATTAAGACTTGTACCACCCAACTGGCGCAACTCGGCAAACCGGTGGATGATGAAGATATCATCGACCACATTATCCGTGGTCTTCCTACTGATCAATACAAACATGTTATTGATGTAGTCAGGGCCCGAGACACAATACTATCCTTCGATGATTTTCACGAACGGTTAATTCAACATGAATTAATCGTCAAACGAGCACCAACCCCAACCACTTACCAACCCAGTGCTCATGCTGCCACCCGACCTCCCAACAACCGTGGCAACAACCAATCCTACCACCACTATAACCACCAACGCCACTCTCAACCCGCCCCTAATCAGAACCGAAACCAAACCCAACCCCCCAATAACCCTCGCCCCTTTAAGGGCCGCTGCCAATACTGTCGCGAAACAGGACACGTCATTAGTGACTGCCCTGCCTTTCGTCGTGACTACCCTGATGTAGCCTTCCCACCACCGCCAAAGCAGCCTCGCCCACAAGCTCATACAGTCACCACTCCCTCCACCTCCAACGCAACCTACCTCGTTGACAGTGGTGCTTCTCACCACATCACCAAAGACCTTGAAACCCTTTCTCTTCATGGTCCCTATGATGGACCTGATGATCAACTTGCTGATAATCTAACCAAGCCTCTTCACAAGTCTAGATTTTTCGAGCTTACATCCAAGATTGGCCTTCGTCTCCGACCGTCCATCTTGCGCGGGAGTGTTGATAATATAAAACAATAATATCTCCCACTCTTCCCTTTTCTGTAAAACGTGTAGCATATATTCTCCTCTTTGTTCAAGGAGTTTGTTTCTTATTTGTCTGCTTAATGGTAGCTAGTGGTAGCTTATCTTTAGCTTAGTTTAATGATTTAACTCTAGTATATAAACTCCTGTAAACTCAGCTATTATCAATACATACAATACAAACCTTCAACTCAAACCTTATATGCTATGCGTCACGGTCCGGAACTTTGAGCCGGAACGTGGCGTGCACCCTTGTCTATCACACGACAAGAATGCAAGCGAGAGCGGCAAGCACTAGTGAGGGACCACTAGTACATTTATAATCGGTCTCGATTGGCGTGTGTCGGGAATTCTAGTCACGATTATCAAAGCCCGGTACACGGAAGCAATAAAAGTGAGCAATACGATTATTGAAAACAAGAGACAAGCAATATCAAATTATCAAGCTTAAAGATGAGAAGCGGTTTTGATTGACTAGCACCTTTCATAGAAGCAAATTTGATAGTTTGAGTGTTGTAGCAGAATACATTGATTGTGCAGAATAGCGATGCGTTTTATAAACACCTAAAAACGTATCTTAAACTAAAAACGGGACTCCAAGATTCGACGCGCAGGAAGTAGTCTTGAAATACTAAATGAAACTAAAAACAAAAATAAAATTACATGAGTACAAATAAAAATCTAAGGGTTCGGAGTGAAAGGGCCGCCCGCGCAATTCTCAGGAATTATGCGGCTAAAAGTGCGGCTCCTTACACTATGCACCTTCTTCTTCTAACCTTCTCTCCCACCTTTTTCCTTTACCCTCTCACAATCGATTAATTTAGTATACATCGTGTGGAATCAAAAGGCCAGTGGATAAATCAAAATAAACAATATTTTAATCGGTTATCAGAGAAGAAGGTAGAAGATAAGTTGGAAAAGAGAAGGTAAATAATGTTTCTCCTAGAGAGGATTGTGTGGACATCAAGGTACGCGTAAATCACCGTGCAGTGAAGTGACTGAAGTCCCCTTAGTATGTTATAATGACAATCTTCCTTTAGGAATATCATATAGTATGAGACGAGCTGAAATTTATAATCGGACATGTAAATCAGTTGAATACTGCTGTATATGTTACACAATCTAATTTTGGCGGCCTAAATTTTAGAAAGTTAATTCACCTTTTCAAATCGATAATTACTTTGTATACATGTCATCGTTACAAAATATCATATTATTACTAGAATAAAAGGCGCATGCTACATTGCTATATGCTCCATTATGTGCATATGTAAAAACGCCAGTTTGTGGGTCAAAAGGTCATCCGTTAAGTTGATTCACTATAACCAGGCATCGACGTAACATTTTTATTTAATCAACTGACAATTAAATCAACAAAGTCGCTTTGGCCGAGTGGTTAAGGCGTGTGCCTGCTAAGTACATGGGGTTTCCCCGCGAGAGTTCGAATCTCTCAGGCGACGTTTTTTATACCATTTTTATCTGCTGCATAAAAGTTGTTCGCAAATCCAAATTTACTTCATTGTCGTCTCCATGGTCATGAGCCCGTGAACATGATTTTCTTGGCTTAATAAACCGAAGTTGGTAATCACTAATCAGTTGTGCATAATCCTAATTTATTTGTTTCGAATTTTAACAAAAATAAAATTAAATATCCTCTGACCCTCCGTATAATTTTTTTTGGGGTTGCGAATTGCAAAAAGATCCTGTTAGCACCCGCTCCCCGACCAATGTGTAAACTGTCACTCTGCGCGCTATATCAACTACTGACAGACCATGGAAATTTGTTGATCATGTCCTATTAAAAATACCAAGTCATTGTTATATGAAAAATATCGATTTTACATTTTTTTCAAGTATCTGCAATTGAAACCAACATAGGGTACATGTGCGTACATCACTTGTGTTGCGATAGACAAGACTCGAGACCTTTGAAGCCCGGGTACATGGATTACATCAATTGTATATTCATGTATAGAATCTCCTGTTTGAGCCTGATAACGATAGATAATGATAGCTTTACAATTTCTGATACAACATATTCCTGTACTGTGCTGCAGAAAGCTTACAAATCTACTCCGTAAACCAGAAGGAAATACAAGGTATTTTATACCTCATGAGAAAGCATATTCCAGTGCAGTAGTGTGCACTATAAATCGACGGAAATAATATGAATCTCACATGAAGGAAGAAGTTGGAGAAATAGTGCTTCTAAATCAAGGGGACAAAAACTGTTGAAATGCTATTGGCATGGTTACATTGACTCTCAGAGATTCTGAGGGGAACTGTTTTGGAATATAAAGAGATACACAGAAGTGGGAAAAAGGAAATAAACAAGGAGAAAACAAGTATTTTCATGTCGGAAAATGATCACGCGTGTTGTTCAGGTCCTGGTGGTTTAGCATTGAGAAGAGGCTGGAGAGCCTTCACCACAATCGTCATGTTTGGCCTGAAATCAGCCTCATATTGAACACACAGTGCTGCAACTGCTGCCATCTGAAAACCAAAATAACCATAATCATAAGGAAACATCTGAGAACTTAACTACAAGAGCTACCAATGGACATTATACAGTAAAATGGCTCATTTAAAAGCAAGGGGATGAGGAGAACCTTAGCGACTGCTTTTGGTGGATAGCTGTCATTCAGTTTGGGATCAACACATTGCTTCACTTTGTCTTCACTCAATCTAGGAGTCGCCTGCGGTTAAAAAAAAAAAAAAAAAAGAGACATGTTAAAAGAATTACCTTATGAATGTGGTAAATAATATTAAAGATGAAAAAGAAACAATTACCCAAGTAACAAGACTTTGTTGCCCTTTTGGCATCGTATGATCAACCGGCTTTCTTCCAGTTAAAAGCTCAAGAAGAACAACACCAAAACTGTACACATCACTCTTCTGAGTTATTTGCCCTGTCATGGCATACCTGGTTCAGAAAAGGACACACACTTAAGGCCTCTGTCATAATTTAAGCAAAGTACCTAGAATAATATTAAAGCAATGGATAAGTAACAAGCGCACACGAGAAACGCAAAAATCACAATTTTAGAGTGGTGCAGTGGAAGCCTATTCCACATTAAAAATTTACTAGATACAAGTCATCAAATGTCGGTTTCAGTCATGATAAAAAAACTGATATTGTGGCCTGATCCTGATCGCTGTGGTATATATCCTGCCAATAACACGACAAGATGCTTTCATGGAAGGAGAGTACTACAGCCTAAGCTCAAAGTGTACATAAGCTCTGATGATCGTACACTATAATTGAGAAATGGGAGAGGAAAAGTACATACTCAGGGGCATGGTAACCAAATGTTCCAAGGACTCTAGTTGAGTGCAGTCGGGCTGCTGTCTCTGATGATGCATTAGTCAAGTTGAAGTCGGCGATTTTTGACGTGTAGTCATCAAACAAAAGGACATTGCTGGATCTGACATCACGGTGAACTATAGACGGTTGCACCTTCTCGTGTAGGTACTCAAGACCTCTCGCGGCACCATAAGCAATTTTAACTCGTTGGGGCCATGTAAGAGCAGGTCCTGGCTCTGCGCCTTGCACTCCTTTCCTCCCTGTTCAGGGAACATCAGGAATTGATGAAATCAGACAGAAACATGCCGGAAAACAAACCAAAAGACTTGAGTGGAGTGTAAAAATAATACCATGTAAGACATCATGTAAGGAACCCATAGTAGCAAACTGGTAAACCAAAATTCTGTTATTTTGATCCAAACAATAACCCAGTAGCTCAGTGAAATGATCATGCTTCATTCTTGAAACTACTGACAACTGTAAACAAACAACAAACGAGACGAGACAAATAAAACACTTGTCAATAATCTGAAAAAATCAAAAGTAATTTTCTGCTAAGAAAGAGATTAGAATATTACCTGATTTGCAAAATCATCATCGGTATCCTGTGCAGAACTAGTGTCTAATTTCTTAATCGCAGCCTCTAAGCCATTGTTTAACTTTCCATGGAAAACGCGGCCATAAGAACCTTCCCCAACCAATGTCTTTTCACTGAAATTATTGGTAGCTTTATTTAGTTCATCCAGTGACAAAGCTGGTAACTCTATTGGCAATGCTTTCACTTGACTTCTGGCTGCTTTGGGCTCCCCTCTGTCCCCACCTATAATATTTCACAAATTTTCGATATCAATTTAGGAGATTAAAAGTTGCCAATGTGTTTGGTATTAGAGTTCATTGATGATTCTTCGGTAGTATCTTTGCAAAGCGCCACTTTAAAACGTCTACTGATCTAAATACTCGTTTAGAAGTCCAACCCTTTTTAATTTCCGACTCAAATTTCATACCAAATTGATTAACAGCTAGTGGCGTTTTAACATTTAACAACACAGAATCCACTTGTAGGCGAGGCCTGAAGAAAAATTCTCCGAGACATCATGTAATTGCTACGTTACAATTAAAAGAAGTGAAACTAGTTTAGCGATAGAATTGTAACTAATGACAAAAGTATGATGATGATATCAAACCAGAAGCAAGTAAATTCAATACATACAACCAAACCATTTAACGTTGCAGACCTCATAAACCATAAAATGGTGAATGACTATGTTGTATGAGTGCAAGCACAATATTTAGTGAAGGAAAATAAAAATGGCAAAAAGATTAGAAATGAACCTCCGGCTGGTCCTCTAGGAGGGGCGGTATACTGATTCGGAGGTGGGACGAATTCCTCTTCTGCACCTCCACAGCAGAACATACTTTTAAAGTTGCTCTCTTTTAAGCTTTCCCTTTATTATCTACTAAACTCTAACTTATCACCTGCTTTAATCTCACTTTTTTGGCGCTAACTTCAACTAATTCAATTCCCCTGCATTTTCAAGTGAGAAAATGTGTTACTCATTCCTAATCAAAGAAATATGAGATAAGTAGAACGCTACATGATGTTTTTACAAATAAATGTGGACTTGGCCTTCAAATTTAGGCTTTGCTTGAGATGACTTGCTGTTATCAAAGATGAATGGCCCCAAGTCCCTAATTCAAACATTTAAAGTTTCGTAGTGACCTTTTCAGGCCCATAGCGCATTCATCTAAGGGGTAGGGGCGCGTTAATGTATAAGCATCATTGATCCAACATTAATACCCATCAACCAGTTAGCCTTTTAGTTGGAATGGCTATCTCACATAATTTGCCAATTTCGATTATCCTAACCACATTACCTTGTTCCCCAATCCAACAATAACAAATATATTACCCTACTGTCTCAAGGGCTTTTATAAATTGAGAGGTAATTAATTGGTCACACTGCAACCTTATCCATGCCTGTATTACCCCACCATCGAAATTGTGCATTCTAATATATGTACCAACACAGCCACCAAAAAAAAGGAGGAAACCATCATTTTTCCATGAAATATATATAATAAAAGGCGTCAAAATGATTACATGAAATTAAAAGATTTACCCGAAAAATCGTAACACTAACTCTTTAAGGAAGAAAACGTACACAATGGGAAATGATTGGAAGGCGCGGACAAGTACAATGTTGGAGAATATATTTGCGAAAATGGAGATGAGACAGAGATGAATATGAAGATGAAGATGTCAACGAGCAGGAGATATCAAAGAAGAAGGAGGATTGATAGGGAGGAAGATATAGAGAAAGTAGTTGGGCGCGAAAGTCGCGTCATATAATCATATAATAACAACAACATATGATTACATGCACCAACAACCTTTTGTTGTTCATCTCCCAGACGTGCTTCCCATCTTTTGCACGTCCTACCTCTCTGCCTTCTATTCTTTCTTCTCGTGTCTCTCTTCTTAACGCCTTTACCCTATAATTTATCTTCTTACTTTCCTCAACGCGATTCTCAATTATGGTCCTAGTTTTTTCCTACATCTTCAAATAACGGGTTTACTTTCAACGTAATAATAAAAAAAAAATAAGAAAAAAAAAAAATTACGTGCTAATCTTTTACTCCCTCCGTCCATCAATTGTTATCCTTTAATTTGGCCGTAAGACTAAGGAAAAATGAGATGGTCAATTATAAGATGACAAATAAACAAAATTAACCAAATGTGTTTGGTGTGGTGGTTGCTCACCTCATCCCTTAACCATGAGGTCAGGGGTTCGATCCCTCCCAATGGGAATGGAGCAAATTCTTTGGCCAGTCGTTTACCTCTTAACGAAAAATGAGGCCCTATGGATTAAAACACAAAAATATTTTAATTTTTCAAACGAAAAACGAGGCCCTAAGTATATTACTTTGTATAAAACTAAATTTTTTAGCATAAAATATTTTATCTTACGAATGCGATATATTATGTAAAAAATTTCAAAGTTAAAGGTTAAAAATATTCATGATTTCACATTTTAGAAATTACTGTAATTTTCTATAGGTTTTTTATACTCCTATCGATAGCATAATGAAGAAAACTACGAGTACTTGGGGTAGTACAATACGAATTACGGACAAAAAATAGTAAGGGTATTCCATATAGTAGTAGCTCAGTGTCAGACATTCTCAGTTGAAGAGACAAATAAACTTCGAACCCGCGATGAAAGACAAAAAAGTTAAGTGTTGTAGGTAGATTGTGCGGCCACTGAGCCATTAGCAAAAACACAAATTATCTGCTACTATTTAATATACACAAATTGTTAGATGAGACGGTCTTATACTATAAGACCAATACATTAGACAAAGCCCAAAACAACAAATAAAAAAACCCATGAGATGCAAGTTTTAAGATGTTGACTTGTAAACTTGTTAAATTATAAAGTTTATGTGCAGATTTTGAAATAATATAAAACCCAATTTTCAATTTAAAAGTCAGGGTTTTCTACATAAACCATGAATCTTCCTTGAAAACAAAAGATAAAGTTCTCAATATAAAAATACAAGTATTCAAATTAAAACAATAACTAAAAAGATTATTGGAATTTAATTTTAAAATCTGAACTCTTAAGATCAATACAAACCAGGTAGTTGGCGGTGGCGGCAGCAGCAGCTAGTCAACATTCTTTATTTTTGATTTTAATCGTTGGGTTGAAGTAGAGAAAGGGTTATAGTAGGTGGCGACAACATCAACAATGGTGAATTAGGGACGAAAATAACAATCGCAAACGAAGGTGATGAAGATGTATATTGTAGAGGCGGCAGATTAGGTGGCGATTGTGAGAAGGGGCGGCAGAGGCAACGTGAAGTCGTCGTTGATAAGGAGGTGAATTGGAGGTGTGGTTGATGGGGTGGATTGCAGACTTGCAGTTCCATTGAAGTAAATGTTTATGGTTTTTTTTTTCGTTTTTATATAACTTTTTCTTATTGGGCTCCATCTTCTATTGGGCCCGTCCTATGCTATAGGACGGTCCTATAGGAGAGTTACTGTTTAATATATATTCCCTCCTATTCACTCATTTTGTCCCTCTTTCCTTATCGAAGCTAGTCGGATTTTTGTCCCTCTTTCCTTTTTTTGGTAACTTTTGTGTGGTCCAAATTTAATTACATGTGGGGTAGAGTGGAATAAAGTGTTTTGTGTGGTCCAAAATCATTTTCTTAGTTCTTGTGCAAAATAGAAGGGGGACAAAATGAATGAATAGGAGGGAGTATTACAAATCTCTGGACCTATTGGGCCCCCAGAAATCAGGGGCCCTTGTGCGCCCGCACAGGTTGCACGTGCTCTGGGCCGGCCCTGACTGTTGTCGACGGTGGACACCCCGGTTTAAACCAAAAAAAAAAAAACAAATAAACCAAATTGGGTATGAAAGATCAAATTACTCATTAAATGCAATCCTGAAATAAAAAAGGACAATAATTGACTAAGACACCCAAAAATTAAATAAGACAATAAATGATTGGGACAGATGGACTATATATTTTTATTTATATGTGTAGCCTTTCGTTTCTGTATCCATTTCAATCTAGGACCGCTATTTTCCGGCCCGTCTCATTCGGGCGACCCTAATGGCCCCCTCCACAAGCACTTGGGCTTTACCTTCCCCCACCAGCCCTCAGAAGGCACGAATCTATCAGCGCATCGTTGCACTCGGGACGCAGCCCCTCGAAAAAGGTCGGGCATTGGGTTTTTAGGTCGCAAAAACAGGAGTAGTGGGCTTGAAGGTCATGCTGACCCGAAGTGATTTAGAAAGATTCGTGCTTTTGACTTCTCCTTCTCGTAACGGAGTGAACCAAGCTACTCGCCTAAATTCTGTCTTTATTCCCGCCAAATGCAAGCTTATTTGGAGCTCTCATGTATGCCATGACATGTAAAGGCCTGGTGGTGCTTTCGCGCTAGGAGTAACAATTAAGTAGGTACCAAGGAAATTCGAACAAGGAACATTGGAAAGTAGGTACCAAGGAAACTCTTTCTTTCCTGTTTGCCTTAAGTACTTGAGAAGATTAAGGACCAAATTCTCATTTATGGAGATGATGACCTAAAATGTCCAAGTTTTTTTTGCATCAAACAAGGATGATAGAGAGTGCAACTCTTGTTATGTTTTCACTTTGAATGAGGGAGTAGTGTGTTAAAAAAAGTTTCAAACAACACACTGTTATTTAACTATGGAGCCAGGATTTATAATTAGAGGGGTGAAAAAACTCAGCGGGGGAAAACAAGTAAGTAATGACATAATGGAAACTTGAAAAAAATTCGGAGATTTTAACCAAAATTTAAGAATTTTTCCTTGCCAGCGGGGGCGAGCCCCCTCATAGCCCCCACCCATTCTCTCTAAATCCGCCACTGTTGTTATTGATTCTCTAACTGAAGCAAAGTATATCTGCACGTGATGCTACTAAGGAAACTGTAGCATATAATTATGTGTTTACAACTATGCTTGAGTGGCTTAAAAGCAAGAGAAAGATGAACAACAAACCGAGTTTTTTACCGCAAAAACATAAGGCAAACAGGAAAGAAAGAGTTGTTTATGTGATAGATTTTCTGGTTTTAATTGACCAAATTGAAATGTAGCAAATGTAAAGATAATAACAAGTGTTGGGTCCAGAATTACCCTGCCTCATCAGATACGAGTCAGGCAATGCCCAAAGCCTGGCCTGAGTGAAATCATCTGACACAAAGAAATATAATGCCTGATCAGGCACCAACCAGGAGGGAAAGACAGGACATGCATCTACTAGGCCTGACCTGAAGAGATATCACATTAGCCACAAAGTCAGCATAATCAGGACAAGGCAGACAACGATTAAAGCAAGGTCAAGGCTTAGAAAAATAGTTCCTATAATCAAGGAAGACCCATTCAACATTCAACACGAAAGCACAGAAGATTTTACTAAGCAAGGCTAAACGGCTGGAATGTTACAAAAGTCAAGCAGCCACTTTCGGGTAAATAGGGCACGCGTCCTTGTGGGCATGGGCCACATGCACGCCTAGCCAATCTGTGGACGTACGTCGGTCTCTTTGAAAGCCACGCTCGGCAGCGTAAAAATGCTTTCGACCGGATTGCTTTAGATCAGCCGATTTCGTCTCGGTAAAGGTCTCGAAACGATTAGAGATGTTCGGAGTCGCCACCAAGCATTTGTGGGATGCCTGCAGAAACCCGTTCGAAATCCACTTTATACCTCGGTCAAACGAAGCACAAAACAGTGTTTGACATAGGTACTAAAGATAAGGACTCGTCCCCCTTTTAGCATTCTATGCCTAAAATGACTCTCGTACGCCCTGGATAAGGCCATCCACTATCCAAAGGTTCCGAGTAAGGGGTGAGGGTACGTATTGGGAAGCCCTTTAATCGGACACCCAATCCCGCCCGCGTTAGCGGCCTCTACTGATCGATCGTGGTTATTTAAGTGCAAGAGTTGATAAAACGGTGTAAATGCATGAATGCACATCCAAAAGTTTAACCTAACATGTGAGAGCTTTCTATGTCGGTTTGTTAATCCAAATATCAAGGAATTGATGTCGAGTTGGATTTAGATTGATTTACATGTGAAAACGGAAATTGAACATCTATTTACCAAATTCGGATTATGATGCTTAACACGATCCATTTATTTGAAAAAGGGTGTCAAATGACAAAATGTAAAAACACGTAAACTTGTCAATCTGAACCGTCATGTATACGGGTTAACCGTAGTCGGGATCGTCCTAGACAAGTACCAAAATAGGACAGAACAGTGCCAGGCAACCCCTTTGGGGCGCGAGCCTATTGGCGAGGTAAGGGGCTCTGCCAAGATTTTAAAATATGAAAACAGGAGCCTCTTGGGGTGCGAGCCATGGGGCGAGCCAAGAGGGCGTCTCCTAGTTGTAAAAAAGGTTGTTTAAAATGTTGTTGAAAAGGTTATTTAAAACCGTATTTGTGATGAATGTTTGCAAGCATGATTTGCATGACTCGGAATAATTACTATTATGTTAGTAATATTCGTTGTCGGATTTGCAAGTTCGAAAAGTATAGTTTACAAATAAAAATGTAAAATGTTTGATTTGAACTAATCATGTTAAGTTCATTTCTTTGTAAGTAGTCAAGTTTGTCATCGTGCTCGGATTAAACCGACATGGTATAAAGAACCAAGGATGATTATGAATTATGACTAATATATTTACAAATGTAAACAAATGAGAAAAATGGTAAATAAAATAAAAGGGGGTTAAAATACCCATTAAAATGTAATTAACCAATAATATCATCGAGTCACGGAATAAACCGTCATGGTATAAAGAACCAAAGATGATTTTTATAATGGTCAAAATATGTTTTATCATAAAAATGAATTAAAATGGTAAATAAAAGAATAAAAATTCCTTTAAAATATAATTAACCAATTAATATCACCGAGTCATGGATTTGACCGTCATGGTATATGGAACCAAGGGTGATTATGATTTATGGTTAAAAAGTTTGTCATAGAAATGGTTTGAAACATTTGTAACGGTAAAAACTGATTACAAATAAGAAACGAAATAAAGAGGAAAGACGAGAACAAACACGGTTGAGTCTGACCCTGACACCCATAAAAGGCGCGAGCAACCCTGCATAACAAGGAGCTTCTGTCTCAGGCCAAAACTCGGTTTTGGCTCGTCTAACCTATATTTGAATCGTGTTATGCATTGTTTATATTTATAAAGTCATGAAAACAGTAAAGACATGAAATAAGTGAGATATTTACACCCTCAAACTTACGTGTATTGATGTTTGCGAAATAGACGACTTTAAAGACGGTTTTCTCGTAGCGACTACTCACGATCAAAGAAGTTTAAAAGAGTGCCTTAAAAAGAATTTTGTTTTGAAAATGAGGTGAAAATATGTTAATTAAAACATGTTGATTGATGAATTGAGTTGGTCAAATGGGTCGGTCGAATGCACGGCGACGGTACCAAACAATATGTGTAAGGCTTGTGTTTACGATCGGTAGGTCGTAAACACGTGTCGATTTTATGACTTAGGAAGTCGAGTCTAGAAGTTTAAGGGAGAGGTGAGGGGGCGGACACTCGCGTGAAGATTGTAGTGTGTGATGGTTGGTATTTATAGAGAAATGTAGGATGGTAGGTCGGTCGATTTTGCTTGGAGGATAAGGAGACACCCCATTGAGGCGCGAGCAAGCCTGCTATGCAATGGGGTGCCCTGTCCTTTTCAATTTGGACGTGGCCAATTCTCCATCCATTGTTTGGTTGGTTTGATATGTGGTATTCATATAAGATGTAGTGTAACAATATAGGCATCTAATAAGATGATTTTGGATGTTACTTGAGGTAGGTGTTTTGTGTGCTTGACTCGGGTTTGACCCGTGTGAGTCGGGATTTGAATTTTGAGTCGGTTTTTGGCTCGGTGTCGGTTTTGACTCTAATTAGGGTTATTTTAATGGAAATGACATGATGAAAACATTCATGGCATTATTTTCGACATTCGAGGTTTGGTTTGACTCGGTTTGACTCAGGTTGACTCGAGTTGCGGGTTTCTGAGTCGGTTTTGGGTCCGAAGACAGTTTTAACTCTAAAAAGTGTTATTTTATTGCAAGTGAAGTTAGAAAACTTTTGAAATCATTTTTCATTTCCGAGTAGTGCATTAAACCGTCTCATATATAGCCAATCCACGCACGCATATCAAAAACACGTTATAGTCCGATCATCATCGGGTGGTTTTTTTGGGAGGTGCAGATACTCGGTATCTACAGAGCCCCCACTTTGACTGAGGCTTGGAAAAGGTGAAAGTCAAAGTATGATCTCCCGGTCAATCGAAGATTACAACCTGAAGACCATTGCGACGTCGAGGCGACTCAAAAGGGTTTGAGCCAAGGACCTGCCGTCGGGAAGGGCGACGTCGAGGTGGCTCGAGGATTCGAGTCAAGGACCTGCCGTCGGGAATGGTTTAGAGTCTGTTGACTTCCGATTCGGGTCGTTTAAAGTCCATTAGACTACATATAAAGGTTCGCCAGCCATAAGAAGGAGTCATACCTGAGGCATCTTCGGGATATGTCCTTGAATCTTTTGCGCGCAAAGGCTCGCTAGTCGGTGTTGAAGGCGGTGCATTTTGAGTCTCGCCAGCCATAGGAAGGGGTCATACCTGAGGCATCTTCGGGATATGTCCTTCAATTGTTTGCGTGCAAAGGCTCGCTTGCCGGTGTTGAAGGTGGTGCGTTTTGAGGCTCGCCAGCCATAGGAAGGAGTCATACCTGAGGCATCTTCGGGATATGTCCTTGAGTTTCTTCTTGTGTGCGTGCAAAGGCTCGCCCGTATTACGTTTTGAGGCTCGCCAGTCATCGAAGGTGCGTATAGGCTCGCCAACCATAGGAAGGAGTCATACCTGAGGCATCTTCGGGATATGTCCTTAAGTTGCTTCTTGTTTGCTGTCAAAGGCTCGCCAACCATCTATGGTTGAATGATCGAGTGTGGAAAAATAGCATGTGTGACATTCATTTAAAAATCGGCACTCGCTGGGGAGTTAGAAACTTCTCAGGACTCGCCGGAGATATGAGTTGCTGCTCGCTGGGAGGTAGCGTAAGCCATGTAATCGGCGGGATTAAAGCTCTTGGACTTGATGGGTCGCATTTGGTTGGAAGAATCCAGCACTCAGTTGAAGTGAGTTCTTCTTCTCCAGATTACCTGCATGGTTAGTGGCCACACAAATCCGCAGTCGCATAGACAAGCACGTTAAATGCAAGCATATAAGCACGTAAGCACATAGGCATGTGAGCAGTTAGCATATGAGCAACTGGCATGTAAGCATATAAGCACGTAAGCACATAAACATGTGAGCAGTTAGCATATAAGCAACTAGCATGTAATATCTCACGCGAAGGGAGATAGAAGTTTTGAATGTTGTGAAGCTTAAAATTGAGTCTTGTTACTCGTAGATCCGTGATTTGATAGATTGGAGACACGTGACTGTTGCGACATTGACTCACAGGAACGCATACTGACAGGCTGACAAATGGGCAGTCGTGAACGTGACACAAAGTCAGTGTTAACACAACACGGTGGTGACTCTGACAGACTTTGCACATGTAAGTGCAATTCCTAGCCAAGAAGGGGTGACAACGCATATCAAATCCCTGAGGTAGAACGTCAGCTTGGCTGGGGAACATGAATTCATTATCTTCTCCAGACATCTTTGCCCCCGTCCGCTTGTTGGAGATGCCTTCTCGAGTTTTGATGATTCGGAGAGCGGAACCAAAACCTTGTCATCGTCCGAACCGAGCACTAGACTATGGCGGGTTTTATTTTGGACTGTAATTGAGACTCAAAAGATGTTTGAGGATAAAGAATGGGTGACGCCTCGAAAGAGAAGCCTCCAGAGTAAGAAGGTGAGATTTTGACAAAAGGAGGAATGGGTGACGTCTTAAGGAAGAAGCCCCCAGTAAAGAGGTATAAGATTGAAATTTGCAGCTAGGTGGGCTACTTTTGAGGATTGATGTTGATGGTTGAGATTGAAAGGGGTATGCAGTTGCGTCCTTGTTGGGGGATTGCCTACGTATTCGCGTGTTTGCGAAATTAAACCAGATCGTAGTTTTGAGCTGTTTTTTTTTTTAGGATTGAAAATTGAAAATGTTGTGAAAGGAGTATGCGGTTGTGCCCTTGTAATAGGACTACCTACGTATTCGCGTGTTTGCGAAATCAAACTTGATCGTAGTTCTGAGTGTGTGTGCAATGGGTTACAAATTGAAGGTGTGAAAATTGAATGTGTGTGGGGGTGTGGCTGTGTCCTCGTAATAGGACTGCCTACGTATTCGCGTGTTTGCGAAATCAAACCAGATCGTAGTTCTGAATGTGTGTCTAAGCGAGTTGTTAGGACCTTAAAGTGATTTTGAGGTGGATGGTTGTGTCCTTGAAGGACTGCCTTCGTATTCACGTGAAGTGAAATCAAACCAGATCGTAGTTCTGAATGTGTGTGCCTAAGCGAATTGTCAGGACCTTAAAGTGTGAGGGTCACGACGGTAAATTCCGTTTGGTGACTCGAAAAATTGATTTGAGAGAATTCCCCTCGATCATGAATCGAAGAGGTCTAATTTGTAAAAATGTTCCTTATCATGTGAGCACACTAAAAAGTGGACCCTAAGGGTAGATAGGGTATGTCTCGTTCTCAGTAGTAAAGCATTCGAGGACTCCGTATCTGGGTCAGGGTGAAAATGGCTTCAACATTATGGAATGTGGAGCTTAGTAATAATAGGTTTGTTTGACAGGTAAAAATCTGGGGTTGAGGGTCACAACGGAAGATTCCGTTTGGTGACTCGAAAGTTGATTAGAGACCTCTTGATTATGAATCGAAGAGGCATAGCTTGTGAAAATGTTTCTTGTGTGAGCACACTAAAAAGTGGACTCCAAGAATGTAATGGGAATGTGTTGTTCCAGGGAGCAATGTTTTTGAAAACTCCGTATTTGGGTCAGGGTGAAAATGGCTTCGACATTAGAAAATGTGGATCCTGGTAATAATGGTGTTGTTTGACAGATAAAAATCTGGGGTTGTATTTGTGGTGTTTACTCAGGTTTGATGTGGCCTGGGCACGCAATGGTTGGTAAATAATATGGGATCAGATTTCCATGTCTGGACCTTAAAGGTTAAGGTATGGTGTTACGAGCTTGAGGGGAATCCTCAGAAGCCTAGATATGTCTCCCTATAGAAGTCTCTAGAAGGACTTAAGGGTGAAGCAGTTTTGATTATGATCTTGAGGGGAATTCCCAGGATCCGTTATAGGTTTCCTTGTAGTAGTCTGCAGAAGGACTTAGGGGTGCTGGGCTTTGGACTTGTTTGTCCTGGACTTGGTATTTTGGACTCACGGGTCCTGGGCTTTGGACCTGTAGGTCCTGGACTTGGTGTTTTGGACTCATGGGTCTTGGGCTTTGGACTTGTTGGTCCTGGACTGGGTGTTTTGGACTCATGTGTCCTGGGCTTTGGACTTGTTGGTCCTGGACTTTGTATTTGGGTGTTGGACTCATGGGTCCTGGACTTTGGACTTGTTGGTCCTGGACTTGGTACTTTGGACTCATGGGTCCTGGGCTTTGGACTTGTTGGTCCTGGACTGGGTGTTTTGGACTCTTGGGTCCTGGGCTTTGGACTTGTTGGTCCTGGACTTTGGATGTTGGTGGCGGACTTGTTGGTCCGAAGTTTGAAAAGTGAAATTGTGGGAAAATAACGAATTTGAATTTCGCTATTTCATTTTTTTGAAAAGTGACGGTTTTGAATTTCGTCAGTTGAAATTGTGGGAAAATAGCGAATTTGAATTTCACTATTTCGTTTTTTAAATGAGATGGTTTTTAATTCCGTTGTTTGGAATTGTGAAAATAGTGAATTTGAATTTAACTATCTTGTTTTTGATTTGAAACTGACGGTTTTATTTCCGTCGTTTGAAATTAGTGAAAATAACGAATTTGAATTTCACTATTTTGTTTTTTTTTATTTGAAAATGTCGGTTTTAATTTCCGTCGTTTGAAGCTGGTGAAGATAGCGAACTTGAATTTCACTATCTTGTTTTTTTAATTTGAAAATGACGGTTTTAATTTCCGTCGTTTGAAATTTGTGATAATAGTGAATTTGAATTTCACTATCTCGTTTTTTGTTTTGCCTTTTCGCTTTGGTTTTGCTTTGGGTATATTGGTTTTTACCATCCTTCATTCGAGGAAGGTAAAGGTGCAGACGGGGAGGTGCGTGGTGGTGAGAGGTCGATTCTTTGTGATGGGATGTTTTTGTGGGGAATGGGCTTGCCTTCCGTCATTGATCATGAACAAGGAGATGTTCTGGTTCGTTATCTAGGTTCGTCGTAGGATCCCTTTGATAGAAGCTCGTTCTAAATCGGGTGCTAATAAAAGATTTCTATTGCCAGACATGGAATAGGTAAAGAAATAGACACGGAGTTTCGAGTCCTCTGCTTACTCGGTACGGAACGTCACTCGAGTGTACTCACATTGAATTGGAACATATTATTTTTTTTATATCAATTCTCAAATCAATTCTCGTTGTCAACGGGAAATGGTAAAGGGGAGAATATATGATAGTTGGAAATCGTGCTTTTATTTAGATAAATAAGATGTTAGCACAGACTTGATGAATACATGTGACTCATGGGGACAGCCTCCAGTTTGTCACTTAAGAATAAAAGGACAGACACTAGGATAGATATGAGAAAGCCTAAGACTCGGACTCGGACTTGGACTTAATCGTAGATACGAACTCCTAATCATCATGTTCCTCCTCGAAGGTTTCTTTCGCAAAGATCCAGTGACTTGATTGTCCTGTTTTGAGCATTGACCCACTTGAGCACTTCACTCTCGTTGTTGGGGATGATATGAGGACAACAATCCATGAGGCTTTTATCTCCTTGCAGAAAGAGATGTTCATGAGGGTTATTTTCATCACTTGGTTGGCATAGGGATGAAGCTACCAGTTCATTGTTGTTGATCATATTTTGAATAACATGTTTCAGTTTGAAGCATGTTTCCGTGTCATGACCATTTCCTCGATGATATTGGCAATAGGCATTGCCGTCCCAAAAACGGGATTTCTTGCATTCAGACGGGTCCGGAGTGGGCCCGATTGGTTGTAGCTTCCCTTCAGTCATGAGCTTTTGAAGAGCTTCGGCATAGGTTGTGTTGAGGTTGGTGAATGTCGTTTGAGAACGTTCAACCTTGCTGTTTGACTTGAGACATCCAGAAGGATTGTCTTGACTGAGAGGTGCAATTATGATTTTGCCGGTTTCAATCATATCTTGAATGACACGCTTGAGTTTGAAGCAGGTTTCGGTGTCATGGCCCTTGCCTTTATGGTATTGTCAATAGACATTACCATCCCGGAATAAGGGTCTTTTGTGTTCGGGTTTGTCCGGAGTCAGACTAATGGGTTGGAGCATTCCTTCCGGAGCAAGTATCTTCAGAGCGGTGTCATATGTTATTCCCAGATCTGTGAATACCCTTTGATGTTTTCCCGTGATTCCAACATTGGTGTTTTTTGGGAAGTTTTTGTGAGTGTTGTTTTTGTCAATCCTGGGCGGAAAAAGGATTTGGTTGTTGTCAATGGGAAGTTTTTGGGATGTTGCTTGGTATTTTGAAGGGGAGTTTGGTGAGGCAATTTCATGCTCTTTGTTTGTGGGTTCATGGATATGGGAGCCATCAGATGACTCCTTATTTTCAACAGCTGTTGGTTGGTGAATGGAGGGTTGGTTTTCTCCTTGGTGGTCAAGTTCATTTTTGGTACTACCAAACCTCTTCTCCAAATTAGCTACCCGAGTGTTCAAATCATTGATGGCCACTTGTAGCTTTGAGAATATGTTGTTGATGGAGACACAGAGCATCATTATACCGCTTTGTATGCCATCCTTATCAATTGCGTAAATTTCCTCATCGTCAGGAGGGCTGAGGTGAGAGAAGTCTAGGGAAGATTCCTGGCTGTGTTCAGTAGGGTATTTTGGAGGGTTGTTCTTTTTGTTTGTTGAGGGAGGTAATGGTAACTCACCCTTTTCAATCATGTCAAGGATGGCATCCTTTAGAGGGAGACACATTTTAGTATCGTGTCTGCGACCTTGGTGATATTGGCAAAACAGTTTTCTGCCCCATCTACGTCCTCGCTTGTTTGGTAGAGGGTCTGGAGTTGGACCAATTGGTTGAAGTTTTCCTTGGGAGGTTATCCTTTCCAAGGCTGTGGCATAAGGCATACCCAGATCAGGGAAGGACCTATGAGGTCGTCTGGTTTTGGTTTGGTCGTTGGCCAGTAGCCGGCTTTCAAGAAGCTTAACCCTTTGCTCAATATCATAAGAGGGAGGATTCTCGGTTATCATTTTGTCCTCAACATGGGAGAGACGAGTGCTCAAATTTTCCACGGTAGCTAGGAGTCGAAGGACCATGTCGTTGGTTTCAGCAGAAGTCATGGCGGATGAAGGTTGCTCAGCTTCTTGAGTTTCTGGTTGGCGATTGATGGCACCCAAGGGATTCCTATTTGACATAACGATAGGCGTTATAACTTGTCTTGGCAAGGTATTGCACAAACAAAGGCAAGTGCGACACATATGTATAAAAGGCAGTTATGTCATGAAGACGCGACGATGTGACTAGGTTACGAGATCATTAAAGATCGTGAATGACCTCTTGTGTTTGAACTCTTGGTGCATGACTTGAATTTAGACTCTAGTGTCAACTTTGGCATAGTGATGCCTAGACAGACGACTTCTGACAGGATTTGGAAGTTTGTTGCTGGCGTAACGCCGTTGGACAAGACATGTACATAAACTTGACCTTTGACCCGTAAGTAGGGGAAATGCAGGTTTAAAACCCGACAGGTTTTGACCCTGTTAACGCCACTGAAGATGTCTCGACAATTAGGCGACACGACCTAGACCAGAAGGTAGGTATTAACTTCGGCGGAGATCCGACGTTATCTAGACGACTTGACTTGAAATCGACTGGACTCTAATCGACTCGAGGCTGAGTCAGAAAGGTGGATTGAAATTTTCGAAAATAAAAATTTTCAAAAAGATCCATTTGTCGTTTTATGGACGGCTTCCGAAGAGTAAGGATCTTCAAAAGTCGGTCAGTTGAAAGGGTTGTCTTAGGTTTGTTTTCAAAAGACAGTTTGAGTTGAAATTGCGGCGGCTCTGAAAACGAAGTGTTGTTTCCAAAGACGGTTTTTGAAATTCCGAATCACGGATTAGAAAATGAGAATCGAATAATTTGGAATCGTCATCACAATGGCCATGAAAACGGTTAAGTTCGTTTTCAAAGGATTTAAAATTGGGTTGAAAATTTGAAAACGGTTAGATTTGTTTTCAAACAATTTGGAATCGGATTCAAATTAGAAAACGGTTAGATTTGTTTTCAAACATTTCAAATTAAATTTGAAAACGGTTAGATTTGTTTTCAAATATTTGAATTTTTATTTGGATTTTGAAAACGGTTAAAGTTGTTTTCAATATTTGATTTTGAAATAAAATTTGAAAACGGTTAGATTTGTTTTCAAATATTTGAAATTTGATTGAAATCTGAAAAAGATTAAATTTGTTTTCAAAGATTGAGTTTTGATTTGAAATTTGAAAACGGTTAAATTTGTTCTCAAATGATTTGAGTTTTGATTTGAAATCTGAAAACGGTTAAATTCGTTTTCAAAGATTTGACTTTGAATTGAAATTTGAAAACGATTAAATTTGTTTTCAAAATGATTTGAAGGTTGATTTGAAATTCGAAAACGGTCAGATTTGTTTTCAAAGATTTGAGTTTGAATTGAAATTTGAAAACGGTTAAATTTGTTTTCAAAGAATTTGAAATAGGATTTGAAATATGAAAACAGTTAAATTAGTTTTCAAAGATTTGATTTTGAATTGAAATTTGAAAACGGTTAAATTAGTTTTCAAATATTTGATTTTGAATTGAAATTTGAAAACGGTTAAATTTGTTTTCAAATGATTTGAAATTGGATTTGAAATTTGAAAACGGTTAATTTTTTTTTCAAAGATTTGAAATTGGAAATTGTGAGGACTGAATTCGTCATTACGACGGGTTAGAAAACCATTTTAACCTTTGAAAGACGGTATGCAAATCGAAAATTGTGAGAATTGAAATCGTCATTACGACGGCTTAGAAAAGCCAAATTTGATTTCGAAAACGACATTTGAAATTTTGGAAAGTTGCACGGGTTAAAATCGTCATTACGACGGTTTGAAAAACATTTTTGTTTGAAACTTGATTTCGAATTTTGAAAATTCGAGGGTAGAATTGATCATTGCGACGGCTTAAATGGGCGCTTTGAGAATGCAACGATCGGCAAGGGACCGAGGTTTGAAACGGCCATTATGACGATGTAAAAGGGGACATTAAAATGGTTGAAAACCAAGGTTTGAAATCGTCATTATAACGACATAAAAAGGTGCAATTGAAATGGTTATAAAAACCGGGTTTTGAAATGGCCATTATAACGGCGCAAAAGGGTGTTTTGAAATGGTTTGTAAAAACCGGGATTGAAAATCATCAGTACGACGGCCTAGAAAGGCGTGTTGAAATGGTTATAAAAACCGGGTTTGAAAATCGTCAGTTCGACGGCCTAGAAAGGCGTGTTGAAATGGTTATAGAAAATCGGATTTAAAAATAGTCATTACGACGGCCTAGAAAGGCGTGTTGAAATGGTTATAAAAACCGGATTTGAAAATCGTCATTACGACGGCCTAGAAAGGCTTGTTGAAACGGTTATAAAAACTGGGTTTGAAAGTCGTCATTATGACGGCCTAAGAAGGCGTGCAACGGTCGGCGAAAGACCGAGGTTTAAAATGGCCTTTATAACGGCGCAAAAAAGTGCTTTTGAAAGTTTGAAAATGACACGGAAGGACTTATGATCACAGAACACATTAGCACTCGCAGTTTCATTATATTATGCATTATGCTGACACGGGTTTTGGCTTAAAAGGGTGGGTTACACACCAAGCAATCAAACCCCAATTTGCGAGAGGGATACCAATCCAAACAAAATGTGTAAGGGAGGTGCCCTAGCCTCGTGCTCGAAAGTGATGAAACCTCTTTGACGAAACAAAAATGTGTAACGTCAATGGTATGGTTGACTCAATCGGGATTCGAAACGCGGGGATGAGAAAACTCACGCCGACGAGACGAGCCAATTGGTCGATAAAGGTTAGGTTGTGGGCCCGGACAAGGAACCCGACTTATGACCATAATATCAATTAATGCACTTTAACCACGACCTTGTTCGAGTTTCACCTCTAAGGATCACAAAGACACAAGTGTCCTAGTTTTCCCCAGCGGAGTCGCCAAATTGTGGACATGGGCCACATGCACGCCTAGCCAATCTGTGGACGTACATCGGTCTCTTTGAAAGCCACGCTCGGCGGCGTAAAAATGCTTTCGACCGGATCGCTTTAGATCGGCCGTTTTCGTCTCGGTAAAGGTATCGAAACGATTAGAGATGTTCGGAGTCGCCACCAAGTATTTGTGGGATGCCTGGAACCCGTTCGAAATCCACTTTATACCTCGGTCAAACGAAGCACAAAACAGTGTTTGACATAGGTACTAAAGATAAGGACTCGTCCCCCTTTTAGCATTATATGCCTAAAATGACTCTCGTACGCCCTGGATAAGGCCATCCACTATCCAAAGGTTCTGAGTAAGGGGTGAGGGTACGTATTGGGAAGCCCTTTAATCGGACATCCAATCCCGCCCGCGTTAGCGGCCTCTACTGATCGATCGTGGTTGTTTTAGTGCAAGAGTTGATAAAACGGTGTAAATGCATGAATGCACATCCAAAAGTCTAACCTAACATGTGAGAGCTTTCTATGTCGGTTTGTTATTCCAAATATCAAGTAATTGATGTCGAGTTGGATTTAGATTGATTTACATGTGAAAACAGAAATTAAACATCTATTTACCAAATTCGGATTATGATGCTTAACACGATCCATTTATTTGAAAAAGGGTGTCAAATGACAAAGTGTAAAAACACGTAAACTTGTCAATCTTAACCGTCATGTATACGGGTTAACCGTAGTCGGGATCATCCTAGACAAGTACCAAAACAGGACAGAACAGTGCCAGGCAACCCCTTTGGGGCGCGAGCCTATCGGCGAGGTAAGGGGCTCTGCCCAGATTTTAAAATATGAAAACAGGAGCCTCTTGGGGCGTGAGCCATGGGGCGAGCCAAGAGGGCGTCTCCGAGTTGTAAAAAAGGTTGTTTAAAACGTTGTTGAAAAGGTTATTTAAAACCGTATTTGTGATGAATGTTTGCAAGCATGATTTGCATGACTCGGAATAATTACTATTATGTTAGTAATATTCGTTGTCGGATTTGCAAGTTCGAAAAGCATAGTTTACAAATAAAAATGTAAAATGTTTCATTTGAACTAATTAAGATGAAATAAAAGTGAAAGGAAAATGTTTGATTTGAACTAATTATGTTAAGTTCATTTATTTTGTAATTAGTCAAGTTTGCCATCGTGCTCGGATTAAACCGACATGGTATAAGGAACCAAGGATGATTATGAATTATGACTAATATATTTACAAATGTAAACAAATGAGAAAAATGGTAAATAAAATAAAAGGGGGTATTAAAATGTAATTAACCAATAATATCATCGAGTCACAGAATAAACCGTCATGGTATAAAGAACCAAGGATGATTTTTATAATGGTCAAAATATGTTTATCATAAAAATGAATTAAAATGGTAAATAAAAGAATATAAATTCCTTTAAAATGTAATTAACCAATTAATATCACCGAGTCACGGATTTAACCGTCATGGTATATGGAACCAAGGGTGATTATGATTTATGGTTAAAAAGTTTGTTATAGAAATGGTTTGAAACATTTGAAACGGTAAAAACCGATTATAAATAAGAAACGAAATAAAGAGGAAAGAAGAGAACAAACACAATTGAGTCTGACCCGGACACCCATAAGAGGCGCGAGTAACCCTGCATAGCAAGGAGCTTCTGTCTCAGGCCAAAACTCGGTTTGGCTCGTCTAACCTATATTTGAATTGTGTTATGCATTGTTTATATTTATAAAGTCATGAAAATAGTAAAGACATGAAATAAGTGAGATATTTACACCCTCAAACTTACGTGTATTGATGTTTGCGAAATATACGACTTTAGAGACGGTTTTCTCGTAGCGACTGCTCACGATCAAAGAAGTTTAAAAGAGTGCCTTAAAAAAGGATTTTGTTTTGAAAATGAGTTGAAAATATGTTAACTAAAACATGTTGATTGATGAATTGAGTTGGTCAAATGGGTCGGTCGAATGCACGGCGACGGTACCAAACAATATGTGTAAGGCTTGTGTTTACGATCGGTAGGTCATAAACACGTGTCGATTTTATGACTTAGGAAGTCGAGTCTAGAAGTTTAAGGGAGAGGTGAGGGAGCGGACACTCGCGTGAAGATTGTAGTGTGTGATGGTTGGTATTTATAGAGAAATGTAGGATGGTAGGTCGGTCGATTTTGCTTGGAGGCTAAGGAGACACCCCATTGAGGCGCGAGCAAGCCTGCTATGCAATGGGGTGCCCTATCCTTTTCAATTTGGACGTGGCCAATTCTCCATCCATTGTTTGGTTGGTTTGATATGTGGTATTCATATAAGATGTCGTGTAACAATATGGACATCTAATAAGATTATTTTGGGTGTTACTTGAGGTAGGTGTTTTGTGTGCTTGACTCGGGTTTGACCCGTGTGAGTCGGGATTTGAATTTTGAGTCGGTTTTTGGCTCGGTGTCGGTTTTGACTCTAATTAGGGTCATTTTAATGGAAATGACATGATGAAAACATTCATGGCATTATTTTGGACATTCGAGATTTGGTTTGACTCAGGTTGACTCGAGTTGCGGGTTTCCGAGTCGGTTTTGGGTCCGAAGACGGTTTTAACTCTAAAAAGTGTTATTTTAATGCAAATGAAGTTAGAAAAATTTTGAAATCATTTTTCATATCCGAGTAGTGCATTGAACCGTCTCATATATATCCAATCCACGCATGCATATCAAAAACATGTTATAATCCGATCATCATCGGGTGGTTTTTTTTGGGAGGTGCAGATACTGGGTATCTACAGTCCTATTTACCAGGAAACCTTAAAAATAACCTGAAGGAGTCATTGCAAAGTTAGTATAAATAGAAGAGAAGAGGAAAAGAAGAGGATCACTTGTTTACACATCTACTTACTCTCACTTTACTCTCATACTTGTATTCAACTAAAAATCTTAGCATTACTACTAAGCAACTGTGTTGTATACTTTGCCTGGCATACACCTTCCCTGTCAGGATATGTAAAGTCATAGTAATAATCCCTCCTGGCTTGGTGCCCGTGGTTTTTTCCTATATTCACAGGGTTTTTCCACGTATAAATCTCTGTGTCATACTTTTGCATTTATTCCTTTATTTGTTCTTTTATACTAGTCAGGCTATTCATTTTGAGTTAGATCACCCTGCAAATTCTTCCCTGGCAGGACATTGTATTTGTGAGAATTCCTGCTAAAATAATTGGCGTCCACCGTGGGGCATCTAGCTCAATAAATCATCAAAACCTAAATCTAAACAAACACAAAAACATTTTCAAAAAATGACTGGAGATAACATTGAACAACAACTGGCTCCTGCCCAACAACAATTGTTGGAAATGGAACAACTGAAACAAAAAATGGCCCAGGCTGAAGCTGAAGTTATGAAACTAAAGGAGTCAGAATCCAGTCTGAAACAAAGGCTAGGAGACAAAGCCTCAAGCTCAAAATAAAAAATTCAGCCTGGCACACCATTATCTTCAATCATCAGGAACATTGATTTTTCCAACTTTGGTACTCCAATTCCATCAAAATCCAGAGCAGGAGAAGGTGACACAAACTCAGAAGAGATCCCAAATGAAGAGGCTATACCAGATCAAACCAACACAACAATAATGATGGCCATGCTCCAGGAAATCCAGAAACTCCATGAGAAATTTGAGAAGATCCCTGGAGTACCCACACCCATTGAAGAAGCAAATCCAGAAAGGTATGCTAACTCACCCTTTGTGGATGAAATAGTAAAATAGATCTACCAAAAAAGTTTGTAGTACCATCAATGAGAGTCTATGATGGACCAACAGACCCACAAAACCATGTAGTCTACTACAAACAAAGAATGTTGGCAGCCTCCATACCTAGTGATTTACGACAAGTTTGCATGTGCAAGGGATTTGGCACAACCCTGAATGAGCCTGCCCTACAATGTGTCGATACCTCATTTCTGCACCTCCCGCAAACCACCCGGTGATGATTGGGCCGCATGTTTGGTACGCGAAATGATTTATGACAGTTCGTAAGTTTATCATCAAGTAATAGCTTAAATACTTGTGTCAACCCCTTGGTCATCATCTACACGCCATTACGGTCGTTTTGACAGTAATTAGAGTTCATTTGGAGTCCGGGTCAAAAACCGCTTCATTTTTTAATAAACCGTTTTAAAATGCCGAGTCGGAATGTTCTGGAATATTCCGGATATTTCTATTACATAATTAATTTTTTACATCTTTTGGTAAAATATATCCCGAAATCTTATTTTACGGAATAAGGAAGTTGAGATCTACCACAATTCCATAAAGAAACGCGGAAATCTTTCTTCCGCAGGAGGAAACCTCTTGGGAAAGGACGCATCACCTGCTGCGCCTCTTTCAAGATTCGCAGTGGCTGCTGCGCCTCTTCCCCAGCTCTTTTCTGCGTATTTTCAGATCTTTTCGAGATTTGTTTCCAAAGTTTCAGTCATACCATAATTCCTCCGTGTGATTAGTATAAATAGGAACCTTCGTTCCTCATATTTCTTACGCGAGTGTCCGCCCTTCTCTTCTCCCTTTGCATTCTAAGACCGTGCTCTAAGCTTATTGATATCTACGTGCTTGATCAATCGACCACGTAAGCTCGGATCCTTCTGAGTACCAGTCACGTTGCATGACCGACCAATTTGACCAACTCCACCTTAATTAATCAATCAATTTAATCTAAATCCTCTAACAAGGGCACTTTCATCATACATTCGAGTCGAGCAATCACTAAACGTTAACTTAGTTAATCTCATTTCGTCAAACATGTAAGTCTGAGGGTGTAAATCCTATCTTTTATTATTATATTTTATTATTGTATCAATTAATGTAAGGTTTACGTCAAAAATATGCTTAAGAACGATTTGTTTTTACGGATTAATTATGGGCAGACGTCGAGAAGAAACGCAGCAACTGCTGCGCCTCTTCGAAGAGTCGCAGCACCTGTTGCGCCTCTTCCAGAGGCTGCCGCAGTTTCTACCTTTCTTCTTCTTCCTCCGTCCTCTGTTAATCCGTCCCTTTTGTCTTAATTTCGTCTTTTTCTTTCTTTCACTCGCATATAATAATTATAACATACATAGTTCATAATAATTAACGCTTTAAATCCGACTTAAATCTCTTATAATCAATATTTGCGGGTTTTCGTCATTAAATCAAACCCGCATTTTTGAGATTCGATTTGTTCATATCAAATCTCTGGAATTCGACCTTTGTATATGTTTTCATCTGTTTATCACGACTTTCGTACAGTATGACCTAAATAACCCTAATTAATTTGTAATTAATTTCTAGTTAGTTCTAATTATTCCTAATTCGTTCTAATTCACCTTAACTCGTTTTCTTAATTCGTTCTAATCCGTTTTAATTTGTTTTTTTACTGCTTTTATGACCAATTCATATGTAAATAACCTGTTAAATCACTTTCATCCGAGTCAAATATCAATAATCGATCATTAAATCCACCAACCAACATTAACAACACGCAGTTCTGACTTCACAGCCAGAGCTCACCTCAGGAACAGACGCAGTGACCACTGCGCCTCTTCCAAGAGACGCAACATTGTTGTGCCTGTTCCGGGTTGAGCTCTGTCTCTGAACTTTCGTTCTTGCTTTGACCTAATTCACCAGTGTACGTATTAATCGACTATTAATCGTAATATCGCCTCTAATCTGTCCGTATTGACCCAATTTATTTTCTCTTATTTTTCTCAAATTATCCGTCTTAGATGTATTTTTGACGTAAATCAATTAATTCGTTGTAATTAATTGTAATTTTAGTTATCACAATTTATTTATTGTATTTTATTATTTTGTATGGTTTATTTGCTTGTTTTCACGTGTAATTAATCCTAAACCCTACTTCGACATTAATGAGTGCTAAATTACATGTTCACCGACTTAGTTAATTCTCACATGGAAGGATCAAAACGTTGTTTATTGCATTGCATGCATATAATCGACAACATATCGAGTACAAACGATTTCCCTAATCATTAGTAGAGGTCGCTATCGAGGCGGGCGGGATTAGGTGTTCAATAAAAGGACTTTCTAATACGTACCCTCACCCCTTACTCCAGATCTCTGTGAACATCCGTGTTCATTGGCATCCACGAGAGTCATTCTCGACATAGAATGCTAAGGGTAATGAGTTTTTAGTGTCTATATCATTACTTTGTGTCTTGATATAACACAAGGTATTCGAACGGTTTCCAATTTTCCACAATAAATTGGTGGCAACTCCACAAATGCAAACACTTATTTCCCAAGCGCCCCCGTGGGCCCCGCGTGTCCACAGTTTGGCGACTCTGCTAGGGAGTAATACACTTACGTGTTGCCAAGGGTTAAACTTGAACAAGGTTAGGGGATAGTTTATATGAGACAGTTGTCGGTTTTCATTACTCGATCTTCTTAGATCGTTTTATTGGGCCTTCGTAGGCCCAATCCAACCCATTCGACCAATCGTCCCTTCTGGGCGGTCCAAATTCTTATCTGGGCCTAAGGATGGATAACGATTGACGTCAACCATACCATGATGCTTACTCATGTTTGTACCAAGGGCTTTCACTACTCAAGGAAATGGACTAGGAACCGACCTTACTCTTGTTTGGCACGGACCTCTCCACAGACCTAGGGTTTGATTGCTCGGTATGGCAACCCACCCTTTTCAGCCAAAACCCTTATAAATGCACTCTGCATACCGTTATAATGCCTGTATTAATGCTTGTATCATATGTGAGCACCATTTTCTAAACAAAACCATGACGAATTTTGTAAAATCAAAAACCTTTTAAAAATGTAAACCCTTTTTCGAAAATGGCCCAAACTAGCGCAAAATGGGTCGAAACTCTGTCCAAAAATCCAGTTAAAAATCGGGCCTCAAAACCCATTTCAAAACCTCACTTCGAGTCAACACTCCTACAACTACACTACAGTTGTCTAGAATAAACATTTCAAACTTTTGTCACTTTCAAACCACACTTGACACAAGTGGCACACTCCCACTTCACAAGTCGGGTCTTTGAGTAAGTGTGCTAGAGTGGTCGATCGTGTTTTAATTCGTCGTCGATCTCTTATCCAGTTTCCAAGATGCCTGAAACTAGTACCACAAGCACCAGCGGTCAACCCCCAAGTGGTAATGATCAAATCCTAGCCGCGCTCGCTCGCCTCCAAACAAGCCAAGATTAAGGCTATGATCGCCTTAACGCTTTTGAAGGCCGAATTGTTGCTGTAGAAACTAGACTCCCTCCTGCAGAAGATGATATTCCTAGCAAAGTTGTGCATGATAACCTTCCACCCTTCATTGGATAATAAGAAACCAACCCTCTAATAGGTCTCACTGAAGCTGAAAAGCGACTCCAAC
The DNA here is from genome assembly GCF_048544455.1 of Silene latifolia. Lineage (NCBI taxonomy): Eukaryota > Viridiplantae > Streptophyta > Magnoliopsida > Caryophyllales > Caryophyllaceae > Silene > Silene latifolia. Next base: position 57,623,759 of record NC_133530.1, on the reverse strand, counting down.
ACTTGGAGGAGCAATTAATGTACCTCAAGGGAGATGACATCTACAGGGAGAATAATCGCAAGTATGAGGATGTGAATGCTCAATTGCCAACCAACTTCATCATGACCGACATCCCAAAATTCAAAGGGCATGAAAACCCTTTGAACTATATCCGTGCTTTTTAAGACTACATGTCTATCAAAGGCATCAAACCTGAGATGTTCTTAAGGATCTTTCCTTCATCTCTTGACACCATTCCTAAGCAATGGCTCTACTCTTTGGAGCATAAGAAGATTTCCACTTGGGATGACGCCGCAATCGAATTCCCTAAACAGTACGCGGATAATGCTGAAATAAAAGTTAACATGCGCACTCTAGAGGTTCTTACCCAAAATGAAAAGGAAGGCTTCACCGACTTCCTGAGTAGGTGGAGGAAGACTAGCACATAGTTAGTTGAACATCTAGATGAAGTTACCCTTGTGGAGAAGTTCGTGGATAATTTGAGACCCATTTATGCAAACCACTTGAGGTACCAAAACATAAAGACCTTCAAAAATCTAACCGTGCTAGGGACGAGAATCGAAGATGATATCCGTAAAGGGCTCTTGTCCAAAACGGTAGGTCGTGTTTATCAAGGTTCAATGAGTCGTTCTTATGGCTATACTAGCAAGACTGATGAGGTTAACCTTCTCGAATCATCAAAGAAGAATAACCCACAAAGGAAGTTTATAAACAATGGCGATATATACTCCAATGCTCTGAAAAGATTGATGAAACAAGGTAAGCTCCAACCCATAGGACCTACGCCTGACCCATAAAAGAAATCCAAGTTCTGGGATGAAAATGCATACTGCGAATATCATAGAGGTAAGGAACACGATACAGAGAAATGCTTCAAGCTAAAACATGTCCTTCAGAACATGATTGAAGATGGTCGTTTACCTATACCTCCTGGAGGTAAGCCTAATAATACTCAGAATCCTCTTGGAGTTCTGATGATTATAGATGAAGAATCCACCTTGGATTGTTCACACCCAATTTCTCCAATCGAAGACGAGATTCATGCATTAGAAGATGATGGGAGTTACTCCACCATTTCCCCCACTATCACCGATTTTATTGCATGGGCAAAGAGTGTAAGTACACAAGTTTCAGAACTGGAAGATGTAGTAGCATCCCTCCGCAATCCAAGCACCATACCCAAGGAGAGCGTGCCACTAAATCTGTCTCAAAATTCTACAATGCAAGAGATAGTCGCCATGGTTGGCAGTCTAGTCGACCAAATAATCAGTTTAGAAGCTGAGATCATAAGATTGAGGGAGCTTACTAATGTCAATGGAATATGGGCCGATGACGATGACGATGAAGATGAATACTTCATTGAACACTATCTTGTCAAGGTTAGTGAGGATATAGTCAAAGCTAGCAAAGATTAAGATATAGACCATCTTACTCGCTCAGGGCGTCCATCTCAAAATGTTTCTCAGAATGGTCATATAACTAATGGTCCAGTTACTAACACCAATATCATCGCACCAAATGATGGCGTAGATAAAACTACTGACCACTTGCTAAAGCAACTACAGAAGACAAAGACTGATCTTTCAGTTTGGCAACTAGTGGCCAGTTCAATTCCTCATCGCCAAGCTTTACTGCAAGCCTTGGCTAAATTGAATGTAGCACACAACTCTATGCCTGACGACGTAGTCAACTTGGTCTTCCAAGATTCAACTAAACTAAGTAACCCAGTTACTTTCTCAGATGAGGATTTGCCTCCCTTCGGCGCCAGTCATAACCTAGCTCTATACATTACCGTCATATGCTTAAAGAAGAATATGCCAATGACTTTGATGGATGATGGCTCTGCAGTCAATGTCATACCATTAAAAACGTCATACAAGTTAGGCATGAACGAATCAGATTGGACTCCTACTAACCAAGGTGTTCGAGCATACGATGGAACACGGGGTAAAGTGGTAGGAATAGTCAACCTCACCATAGCTACAAGACCAATCTAGCGAAAGGTTAATTTTCAAATAGTGGATATCAAAGCATCATTGAACATACTTCTGGGAAGACCTTGGATTCACGCTTCCAAAGCAGTAACATCCACCTTGCACCAGAAAATCAAAATCCCACTAGATGGCAAAGTAGTGACGATCACTTCGTCACCTATCATGGCAGTAATACAGAAGATGTCAAGCAACCAAGTAGTCACGGATCCAGTATACGAGCTTGGGGGGCTTTCATAGCATAAATCTTGTTGAAAGTGACTGGCACCTCTATACTTCAACCCATACTCCAATTTGGTGGTCAACCACATACTCAAGTCTCAGGGATACTTCCCGAGAATGCCACTGAATCCTGCCAAAAAGAATACCTTTGCACCTTACAAAGAAGGAAACTCTCAGAGGATACCATTAGGATTGGGATACAAACCTACGAAAGAAGAAGCCTTGGAGATGCTCACGCAATTTCAGAATCGTAAGAACCAAGGAATCCAATTGCGACCCTACCTCCCTACCCTAAATGGATACTTCATTAGAGAAGTGAGTCAAGAGTACTTTCACGGGTTTCCCGAACCTTGGCACTACAAAGGAACACAACTAACTGGAATCGAGATCTTTCACGATTGCTACTTTATTCCTTCAGAAACGGTTCCTACCGTTAAAACTCGTCAAACACCTTGCTTAGACGAACAGGCTGTTAGTCTTCTGTTTGGAGAGGACCGATTTGTTAGAGCTGCATAAGATGAGATCATTACCATGATACTTCAGGATGACCACTTCAACCCTACAATATTAATCACCGAAACCAATTCAAATCAGAAGAAAGGATAGAGAAAGTCGATCAAGTGGACGAACAACCAATGAAATATCTTCAAGGTCACCACTGGAGAAGGAGAGATGTTCAAAGGAGAACCTGAAGACAACGAATTCGAGTCTGAGTCGGAGTCGGAGTCAGAGTCTGAGTCTAGAGAAGTCCCTAAGGTGTCTCCTCCTGTCGTCACTCCCAATCCCCTTGTTTCTCCTAGCATAACATCGAGTAGTAACAGTAGCTTGGGAAATGTCCCAGCAGCTGTCCCTTTATCGCCACTGACTACTGAACAAATGGCTTCTTTATTTCAACTCTTTTCAAAATTTAATATGAATAACATAGATTCTGCTTACTCTTTGTGTTATTCTGAATACAATTCTATTTACGATGATAATGAGGATGATCCTGACCCAGACTCAATCGAATTACCTCCTTACATAGCTAAAGAAATATTATAAGAGGGAAAGGGCACCAGTTATAGAGAACACTGAACCCATCAACGTAGGAACCGAACTAGAACCCCAAGAACTTAGGATAGGAACAACCTTAAACCCAACTGAAAGGGACTATTTCATAGACCTCCTACACGAGTTCAAGGACATTTTCGCTTGGTCCTACCAAGACATGCCAGGGATCGACATGGATATTGCAGAACACAGAATTCCAATCAAACCAGGTTTCAAACCTGTAAAGCAGAAGCTTCATCGAATGAGGACCGAATGGGCTCTTAAAATCAAAGAAGAAGTCGATAAACAATTCAAAGTCGGGTTCATCAAAGATTCCGAGTATTCAGACTGGGTGGCTAACATAATACCCGTACCCAAAAAGGATTGGCGAATCCGAGTTTGTGTTGATTTTAAAGACTTAAACAAAGCATGTCCCAAGGACGATTTCCCTCTACCACACATCGACATATTGGTAGACAATACAGCAGACCACACATTGTTGTCCTTCATGGACGGATATGCAGGATATAATCAGATCAAGATGGCCATAGAAGACATGCCTAAGACTGCCTTCGTCACTCAATGGGGCACCTATTGTTATACTGTTATGCCATTCGGGCTAATCAATGCTGGAGTGACATATCAACGCACTACGACTACATTGCTACATGACATGATGCATAAAGAGGTAGAAGTGTACGTCGATGATATGATTGTCAAGTCCAAGGATAGGAAGGGGCACATTGACAACCTTCGTAAGTTCTTCCTGAGGTTGCGAAAATACAACATGAGGCTCAATCCTCAAAAATGCGCATTCGGGGTAACATCAGGTAAACTCCTGGGATACGTCATCAGTAAAGAGGAATAGAAATCGATCCATCAAAGATCAAGGCTCTAATTGAAATGCCACAACCTCAAACAGAGAAGGAGGTTAGGGGATTCCTAGGCAAGGTGCAATATATAAGCCGATTCATATCGAAGCTTACTATGATCTGCGAACCCATTTTCAAAAAGCTCAAGAAAACAGATCACACCATATGGGATGACGATTACCAAAAATCATTTGACAAAATTAAGGAGATACTAGCCAAACCACCAGTTCTCATGCCTCCTCAACGAGATCAACCTCTTGGTTTATATCTCACGGTGACCGAAACAACCATGGGGGCTATGCTAGCACAAACTGTAGGAAAAGAAGAAAGGGCTATCTACTACCTTAGTAATAAGTACTTGGAGTATAAGTGTAAGTACACACCTCTCAAAAAGACATGCCTCGCTCTTGTATGGGCAACGAAGAAACTACGCCACTACATGCTTAGTTACTCTGTCAAGGTGTATTCCAAAATGGATCCTGTCAAATACCTCTTCGAAAAACCTGTCCTCAACGGACGCTTGGCAAGATGGACCTTAATTCTCTCGGAGTTCGATCTCAAGTATGTACCTCTGAAGGTTATAAAGAGGCGAGCCGTTGCCGAGTTCTTTGCCGATAATCCCATCAACGACACCCAAGCAGTAGACACATGGTCGTTTCCAGACAAGGATATACTACAAACTAATGTAGACTCTTGGGATCTTTATTTTGATGGAGCATCGAATCTAAGAGGATTTGGAATAGGAGTGTTGCTCATTTCTCCTGAAGGTGATCATACACCACTCTCTGTCAAACTCGACTTCGAGCTGACAAATAACGCAGCAGAATATGAAGCTTGCCTCATCGGGCTACAAGCGGCAATAAGTTTAGGCATCAAGAATCTTCGAGTTCAAGGAGACTCATCCCTCATCATCAACCAAATTACTGGATCTTGGAGGATTCGAAGTGAAAGTCTAGCACCTTATCAGGCTAGGATAGACCAAGTGGCCCAATTCTTTAACCAGGTTACTTATCTGCACCTACCTCGAGAAGAAAATCAGTTTGCAGACGCTCTTGCAAAACTTGCCTCTCTGATTAACATGCCAGACGACATGGTAGAAATGCCTTTATGCATTGAACGACGATCAGAACCAGCATGTGCACCAAATTACAGATGTGGAATAAAATCCAAGGGAACCTTGGTTTCAAGCCGTTCTAAACTTCAAGCTCAATGGTACATATCCACCAGACATGGATAAGAAGGGACAACGTGCCATACGCCTAATAGCCTCTCAATACCTCCTCATGCAAGGAGAATTGTACAAAAGAACACCTCTTGGTGTAGTCTTACATTGCTTTGATCATTCACAGGAACAAAAAGTGATGGAAGAAGTTCATGATGGAGAATGTGGCCCTCACATGAGTGGACCAATGATAGCAAAGAAAATCACGCGTCTGAGATATTACTGGACCACGATGGAATCCGATTGTATCAAGTATGTCAGACATTGCCATAACTGCCAAATCTTCGGGAATGTGCAACATGTCCCTCCTTCACTACTCTACACCATGACATCTCCTTGGCCGTTTTCTGCTTGGGGAATCGATATCATCGGGAAGATCACTCCAGCCGAAACAGGAGGTCACTGTTTCATCTTGGTAGCTATCGACTATTTTACTAAATGGGTCGAAGCAGCATCTTACACTAGTTTCACAGCCATGAACGTGGCAAAGTTTATACAAACCAATATCATCCGTCGATATGGTTGCCCACACGAGATCATCAGTGAAAATGGATCACATTTCCACGCTGAGACTGAGCAATTACTAGCCAAATACAAGATCAAACACCACCATTCCTCGCCATATAGACCTCAAACTAATGGCGCGGTAGAGGCAGCCAATAAGAATGTCTTCACTATCCTCAAGAAAATGATCGATAATTATCGCGATTGGCCTAGCAAGATACCATTCGCCTTATGAGGTTATCGCACATCAGTTAGGACTCCCACTGGGGCTACTCCTTTCTACTTAACATATGGCATGGAAGCTGTACAACCAGTTGAGCTAGAGATCCCGTCTTTATGCATCCTGCTCGAAAGTCAAATTCCAGAAATTGATTGGAAAAAAGATAGATATGAAGAACTCATCCTCTTGGATGAACGAAGATTGTGCGCATTGCATAATGTACAAACATATCAGGCACTTATCAAACGAGCCTTCAATAAACGAGTTAAGCCCAGAAACATCAAAGAAGGAGACTTAGTCCTCAAATCAGTTAGAGCTCTTCTACCTGTCGATCCACGAGGAAAGTTTAAACCCAATTGGGTCGGAGCATTCTTAGTCAAGTCCATACTCTCGAGGGGTGTGGTTAGGATTACAGACCTAGATGAGAATGAATTTGCTAATCCTGTTAGTTATTTAGACCAAATTAATACTCATCTTATGATATCAAAATTACAAATTAATTTTAGGTGGTCTACATCTACATGCATGCAAAGCAAAATATAAAATAGATGGTATTAAACCATCTTAAGACAAAAATTCCTTACATTGTTATAAGGCAAAATGGGCACAACTCAAGGACTCCTTCCTTGATGCTGTTTTTGTGCTACTGCAATAAGGATGATCCTCCAACACCTTAATTACCAAAGTAGGTAATCTCCTAAGGTGGCACCCAAGATAAACCCAAAATACTACTAAAATACTAACTAGGTAAATGTAGTAGTAACCTTGTTTATTTGTATATTTGATGTACTAATTAATATTATTACCTTGATAATATTATTATTTTACTTTTATATGTGTTTATTGTAAAAGGATGAACAAAATAAGAAGAAAAATATGGTCTATTGATGGTGTATATGAACCATCCACAATAAGCACACAAAGACCAAATTTTCTTCAAATTTTCAACCTTAGAAATGATAGAAGGAATTAGGTATATATATATATATAGGCATGCAAATAAATACAATTCACATACAAATGCTAGTGGGAATTGCCTACCTTTTCCAGTCACAATGAGTGTATTAGTAGTGAATAAAAATCTGTCCAAATGGTCCCTCCGGGTCCATTTCAATTTTTGACATTTGCCCCACAAATGCTTATAAGTCTTATATTTAATTATCTGACATAAGTAAATATTAATTTGATTATTTAACACTTAAATAATATAAATTAACTACCAATGACTATTTAACTATTAAGTAATCATAAGACCATTTTATCAACATACAATGTGTCAATATTATCCCAATTAGCTAATTTTACAACCTCTTTGATCGGGTCCGTTTCGTGCTCACAAATAGATGTGGTCGTTGGGTCACGGTCGAATCAAAACACAATTTATAACTTCACAAAACAACTCTACAATTAGTAAAGAGGCAAGTAAAGGTCGGATCCCAAGGGACGGGAATTGAAATGAGATTTCTATTGCAACTAGTGGTGTCTAAGGGGTGTCACAAATTGGGTTGATGTAGAAGACCACTAACTAAAATAGCAATGAAAATAAACTAGCAAGATGAATTAAAAAGGGTTGTAAACAATTGATAAAAAGCACTAGGGTGTCATGGGATCATAGGGGAATCATGGGATATGATCATACAAACAAGTTCTCAAATTATAAGCAAGCAATTATTGTTGTGATGGATTGAGTTGGGTTATATCTTACAATCCTAGGAAAGTTTGGGTCCCGGAGCCGAATCGATTAGATTGTACAACACCTACAAGTCGACTTAATCTTCCCTACTCAACAACATGCATGGTCTAATGAGACTCGAGTTGGTTTATGTCTTACAAGTCTCATTGAAAAGGTAGGTGATGGTGGTAAATGCAAGGATTCATAGGCTTAGCATTTCATCAAACATAACATGTGCATGAGTTAAGATCAAAACAAGCAAGCAAATAAACCATGAAAGCATATTAATTTAAGCATGAATCATTCCCCATGTTGGTTTCCCCTAATCACCCATTAACCCTAGCTAAGAGACTACTCACTCATTATCATGTTGATCATGCTAGCAAGGTTGTCAATCATACCAACAATATGAAACATGATGAATAAATGAAAGTAATTAACAATAATTAAAAAGGGATTAAGAGAATTATACCTACTAATGATTCCAATAATAAAGCAAAGATAAAAGAAGTACTTGATGCTTGATTGAGAGGTTGTCAATCTCCCAACAATAACCCAAATAATCTTCAATTACCCAAAATAAAGGATGAACAAAAAAAGAGATTAAGGAAATAAAACTTGTATTAGAACTTGATTAATTGTTGATTACAAAACTAAAGAGAGATTTGATTGATATTAACTACTCTAATTATTGATAAGAAGAACATGCTCCTCTAATTAGACTAATGGGGTATTTATAGTGGAAATTAGGGAGGATGCATTAGGGTTAACTAAGGGCTAAACTAGTAACTACACTTTTTAGATTGAGCAAGGAGGAGCCAGTATTTTTTGAAGGAAGGGCTTCTTTCTTCGTAGCTTGGAGAAGAGGAAATCGTGCTGTGCTGGAATCCGGGCGGAATAAGGTCGGGACGGGCGGATTCTGGCGATGGGGTCCGAGCGGATTCGAGAGAATCCGGGCGGATTGTGGAGGTGGAATCCGAGCGGATTATGGGAAAGCCGCACGGATTGTGCAGCTGGGGGACGGCCGGATTGGTGACAATCCGCACGGATTGTCACTCAGCAAGACATCTTCTTCTTTTCTTTCCTTTTCTTCATAAATTCCTTGGGGATTTCCTTAGGGACTCAAGGATCCTTTCTCAACATTGCTCTTCTACTATAATATGTACAAAGGCCTTCTAATCTTGTCTCTCCTTGATGCTTGGTCATTGAATTTGATCAATTTAGTCTTGTTTTCCCATGAAAATGCAAGATTCTTACTCCTTTCCTACCAAGGGATCAAAATCTCAAAGAATATGCAAAACAAAAAACTAAAGATAAGAAATGACCCAAATATGCACTAAAATGCATGGGAACAAGGCTAATTCGGGGGCTAAATATGCGCTAATTATGGTCACATCAAATATCCCCAAACCGAACCTTTGCTCGTCCCGAGTAAAGAGGTGACAAAGACTAGGACCAATACTAACCTATCCTAATAATATAGCCGATATGAGACAATTAGCGGGTCTCACTCCGCCCCTTCAACTCACAACAAGACAACCATGAGGTAGGATGCCTTCTTGCAAGGCAAGGTGGGTCTTGCCAAAATGGCGACACATCCAAACATTAAGCGCACAAAATCACATAATGGATGCATCTACAAAAGAATAGCCACTTCCTCATCAAGTGGCGGAGGGACTAAAGAGGAACAAATTTAAGAGCATGTAATCCTTCACAAATACTAGTTCAACAAATTACTAAGGCTAAGAGGATGGCACTAAATCACCTCCAAATGGTGTTAAACTAGACTACTTTCGTCCTCAATTTCCAAATGCTTTCGTCAAGAGCGATCGGATGGTGGTGGAATGATGATCCCTATGATGCTAGTAGCATATGACATGACAAGTCTCGAATTCTCTACAAAAGTAAAGGTCATGGATCGTCCCAAGCTCGACCAAGTGGCTTGACAAAAGGCTTTTTGGGAATGAAATGCTCAAATCTTTATTCACAACGGGTGGATATGATTAGTATTCAAAATTGTCCTCATTTCACTTTCACATTTCAAAAATTTAAGATGGGGTTTGTCCCTTCTGGGCTAGTGTCCTTTGCTTTCGCCAATCGCTTATTAGGCAACCGGTTAACCTCTAGACAATAGCTTTTCGGGGTGATAGTCACTCTGTCTCTGGGCGGCCGAATTCACAACCGTATGGGGGCCCAATTCAATGGATCCCGCACTAAAGCACATCGAAGTGGTACGCCTCCATCAAAACAACTTAAACTTCTCAACTTTCAACAATTCATAACATTTGAGGTTCCTTGGCATTAGATTACTTCCACATGACAAAATTCTTTGAAATGAGCACTTCAAGCTTATTGATAGAAAATATTTTTGGGTTGCCTTACCGCAAGGTCAAACAAGGTCACCTAGACAAGTTAACCAAGTCCACATCGCATCACGGGGTTGGATAGGTGACTCACATGCAAACCCTTGACTAGGCTTTGGGTCATGGGTCAAAAGACACTAGTATGACACTATCTAGGGTGTTTTACAACCATTCTAGTAGACAAAGTCTTAAGTTGAACAAGTATTTGTAATGACGTAGTTGCTCTTGTCAAAGTTCCTAATTAGGCATTTTTCAAAATATTTCTAATATGCAACTACATGCCATGATGCAACTAATATAAACATCCTAATGCAAGTGATTCTATCAACTAATATGACATATAAACTAAATGCAAGTCCTAAGTTCACATTGTTATACCGCATCAATCAAAATAAAGCCACATAGTCATTAACATAAAGAGGAAAAAGGAGATTGGAAAGATCATACCATGCGGTCTTCATGATCCTCATGTCTCGGATGTGGCGTAGTCAATTAATGTGAACAAGGATAGAACAAACACAATATATACAAAACAATATATACACAAGACTACAAAGGGAAATAAACATGTTTTTGGGTTTTCAATTTTCAAATTTTTATGATTTTCAAAATTTTTCAATTTTTTTGGATTTTTGAATAAAAGTTAAATGTTAGAATTCCCATCCCCACACTAATATGGGCATTGTCCTCAATGGCCAAAATGATGGAAATTATGCAAAGATGATGCATGATTTCTATACTAAATGCAATCTATACTAAGCTACACTACATGATGCATGGTTTTTGTCATGACGGAGAGGATAATTTAGATTACCTCCCGTTGTGTATGCATTAACTTCTCCAAACCGAGTGAGACACTATTGCTAATGTCCAAGAATGGGTGTAGTTCATGCACACACTATGCAATGCATGAAACTAATTTGTCATTTTGGATTTTGAAAATGGGAACAATAAAATGAGAACACCTCAATGGTACCGAGGTGTGAGTCCTCTATGGTGCTAGGACTACTCCAACAATGATCAAAATTATAATTAGAGTAAAGAGAGAAATAGACAAACCATAAGAGGGTAGGAGTCTCCAAGGCTTGCTAATCTTCCATCATATCATCACCATCATCACTTTCCTCAATAGAAGTGGTCACATTGCCACTTCCCTCTTTACTTGCTTCTTCACCTTGCTCCTCATCCATTTCTCCTTCTTCACTTGCTTCCTCATCAATGTTATCATCAACTTCTTCATCATTACCAACAACCTCATTGTCATCCGAAACGACCCTAGATGCACCCGGAAATAGGACTTCTCTATCCGCCCAACTAGGCAAAGGACATGATGGATCAAGTAGTCCTTGCCTAGCTAAGTGTAGGAGGGGTGGATATTGAGCCAAGTAAGCATTTTTCCGGTCCTCAAAGGCTTGCTTGTGCATTTCTTGCATGAGAAGAGTCACATAATCATTTCTAGCTTCAACTCCTTCCGGCTTGAACTCTTGATACTCAAAGGGGTAAGGTGGTATGACAATGGAAGAGGAGGGAGTTTCAAGATCACCCTTTTGTTGTTGAATAATATACTCGGCCTCTTTAGAAAGGGGAAGTAGATAATTGGTCCGGTGGATGCTTAGACGACAAATCTTTGAGGGCAAAGTGAACGATCTAGCTTCACTAGTGAGCCATCCATACTTAGTGTCAAGGGGGTTATGGGCAACCCACTTGTACTTGTGTATCATAGTATGCAAATCAACAAGATGACCACCCTCCTTTGCTTTGTACTTGTTATCCTTATTGAAGTTAGGATCAAAGTACTTGGCTAGGATAGTGACTAGGCCGCCATTGACAATAACGGTAGTGCCCTTCTTCCCACAATCAATGTTGAGCCATCTATCTACCAAGAGCCTTAAAGAATTGTAAGGCTTGGTATGTACTCTTCCAATGTTCAAAGCCGATTCAAGAAGAATAAAATCAAGTTTGGTGAAATGGTTGGTATCTTTCCTTGCAATTATGGTGTTTCCCATGACCTTGTGCCATACTCTTATGCCCGGATGGTGGACCAAAAGAGCACGACTCGCATGAAAGTCCTCAAATTTCCTCCCGGAAATTGCCTCCCAAAGAGGGTCGGGGTCATACTTTCCATAATTCTTAAAATAACGTGGTTCATCACTAAGACCCAAAATTTCACTCAATTCCTTAAAGGAAATGCGTCTACTAACATTAGCTAGACGAAACTCGAGATTCTCCCTACTCTCAACTTTGGTGACTTTCAAAGAACTCAAAAATTCCAAGGTAAGGGAGGGGTATGTCAATTCCTTTGTTTCAAACAATTTCTTCAACCCCATGGCTTTGAAAAAGGCTCTAGTTTGCTCAAGAACACCCAATTTTTCTAAGGTATCTTCACATATAAATTTGGTGGATTGTAATGACTTCCTAGCAAACTTGACAAAGGTATTTCTATGGGTTTCGGAAATAAAAGTTACCTCCGGATAATGCAAAAGTTGATCAATTTCCGGAGTAGAAGGTGTTGTTGCTCCCATAGAAGGTTGTTGTTGTTGTTGCACTTCCAAGTTTGGTGTTGCTACCACCATAGCCAATGCTTTCTTTGTTTGAAGAGCCTTTTGCCTTTGTGAGAGTGCCTTAGCTTTTGGTACCTTTGTTGCCTTTGTTGCTCCCTTAGTCCTTGCCATTGATGAACTAACCAAGAAAAGAATGAAAAATCTTCAATTTGTAGTGTACCCAAATCGATTTAAAGGTGAAAGGCTTTGCCTTTATGAAATCAAAAATCGACCCAAAGGTTGAAGATTTTGTGCTTGGTTTTGATTTTTATTGAAAAAGGAGTGATTGATTTGTTGTTAGAAGGATGATTTGATTTGTTTTTGGTGAATGTTGTTGAGGCATTTTATTTTTGTGATGGAGAGGATGAGGGTTTTGATGTTGTGGGTAGTGTTTATGAATGAATGAATGAATGAAGGAAGGTGGGAGGGATTTTATAAAGACCGAAATTTTCGAACTGCAGGGGCAATCCGTGCGGATTCTACCCAATCCGGGCGGATTCTGCTCTTTCGGTTTTATAAAACTCGCCTAAAGACGGGCGGATTCTCAAGAAGACGCTCGGATTTGCTTGATACGGGACGGGCGATTTGCACGAAGACGGACGGATTTCATCCGGAAATTTTCTCGTTTTCTTGAAGCAGAAAGACAGCGTCTTGATCCGGGGCGACGGACGGATTTGCAGAGACGGGCGGATTGCTGTTCAGGATGCCCGGATTCTCTTACAGTCAAAAATCTTCCAAAATCTCAGCTTATAAAGTCGTGCGTCTTCGACCCAGTACGCTCGGATTACTGAAGACGGGCAGATTCTCTTGAATCCGTTCGGATTCGACCCCTTGTACCCGGATTCAGTTCCATCCGTGTACAATGCATTTCCCTTACCATTCTTCTATTCTTTCTTCATGCCTCGTGTTCGTCATTGTGGGGGCACTACTAGGGTATGGATAGCCTAGGCAATTGTCATCCCCACACTAAGGTAAAGCACTACACATCAATTGAAATTGTTAGTCCCTCCCTCACTTCTCTCAAACATGACAATTATCTTGATCAAAGTAAATAAAAATCCAAAGATGACAAAAAAATGCAATACAAGAATTGAAATGTAAGTTAGGGAGTTAGAAATATTTACAAGTGGTGGTTTAGGGAGGACTCCACCAAACTCTCATTCTTGATGAGATGTCAAGGGGGCATGTCCAAGGTGTTGTTGATGTTGCTCAACACCTTGGAAAAGTAATCGAAAGCTTGTTCATTATCATGGTAGAGGTCTTCGATAGACCTTGGCCCTTGTTGTCGGTCTTGATCGATGGCATTACCAATGTAGGGATTAAAAATCCCTTCAAATTCGTTGTCCCAAAGACCACAAACTTCATTAAGTTGATCATTGAAAATCTCTTGATTTGATGGAGACAACTCTCCCAATTTCTTCTCTTGGCCAATGAGGCCATTCTCTTCTTCCTTGATTGATTTTGATGAGCTTTGCAAGCTCTCCTTGTCACAATTCACTTGCTCTTTGAATGGAGCATCTTCAATTTTCTTCTTCCATTGGAGTTCCGATTTCTTCCTCTCATCCTTTCGGCTATAATGATCAATCATGAAACATGGTTCATGCAAATGAGGAGCTCTCATAGTCTTGTCGAGATTAAAAGTTATACTTTCATCTCCCACTTCTAGAGTGAGCTCACCATGTTTTACATCAATTACCGCACCCGCGGTGTGTAGGAAAGGTCTTGCTAGAATGATTGGAATGTTGGAATCTTCCTCCATATCAACAATGACAAAGTCCACCGGGATGAAAAACTTCCCAATTCGCACGGGGACATCTTCCCATATCCCTAATGGTGTCTTCGTCGATCTATCGGCCATTTGGAGTGTGATGTTGGTGCATTTAAGCTCTCCCATCCCCAACCTTTTACTCACCGAGTACGGCATGACACTCACACTAGCCCCTAGATCACATAAGGCTTTGTTGATCGTCGTGTCGCCAATGGTACACGGTATTGAGAAGCTTCCCGGATCCTTTAACTTTGGAGGTGAACTCCCTTGAAGTATTGCACTACTCATCTTAGTGAAGGCGATAGTCTCAAGCTTCCGGATCGACTTCTTCTTTGTGTGGATATCTTTCATGTATTTCGCATACGCCGGCACGTGATTGATTAATTCCGTGAAAGGAATTGAGACTTCCAAATTCTTGACAATTTCCATGAATTTTCCAAGTTGATCATCAAATTTGGGCTTGGCTTGACGACTTGGAAAAGGAAGTCTAATCACAATGGGCTCCTTCTCCTTGACCTTGTCTTCATTTTTCTTTGAACTTTCTTCTTTTGATGATTCTCCATCTTTGGAGCTTTGCACAATTTCTTTCTTTTCACTAGCTTCCACAACTTCATCCTCAACTTGCTTCTTCGGTGCTTCATACCTTGTACCACTTCTCAAGTGAATGGCACTAACCGTTTCATGTCTAGGGGGATTACTTTGAGGTGGTAATTGCCCCTTTTGTCTTTGTGAGCTTGAAGATGCTAGTTGAGTCAATTGTGTTTCCAACATCTTGGTGTGAGCTAGGATGTTGTTGATGGTGGTTTCCTTTGCTTGGCTATCTTTTTGCATTTGAGTGAAAAATTCTTGTTGATTCTTTTGCATTTGGAGGACCGCTTTTTGGACATCAAAACCTTGGTCATTTTGGTGATTGTATGGATTTTGATTTTGGTAACCTTGGTTTTGATTGAAAAAGGGTCTTTGATTTTGGTTTCTCATGGGTGGTGGAGTGTATGTTGTTTGAGGGTTTTGAACATTTTGGCTTTTGTATGAGAGATTTGGATGGAATTTGGTGTTTTCATTGTAAAAGTTGGAATAAGGGGTACCACTCTTGTATGCTTGGAAAGCATTCACTTGTTCATTTGTTCCCCTACATTCACCTTGGTCATGTCCCAAAGTTCCACAATTCTCACATATCCCACTTGGGATTGATGAGGATGCCGTCATGGCATTAACATGATGCTTTGATGATTTTGAGTTTTCTTCAAGTCTAGCCATAGCTTGTTCAAACTTCAAGTTGATTGTGTCAATGTGAGCACTAAGTTGAGCACCCAATTGAGTAACGGAGTCCACTTCATGCTTTCCTCCTCTAGTAGCCGTGCGAGGTCTACTATATTGTGAGTTATGGACCGCCATTTCCTCAATCTTGTTCCATGTTTGATTGTCATCAACTTCGGTGAACATTCCATTTGATCCCATATTGAGAATGTTCCTAGAATCCTCATATAAACCATTCCAAAATTGTTGTACCAAAAACCATTCGCTAAGTCCATGGTGAGGACATGAGCGACAAATTCCCTTGAACCGCTCCCAAGCTTCATACAAAGATTCTTCATCCCTTTGCTTAAAACCCGTGATTTGAGCTCTTAGCATGTTAGTCTTTTTCGGTGGGTAGAATTTTTTGTAGAAAGCTAGAGCCAACTTCTTCCAAGAATCTATTCCGAGGGTGGCCTTATCAAGGCCCTTCAACCATTGCTTCGCGGTGCCGATTAGAGAAAAAGGAAATAAGACCCATCTAATTTGGTCTTGAGTCACGCCCGTTTGAGAGATTGCATCACAATAGTCGCAAAAGGTTTCCATATGAGAATGAGGGTCTTCACTAGGCATCCCCCCAAATTGGCTCCTCTCAACTAATTGGATGAAGGCGGACTTGGCAATAAAATTTCCGGTTAGATGTTGCGGTGTAGGAGTACCATTTGGTAGATTCTCCTCGGTGGGTACGGAGTGTGACGAGAATTTAGGCATTGTAGGTGGATTTTGTGGGGTATTGTGTAATGGGTTCTCCTCTCCTTCTATTGCGAAAGGATTGATGAACTCACTAGTGGGTTGAACAACTTCACTAATACCTCTTAAATTTCTCCTAACAAGTCTCCTATTGTTCGTCAAGGTTCTTTTGATTTCACGGTCAAAAGGTAACAAATCACCTTGTGACCTTCTAGACATGCAAAATATCAAACAACTCGAAAACAATTAGAACAAACCTTGAGGAGTTTTACTTCCCCAAGGCGAAGAAAGACACAACTAATAACAATAAAAAGGAAATCTAAATCAGACAAACACCGTCCCCGGCAACGGCGCCATTTTTGATCGGGTCCGTTTTGTGCTCACAAATAGATGTGGTCGTTGGGTCACGGTCGAATCAAAACACAATTTATAACTTCACAAAACAACTCTACAATTAGTAAAGAGGCAAGTAAAGGTCGGATCCCAAGGGACGGGAATTGAAATGAGATTTCTATTGCAACTAGTGGTGTCTAAGGGGTGTCACAAATAGGGTTGATGTAGAAGATCACTAACTAAAATAGCAATGAAAATAAACTAGCAAGATGAATTAAAAAGGGTTGTAAACAATTGATAAAAAGCACTAGGGTGTCATGGGATCATAGGGGAATCATGGGATATGATCATACAAACATGTTCTCAAATTATAAGCAAGCAATTATTGTTGTGATGGATTGAGTTGGTTTATATCTTACAATCCTAAGAAAGTTTGGGTCCCGGAGCCGAATCGATTAGATTGTACAACACCTACAAGTCGACTTAATCTTCCCTACTCAACAACATGCATGGTCTAATGAGACTCGAGTTGGTTTATGTCTTACAAGTCTCATTGAAAAGGTAGGTGATGGTGGTAAATGCAAGGATTCATAGGCTTAGCATTTCATCAAACATAACATGTGCATGAGTTAAGATCAAAACAAGCAAGCAAATAAACCATGAAAGCATATTAATTTAAGCATGAATCATTCCCCATGTTGGTTTCCCCTAATCACCCATTAACCCTAGCTAAGAGACTACTCACTCATTATCATGTTGATCATGCTAGCAAGGTTGTCAATCATACCAACAATATGAAACATGATGAATAAATGAAAGTAATTAACAATAATTAAAAAGGGATTAAGAGAATTATACCTACTAATGATTCCAATAATAAAGCAAAGATAAAAGAAGTACTTGATGCTTGATTGAGAGGTTGTCAATCTCCCAACAATAACCCAAATAATCTTCAATTACCCAAAATAAAGGATGAACAAAAAAAGAGATTAAGGAAATAAAACTTGTATTAGAACTTGATTAATTGTTGATTACAAAACTAAAGAGAGATTTGATTGATATTAACTACTCTAATTATTGATAAGAAGAACATGCTCCTCTAATTAGACTAATGGGGTATTTATAGTGGAAATTAGGGAGGATGCATTAGGGTTAACTAAGGGCTAAACTAGTAATTACACTTTTTAGATTGAGCAAGGAGGAGCCGGTATTTTTTGAAGGAAGGGCTTCTTTCTTCGTAGCTTGGAGAAGAGGAAATCGTGCTGTGCTGGAATCCGGGCGGAATAAGGTCGGGACGGGCGGATTCTGGCGATGGGGTCCGAGCGGATTCGAGGGAATCCGGGCGGATTGTGGAGGTGGAATCCGAGCGGATTATGGGAAAGCCGCACGGATTGTGCAGCTGGGGGATGGCCGGATTGGTGACAATCCGCACGGATTGTCACCCAGCAAGACATCTTCTTCTTTTCTTCCCTTTTCTTCATAAATTCCTTGGGGATTTCCTTGGGGACTCAAGGATCCTTTCTCAACATTGCTCTTCTACTATAATATGTACAAAGGCCTTCTAATCTTGTCTCTCCTTGATGCTTGGTCATTGAATTTGATCAATTTAGTCTTGTTTTGCCATGAAAATGCAAGATTCTTACTCCTTTCCTACCAAGGGATCAAAATCTCAAATAATATGCAAAACAAAGAACTAAAGATAAGAAATGACCCAAATATGCACTAAAAAGCATGGGAACAAGGCTAATTCGGGGGCTAAATATGCGCTAATTATGGTCACATCACTCTTGTAAAATATAAATAACTAATTAATTCCACCTCAAAACATATACACATATCGCATAAAATTAATTAATTAACAATTAATTAATAAATTCTAAATTATTAATTTATTACTTAAATATCACATAATTAAATAATAAATCTTCTCTGCCCGAGTTCGTAACCCGTCATCAAATAATACTTTTACATGACTAATTAAAAGTCAAATAATACAAAGAATTAATTATCTCGTATCTCATACAAACAATTAATTCATTCTATTTGGGCGTCATCCTATAGGTGTGACCTAAAGGGATCAACTGATCACCGCCGTCACACGACAGTAATGTCAAACTCTAGTCAGCCAATCATTACCGATTAACGATGACCAGCTGACAAATAAAAATATAAATCCCTGATATTCCTTTTACGAGATTTAATATGTAAACGCACTTATTGTAGAGGACACTACTCCAACAATCTCCCACTTGTCCGACACAAGTGTGAGTTACCAATTCTCTTGTCCAATAATATCTCCCACTCAATGCAAGATGTCTTTCAGGTCGTTCTTGCAGGTGATCATATCATAAAGTGGTTTCCTCGATCAGGAGAATGACTGTCTGACCGGATAATCTACTATAGATCTCATCCGAGCGTGGCCACGCATTTCCAGTCACCTCTCCTCGAGTGGCCTTGAGATAAAATATGACATAAATGGGCAATCCTGTTGACCTATCTTCTTCGTTCGATACAGATCACAATGACCCGGTAAATGCTCATCGGCCTCCTTTTACGGTGTGACCTAGAACAAAAACTAAAGCCACCGGAAAACCGCACCAACTCAGACAAATAGTCACCAGTCTAAAGAATTGACTCGTAGGAATATATAGAAATCCTCGCTGTGACCCAGCAACAAAAGGAGTCTATAAACGGTCACTGTCCGACAAATCGTCTCACAATCTGCCTATGTAACCGACCAGTCATCATTATGACCATATGACAGTTGAACTTGTCATCTATCGCCTTACAATCTAGTCACTCCGAGACGTCACCTCATTAAGTAACTAGGGACAAAATACAATGTTAATCCAGTTCACTTTAATAGAGTTCAACTTTGTCACTACAATCTATTTGGATAAAACAAAATATATAAAAATTCAGATATAAAACTGAATGCAACGATAAATGTAATTATCATATATGAAATAATAAATACAATATCTTAATTATTACATATCATATAATTTACAACAGTTCTGACATTCGTCTCAATCCCATCGAAACTACATGACTATCATGTTTGGCTTTAAACAAAGGTTTGGGTAAAGGATCAGCGATGTTGTCAGCTGTCCCAACCTTACAAACTGTAATTTCTTTTCTTTCGATTAAATCTCTAATTACATGAAATTTCCTAAGTACGTGTCTAGACTTGTTACTAGACTTGGGCTCTTTTGCTTGAAAAATAGCCTCACTGTTATCACAATATAAAGTGATAGGATCCTCGGCGGTAGAAACTACTTTCAGTCCCTCTAAAAATTGCCTAATCCAAACAGCCTCCTTTACAGCTTCAGAGGCTGCAATGTACTCAGCTTCCATTGTAGAATCAGCAGTCACGGACTCTTTAAAACTTCTCCAGCAAACTGCCCCTCCGTTCAACAAAAAAACAAAACCAGCCTGGGATTTCAAATCATCCCTATCGGTTTGGAAACTGGCATCCGTATAACCTCTTATACGTAATTCAGATTCTCCTCCAAATACTAAGAATGAATCTTTAATCCTTCTCAAGTACTTTAGAATATTCTTGACGGCTATCCAGTGATTCTTACCTAGAGTTTTTTGAAAACGACTCGTCATACTCAAAGCATACGAGACGTCAGGATGAGAACACATCATAGCATACATGACCGATCCAACAACGGAAGCATAGGGAATCGATTTCATGCATTCAATATCCTTAGGCTCAGTAGGACACTGTGTAATACTACGGATTTTAAGTTAAGTACTCGACCGAGTAGAGCCTACTCGGCCGAGTAGTGTCAAGAGTGTAGTCTGTTTGGGTTCTGGCGAGGAATACTCGGCCGAGTATAGTGAATACTCGACCGAGTAGAGGATACTCGGCCGAGTATACACTTTACTCGACCGAGTATCCGATCTGGCGAGTAATATTTCAGCGGTTTGATGCGGGAGTGTTTAGGGTTATTTAATTGTGAAAATCAGTTTCTAAATGTCATTTGCAACCCTAATCATTTTACGATACTCTAATAACTCCCTAATCTTCCACTGTGTGTGTGCGATTGTGGTAATCCTTGCGTTCAATCTTTCGTTCTACTGTTGGTAAGTCCTTATTTCCCATGTCATTTATGCTATTTTAGGGTTTACTGTATATATGGAATTGGGGAAAAGGGGATTGTGCAATGTGTAATTTGCCATGTGGTTATTGTATAGGAGAAGACTTCACAGAGGAACCTTTCTAATTGTCCGGTTTCCGTATTGCTGTTGTTGCTAAGGTAGGGTTTCTCCTACTCAGTACTGTTAATTGATTAAGATTGCATATGTTTCATAATTGTTGTTATCTGCTGATCATCGGAGGATGGGTGTTGTGGTGACGGTGTTGGTGTGGTTGTGATGTGATGGTTGTGGGTTGTGATAGCTGTGATGCTGTAGTGTGTGTGATTGTGGTGGAGTCACTTGTGGGAGTGGCTTCACACCCTAGTTCGCCCTCTGTGGAACCCGTCACGGGAGGGGATGTACACATTAAGGGACAGGGATTGTTAATCGCTCGTTAATGAGTTGGACTTGGTGGGGATGGGTTGCGGTCACCCACTGGCGGAGTGGATTACCTGTTGCGATGGATAATCTGGCAGGGCTACACACTTCGGTGTGTAGTCGGTTACCGTGGAGGATGATTAGCCGGTTTCATTGTTTGTTTGTCTTATATTGATTGAATGGTACTGACCCCATTGTTGTTGTTTGTGGAATCTGCCGTGATCTATTCGGGGATGGTGACCAGGCTTGACAGGTATTGCTTTTGGTGAGCATGGGCGGTCATGGGGGAGTCGTCTTCACCAGTTATAGCATCACGGTCTCGAGTCTTAGTTATGACTTTAAAGTTGTTAGTTGTTGGATTTATTTTATTGGTTTGGATTGGATTTTGTCAATGTAAACATTTACACTCTTCATTATTCTAATAAATGTGTTAGGACAAACGCTTTTGATATATGCTAACCTCGGACAACCGAGATGGTAACACTCTTTCATGGCTAGGTGGTCCTGGTAAGGCACCTTGGTATGAGGGGGAGTTACACACTGTGACTTACTCAAAGTGATCCCACTGCCCATAGGTAGAAAACCTCTCTTAGAGTTTTTCATATTGAATCGGTCAAGAATCTTATCGATATAGGCTTCTTGACTCAATGCTAATATCCTTTTGGATCTATCCCTATAGATCCGGATACCCAAGATGTGCTTAGTTTCGCCCAAATCTTTCATTTGGAAGTGATTTCCTAACCACATCTTAACAGAAGCAAGCATATCTATGTCATTCCCAATGAGTAATATGTCGTCCAAATAAAGAAGTAAGAAAACAACTTTACTCCCACTAAACTTCATGTATAAACATGGTTCCTCAACACTTCGAGAAAAACCATTTTGTTTAATAACATGATCAAAATGATAATTCCAACTCCTTGACGCTTGCTTAAGACCATAAATGGATCTCTTAAGTTTGCATACTTTGTTAGGATTTTTAGGATCCACAAAACCCTCAGGTTGTGTCATGAACACTTCCTCTTCCAGAAACCCGTTCAAGAAAGCGGTTTTGACATCCATTTGCCGTATCTCATAATCATGAAATGCAGCAATCGCTAACATTATCCGAACAGATCTAAGCATAGCAACTGGTGCAAAAGTTTCATCATAGTGTAAACCATAAACCTGGGTGAAACCTTTTGCCACCAATCTAGCTTTGTAGACATCTTTATGTCCATCCATGCCGATTTTAATCTTGAATATCCACTTACACTGAAGACGTCGAACATCTTTAGGTAAGTCAACCAGGTCCCATACCTGATTATCGTACATGGAATCCATTTCGGCTTGCATGGCCTCGAGCCATAACTTAGAGTCAGAACTCATAATAGCTGCTTTGTAGGTCTTGAGTTCATCACTTTCCAAAAGTAAAACCTCATAGTCACCATATTCCTCGATGACACCAAGGTATCTATCAGGCTGGCGACTAACCCTCTCTGACCTCCTAAGTTCAGAAGGAACAATAACTAATTCAGACGTAGAAGGAACATCTTCCTGTATTGTCATATCAGTTTGTGGCTCTTGAACTTCATCAAGTTCAAATTTTCTCCCACTCTGTCTTCTAGAAATAAACTCTTTTTCTAGAAAGATAGCTTCACGAGCCACAAACACTTTGTTCTCTCTACTATTGTAGAAGTAATATCCACAAGTTTCCTTAGGGTAGCCTACAAAAATACATTTTTCAGAACGAGGTGCAAGCTTATCGTCTGACTTGCTCTTAACATAAGCATCACAACCCCATACTTTTATGTATCGCAGATTCGGGACTTTCTCTTTCTATATCTCATATGGAGTTTTGTCAGTTGCTTTAGTGGGACTTTGATTAAGTGAGCGTACAACAGATAAAATGGCAAAACCCCAGAATGACTTAGGTAACTCTGTTTGACTCATCATTGATCGGACCATATCTAATAAAGTTTGATTCCTCCTTTCAGCCACACCATTTAATTGTGGTGTGCCAGGAGGAGTTAACTGGGATACAATACCACAGTTTGTAAGGTGATCTCTGAAGTCATTGCTTAAATACTCCCCACCACGATCTGATCGTAATGCTTTAATCTTCTTATTTAATTGGTTTTCTACTTCATTCTGAAACTCTTTGAACTTATCAAAAGCTTCACTTTTATACCTCATTAAGTAGATATACCCATATCTACTCATGTCATCGGTAAAAGTAATGAAATAGTCAGAATTACCTTTAGCAGTGACTGTCATTGGACCACATACATCGGTGCGTATTAAACCCAACAACTCACTAGCTCGAGATCCTTTTCCTAGAAAAGGTGAACGGGTCATCTTGCCAAGAAGACAAGATTCGCATGTACCAAATGATTCGAAATCAAAAGGTTTTATTATACCAGTCGACACTAGTCTTTTAATGCGTTTCTCGTTAATGTGTCCTAATCGACAATGCCATAAATAAGATTGATCGGGATCACCTGTTTTGAGTCTTTTATTATCTAAATGATAAACATCGTTGCAAGTATAAATACCATTGATTGAAATAGCTTCGCTACATACAATCCCATTAAGGGAAAAAGTACAACATTTGTCTTTAATTACAAAAGAAAAACATTCTGTGTCTAACACAGATACTGATATTATATTTCTAGACAACGTTGGTACAAAATAACAATTATTAAGAAACAACTGCAACCCTGAAGCTATGTTAAGTACATAAGTTCCTACTGAGACGGCGGCTACTTTAGACCCGTTACCCATTCGGAGATCAACATCACCCTTGTTTAGCTTTCTTATGCTTTTTAGGCCCTGCAAATGATTGCACAAGTGAGATCCACAACCAGTATCTAATACCTAAGTTGTATTTGAAGCATAATTTATGTCTATCATAAAAGATTCGGTTGAGAAATTACATGTTGGCTTCACAATGCCAGCTTTGATGTCATCCAAGTATTTCGTGCAATTACGCCTCTAATGTCCCTTGTTATTACAGTAATTACAAGTATCTTTAAGAGGATTACCCCTTATAGGTTTAGGCTTGGTAGAGCAATCCGCAATTGCTTTACCTTTGCCCTCCACCTGTATGGGCTTCTTACCTGCATTCCTCTTAAACTGCTTCTTCCCCTTCACGTTTATCGCAAGCACATCTTTCCTTGTACTCCCACTCAATCCCATGTCCTTCTCTGCTTGCACAAGCAGAGAATGGAGCTCATGTAAACTCTTTCTCATGTTCGTCATATTATAATTTACCTTAAATTGGGTAAATCCTTTGACGTGCGAGAGAGAGTGGAGCACTCGGTCCACCACAAGTTCGTCTGGGATATTGCATCCCAACCCCTCTAAAGTTTCCACGTACTCAATCATTTTAAGTACGTTTGAACTTACAGGTTGACCATCTTTGAGGTTAGCTTCATAGAAACGAACTGCGGTGTCATATTGAATTATTCTTGGGGCTTGAGAAAACATAGTTGAAAGCCTCGAGAATACTTCATGTGCATCATGAAACTTGACACATTGCCTTTGTAAAGCAGGATCAATTTAAAAAATCAAAACATTTTTAATTGAAACGGATTCCTTTTGATAATTTGAAAAAGCCTCCCTTACATCGGCAGTGGCCCTAGTACTAGGCGAAGGGGGAGAGGGATCGACAAGGTAGCGTAATTTTCCATCACCTGCGGCAGCTAATCGAAGTTGTTCCTCCCAATCTTTAAAATTACTACCGTCGGCTTTTAAAACATATTTTTCCATAAAAGAACGTAGCCATGAATCTATAGCTATGGTGACGGTTTCACTAGTAGAAGTCATCGTGATTACTACAAAGGAAATGAAAGGAAAGATTAACATTTATCATCTAAAAAAACCTTTTTTTTAACTTGTGAAACTATTTTAACAAGTTCCCATTTATATAATGATCTCCCACTGAATTATATAAATGATTCCAAGATCCAATTTTATATAAACACGGGCACGGTGGACCGATTCAACCCATATTTATATAAATTTGGTGAGTCAACATTTTGACTGATTCTACTACTAGAACTCTTGGTTGACGGATTTTCTTAAAATCTATCTTTTAGCCCCAGAATAAATACGGGCACGGTGGACCGATTCAACCCATATTTATCCCGTTGAGTCCAACCAATTTTCACGCGTAATAACTTTTATTACCCTACTTACCCAACGTAAAAAGAGTGTACCTCGGTGATCCGAACCTACTTCTAATGAAGAAGGGATTCATAGGTGCTATTATTTGGTAAGGCTTAATCTCAATTTTAAACAAATGTGAGAGATCTTATCAATTTAATTGTCTATCACTTTTAAGTGAACAAAATTGGTGAATGCTAGACGATTAAATCGATAACAACAAAAATTAAAACATGTAGTGACGATTTGGCATGAATGCATAAATAAACAAACAAGTCCTAATATGGCCACCTAGTTAATCTAATTAACTAAAATTATTACATATCGGAAACCAACTCCTTGGTCACTTGAGTCTTCATAAATTGGCCTCCTTCTTTAGGATTTCGGAATGCCTTTCCGAAAACACCGTTTTCATGAAAACTCCGTCTTTAGACGCTTCATTTAATTAATAATAATTAAATTACATAAAAATATCCTATTATACAATTTGTAATTAAAATTAAAATAAAACTATTAATTAATTACAAATTAGAAAATACGAAATTGCAATTAATTACAAAACAAATCGATATTCCCTTACATTACGGGAAATACAAATTTCTACCTATAGCCATATTAGGAAAAATTACATAATTATAATGATAAAAAAAATATTCATACAAATGAATAATAAAATGCATTATGGAAAATGACATGCCAAATCGTCTAACTTACCAACAACGATCATTTGAGCTTTCTTTAACGGAATTTTTATCAATAAAAATTCATAATCTGTTCTTAAAACAATTTTAAGATATGCTAATGATACTAATCTGGTCTAATTTGAAAATAATTATTCTCACTAATTATCTTGAATTAATATGGGATTAAAACACAAATTATGACAAAAAGACATAATAATTCACAATTATTATGGAAAAATTTCATTTACTTATAAAATTTATGGAAAAAAAATTTCAAGGCCATGAACATTCTAGTCTTACACCAAAAATGACATGTAAGTGAAAATTTTTGTTTAAAATTTATTTAAAACGATTTTACAATTTAATCGGTAAAACGACAATTTTTACGATTTAATTCTAAACCAAACCATAAAAATTGAAATAACTTAAAATAAAATTTTATACATTTTGGAACATTTTCCAGGAGCTACAAATTCAAAAATTTCGAGCCCAAAATTAAATCAATTTTTATTTGCAAAATAACCATTATTTACCAATTTTTATCAAATAAAAATCAATAAATTATCTAAATTAATCACATTAACTTAAAGTAACTACTTATCTCATAAATAGAATATGCATGTGGTTATTTCTAAATAAATATACATAAAATTAACATGCAACCCAATTTAATTAACTCTTAATTAATTTTAATGCATTTTTATTCAATTTTATGCCATTTTAAGTTATAAAAAATGGAAAAATATAACAAAAATCCAATTTTCGTCCCATATCATCCTAAGACCAGATTATTTACATGCAATACCATATTATGTGATAAAACTAATTTTAGTAACATAATATCAATTTTATTAATTTATCTCATAAATTACTAAAATCGTCTTAAGACAACATGCATGTATATAACAATGCTTTGATACCATTTGTTAGTTATTTAGACCAAATTAATACTCATCTTATGATATCAAAATTACAAATTAATTTTAGGTGGTCTAAATCTACATGCATGCAAAGCAAAATATAAAAGAGATGGTATTAAACCATCTTAAGACAAAAATTCCTTACATTGTTATAAGGCAAAATGTGCACAACTCAAGGACTCCTTTCTTGATGTTGTTCTTGTGTTCATGCAATAAGGATGATCCTCCAACACCTTAATTACCAAAGTAGGTAATCTCCCAAAGTGGCACCCAAGATAAACCCAAAATACTACTAAAATACTAACTAGGTAAATGTACTAGTAACCTTGTTTATTTGTATATTTGATGTACTAATTAATATTATTACCTTGATAATATTATTATTTTACTTTTATATGTGTTTATTGTAAAAGGATGAATAAAATAAGAAAAAAAATATGGTCTATTGATGGTGTATATGAACCATCCACAACAAGCACACAAAGACCAATTTTTCTTCAAATTTTCAACCTTAGAAATGATGGAAGGACTTAGGTATATATAGGCATGCAAATGTATACAATTCACATACAAATGCTAGTGGGAAATGCCTACCTTTTCCACTCACAATGAGTGTATCAGTAGTGAATAAAAATCTGTCCAAATGGTCCCTCCGGGTCCATTTCGATTTTTGATATTTTCCCCACAAATGCTTATAAGTCTTATATTTAATTATCTGACATAATTAAATATTAATTTGATTATTTAACACTTAAATAATATAAATTAACTACCAATGACTACTTAACTATTAAGTAATCATAAGACCATTTTATCAAATACAATGTGTCAATATTATCCCAATTAGCTAATTTTACAACCTCTTGTAAAATATAAATAGCTAATTAATTCCACCTCAAAACATATACACATATCGCATAAAATTAATTAATTAACAATTAATTAATAAATTCTAAATTCTAAATTTATTACTTAAATATCACATAATTAAATAATAACAATTAGTTAAGTATTTGTGATTCTCCTTTGCTACTTCGCGAATCTTGTAGTCAACAGGCTCGTGCTTCCTCAATTTCTCGCACTCTTCAGGAGTAGCAGCCTTCCTTCATTGCAAGTATGAATCAGATACCCATAAGGAGCCAACGGGAGAAAGTATGAACAACATGTTCTTTTGAGCCCACTTAAGAGCCCACTCTCGGCGAATCTCGGTAGTATGTGCCAATGCAGTCTAAGGAACGGTTTCAAGCTTCAGAATCTTTTGCTTAAGGCCCACTTGCCTCATCAATCTCTCCGGGAAGATGCAGATCATGAATTCCAAGCCGGGAATGCGAACTGACCGAGTAGGATCTAAAGATGAAACTCCAGTGACTGACCTGAGATGCCACCATGGCACAATCCATCGGATCAAGGGACCTCCTTCATTCTTCAACTTGTTCTCCCAATAGTTACAAACCCGAGTAGAGTCCACCATGTAGAGCCTGGTTCTCATCGCAATTGACCGAGCATGGTATCCTGGCACATTAAATGGGGGCTCGATCAACCGCAGACATTCTATGAGCCAAACCTACAAAGAAGACGAGAATTAATGCCCAACCGAAAAAAAACGGTTGTCGTATACAAAAAAAAGAATACAGGTTCTTACCTGCAAAATGATAGGACTTCCCAGATCAGGAAGCTCGCGGTTGGCTTTTCTGTTGTCCAACCCCAGAATGATCTCTCCTAAACACAGGCACGCTGGGCTCTTGCGCAGCTTCATTTGTTCCACTAAGCTCAAGAAACGAGGGTCCCCTCTTATCTCCTTGTCAACATGCCCTTGAAGGACATAACAGTGAAGTAGACAAAATCCGAACCCCCTGCGTCTAGCAACATAAGAAATAGACGGGTCTTCCCTGTTTATGAATCGATCAAAGAAGTCAAGCATACAGACTCTTTTTGAGGTCACAAGACGATCGACCTCAGCCTTAGTCAGTCCCAACAAGTCTCTAAATTTACCCTTATACCCTTGAGAGCTAAAAGGTATAGCGGGTGCATTTTCTGGATCCCATCCTCCAATAGCTGCTATTTCTTCAAGGAAAGGACAAATATCGCGTCCAGAAAAGGCGAATACGTGGAAATTAGAATCCCAATATACAAGACAAGCATTCAAGAAAGGTTTCACAACCTTCACTAATTTGAGGCTCAAGATTGATCCCAATTTAAAAGCACCCATGTCATGCTTCTCGACATTTGTAAACTCATTTGTCCACTCCTTGAGACGATTTTCAAAGACATCCATAATTCTTGATTTTTTTTCTAAGAAAATAGGAAGAGCTTTTATGAAATATACGGAAGAAAGATGGAGGAATTATGTGAATAAAAGCTTCCCCGACGTCTCTATTTATACTAAAAGCTGTTTCCTAACTTCCGTCAGGTCTGACCAACTGGGGAAATTGCGCAGCACCTGCTGCGCCTCTTCCCCAGGTTGATTTCCGTGATTTTCAGCTTTGGATCTTTCCTAATTTATTTTGACTATAATTTCCTATTCCTATAGGTTATTATTTTGGTAATTCCGTCAAATTACGAAATTTTATGTTTCCTAAGTTTTCGAGCACGCTTTTCGAGATAAAATAGACATTCTCGCCAAACGAGCACACTTACCCATTTCTTTTTATTTTATTTTTTAGGGGAATCATTTCACTCATCGTTTAACATTTTATTTCAAACTTATACATTTCTTTTTATGTTCTTTTAGGGGGTAGCCCTCCCTACCGTCCGGTCATTTTTCTGGCAGTTTTGTCATTTTCGCTCATTTTTGGGCAATTTTGTTTTTTTGCATTTTCATGTTATTTTTGCTCATTTATGGGCACTTTTTTTTGCTTTTCTCATTTTGCGCTAATTTAAGTCACGTGTATATTTTGTGTTTTACGTGTAAATTCTGTGTAAATTTCGGCAGCATGAGGGCATAAACCGTCATCTACCAAACCTGTTTTCAAGCTAACCTGCAGGAACAAACATACGACCCAGTAGCAAAGGCACTCAGGCCATCATATATACATCAAACTGGGGGCTCTCGCCCAAAACAGGTCCAAAAATACAAAACAAAGTCCAAAATGTACAAGTATATAAAAGACAGCCAACATCAAAAGAAGCAAAGCAAAGACAGCTACTCCTGGTCGCCACTCAACTCGGTCACGGTCGCCTTGAGAGCAGCAATCTCAGCATCCCGGACCTCCAACTCCCTCAACAGGCGAGTTGTCTCCTCCCAGGACTGCGCCAGCTCGCGCTCCAGGACTCGCTCCCTCTGCAAGTGACAAAGAAATCCTTTATTTCAACCATTTCGTTAAACCATTTCAAACTAATGCGAGAAATTGCAACGAAATTCAAAATAGAGAGAATGAGAGGTTTATACTTGTCGTCCTCGGCCACCTGCAAGTGCCTCGATGGCCGTGGCCCGCAGCCGGTTGGCCACCCTCCACAACGCCGTATGCCGAGACGGCGCCATCTGCAGTTCAATAAAAAAAAGATTTTTAATAAAATGAACAAATGTATTCTTATACAATAGCAAAAGTCAACCGAAACTGGAGGCTTACCCTCCTAACCAAGTGCTGCCACTCCTCCAGGCCAACATCTGTCACCTCCTCACCGAAGTCACGGTGCTCGGAGATCATCGTCGTCATCCCCGCCGCATCAGTGTACTCAAAGGTCTCTGGGTACGCTGGGGGCTCGACGCCTGCCCCCTCGATCTCATGCAAAGTTCAAATGAATTCTTTATTCAACGATCATTCGT
The DNA here is from genome assembly GCF_048544455.1 of Silene latifolia. NCBI lineage: Eukaryota > Viridiplantae > Streptophyta > Magnoliopsida > Caryophyllales > Caryophyllaceae > Silene > Silene latifolia. The sequence goes on along the minus strand of NC_133530.1, from coordinate 57,592,998 downwards.
CAGTTTGTCAAGTCAATTAAAAAAGAGAGTAAAATAATTACCACGATCGGCCAGTACGCCAACCTCTGGCGAATAAACAAAGAGTACTCCTCGCCAAGAAGGAGAAGAGTGTCACCACCAACGTCCGCCAAGTCAGCCTCTCTCAGCATCCGAAGGATCCCTAAACATCGTCCGAGGAGGATCGATGGGAACCGTAAAAGCCTCACGAGAGCACTGATGAGTCAAGTGCTCGCCCAGGTACCACACTGGACCCATGGACGTCCTCAACAACAACCGACTCGAGCTCCTAGGTCGAAGGATCCCGGCCACGAAAGGTGGAGCATCGGGGTAGTCCACCCAAGGTCTGGGCACCCACTAAAGCAAGCAAATAAGGTGTCATTCTTATGATCACTTCTGAGAAACAATGAATAACGATAAAGGAAAAGTGATTGAAGATACTTACGTCACTCAACTTCAGGGCATTCACGCCCCGTCGACAAACATCGTAAGAAGAGCGCTGGCTCTTCCTACGACACACCATCCAGTCTCTCACAACTGGGGAAGCCAGGACCGACAGTAGCAGGAGAAGTCCCCTTCTCCAGCAGCTCGGGACAGACCATGGCCCTCATGTAGCGAGTGAGGACCGCAAAGCCAGGAGTAACCCAGTCCCAACGGCCTAGGTCACTCAGGTCAGAAAGGAACTGGAGAAGCTTCGTCGACAGCCTCTCCCCCTTGTCTCCGAGGTAAAGTGAAGACAAGAACCGCCAGATCCACAGACGAGCCCTCTGTTCTGCACTACAAGCAGGAGGAGCCACCTTCCTCCCATCCATCGTCACCAACGCCGGGGTCCTACCGGCAAAGTAGTCCCTGACGTAAGTACTCGGCACTAACCCGGGAACCCTGGCAGCACCCTCTGCCAGGTTCCAGCCAATCAGCCTCCTGGCCTCAGCCGAGTCCACCCTCATGGCCGTCAACGGCCACACCACAGCCTCCTCTCCACACGACAGACTAGAAATCATGTCGTAGTCCTCCAACGTGACCCCGACCTCCCCAAAAGGCATGTGAAAGGTCTAGGTCGTGTCCCAGTACCGATCAAGGAAGGCTTGAATCAGGCAAAGGTTAGCCCGAAACTTCCTTTCCTTGATCGCCCTCCACGCTCCCACTAAGGCTCCGAAGGCTCCTAACTTGATGATGGCCCTCTCCTCCTCCGTCAACCTCCCGTAGTCCTCCATCATCGTCGTGTAACCAGAGAAGGACCTCAAGTTCCCGGCCTCCTATATCGATTCAAGAAAATGCTATCTTTAGCACAAAGCGAATGAGAAATGAAATTACCAGTGAATAAAGGAGGAAATTAGTAACGAAATGACAAGTCTGAAGATTACCAAACTCCTCACCGTCCTGTAAGACAGGTGGCTCTCTCCTGCCCAAATGAGATGTCGACCATCCCATTTCTCAGCCCACTCAGGTGCCCCCGCTAGCTGGCGACCACCTCGTCCGATATTGGCCCGTCTCGGGACCTCCCCAATGACCTCCTCGAACACCTCCCCAAAAGAGAGAGAAGGGTCGAAGTCGATGTCCACGTCCATAGGAGCCCTCCCCGATGTAGAAGTCATGTCACCTGCGAAATCAGAGTAGATTAGGCCGCGTCAAATGACGACAAGCCTCGGTAAGGGTTGTTTTAAGCCTTTCAGACCCCGAAAATGGCCGTTTCTCGCCATCTTTGGCCATTTATTTCAAACCCTGGCCACTCATGTGGTAAATTGGGTCAAGTCAAGTCTAAGTCCAAGCCTAGTCATGGGTTCGAGTCGGAATTTTGGCAGCATTTCGCTATGATGGCGATTATGCCCTAGAAAAGTGTCCTGAAAAAGCCGTCACAAATCAAAAATCCGAAATGGTAGGAAATTTACCCATTACACAAGGATTCTAAAAACTAAATTTCACCAAAAATGGGCAATCCTAAGGCCATTTTCGAAGTGATTTTCGAAACAGCTTAGAAACCGTCTCAATTTCACTCAAATGCACAATACTCAACAAAAATTCAAAAAGAATACATGGTTATGTTCCTAACATTACCAATTATCCATTTCTAATGTCAATTTTACAAGGCAAATACATTTAGGGGAAAAGCCCCAAATTTTCGAAATAATTGGGTTGAAAACCCTAATTGTTTCGATCAAATTCAAGCAAATACGAGAATTAAGGCAAAGATAAGACACATACCTCTATTAGTCATGATTAATAGAAGGTTTTGATCAACTTTTGACGGAAAATGGTCGGAATTTGAGAGAGTTTAAGAGGTTTTTGTGTTTTGTTATAATGAACGAAACACGGCTTCTGTCGAGTTTTTACTTAGACAGGGACGAGCTCAGGAAAGGACGCAGCAGATGCTGCGCCTCTTCTAAGAGTCGCGGCTCTTGCTGCGCCTCTTCCCCAGCTTCCCTCTAGCTCAATTTTCAAAAGTTTGTTATGAGTTCGTTATTTGTGGGGCCATCTTTGGTGCGCCTCTTCTCCAACACCATATATCATACATTTGGTCCATTTGACATTTATTCTTTGTCCGGACCCGTATTCCGAGCAGACTATGAACTATCGCAGTACTTTATTTTCGAGCAGACTGTGAACTATCACAGTACTTTATCTTCGTGCAGACTGTGAATCATCGAAGTACTTTGTCAAACCCAACAAAGATATTTCATCAAGACTTCGCTTGCAGCAACGAGCGGATTTTCGACGACGTTTCGACATGCCTTTATCAATAACCTATTATTTTTCCCAACGAGAGTTCATGACGGTCGATTGTACTTCTCGATAGATGGAGTTCGCTTGAGACCGACGCAAGCAGATTTCCCCCAGCAGTTTCTACCGACGTCCTGCTGTTCTCAACATTTATTTGTTTCAGACAGTCCTTCTGTAACCTTCAGAATTCCTGTGACCCTCTTGCCTTCAGACATCAAGTTATCTTCAAATCAAAGAGTTTAGTCGAAGCATCTTCAGTCCCGTTTTGCCCAGGAGTCTCAGGTATGGTTTCTTCTTATGGTTGGCGAGCTTCCTTACATAGTCTAATGGACTTTAAACAACCCTCCCCGATAGTGGACATACTCTAAAATGTTCCCGACGACAGGCCCTTGGCTCAGACCCCTTGAGCCGCCTCACGTCGCCATAGTCGTCAGGCTGTAATCTTCGATTGACCTGATGGCTATACTTTGACTTTCGCCTTGTCCAAGCCTCAGTTAAATTAGGGGCTCTGTAGATACCTCATTTCTTCTCCTCCCGCAAACCACACGCTGATGATTGGGCCGCATGTTTGGTACGCGGAACGATTTATGACAGTTCGTAAGTTTATCGTCAAGTGATAGCTCAAATACTTGTGTCTGCCCCTTGGTCGTCATCTACGCGCCATTACGGTCATTTTGATAGTAATTAGAGTTCATTTGGAGTCCGGGTTAAAAACCGCTTCATTTTCTAATAAACCGTTTTAAAATGCCGAGTCGGAATGTTCTGGAATATTCCGGATATTTCTATTCCATAATTAATTTTTTACATCTTTTGGTAAAATATATCCCGAAATCTTATTTTACGGAATAAGGAAGTTGAGATCTACCGCAATTCCATAAAAGAAACGCGGAAATCTTTCTTCCGCAGGAGGATACCTCTGGGGAAAGGACGCAGCACCTGCTGCGCTTGTTCCCCAGCTCTTTTCTGCGTATTTTCAGATCTTTTAAGATTTGTTCCAAAGTAATGACATAGACACTAAGAACTCGTTACCCTTAGAATTCTATGTGTAGAATGACTCTCGTGGATGCCAATGAACACGAATGTTCACAGAGATCTGGAGTAAGGAGTGAGGGCACGTATTAGAAAGTCCTTTTAATGAACACCTAATCTCGCCCGCCTCGATATCGGCCTCTACTAATGATTAGGGAAGTTATTCATACTTGATATGTTGTCGATTATATGCATGCAATGCAACAAACAATAGATTAATCCTAGCATGTGAGAATTAACTAAGTCGGTGAACATGTAATTTAACACTCATTAATGTCGAAGTAGGGTTTAAGATTGATTACACGTGAAAACAAGTGAATAATCCATACAATATAAATACGAAATAAAGAAATAATTACAGTTGATAAATTTGAATTTACGTCATAAACATGCTCAAAAAGGATTTGGAAATAAAAGAAAAGAATAAAAGAAAATAAGGAAAATCAGAAAATTGGAAAAATAAGGAAATTGATTTAAATAAGAAAAATTGGAAAATAAGGAAATTTGAAAAAATAAGGAAATTTGGAAAATAAGGAAAATTGGAAATAAGAAAAATTGGAAAATAAGGAAAATTGGAAAAAAAATTAGGAAAATAAGGAAAATTGGAAATAAAGTAGAGAATATGGAAAATATGTTGAATTATGGTGATAATAAGAATAATAGTTAATTAAAATCTTAATTAGAAACCTTACATCAAAACGAGAAGAGTTCAGCGGCAGAAGCCAACTCAGAACAGGCGCAGCATCTGCTGCGTCCTCTGGAAGAGGCGCAACACTTCCTGCATCTGTTCTCCAGTTGGATTCTGACTGTGAAAGTTAAACCCGCGGGTGATACGTGCATTTTATATAGCCTTTTTAGTCTTATTTTGCACGTATTTCTATGCATTTTTATACCGCTTTGTATTGCAAAATGCCCCGAAATGGCTACTTTGGTTTGTTTTGTCTGTTTTGCAGAAATGAACCTGAAAGTGGTGAAACCGTGCTCTATTCGTCCTATTTTGCATGCATTTTGAGGAGACGGGAATGTTAGAGCGAGAGTTATGCATTGGGATGCGTGAAGGGTGGTCAACTGAGCAGTCAAAGACGATTTAGAAGCTGACTTGGAGGAAGAACACTTGATCGAGAGGTCTTTTGGATCGATCGAGTGGTTTTGTGAGCAGAAGAGGTCAATCGAGTGCTTTATTGTACTCGATCGAAATGCTGATTTCTGGGTTTCCTCGATCGAGTAGTTTATTTGTTCGATCAAGAGGATTAGCTGCTGAAGACCTCGATCGAGTGGTTTTATATCACTCGATCGAGAGGTTTTGGATTCTAGACGGGCTTAATTAACTCGTGTTATGTTATTTCGTAATGGACTTAGTTTTCCTATTTAAGCATTCAATAATTAGGTTATTAAGGACGCTGTTTGGAGGCTACTTACACATTGTTCATCTCGGAAACTCTTAATCTCTCTTTTATACATTTTCTCTTTAATAATTCTTTCTTCTCTTAATCTATTGCTTAGTGGATTTGATCTTTACGCCGGAATCGCTTGAGATTGTAATCTCTCTTCTCTTATTAATCTTAATCTCTTTGTTTCTTTCCTTTAATCATTGTTTTCTTGTCTTAATTATTCTGCCCTAATCTTGTTTATGCAATATTATTGTTTTCTTATCATGCCTTTAATTAGTTCATTAATCATTATTATTATTGACAATATTAGTAATATGAGTAGCTAAATTCTTTCATGTTGGGATTAGGGAATCCATGGTAGAATTGTGACGATGTAGCGAATAGACTAGATTGTTTACTTGTGAGAATCTGTACCCATGGCAATATAACTATAATACCAATTTAGTTGAGTGCACGCTTCTAAGTTACCTTTAATCTGGTTAAATTTACTCCTGGATCGGAAGATTGGACTAAATAGACCTGCTATGAATAGTAGACTACTCTGACGAGGACGGAAGTTAAGTTAGTGGAAATCTAGGATATAAAGTGGACCGGAAGGACCTTTCATTTATCCGTCTCACAGTAGATTATCTAGGCTATTTGCAGTTGAGTCGATAGACTACCATGGTGAACCAAAATCCTGACATGTTCTCTCTCATTTGATCACCTTTATTACATTTTCTGTCTTTTATTGCTCTTTCTTTACTACTCTTCCCTTTAAGCCTTTATTAGTTTAGAAATCAAATTCAAATCCCCATTTAGTGACCTAAATAGACGGACCTTAACAGATATCTTGCCTCCCTGTAGAGATCGACTCTGCTTATCACAAGCTTATTTGTTAGTTTTAAATAGGTTTATTTTTTATACAAAACGACAGTATCAAATTTTGGCGTCGTTGCCGGGGAGGCAATAGCCCTATCTGTTTTTGTTTTCGTTTATTTTTATCCGTCTCAGGAAATTTCTTATTCTTGAGGCAGTTCTCATTTATTTCTTTCAGTGCTGTGTATGCCCAGGTCAAACAGGTCAGAATTAGTTCCTGCTGATCCTGAGCCAGAGAGATATTTTCGGCATAGACTCCGTCTGCAAAGAAAGATTCGAAAGGAAGACTTGAGTACTTTCGAACCCGAGCTACAACACTTTCTTTTTGCAGAAGATCCGTCTTTTGAAGAAGACAATGTCATTTCTGCTAACAAGGCAGTAAAGATGCCTAACATTGCAAGTCACTCGGAGCCTAAAGCATCCTCAATTCCTAAAGGTTTTAACCTCCAAACTGAGGACGGTAACACTTTCGATATCCGTCCGTCTTACATAAATCTGGCGGAGAGAAATCTATACCGAGGTGTGGCGAGTGAAGATCCGCGAAAGCACATGGAAGTCTTTACTGACTATTGCTCTACTATTCCCGCTACAAAGGGAGTAACTCAAGACAAGATAAAGGAAGTGCTTTTTCCATTTTCTCTGACCGACTCAGCCCGTGAGTGGCTGACTGATCTTGACCGGACAGCTGCTGGTATCACCAACTGGGAAACTCTCGCACTTGCCTTCTACAAAAGATACTTCCCTCCACAACGCACTAATCAGCTGAGGGGTAAGATTACTAGTTTCAAGCAGGCACCTGATGAGACTTTCTATGAAGCTTGGTGTCGGTTCAAGAAGTTGGTGAGGTGTCTTCCTCACCATGGTTTTGATCAATGGTTTTTGTGCAACCAGTTCTACAATGGGTTGTAGGATGACCATAGAGCTATACTTGATGCCTCATCCAACAGAAGATTTCAAAAGAACATTGATGATGATAAGGGATAGGGCATTATTGAGGAGATGGCGACCCATTGTGATGAATATGGGAACCCACGGGACGGTATTCGAACGGTCCATTCGGTTGATAAGGCAGTCGTGGCTCAGCTGGAAGCCATGAATGTCCGGTTTGATAGATTGGAGCTGCAACCTGCTGGAGATCAACAGGCGGTTCATTTGTTGACTAGACAGGAAACTGTCACTTGTGAGAGGTGTGGAAGCGATTACGGTCATTCTGCTATTGACTGTCTTACTGAGAAAGAACATGTCCTTGCCTTTCAGCAATACAGGCAAGGAGGAGGTTCTTATTACAATAATCAAGGAGCAATCCATCCCAATTTGAGGTGGACAAGTCAAAATGTTCTTATTCCCACTCCTCCACCGCAGCAGCAGCCATATATCCCTCCTCACAAAGCTCAACAAGGCTTCCAAAAGCCTCCTTCTTTTCCTCCACCGAATCAAGGCGTATCATCTTCAGGTGGGGTGAGTGAGCTAGCTGAGTTAAAGTCAATGCTTCAGTCGTTGACAAAGCAATAGCAGATGATTGACCAACAAAAAGAAGCTTCCATTAAGTCACTTGAAACCCAAGTTGCTCAGTTAGCTGCGAACTAGTCCACGGGGAAACATGGTCATTGGCCGTCCCAATCTGAGAAGAATCCACATAAGATGGTAAACTTGATTAATTTGAGAAGTGGTCGCTCATATGAAGGACCAAAATTGTCAACTTTAGATGACATATCAGACCCGAGAAAGGCCATAAATGCTGATGAACAACCAATTGTCGCTGAAGATAAGCTTACCACGAAGAATATACTCGATCGACTGATCTCTGGTGGTCGATCGAGTAGAATTGAGGCTGAAATCACTCGATCGAAAGGAAATTCTACTCGATTAAGTGAACTGGATAATCAAGGCATCGATCGAGAGGTTCAAACCACTCGATCGAGTGAAAATTTTGAAGAATCTGTTTGATCGAGTGGGAATTTGCCTCGATCGAACATTGTTGCTGTTGAGGAACTCGATCGAGAGCCTGCTATTGCTCGATCGAGTGAAATTTCACCTGGAAAGACTCGATCGAGAGGTAAAAAGTCTCGATCAAGTGAAAAAGAGCTTGAACCCGCTGAGACGTTGGAAGAGAGAAACAAAGGGCTCGAGATTCTTATTACGGTGCCCTTCCCAAGGCGATTACAGAGCACGAAAGCCAATCAATAGTTCGGTAAAATTGCCGAGCTCCTGAAAAGCTTACAGGTTACTGTTCCATTCGCCGAGTTGCTAACACAGGTACCCTCTTATTTAAATTTTATGAAAGAAATTTTATCACGTAAGAGGCATATCAATGATCATGAGACGGTAGCTTTAACCGAGGTAGGGACTGCCCTAGTTCAAAATACGTTGCCTCCTAAACAGTCAGACCTGGGTAGTTTCTCGATTTCATGTCACATAGGTACCCATTTGATTGATAACGCGCTGTGCGATCTTGGTGCTATCGTGAGCCTCTTACCTTTGTCTCTCGCAAAGAGACTTGGGTTGACCAAATTTAATTGCACAAACATGACCGTACAGATGGCCGATCGCAATATATCACGGACGTTAGGAGTAATAGAGGACATACCTGTCAAAATCGGGAGATTCTTTATTCCCGTAGACTTCGTAGTGCTTGACATACATGAGGACACTCACACCCCTATTATTTTAGGGAGACCATTTTTGTTCACTGCTCGTGCAGTGATAGATGTCGGGGGTAAGACACTCACGTTTCAGGTAGGAGATGAGGATTTAATTTTCCATCAATCTAAGTCTCGTAGGGCTCCCATGCAAGCTCAACGTTGCAATGCCCTTTCCTCTACTGACTCCCATATTGACACTCTAGCTGAAAATTTGGAATTTTGTGCTGCAATTGTGACCCCTCTGCCTCAGACTGAGAGCATAAAGGAGGAACATTCGTCTATTTTCCTTGCTGCAGGTACAGATAGAATAGATGCAGGAACTGTCAAAGGTCAAGATGCAACTAAAGTCAATCAAAAAGGGGATCCTAACGTCAAAGCTGATGGGAAAGAAAAGGGGACGAGAAAAGTTCGTGCATACGTGGATGTTAACTATTCCCCCCCTACTGGTTCAAATTCAAGCTCATGGAGAACGAAGAGGACGGCCAAGGATGCTGAAGGGACCTCCTCCAGTTAGAAGCCCTCCGTTGGGCTACTGAATTGTTTTGGGAATTGAGCGGGGAATGCCCCGTGTAACAAATTGTAAAAATTAATTTTAAATTTCCGTCGAATTTCTTTATTTGCGTTTTTAGGACTGCTAGATCTTTAGACTATTTTAGCGTAGTTAGAAAGACTATAGGCTGTTGTTTTTGCAATTTCGTATGTTGGGGATATGTTTGCGAGTGTTTTTTTGCAGGTTTGGGGAGATAATGACGCATTGTGATGAGTTACGAGAGGAAAAGAACTCGATCGAGCACTTTTTGCACTCGATCGAGAGGAATGCATAGGAAAAGGGTTCGATCGAGCAGTGTCAGGTTACTCGATCGAAATGGCTAAAATGGGGAGTTCTCAATCGAGTAGATTTTTACTCGATCAAGTGAAATGAAGCCAAGACTTCTCGATGGAGTTGTTTCAAAACACTCGATCGAGTGAAATTGATATTACACGCAGAAAGTGTCTCCTTAACTTCTTCCTTTTTCATTCTTTATTTTTATCTTTCATTTGTTCATCTTGTTTGCGAAAATCACCCCAAATCCTCTCTAATTCTTGCCCAATACCAAATCCACCACCCACAATTTGTTCCTTGCTAATATTTTGACATTTGCCCTCTAATTTGCCCTTCAAACTTGTTCTCTTTCACGGTCAATTTGGGTAATTAGGGTTTGCGGTTTTCGATCGAAAATTCGCCATTTTGCATCGTTTTTTGTCGATTTTTCTTGCTTATCTTGTGGGTTTATTGATCAATTAAGTTCCCTTTTCACTCCTTTGCTAATTTGTTGATTGTTTAGAATATATTTGAGGTAATTAGGGTTTAGGGCTTTTGTTGTAAGTCGAAATTTCGACTGAAATTAGGGGTTTTTACGGTTTATTACTTTAATTGATTATCGTTTCCCCTTGCTTACTTAACTAGGATGGAAAGTAGCTCCCTACCTTCGTCTAGCTCGACTGTAGTTCCGTCCTCTGCGGAGACGGTGGTCCTGCTGCCACCACCGTCTCCCCGCCTGTTAGTATCGCTGCTACTACCCCCGTGTTACTTGTTGCTACTGCCGGTGTTGTTACTTCTGCTGTAGCTAGTTCCGCCTCTGTCGCGGCTAGCCTTGTTTCGACCTCTGGTTCAGCCTCTGTTTTAGCTAGTTCTGCTGCTAGCTCTTCTTCTGTTTCGGTCTCGGCTGCTTCTACTGGTGCACCTACAACTAGCACTTCTGGTACGGTGACCACCCCTGCTGCGTGGTCACCAGCTGTCACAGCTTCTTACCGGGCGGCCTTAGTACCTAGTTCCGTCAAAGGACGGGGTTCTACTTCAGGTGCTCGAGGCCGGGGTCGCGCACGAGCTACACCTACAGCTGGCCGCTCTGCTAGCCGTGTTACCATCCGAGTGGATGACTCACTCGACTCGCACCCCGACTATCCCGAGGTAATTTTTGTTAATGCTATTCATCGCACTCGATTCTTTGATTTAGCTAGCTGTGATTTTGTGTCTACTAAGTTTTTGTGCCATCAGTCACTTGATAGACTTGGTATTTACGAGCCTGTTGTTGATATTTTGCGGGGTACGGGGATGTCTGGACTAGTCACTATGAGTGCCTTGACCTTCAAGGAGCTGACCCTTGAGTTTTTCAGCTCCTTTACCTTCTCCTCGAGCGCTCACGATACTGACCCGACTTGTGCTTCCGTGTCTTTCCGGTTATTTAACCAGACTTTTTATTTGACCTTAGAGGAGTTTGGTACTAGGCTAGGACTTTCTTTTACGAGTCCTACTGCTACCCCTAGGAAGGTCATCCGCCAGTTGTGGAGGACCTTGGCACAGACTACCTACGAGGAGCGTAAGCTCGCTCAGGTCCACCTTCCCCCGGCCCGATATTTCTTGCATCTGATGGGTAGTAATACTTTTGGCCGTAAAGAACCAAACAATGTGAACAACATTGAGCTTTCTATTCTGGGCGGGTACCTGAACATTGACAGTGAGGGACCCTTTGTCCTCAATATTGCTTACCTGACCGCCCAGTACTTTCACAGTGTGGGAGAGAAGACCACGGGCACCATTGTCTGCGGTGGCATAGCCACTTTTCTTGCCTATTATCTCTTCCCCATCTTCCCTCGTGACCTACCATACATAGACACTGACAGATACCTAGGCATTCCTGCTATGCTGTCCATGTTTTGACTTGCTTCCGACCAAAATACTTGGAAGATTTCTGGTTCCTTGTCTGAGACGCTACCTTGCACCACACTACCTCATCTCGTCCCCCTGCCCACTGTTAGGGGCAGGTTACCTCCACCATTACCCATGTACCACCTACTGCTTCGACCAGCTCCTACCATGTCGGCTTCTAGGAAGCGGAGGAGACCTGACACCGGAGAGGGATCCACACCTTCTACGGGTGGCCAGACTTCCACGGCCATTCCTACCCCGATCCCTACTCCTACTCCTGTGCCCGACCAGACACAGCCACAACCGGTTTACCCGGCTAATTTTGTACCTCCTTCACCTTTTGAGGCATCCGTGGTCCTTGACCAAGGGCGCCGTGACAGTTTGTTGCTTGAGCTTCTTAGCAGGCAGGCTCGTATGGAGCGGGACATAGCTCTTACTTTGTTCCCTCTATACGAGTACCACATGATGCGACACCGTCCCGTCCCTGAAGGTTGGCCACACCCGTCTTTCTACCGGTACCCAGCTGAGGGGTACCCACAGCTAGCCAGTGACAAGGAGGACACAGTTGAGGTAGCAGCGAGGACTCAGGCTGAGGAGGCAAGGAGGAGAGAGCAGCAGGTGGACCCGGACTACACGGTCACGGTGGAGGACGAGGAGCCTGACAAGTAGCTACTAGTCTACTCACTTCCCCAGTTTTCAGGCTGGTTTGGGGAAGTTCGTGTTTTGTATGTACATTCTTGTTCTTTTATTTCTTTTGTCTCCTTTTTATTTATTATTTTTCATTCATTTATTGGTTGTATTTTCCCGTTCCCCTGTATATATCTGCCGGTGTATGCTGGAGGACAACGAGGGCGTTGTTTGTTTTGGTTTGGGGAGGGTAATGCATCCTTTGAGTCTGCGTTTGCATTTGTTTTTGCATTCACGTTTCTATTTTTCAGCTTGCATTGTTTTCATTTATTTCAAATTCAAAAAAAATCATAAAATCCAAAAAATTAGAAAAACTCAAAAAATTAATAAAATATTCACGTTTATTTTTGCATATAGGTTGAGTCGGAACGGTTGCTTTCCGTGATGATATATCACTGTAACTTGTCATTTTTACTTGAGCCTTGCACTTTATTGACGGTTATTAGCTAGTCTTACGCATAATCTACGAGTTTTTGTTCAAATTTAGCTGACCTTGTAGACTTGACCTGATAAATTGGCAACCTACATTATAATTTCTGAGATTTAGAGCCATATAACCGGTGACATTCATGACCGGTTCACATAGGAATTGAGAGTAGTACTCCTTGCATAACTGTTCATCTTTTTGCACAATTATGACATTCAATTTCTTGTCAATTGCATACATTCGGGTTTGTGGTCGGTGTCACATGCAGGGAGGTGCTTGCAAATTTCCCTTTCTTACATTTTTTACCCATTTAGCTCCACTTAAACCAAATTTAGCCTTTTTAACCCATTAGCTACATCTCAACTAAGCCTGCCCAGTCAAGCTAGTTTAGTGTGTCTTTTGTGGTATATTGATTCATGTTGCGAGTTGGCCCGTTTCTATTGTTTGGAGTTGGTGGAAAAATAAGAAGGGAGAATGATTGGAAAAAAAAACACATGAAAAAGGAAAAAAAAAAGAAGAGAAAACGTGAATGAAAGAAAAAAAAAAAGAAAAAAAATAATGAAAAAAAAAGTGAATTCACGTGAGGCAGAGAAGAAGAAAACAAAGAAAAAAGAAAAAAGATTGATTTGTGTGTTTGGATAATTGAGACTGTTTTAAAAAAGAGAATTTTGTGACCGTCTCACTCCTCTGTTCTTATTCATATATTTTTGAGGAGATAGTGTATTTGGTTAGTGAGTTGTGTGCCAAATGAAGGGCACTTGTGCTTTATTTTCAGTCAGTTGAGATTTGGATGGTTTCATGTGGTCTTGTTTAGGAGCTAGCTTGACGCTTTACCTTCACATTCCCATAATTTGTTTTGCCTTTTCTTACCTGAACCTCACTATTTCTATACTATTTGTAAGCCCTCGGCTATGACGGACATTGTTGGTTGGAATGTGTGCATAGTACTTGAATCGTCTATCATTTTTTTTGCATGCATGTTATGTAGGTCGCAGTTTAGGTGAGTGACTGTTTCTCTTTCTCTATTATACACGTATAATTCACCCTTTGCTTCATGAGAGAAGAGTAACCACTTGAGAGTCCGAGTTTGTTGGTCTTGCAAGGTCGATAGGTCAGCTATATTTATGAATATCTTATAATTCGTTTGCGTATTGACTGTTGTGGCTATGACTGTTGATTTTTATTTGCATTAAACTGGTTCAAGTAGACAAGTTATAGCTAGCTCTGTGTTTTCATTTCCGTTCCATTAGTTTGTATTTAGTTTACTCGAGGACGAGTAAAGGTTCGGTTTTGGGAGATTTGATACGTGCATTTTATATAGTCTTTTTAGTCTTATTTTGCACGTATTTCTATGCATTTTTATACCGCTTTGTATTGCAAAATGCTCCAAAATGGCTACTTTAGTTTGTTTTGTCTGTTTTGCATAAATGAACCTGAAAGTGGTGAAACCGTGCTCTATTCGTCCTATTTTGCATGCATTTTGAGGAGACGGGAATGTTAGAGCGAGAGTTATGCATTGGGATGCATGAAGGTGTGGACATGGGCCACCTACCGGTCCGAGGTCACGGGCCACCTGCGAGCCCACTTCAATCTGTGGACATGCAGCGGTTTTTTTGAAAGCCACGCTCGGCGGCGTAAAAATACTTTCGACCGGATCGTTTTAGATCGGTCGGTTTCTTCTCGGTTAGGGTCTCGAAACGATTAGAGATGTTCGGAGTCGCCACCAAGCATTTATGGGATGCCTGGAACCCGTTCGAATTCCACTTTATACCTCGGTCAAATCAAAGCACAAAGCAGCGTTTGACATAGGTACTAAAGATAAGGAAATTGTCCCTCTTTAGCATCCTATCTCTAGAATGACTCTCGTACGCCCTGGATAAGGTCGTCCACTATCCAAAGTTTCTGAGTAAGAGGTGAAGGTACGTATTGGGAAGCCCTTTAATCAGACACCCAATCCCGCCCGCGTTAGCGGCCTCTACTGATCGATCTTTATTGGTTGAATGCAAAAGTTGATAAAACGGTTTAAATGCATGAATGCGCATCTAATAATTTAAACCTAACATGTGAGAGCTTTCTAAGTCGGTTGATTTAATCCAAGTATCAAGTATAAGATGTCGAGTTGGATTAATGATTGATTTGCATGCAAGACGGAAATTAAACATCCATTTACCGTATTGGGTTTAGGGTGCATAAAATGATCCATTTGCCTTAATAAGGCATTTTGCAAATACGGTTTTGAATAGTCATCTGATCCGTCCTATATCCGGGCTAACCGGAGTCGGAATCGTCCTGGACTATTGCTGGAAGGGAACAGGCCCTGTACCAGACGGCTATAAAAGGCGCGAGCCAGCCGACGATACAAGGGGCCTCCCTCTGGTTTTGAAAATGAGAAATGGAGGGCCTGTTTAGGCGCGGGTTAGCCCACGGTTTATGTGCCTTGTCCTGACCTTTTAGAAAACGTTATAAAACGTGTTGAAAATGGGTATTTGAACCCGGTTTGTTTTGAAGGGGTCGTTTAGACCGCATTTGTTGATTTGAAGAACTAGACTCGAATATCTCGTCATTATTTTGACAATATTCGGTGTCGGATTCGATTTGAAAAACTTGACATGAATAGTTTTGAAAATAATTATGGACTAATCGTTTCAAGTCCATTTGAATATTATTAGTCGATACTCATCATCGTACCCGGATTAAAATCCGGCATGGTATGTAGAACCAAGGATGACTTTGTATTGGTGACTAATATGTTTGTTTGAAAATGTAAAGAAATGAAATAAAAGGTTTTAAAATACGTTTTAAATGTCATTAACCAAATATTATCACCGAAACACGGATTTAACCGTCATGGTATGCGAAACCAATGGTGAAAAATGCTTTATGGTTAAAACAAGCGAAATAAAATGAAAAGAGTTCGAAAATACTTGAAATGGTGAAACCGATTACAAATATGAAGATGGATTAAAAGGAAATAACGAGAACAAACACGGTTGATCTCTGGTCTGAACACCCCATTTAGGCGCGAGCAAGTTGGCGACCTAAGGGGCTTCTGCCTCAGACCAAAAATCAGTTTTGGCTCGTTTATTCCATGTTTTGGTTCATGTTATGCATGTTTTAGCATGTTATAGTCATGAAACAATGAAGACATAATAAAAGAGGATTTTACACCCTCATACTTACATGTTTGGTTATGGCGAGTGACCGACGTAAGTGTAACAACTCGTTTGATCGGAAAAAACTCGGTTTAAAACCGTTTTGGTAAGTAAAAAGAGTGTTTTAAGTTTAGTGATGGTGTAGTGGTCGAAGTGGTTGATCAAGTGAATTAATGCACGATGACGATACCAAACAATGTGTAAGGCTCGTGTTTACGATCGGTAGGTCGTAAATACGCGTCGGGTTGTGAGTTAAGAAGTCGAGTCGAGAATTTTAAGAGAGAAAAGAGGGGGCGGACACTCGTGTAAGTCTCAAATGGGTGGCATTTGAGGGGTATTTATAGGAGAATGAGTGGTTGTGTGAGTTTTGAGCGATGTGGCCACTTGGGCTGCTCAAAGAGGCGCGAGCCACGTCGCGGTTCTTCGAGTTGTGTTGTCACTTTCACAACAAACGCAATCATGATTTGTTCTATCCTAGGTTTTGTAGTCACATGTTTGGTACTTGACCAACATGAATCCGGGAAAACTTAAGGTAGAAGGTTTGAAATGTTTTGTTTTTGGTGGTTGACTCGGTTTGACTCGTTGTTGGAGTCGGGATTTGGATTTTTGAGTCGGTTTTTGGTCCGGTGTCGGTTTTGACTCTAGTTAGTGTCATTGCGACCCCGTCGTCGTGCATTAAACACTCCAGGTATTTTTGAAATGTTTTGAAATGTTTTATTTTCGAAATCGTTTTAATTTTTCCGACGTAAAGTTGTACACAAACTGTCGATCAAACGCCGCGATTCCAAAACATGTTATAGTCCGATAATCATCGGGTGTTTGTTGGAGTCTCAGCAGATACTGGGTATCTACAGAAGGGTGGTCAACTGAGCAGTCAAAGACGATTTAGAAGCTGACTTGGATGAAGAACACTCGATCGAGAGGTCTTTTGGATCGATCGAGTGGTTTTGTGAGCAGAAGAGGTCGATCGAGTGCTTTATTGTACTCGATCGAAATGCTGATTTCTGGGTTTCCTCGATCGAGTAGTTTATTTGCTCGATCGAGAGGATTAGTTGCTGAAGACCTCGATCGAGTGGTTTTATATCACTCGATCGAGATGTTTTGGATTCTAGACGGGCTTAATTAACCCGTGTTATGTTATTTCGTAATGGACTTAGTTTTCCTATTTAAGCATTCAATAACTAGGTTATTAAGGACGCTGTTTGGAGGCTACTTACACATTGTTCGTCTCGGAAACTCTTAATCTCTCTTTTATACATTTTCTACTGTAACTTTCTTCTCTTAATCTTTTGCTTAGTGGATTTGATCTTTACGCCGGAATCGCTTGAGATTGTAATCTCTCTTCTTCTATTAATCTTAATCTCTTTGTTTCTTTCCTTTAATCATTGTTTTATTGTCTTAATTATTCTGCCCTAATCTTGTTTATGCAATATTATTGTTTTCTTATCATGCCTTTAATTAGTTCATTCATCATTATTATTATTGACAATATTAGTAATATGAGTAGCTAAATTCTTTCATGTTGGGATTAGGGAATCCATGGTAGAATTATGACGATGTAGCGAATAGACTAGATTGTTTACTTTTGAGAATCTGTACCCATGGCAATATAACTATAATACCGACTTAGTTGAGTGCACGCTTCTAAGTTACCTTTAATGTGGTTAAATTTACTCCTGGATCGGAAGATTGGACTAAATAGACCTTCTATGAACAGTAGACTACCCTGACGAGGACGGAAGTTAAGTTAGTGGAAATCTAGGATAGAAAGTGGACCGGAAGGACCTTTCCTATATCCGTCTCACAGTAGATTATCTAGGCTATTTACAGTTGAGTCGATAGACTACCATGGTGAACCGAAATCCTGATATGTTCTCTCTTATTTGATCACCTTTATTAAATTTTCTGTCTTTTATTGCTCTTTCTTTACTACTCTTCCCTTTAAGCCTTTATTAGTTTAGAAATCAAATTCAAATCCCTATTTAGTGACCTAAATAGACGAACCTTAACAGATATCTTGCCTCCCTGTGGAGATCGACCCTGCTTATCACAAGCTTATTTGTTAGTTTTAAATAGGTTTATTTTTGATACAAAACGACAGTATCAGCGGGTTGTTAATGTTCGTTGGTGAATTTAAGGGCGATTATTGATATTAAATTCATGTTGAAGTGATTTAATAGATTACATACATACTAATATTGTTATAAGATGATGAATACGGATTAAAACGATTTATTACAGGTTAGATATTATTTACGATGCCGGAAACGAGTTTATATGTGAACTTGAAATTAGAGGCGGAAATTAAAGATTAAGAATCAAAGACGAAAAGAGAATTGAAACATGTATCAAAGATGAATTCAAGGGACTTGATATGAACAATCGAGCTTCTTAAATCCGGGTTCGAATTTGTGACGAAAACCCGCAAATATTGATTATAAGGGATTTAGGTCGAATTAAGCATTATAATTTGAAAAGGATTGATTAGAACATGATTATATACTGAAAATCACAAGAGAAACGAAAGAACAAGAAAATAGAAAAAGTTGCAGAAGATCGAGAAAGAAGAAGAAGAAGAGCAGAAGCAACGACAGCCTCAGGAAGAGGCGCAACATGTACTGCGACTCTTCGAAGAGGCGCAGCTGTTGTTGCATTTCTTCTCGACGTCAGATTTCAGCTGATTTGTAAATACGGTGTAAAAGAGGGTTTTTAAAGATGGTTTTGAACATGCTTATGACATAAACTCGTACATTAATTAATTACAATAAAATAAAATACATTAAATAAAATACATTAAATAAAATTGGGATTTTACACCCTCAGACTTACATTTTAGTGTCGCGAGTTTTAAATAAATCGGTTTTTAGTGGTAACTCGACTCGATCTATGCAAATATGAAAGTGCCCTTGAGAAAGGATTTTAATAAGATTGAATTATTGATTAATTGATTAATTGTGTAGTGGTCAAGTTGGTGGGTCATGCAAATGAGACTGGTACTCAGAAGGATCCGAGCTAACGTGGTCGAAAGTTCAAGCACGTAGACGCCAATAAGCAAAGAATGCGGTCTTAGAATTCAAAGGGAGAAGAGAAGGGTGGACACTCGTGTGAGAAATATGAGGAACAAAGGTCCCTATTTATACTAAACATACGGAGGAATTATGGTAAGAATAGGATACGGAAGGAAAGATCCGGAAACAACCGACTTAGGTTGAAACAGGAAACTAGGACAAAAAGAAAAACTTTGGAAAAGGCGCGGCAAGTGTTGCGCTCCTTAGAAGAGGCGCAGTGCTTACTGCGTCCTTTCTCGGGTAGGTTCCTCTTCCGCGTAGAAAATGCGTTTGACAGCCTGTCGTATATTAGGTATAAATTTCTCTACAAGAATCGAAATAAGGTAATTTTGGTGGCGTTGGAAAGCTAAGAGAAGGATATAGAACTTTTTGTGAAATAGGACTGACCCAAAAAAGTCGTTATCACCTCGTAAAATAGGCCTAAAGGTCGGGTTATCATTTGGCTAGATGAAATGCACATTTTGTAATGTAAACTTTAAGTTTAGCCCAAAGAAGTGATATGGAACTCAAAATGAGATATACTCCTAACATTTATGACATCATAACCTTAGATAGACAAGCACATTGCTTTTGACTCGGGATTTGACGGTTTTAGGAAATGAAGACGGTTTTTGACCCGGACTCCAAATGTACTCTAATTACTGTCAAAATGACCGTAATGACATCTATATGACAACCAAAGGGTAGACACAAGTGTATGAGTTACCTTTTATTAAACGATTTACAAAACGTCATAAAATCGCGACATATGCTGAACATGCGGCCCAATCATCACTGGCTGTTTGGCGGGAGGTGCAGAAACGAGATATCTACAGAGCCCCTACTTTGACTGAGGCTTGGACAAGGCAAAAGTCAAAGTATAGCCATCAGGTCAATCGAAGATTACAACCTGAAGACTATGGCGACGCGAGGCGGCTCAAGGGGTCTGAACCTAGGACCTGTCTTCGGGAACATTTTAGAGTCTGTTGACTATCGGGGAGGGTCGTTTAAAGTCCATTAGACTACGTAAGGAAGCTCGCCAGCCATAAGAAGAGACCATACCTGAGACTTCTTCCTCGAGACGTCTCCGGAGTTGCGTAGGAGCTAAGGTTAAGACCTAAAAAATATGTAAGGATTGTGCTAGGGTGTGGGGCCCTAAAGGAAAACATCAACGGGAAGGAGGCCAAATATAAGTTCAACCTAAGGGGTAACCAAAGTTTGGGTGGAGGAACTCTAAGAAAAGGTGATCCTAAAGGATTATGATCCTAAGGGTAGAAGTGTGCGAACTCTAGGGAGTTTGGGAACCTAAAGAGCTAGGCGTATGAACTTGGGTGTACAAACCTAAAAGGACGGCTGGTATGGGAACTTCTGGAGAACGACACCTTTGCTGAACTCCGTAAGGAAACAATAATATTGAGGGTAGCAGGACGTCGGTAGAAACTGCTGGGGAATCTGCTTGCGTCGGTCTCAAGAGAACTCTGGAAAAAATTTGACGCTGAATCTGCTTGCGTCGGTCTCAAGCAAACTCTGGCAAAAGACTTGAGGTTTGTTGATACGGGGGGCAGAGAGCGCTTGGGAAAACAAGCATTTGCATTTGTGGAGTCGCCACCAATTTATTGTGGAAAATTGGAAACCGTTCGAATACCTCGTGTCATGTCAAGACACAAAGTAGTGACATGAACACTAAGAACTCGTTACCCTTAGCATTCTATGTCTAGAACGACTCTCGTGGATGCCAATGAACACGGATGTTCACAGACATCTGGAGTAAGGGGTGAGGGTATGTATTAGGAAGCTCTTTTGATCGAACACCTACTCCCGCCGGCCTCGATAGCGTCCTCTACTAATGATTAGGGAAGTTATCTATACTTGATATGTTGTCGATTATATGCATGCAATGCAACAAACAATGTTTTGATCCTAGCATGTGAGAACTGACTGAGTCGGTGAACATGTACTTTAGCATACATTAGGTCGAAATAGAAATTTAGAGTTGATTACATGTGAAAGCAAACAAATGATAATAAAGATACAATAAATAGAATAAACGATAATTAAAATTACAATGATTACAATGATTTGATGATTTACGTCGAAAATATATTTAAAACGGATAATTTGAGAAAAGAAAAGGAAAATAAATAAGGGTTAGAAAACGGACAGATTAGTGGTGATATTACGATTAATAGTTGATTAATACATAAGCTAATAAACTAGGTCAAAGCAAGAACGGGAGTTCAGAGACAGAATTCACCTCAAAACAGGCGCAGCAGAGCTGCGTCCCTTGGAAGAGGCGCAGTGGTCACTGCGTCTGTTCCTGAGGTGAGTTCTGGCTGTGAAGCCGGAACTGCATATCGTTAATGTCCGTTGGTGTTTTAATGATCGATTACTGATATTAGAGTCCGGTAGAAGTGATTTAGCGGATTATTTACATGTAAATTGGTCATAAAAGCAATAAAGGAACAAGCTTAAATTAATTAGAACGAATTAAGACTAATTATGGGTGAAATAAAGGTTAATAGAGATTAATTACAACTAATTTAGGTCAAATTATTACGACGGAAACGAATGTAAGATGCGATAAACTGATGAAAATATACAAAAGGCGAATCCCAGAGACTTGATATGAACAAATCTAATCTCTGAAATCCAGGTTTGATTTTAATGACGAAAACCCGTAAATATTGCTTACATGGGATTTAAGTCGGGATTTAAAGGTGATAATTATACATGTTGTGACTATAATTATTATATACGAATGAAAAAGAAGAAAATAAGAAAGAAAAACGAAAGAAGACGAATTATCAGAAAGGCGAGAAAGAAAAAGAAAGGCAGAAACTGCGGCAGCGCCAGGAAGAGGCGCATCAGATGCTACGACTCTTCGAAGAGGCGCAGCAGTTGTTGCGGTTCTTCTCGACGTTTGTCTTCTATTAATCCGTAAAAATGGATTTGATAAAAGGGTTTTGTAAATCGGTTTTAGACATGCTTTCGACGTAAACCTTACAATAATTTATACAATAATAAAATACAATAATAAAACATGGGATTTACACCCTCAGAATTACATGTTTGACGAAACGAGATTAACTAAGTTAACGATTAGTGATTACTCGACTCGAATGTATGATGAAAGTGCCATCGTAAAAGGAATTAAATTAAATTGATTAGATTGATTGAGTGGAGTTAGTCAAACTGGTCGGTCATGCAAAACTAGACTACTACTCAGAAGGATCCGAGCTTACGTGGTCGATTGATTAAGCACGTAGACATCAATAAGCTTAGAGCACGGTCTTAGAATGCAAAGGGAGAAGAGAAGGGCGGACACTCGCGTGAGAAATATGAGAAACGAAGGTTCCTATTTATACTAATCACACGGAGGAATTATGGTATGACTGAAACTTTGGAAACAAATCTCGAAAAGATCTGAAAATACGCAGAAAAGAGCTAGGGAAGAGGCGCAGCAGCCACTGCGGCTCTTGGAAGAGGCGCAGCAGGTGCTGCGTCCTTTCCCAGGAGTTTCCTCCTGCGGAAGAAAGATTTTCCGCGTTTCTGTTATGGAATTGCAGTAGATCTCAACTTCCTTATTGTTAAAAATATTATTTTGGGATATATTTTGTCAAAAGATTAAAAGACTAAAATATGGAATAGAAATATCCGGAATATTCCAGAACATTTCGGCTCGGCATTTTAAACGGTTTATTAGAAAATGAAGACGGTTTTAGACCCGGACTCCAAATGAACTCTAATTACTGTCAAAACGACCGTAATGGCGCGTAGATGACAATCAAGGGGTAGACACAAGTATTTGAGCTATCACTTGATAATAAACTTACGAATTGTCATAAATCGTTCCGTGTACCAAACATGCGGCCCAATCATCACCGGGTGGCTTGCGGGAGGTGCAGAAATGAGGTATCTACAGAGCCCCCACTTTGACTGAGGCTTGGACAAGGCGAATGTCAAAGTATAGCCATCGGGTCAATCGAAGATTACAACCTGACGACTTTAACGACGCGAGGCGGCTCAAGGGTTCTGAGCCAAGGACCTGTCGTCTGGAACATTTTAGAGTCTGTCGACTATCGGGGAGGGTCGTTTAAATTCCATTAGACTACGTAAGGAAGCTCGCCAGCCATAAGAAGAGACCATACCTGAGACTTCTTTCTCGAGATGCTTCCGGAGGTGCGTAGGAGCTAACGGTAAGCGTAAGAGCTAAGGCTAGGACCTAAAGGACATGTAAACGTTGTGCTAGGGGCGTGGGACCCTAAAGGAAAACATCGGCGAGAAGGCAGCCTAAGGGTAACCATGGTTTTGGGCGTATAAACCCGGAAGAAAGTGACTCCGAAGGAGTTCGATCCTATCGGTGAAGGCTAGGTGTGGGAACATGGGTAGTTTGGGAACCTAAAAGATAGTTGGTATAAGAACATCTGGAAGGAACAAAACGTAACATAATATTGAAGGCAGCAGGACGTCGCTAGAAACTGCTGGGGAAATCTGCTCGCGTCGGCCTCAAGCGAACTCCATATCTCGAGAGGTATAATTGGCTGTCATGAACTCTCGCTGGGAAATAGTTGAGGTGTGTCGAAACACCGTCAGAGAAAACTTGCTTGTTGTTGCAAGAGAAATCTTGATAAAGTACTGCGACAATTCATAGTCTGCTCGAAAATACGGGTCCGGACGAAGAATAAGTATCAAACGGACCAAATATACGATATAGGGTGTTAGAGAAGAGGCGCACCAAAGATAGGCCCACGAATAACTAACTTGTAATGATGTTGGACCATATAGATATATGATTAAGTTTTGATAATGACAAGTGTGTGCTTCGTTTTATATATACTCTTGCTCGTAATCGTTTATTTAGTCTTTGATTAGAATAACTTAGGTTACAAGTTTAGCAAGTAATGTTATAGCATCCTTAGCTATAACATTGAAGATTTGTGAAGCATTGTTCAAGTAATGTTATAGCAGCTTGAGCTATAACATTGAAGATTCTTAAAGCATCATAGTAACTGTAACAAGTTTCAAGTATTATGATCATTCAAGCAAAAGGCTAGATCAAGTCTTTAATAAGCTCAAGATGAAGAGCTTTTGGTCAAGATAAAGAGAAGATCATATCACTGAAGATCTCCAGGAAGATTAGCTAGTATAGGTCTTCATCTAATGACGGTATCTTAAATACACATGATCATTCTTTATTCAAGTTAAGCTTTTCAAAATATAAAAATCCCTTGCGAACAAATTAGAGTTTAATTTTCAATTGACTATTTTCATTGTTTTGCATTTGGAAAATCTTGCGAAAAGTCTCTTTTATTTGCTTATTTTTTTCTTAAGGTTACGTCATAAGATAATAGTACTTTATATTGTTTCTTACTCGTTCAATTGTGTGAACACTTAGAAGAACAATCAAGGGCTTTCTTAGTGACTTAAGATAGTCAAAACCGAATATCTAGTGATATTCAAATTGAATGATAGCTAGAGTTAGCTATACGAGTTGGGTTGATAATTTTGTAATCCAGAGAAAGGTACTAAAATTATTAATCGAGAATAGTGGACGTAGGCTTCGACGTGTGAAGCTGAACCACTTCAAATATCGTGTGTTCTTGTAGTTTTCATTTCATTCATTTCATTACATTCATAATCATTTAGTTAATTAGTTAAAGTTTAATCAATAAACTTTAAGTAATTAATTACCTTGATATAAAATAAAAAGTAGGCATAATTTTTAAATACTCAATTCACCCCCCCCCCCCTCTCGAATATTTCGGGTGTGATAGACTCTTCAATTGGTATCAGAGCCTCGTGCTCTTGATTGCCTAACCGCAAAGAGGCTAGATCCGTCTATCTTTTTATCTTTTTATTTTATTTTATTTCCGCTGCCTTACACGTGTGAAATGGATTCCAAGTATCTTAAGTGTCCCGTCTTTGATGGAAAGAATTATGGACTTTGGAAAAACATGATGACACACTATATAAAAGGACATGATTGGGAGTGCTGGACGATCATCAGGAATAGACCAAACAAAATTTTGGTTGCATCTTCGGAAGGCACTACCTATGAGAAAAAGGAAGAAGACTATGTTGAGGCTGATTACAAGAAGGCTGAGAAAAACTCAAAAGCGATAAGCCTATTACAAAACGGCATGACATCGACTGAATTCGATCATTTTTCTTCTTGCACTTCGGCCAAGGAAATATGGGATGGTCTTGAGTTGGCCTATGAAGGAACGTCGGCTGTAAGGAAATATCGTATTGTTTTGCTGATTCAAAAATATGAACTTTTTAGAATGGAAAAGAATGAATCACTTGATAGCTTGCAGCACGATTTTCTACTATAGTCAATGAGCTCAAAAATCTTGGTAAAACTTTTAACTCCGAGGATATTGCTAGAAGAGTACTTAGGAGTCTAACCAAGAAATGGCGTCCCAAGGTCACGGTCATGGAAGAAGTAAGAGATCTCACTTCTCTTTCTTATGCAGAACTTATTGGTGCTCTCATGGCTAATGAACTCGTCTTGGAAGACGATGAGGCCGAGGCTAGTAACACTAAGAGCATGGCTTTACAAGCTTCTGCTAAGGAAGAAGAAGATGTTAAAATAGAGGACGAAACGGTCTTGTTTGCTAAACGATTCAACAAACGCATCTTCAGATATAAGCAAGCAAAATCGTTCAACAACAATAACAACAAGTTCTCTAATAAGAAAACTTCTGAGTCAAAGAATACGTTTGCTAATAGAGGATGCTTCAATTGTGGAGAATCCAGTCATATGATTAAGGATTGTCCCACATGGGAGAAAATTAAAGACAAAGCAAAACGTGAGAAGACCAAGAAGGAATTCAAGCAAGTAATGATGGCATCATGCTGGGGAGATCTCGACCCTGAGGACGACGAAGCATCAGAAGAAGAAGAAGTTGCTAACCTATGTCTAAGCAACGTCAGTCTTGACCTCTTCTCAGATAATGATAAAGATAGCGTGGACTCCTACTGCTGTTTCTTAGGAGATTCCGATTCAGAAGAAGTAGAAGAGGTAAGTTATCTTGAACTTAAGAAAAGTGTTAAGAAATTGCCTAAGAATGCTTTAATTGAATATTTTGAGCAATCTCTTGATAAGTGTCACGAACAAGAGATGGAATTGAAAGACTTGAAAGAACAAATTCTCGATATTGCTGAAGAGAATAATCTCCTTAAAGCAAAGGCCAAAAAGCTCAAATCTAAAGTTACAGCTAATATGGCTACAACTTCAGATACGACAAATCTTTGAGAAGAAGGCTCTTGAGTCTAAAGTTTTAGCTAATGAAGCTATAACCTCAGACCTAAAACTCAACATTAAGCATCTTCAAGCCAAAGTTATAGCTAGTGAAGCTATAACATTGGAATTGAGAAAAGTCAAAGAGCTTCTTGAGTCCAAGGCTATGGCTAGAGAAGTCGTGATCTCAGATCAAAAGAAGGAGATTGAATCTCTAACTCAGCAGTTAAAGGAATCTAAAACCGTTCTTTCAAATACTAAAAGAACGCATACCGTGACGATACGAGTTCTTAATGATAGATTCCAGAACTTTCGTGACAATTATGAAGAGACTCATCCTCCCAAAGTCGTAGAGTCAGACCATTCCAAATGCAACAAAGAAATAGAGTCCTTAAAAGAATTACTCTTGCATGCTAGAAAAGTTCACGAGAAATGGGAAGGTAGCACGCGTGTTCTAAATTTCCCAACTGAGCAATCAGATAATAACATGAAAATGGGATTAGGGCACGAGTGCTATGGTTATAGAGATCACTCTAAATGAAAATCAACCCCTTCCGAACAAGATTTCAGAAAGAGAAAATATACAAATTTACCAGAATATTTGATTTCAGAAAGAGAAAATATACAAATTTACCAGAATATACCGCTTCCGAACGAGATTGTGTAAAATATGCTCAGGATTTAAGAAAAGGAATCAACTTTGTTAAAGCATCTGACACTGTTTTTGAGGATAATGATTGTACCACATCAGAACCAAGTACAAGTGAAGAACGCAACAATGATCATCGATGGTTCTACGATATGAGCTTTGATTTTAAGAAGGCTACCAAATCAAAACAAACACCTAAACCTAAAGAGCCCTTCAAAACCAAGGCTCCCCCAAAACAACCTGAAAGACCACAACATAAGGAACCCAGAACTCAACCTAAGACGGTTCCTAGACAAACCTATTCTCCTCCAAAACGTAAAGTTACTAAAAGGGTTTGGGTTAGAAAGGATATGGTCTTTAGAGTGACTAACGTCAAAGGACCCAACTTAGCTTGGGTACCTAAAAACTGTATCTAATTATTTTTGATAGGCTATCGCACACCTATGCAAAGATAATATTTATACCCTAGTCACAAATTAATGTAGTATGTAGGGGTCGAACCACAAAGAGACGGGAGTTGTTAATTAGTTGTTACGGAGTGAATTTTATCTTGGTAGATTAACGTTTGTTGATTGGTTGGATTATGGAAGAAAACAATAATGATAAAGAAATAATCTAGGGAGGTCGGGTCACACATGCAAATTATGTAAATGATCAAATTAAACATATGAGTTGATAAATGTTAATTGTTTAGGCTTAGAGACACCCACCTTACGGCATTGGTGTCAACCATAGACCGGGTCCTAGAGAAACTCTCGTCCATGACTAGGTCGTCCTAGTACACATGCTTAGTCTAATTCAATTCCGTGCCTCTCGACTTTAGAATGAATGAACAAACTTAATCAATGAATAAGGCCTTTAAACAAAGATTAAACATTAAGGTGCAAACATGTGATAGAAACAATTTAGACAATATTATATCAACCTAATTTAACATTTTACAAATACTCTTTATGCATGGCTCCCTTCATTCCCTAGACAAAATATACTACTCTAACATGGTGGAAATGTAAATTAAACTAATGATAAATGAAAACATGAATAAGAAATTACCTTGAAATTGGAAATGGAAATGAAAATGGAAGAACAATACTTGTAATATAAATAACTTGTAAATGTAAATTGTTTTATAACTTGTAATGTAAATAGGAAATGTAAATAACATAAAATAAATCTAAACTAAACTAAACTAAAAGCTAACCTAAACTAACTACTAAATTTATAGAGAATTATGAGAAATTGTGTACGTGAATAGTGTGTAGTGTTGAAGTCTACACCCTTTATATAGGAAATAAGGGATAAACTTTGTAGAGCAAATACAAGGGGTCAACCCCAAATATTCTCTCTTAATTACTTGAGTAATTTCCTAGAGAATACCATGTTGGCCATCAACACCTTCTTAATTGCACAATTAGCATCCAAAGAGCATCTTAAGATGAGCATCCAAGGCATTCTCCCATCTTCTTCTACTTGGGCTTTAACACTTGATTTTATACTTGGGCTCATTTCTTGACATGTGTCGTACATTTCTCAAATTAATCCACCACATTTGCTCATGCAAGTCCATGCACTTCCAACACTTAGTCCAATCTTGCTCTCATACTTAGCCTTGCTTCTAGTGTTGGCACATTTTATAGTACTTTAGCTCATTTAGCTCATTTTCCTACAAAACACACTTGAACACACAATTGCACTAGAAACACAATATTAGCTTAAAAACACTTTGATAAGTGCTAAATGATATGTAAAATCAAACTAATATAAGGGGTTAAAATGTATAAAATATGCACTTATCAAACTCCCCCAAACTAAACTCTTGATTGTACTCAAACAAGATCATCCCAACATTGAAAATCCCAAGTAGCTAACAAGCAATTGATTCAAATCCCGTAACAACATGGGCTTAAGGATAAGCAAAATCATGGATGAGATTTACATGGCGGCGTAGCGTGGAATACTTCAAGTAAACTTTTCGGCTCTTGCATGATCTTTTGACTTTCGGACTCTCACAATCCACTCATAACTCAATTTTGTGTAACGGACATTTATGTGAATAATCACTCAACTATCCTCGACTCATGAGAGTGTGCCCGCAATATAATATGGCAACCAATTAAATCATAAGCCGAAACAATCAAATGCAAGCAAAATGTGAAGCCAAAGGGTAAGAATAAGGCTTTTTGTGACATGGAAAATAAGGGGGAACAAAAGAATTATGGAATGTGGAGCTAATGTTAAGCTAGCAACAACCATAAAAAGATGCTCAATCCAACCCAAATAACCCAAATAGAAATCAAATTGACAAATGATTTCTTACATTACTCATCATGAGAAATTCTCCATAAGATATTGATAAACACATGAGAACTCTTAAAAACACAACCTCTTCTTCCTTTCTTCCAAATTACAATACTTTATTCTTTTTCATTTTTTTCATTTTCCTTTTTTTTTTTCATTCTTTTCGGACTTTTTTTTTCTTTTCTTGCTCCAATTCTTTCTTTCATAATTCCAGAAAACAATGACATATCCGGCAAATCAATTTCACAATGATATAGATTTTAAAGATCATCCCAATATTGAGCATCCCGTCACCAAAATAACTTAGCTACTAGCTTCACAAGGGTAGGCTATTTATATGTAGCTAGGGAATAAGAACATGTGAAGGGGTCTAGAAAATGGGCAAATTTATCAATGTGAATTTGGCTTCAAAAATGCATAGCAAAATGAAAGTAATGCTTAAAGAGATGAATTAAAGACCATACTTGGGCGTTTTGATGCAACGCACACCATAAGGAGACCTACCACTCACCTAAGTGAGACCGAGTATGGATGCATCGGCCTAAGGAAGCTCTACCTTACCATCTTGTGGCTTGCCAAAAGTCAAGATCAAGCTTACTTGGTCCAATCCATCTTCCACCTACTATGTCAAGACATCCCCATGCATGCTAAATCCCATCAAACATAGTGAATCAAAAGCTATCAAGCTAAACATGGGATAAACAAAGGAGCACAAGTAGAACAAGCAAAAGATTAGAGCAAAAAGCAACACAAATTTTCAAAAATTCTCACTAAATCTATACTAACTAAATGCAAACTAACTAATATGCAAATGCAATCTCCCCCCAAGCTAAACATAACATTGTCCTTAATGTGCCACAATTAAACTACCCAACGAAATCATAAAAATGGCTCAAAGCACAAAACAAGAAGGATTAGAGGTCATGTCTAATGGGTTGCGAAAAATTAAACTAAAATGCAAAACAAAGAAAACTTACTAAACTAACAAGCCTCCCCCAAGCTAGCATGTATTCGGAGGACTCCTCCATTCATTAAAAATTCAAAAAAGGGCCAAAATTTGAAAATTTGAAGAAGAAATGATGTTTGCAAGTGATTAGGAAATTTTCTAAAATAATAATAAAAAAAAAAAAAAAAATTGAAAAAGTTGCTCCACTATCGGGGTTGACCACATCTTGCCGTATTTGACTTTTTCCGCATTTCTTTTAGCTCCCCCGTTCTTAAAAGTTACGACCCCGATCGGGGTCTCATGCATGGGGAAGCGTGCAATCATCTCTTCTTCATTGTTCACCTATAAATCATAAAACAAACGTCGTCAAGTCTAGTATTTTATTCCTAATTCTACGAAAACATTAAATTGCGGAAAAATTGAAATAAAACCAAAAACAAACTAGTTTTTTTTTCTAATGGATCCTTCATCGTCATCTAAAAAGCACGTCAACGCCCTTAGAAGTAAATCATATACCTGTGCATGGGCAATACAAAAGCATATATATGCAATTGATAAGATATTAGCTTGAAAGATCAAAGATAAAGTAGGATAAATCTTATCAAAATGTGCACCCGAGATTTCAAAGAGAACCACCGTATCACTCCACTCGTCAGTAAGAGATGGAGCATCATGCTTAAGACCATGAAACAAATTGTTAGAGCATAACTTATCACCATAAATGGTCTCAATTGGGTGGTATGAAAAACCAAGGGGGTGAGTCTCTTTGGAAATGATTGGTTCTTCCCACTTATTCTTGATAGGCTCATCACGAAGTCCCGCATGAACCACAATTAGGTCAACTATATCCTCCGTGAAAGGATTCTCAAGGGTTTCCAAAGGTTCGGATATAACCTCGTCTGTGTCATTAAAATCGGGCCCAACAACATCCATGTCATGGGTGTCATCTACTACAAGGTCATGTCATTAAAATGAGTCTCTAAATGGTCAATTGGAGTGATGTTAAGGGGAATTTCAAAAGAAACATTCGGACCATCATCATCGTCTTCCAATAAATATAAGTTATTAGGGGCAAAAGACTCATATTGGGAAGGTGGAAGAGTAGAAGTTTCGATACATCGCTCATTTTCTTCTCGCATTTCAGTGAGCATGTCTCCGAGCCTTTTTAAGGAACGGACTTTAGAAGCTTGTTGCTCCCAATAAACTTGAGTAAGCATTGTGAACTCTTTTACGACACGCCTTAAATTTTCTTGGCGAGCTACTTCCCGACATTGTTCGGCCATGAACCTTAGGAATACCCAAAGCTCCTCCGCACTCTTGTAGTAAAGACTCTCACAACTCATGTAAAGAGCCAAATCACGGGACTCGGAATCCATTCCTTCAAGTACAACCTGACCCAATTCATATTCATTGTAAATGAATCCAAGAGAAGCGATATGATTAACGTATTCGTCAAATTGGGACAAATAGTCATGGAAAGGTTGGTTTTGTTGTTGCAAGAAAAGAAATACACCCATTGCACGAATATGAGGATCCCCTTGAGATAGTTTTACCACCTGAAAAAGGCACTAAAACTACAAGAAAACCGTGAGAAAGATCCCAAGGAACAAGTGTTCCTCGAGACAAAATAAAATAAGATAAAATTCAACAACTAATTACCAAACAAAACCGTCTCCCCGGCAACGACGCCAAAATTTGATAGGCTATCGCACACCTATGCAAAGATAATATTTATACCCTAGACACAAATTAATGTAGTACGTAGGTGTTGAACCACAAAGACACGGGAGTTGTTAATTAGTTGTTATGGAGTGAATTTTATCTTGGTAGATTAACGTTTGTTGATTGGTTGGTTGGATTATGGAAGAAAACAATAATGATAAAGAAATAATCTAGGGAGGTCGGGTCACACATGCAAATTATGTAAATGATCAAATTAAACATATGAGTTGATAAATGTTAATTGTTTAGGCTTAGAGACACCCACCTTACGGCATTAGTGTCAACCATAGACCGGGTCCTAGAGAAACTCTCGTCCATGACTAGGTCGTCCTACTACACATGCTTAGTCTAATTCAATTCCGTGCCTCTCGACTTTAGAACTAATGAACAAACTTAATCAATGAATAAGGCCTTTAAACAAAGATTAAACATTAAGGTGCAAACATGTGATAGAAACAATTATACAATATTAACTTATCCTTATTTTGACATTTACAAATTACTTAATCATGCATGGCTTCCTTTATTCCCTAGACAAAGGTAAATTATTCTAACATTGTGAAAATATAAATTAAACTAATGGTAAATGAAAACATGAATAAGAAATTACTTTGAAATTGGAAATGGAAATGAAAATGGAAGAACAATACTTGTAATATAAATAACTTGTAAATGTAAATTGTTTTATAACTTGTAATGTAAATAAGAAATGTAAATAACATAAAATAAATCTAAACTAAACTAAACTAAAAGCTAACCTAAACTAACTACTAAATTTAGAGAGAATTATGAGAAATTGTGTATGTGAATGGTGTGTAGTGTTGAAGTCTACACCCTTTATATAGAAACAAGGGGTGAACTTTGTAGAGCAAATACAAGGGGTCAACCCCAAATATTCTCTCTTAATTACTTGAGTAATTTCCTAGATAATCCCATGTTGGCCCATCAACACCTTCTTAATTGCACAATTAGCATCTAAAGAGCATCTTAAGATGAGAATCCAAGGCATTCTCCCATCTTTTTCTACTTGGGCTTTAACACTTGATTTTATACTTGGGCTCATTTCTTGACATGTGTTGTGCATTTCTCAAATTAATCCACCACATTTGCTCATGCAAGTCCATGCACTTACAACACTTAGTCCAATCTTGCTCTCATACTTAGCCTTGCTTCTAGTGTTGGCACATTTTATAGTAGTACTTTAGCTCATTTAGCTCATTTTCTTACAAAACACACTTGAACACACAATTACACTAGAAACACAATATTAGTTTAAAAACACTTTGATAAGTGCTAAATGATATGTAAAATCAAACTAATATAAGGGGTTAAAATGTATAAAATATGCACTTATCAATTTTGCAGGTTGTGATGAAAGAAAATAACTTATGGTACCTTGATAGTGGATGCTCAAGGCACATGACAGGAGATGTAAATTTATTTCTTTCACTTGAGCCCTTCGATGGAGGTAAGGTCACATTTGGCGATAACAAGAAGGGTAAGATCATCGGTGTTGGTAAAGTTGGAATATCCTTTCTCATGCTATCAGTGATGTTTATCTTGTTAGTGGTCTCAAACACAATTTACTGAGTATATATCTCTCAATTATGCGACAAAGGAAATAAAGCTGTCTTTCATTCAGATTCTTGTCGAATAATAATTGAAGGAACAAGTAGTGTTGTGCTTGAAGGACACCGTATAAGAAATGTTTATATGATTGATCTAAATAATATTCCTACTAATTCATTCACGTGCATGAAAGTAACGACAGATGATCCGTGCCTTTGGCACAAAAGATTTTCTCACATAAATTCAACAACATTGAATAAGCTAAAGAAGTGGGATTTGGTTGAAGGACTTCCCTCAATCAAATTCGATCAAGAAACTTTATGTGATTCATGTGCCCGATGCAAACATGTGAGATCATCATTCAAACCCAAGAGAATGGTAAGTACCAAGGAATCATTAGAACTCGTGCATATGGATCTTTGTGGCCCAATGAAGGTATGAAGTAGAGGTGGATCCAGGTATGTCTTCGTTCTAGTTGATGATTATTCCAGATATGTTTGGCCAATCTTTCTCAATTCAAAAGATGAGACTTTCGAAGAATTTGTAGTTCTAATGAAGCTTGCCCAAAATAAGTATAAATCAAAATTAGTTTCCATTCATACGGATCATGGCACCGAATTTGATAATCATGCCTTTATAGAATATTGTAGGGAGAATGGTGGGGCGTAACTTCTCAGCACCACGAACCCCACAACAAAACGGTGCTGTTGAGCGTATGAATAGAACATTGGAGGATATGGCACGCACAATGTTGTTATGTAGCGACTTACCTCGAAATTTCTGGGCTGAAGCTATTAGTACTGCATGCTATGTTCATAATCGAGCTTTGATTAGACCCATTCTCAAGAAGACTCCTTATGAGCTTCTTAGGGGACGTAAACCTAACATATCACATCTACGGTGCTTCGGGGGTAAATGTTTTGTCCATAATAATGGCAAAAATAGATTAAGCAAATTCGATCCCAGAAGTGACAAAGCGGTGTTTGTCGGTTATTCTAATCATAGTAAAGCATATAAGGTTTTTAATAAGAGAACCTTATGCATCGAAGAAAGTGTTCATGTTGTTTTTGATGAGAATAATATGTTTGACAAAGCTGAACAGGATGAGGAAGAAGATTTGAACGAACCTGATTTCCGACTATCCAGGGATGAACTTCCAGAATTGGATGAGGAAGATAAAGAAATTGAGGGCACAAATGATGAACAAAGAAGCCCTTCGAATAATAAAGGAAAGATAACTGAGAGTTTAGTTGATGATACTAAAACCTCTTCTCAATCTAAGAAATTGGAGGATAAAGTTATAACTGATGAAGCTATAACTTCAACTCCAAATCAACGAACTAAGTCCAATGTTATAACTGATTCTGTTATAACCCCAGGCTTGGATTCAGGTGGAACAAGGATTGAACCCCAATCATTCGAAGATGACGAAACTAGTTCAGATGAAGATGTGCCTCCTGTTTCAAAGAAATGGAGATACAAGGATTCCCATCCAATGGAAACCATCCTAGGAAGTCTGAATGAAGGCGTTCGAACTCGTAGAAGACTAAACAACTTTTGCTCATCCTACTCCTTTCTTTCAACCATTGAGCCAACAAATATCAAAGAAGCACTTGCTGAACCAGATTGGATCGTTGCCATGCAAGAAGAGCTTCAACAATTCGAACGAAACAAAGTTTGGCATTTGGTTACAAGACCTAAAGACAGAACAGTTATTGGTACAAGATGGGTTTTTAGAAACAAGCTAGACGATACAGGAGTTATTGTACGAAATAAAGCAAGATTGGTCGTACAAGGGTATAATCAACAAGAAGGAATTGACTACGATGAAACCTTCGCTCCTGTAGACAGACTTGAGGCTATTCGATTATTAATAGCATTTGCTGCTCATAAAGGAATTAAACTTTATAAAATGGACGTTAAGACAACATTTCTTAACGGTTATTTGAATGAGGAGGTCTTCGTCGAACAACCTCCAGGATTTCTTGATAGCAAGTCTCAAAACCACGTTTTTAAATTAGATAAAGCATTATATGGTTTGAAACTAGCTCCGAGGTCATGGTACGACAGATTGTCAAAATATCTTCTTGAAAGTGGTTTTAAAAGAGGATATGTCGACAAAACCCTATTTCTGAAAACTGAGGATTCCGATTTATTAGTTGTACAAATATACGTTGACGATATTCTTTTTGGTTCAACTAATAATCGTTTATGTAAGTACTTTTCAGATTTAATGACCTCATAATTCAAGACGAGCATGATGGGAGAACTCAAGTTCTTCCTTAGACTCCAGATTCAACAAACTTCTGAAGGAATTATGATACACCAACAAAAATACATCAAGGAGCTAATCAAGAAATTCGGTATGGAAAATTCTAATTCTAAGCCAGCTCCTATGGGTACTAAGAAGAAGTTGACTTTGGATGAAAACGGTAAGTCTGTCGATGAGACAACTTATCGAAGTATGATTGGCTCACTTCTTTATTTAACTGCAAGTCGTCCGGATATTATGTTTAGTGTATGCGTATGTGCCCGATTCCAATCGTGCCCTAAAGAATCGCATATGACTGCAGTTAAGAAAATCTTGAAGTATTTAATTGGTACATCTAAGTTATATCTGTGGTATCCTCTTGAGTGTAATTTTGATCTCATAGGGTATTCAGATGCAGATTATGCAGGTTGTTCACTTGACAGAAAAAGTACTTCCGGCATAGCCACGTTTGTTGGACCGTGTATCATTACGTGGGGGTCAAAGAAGCAAAATTCCGTTGCATTATCTACAGCTGAAGCCGAATACATTGCTGTTGGATTGGTATGTTCTCAATTTTTATGGCTTAAGCAACAATTATGTGATTACGGTGTTAATGTTGGGTGTATACCTATTTTATGCGATAACACGAGTGCTATAATTATATCTAAGAACCCTGTGCAGCACTCACGAACTAAGCATATACACATTAGACACCATTTTCTACGAGATCATGTAGATAAGGGCAACATAAGACTGGAATTTTGTAGTACATAAAAACAATGAGCTGACATTTTTACTAAAGCATTGGCTAGAGAACGTTTTGAGATTTTACTGTTGGAAATTGGTTTAATTAGTGGCAACTAAACTTGTCACAAATATTTTATTCTCCATATGACTGACTAGATTTGACGAGATTGTATGACTGTGTCCCTATTTTTCGTTGCAAGTTTATTTATGTCAAATGTTATATTATATTATGAGAATATTCCATTTTTTAGTCATGTATATCTTAAGTTTTATTACGAACCAAAAGTCGTAACAAATTGTTTCCAAAGTCTTGCCTTAACCGAAATTCTCCACCAAAATTATATCTCTTGCCATATCTTATCATATCTTATAAACAATCTATCCTAACCACTTGTTTTATCTTTTGGTAAGTAAATAAAAAAAAAGGGAAAATTTCTTTACCTACTTCCACACGCCACCTCCACTTTCCTTATTTCCCTTAAACTCTTTTACCATAATTCAATTAACACTCCCCATAAATACCCACCTCCCACCATCACAATCAAAACCTAACACCCAAAGATTTTCTTTTTAGACTTTTCTACACACAACCTCTAAAATCAAATCATCATCATGACTCCTCCCTCAACTCGTTTCCACTCACCCTCAACTCGGTCCACAACTCGGACCGGGTCCTCCAAATCACCATGCAACAAAACCTATGTCCCTTTCAAAATTCCCCCACCTTCATCAAACCTAAAACCAATGATGGATAAGAGTTGGTCGTCACACATCCAATCAAATACATTTATAATACTCAACAAACAACTAGTTAGCGGTAAGTCGAGGTTGATCCATGGGACGATGTGCTTTGGGTTCTAAGTCTATCTATCTCAATTTATGCTAGTGTCACGATTTGATGGGGTTTGTAGTTGTGTCTAGACTAATTCAAGCAATAAAGTAAATAAGGTTGTAAACAAGTAATAAAGAGTACTAGGATATCATGGGTTCATAGGGGATTCATGGGAGTTGATCATACAAACATGTTTACAAGGTTGCAAGCAATTAATGTTGTGGGGGAACGGAGTTGGTTTATGTCTTACGGTTCTTAGGAAGAGTTGGGTCCCGGAGCCGAATCGATTAGATTGTACAACACCTACAAGTCGACTTACTTTCCTCCTAATCACTTCTATGCATGGTCTAACAAGACTCGAGTTGGTTTATATCTTACAAGTCAAGTTGAATAGATAAGAGATGGATGTAAATGCAAGGATTCATAGGCTTAGCATTTCATCAAACATAACATGTGCATAAGTTGAGATCACAACAAGCAAGCAAATAAACTATGAAAACATATTAGATTAAGCATGAATCATCCCCCATGTTGGTTTCCCTAATTACCCACTAATCCTAGCTAAAAGACTACTCACTCACTAGCATGGGAAACATGTCTTTAATGGTGTCAATCATCACAACAAGTATAAACATGATAATAGAATGAAGAAATGAACAATAAAGATTAAAGGGTAAAGGAATTATACCAAACTTGAGATGATCCAAATAATAAAGCAAAGAATAATAGAAGAAACTTGATTGATTGATGAAGGGTTGTCAATCCTCCAATAATAACCCAATAATCTTGAATTACCCAAAAGTAACAAACTTGAACAATAATTAAGGAGAGATTAATGTGAGATTTGTGGAAAGATTAAAGAGTAATCTATTCTAATCTACTCCTAATGAAATCTAAGAGGAATTTCTAATATGGAGGCTCTCTACTCTAAAAACTTTCATGCCTTGATTATTTACAAGTGGGGTATATATAGTAGAACTTCATTAGGTTAACTAAGGCTAAATTAGTAATTACAATTTTGAGTTCTAAGCAGGGAATTGCTAGTCTTTTCGGAGAGATGAGCATCTCAGCTGAAGACGCCACGATCCGTTCGTCCAGGAGGGGAATCCGCTCGGATTCTTGCAGGGGTGGACGAGCGTCTTTGGGCAAATCCGCTCGGATTGTAACCAGGGAATCCGAGCGTCTTCGAGGCTTGGACGCTCGGATTATGCTTCTTGGACGGGCGTCTTGTCTCTTAGGCCGCTCGG
Organism: Silene latifolia; assembly: GCF_048544455.1. Taxonomy (NCBI): domain Eukaryota; kingdom Viridiplantae; phylum Streptophyta; class Magnoliopsida; order Caryophyllales; family Caryophyllaceae; genus Silene; species Silene latifolia. The sequence goes on along the minus strand of NC_133530.1, from coordinate 57,554,857 downwards.
ATTCTGCTTCAGAATCCTTTTCTTCACTTTCATCTTATTCTTCTAAAATTAGTCTTTAGTTCTTACCTCCTCTTCATACTAGTCCATCTAATATCACCAATAATCTTCCAAATATGCACGAAAGACGGGGAATTCCGCCTAATTGTCTTCTTTCCTAGAAAACATACGAAATGCACTAGGAAAGCAAAATGGAAAGCATTTGACGGGTAAAATGGCTATGGAATGTTATAATAGTATGCAAAATAGGCTCAATTAGGGGACTAAATGTGCACAAATATGAGTCACATCAAATATCCCCAAACCGAACCTTTACTCGTCCCGAGTAAAGAGGTGACAAAAACTAGACCTTTATTTAAACTAACCTACTAATATAACCGATATGCGACAATTAGCGGGTCTCACTCCGCCCCTTCAACTCACAACAAGACAACCATGAGGTAGGATGCTTTCTTGCAAGGCAAGGTGGGTCTTGCCAAAATGGCGACACATCCAAACATTAAAGCACACAAAATTAAGTAATGGATGCATCTACAAAAGAATAGCCACTTTCCTCATCTAAGTGGCGGAAATTATCTAAAGGGGAAGCAATTCAAGGGTACACACTCCTTCATAGATATGGTTTCTTCAAACTACTAAGCCTAGAAGGATACCAATAAATCACCTCCAAATTATGTCAAGCTAGGGTACCTTTGTCCTCAATCGTTAAATGCTTTTATCAAGAATAGACTTCCTATGGTATTAGAAACAATGGAGGATCGCGGAATTCCCCTTCTTGCCTAGACAAGAATAAGGATCGTCCCCTCTCTACCATGCACAAAATGGATACGATGGATAAAGGGATCAATAGTATTTGAGTTTCATTTTGGGAGTTTGCTTTTGTTGTTTGTTTTTCCCCCAATTTCTTGTGGCATATAACATGTGAGAACATTTTCTTTTGCCATTTCTTTTCGATTTTTGGCATTTCAATACTTGACAATTTTTTCAACTTTTGCATTTCTTTTTGAACATTTTCAAAGTCACCCCATATGTAGTGAGGGTGCTTTATATTTGAAGCTTTAGGAGTTCTATTTTTGCTCCTTTTTTCATTTGATGCATTTTGCAAACTTTCTTTCACTTTTCATTTCATTGAACTCAAATCAATTTCTTTTTGTGCCCATTCCCTTTGATGACAAAATATGGTAGAACATGGATGATGGATGCATGCATGGTTTCAAGGGTCACCTTGGAATAAACGGTAGCCAAGGAGTTATCACACCACAAGGTACTCTTGACAAGGCCTTAATCCATGGGTCAAAGGATACTAGCATGACACATCCTAGGGTGTTTTATAAGTATTCTAACAAGCAAAGTCTTAAGAAGAAAAAGCATCTACTAGGGCCTATATACACTTGTCAAGCTTCCCAAGTAGACGGTTTCGCAAAAAATTTCTAACATGCAAACTACATGCCATGATGTAACTAACATATATACATCCTAATGCAAATGATTCTACCAACTAATATGCCATATAATCTAAATGCAAGTCCTAAATTCACATTGTTTATACCACATCAATCAAAATAAAGCCACATAGTCATTAACATAAAGAGGAAAAAAGGAGATTGGAAAGATCATACCATGCGGTCTTCAATATCCTCATGTCTCGGATATGGCATAGTCGATCAATGTGAAAAAGGATGAACAAACATAATATATAAAAAATAATATATACAAGACTACACTACAAAGGAAATGAACATGTTTTTGGTTTTTCAATTTTTCAAATTTTTATGGTTTTTGTTTTTATGAAATAAAAAGACATATTTTTGTGATTTTTCGAAATAATTCAATTTTTATGTATTTTGGAATATAAATTCCCATCCCCCACTTTATTTTGGACATTGTCCTCAATGTACATGTAGGAGTAGGAATAAAAAGGAAAACATGTTTTTGGATTTTGGATTTTTGATTTTATGAAAATTGAAGTACAAATGCAATGATATAATATGAATGAATGCATGCTCTAACTAAATGCAATTCTATATAACATATATAACAAATGATTTCAATCTAAACTATATTATATGATGCATGATTTCTAGTAAACTATGGTCACCTATGATCAAACCTCCCCAAACCGATTTAAACACTATTTCTAGTGTAGAAAGAAATAGGATTCGTCATTAGTGACTATGCATGAATGCAACTAAATATATGCAACATGTGAGATATATTACAATGCAAACTATACTATGTGAACTAACTAATGTAAATGCGATGTGAAATATAATACAAATGCAAGTGAAAGCTAAACTAAATGCAATGTACATACAAAAGAGAGAGGGAGATAAAAGTATCATACAAATGGAGGTGATGAGATAGGCCTCTTTCACTCGTTATCATCCTCTTGTTGGGAGTAGCCATACCGGTGAGAACTTCCTCCTTGGTCATACCCTCCTCCTTGACCCGATATCCTCCACCATGGCCACCAAAATTCCCGGCTTGGTCCCCTTGATTAGGGAACAAAAGGTGCGGTTGGGCCCAAGAGGGCATAGGGCCATTAGGGTCAATATACCCTTGTTGCGCCATTTGATAGTACTGGGGATAAAGGGCCAAGTAGTTGTCGACCCTCCCTTCATGTACCCCGAGGTCAACTCTATTCATAAGGTTTATCAAGTCATTAATACCCGGGGTATTGGGGATTTCCGGCCTGAATTGAGTATAAGGAGTAGGGTAAGGTGGGATAGGTACATAGGAAGGTGGGGGAATCGGCCTTGCCGGTATCCCATGAGGTATTTGCGGTTGGCGGGGTGCTTCTTCCCTTTGAGGGGGATTGCCAATGATTTGGATATCAAGGAGGTAGCTTGGCCTAGGGAAATACGGGCTTAATCTTGGGTCGGTGCCCGTATATTCCACCCCGAAAGAATAATAGAGGTGCACCCTTGTGGGAACCATTCTACACTCCTTTCTTGAGTGTAGGCACACCACCGGTGGTGGTTGAAGACGGCGTCCTCATCGATCAAAGTAATCCCCTCAAAAGGAGCATAACTTCCATGGGAGTTGAACCCGGGGCAAAGGTAGTTGGCCAAAATAGTAATTAGACCTCCCATTATGAAGGTCTTGAGTTGAGTGCTCCCTTGAGAAAAGTCATAGAGCCTTGTAAGCATCTCAAGGGGGGTATTGAAGTTATAGCGCCTCGTCCCCCGAACATTTAAATAGGACTCAAGAAATGTTAAATCAATGAGAGTACACCTATCTTGTTCATACCTCCCATTGAGGGTACCGGCCACAAAGTGTTCGGTGATCCGAATCACCGGGTGTTGGATAACAAAGGTATAACATTGCTTGAGGTTGGTAAAATCCCTCCCGGAAATAGCCTTCCAAAGTAGGTCCACCTCGAAATCGGCGGGTTTATCGGTATAGTCGGTTGGCACAAAAAGACCGAAAATGTGAGCAAATTTATCAAGTGTAAGGCTATGGTCTAGGTTGCACAACCTAAACTCCATGCTCACATTGGTTCTAGTGTTTGTGACAATACGAAGGCTACTCAAAAATTCCAGGGTGAGACTAAGGTACGTCTCCTCATGGGCATGGAAAAGTTTTCCAATCCCTAAGCCATCGAAGAACATCTCGGTTTGGTACCTAATCCCAAGAGTTTCTAACACCTTAGTATCTATGAATTGAGTGGGTTCATAGTTCTTACCTAGCAACTCGACAAAATTCTTGCGGTCGGCATCGGAGGTGAAGAGTACCTCTTGGAAGTACTCAAGTTGCTCTATCCCTCCTCTCATGATGGGGCGGAAGTTCCTTGGTGGCAACATCTCTTGTGGGGATGAGGAGGATGAACCCTTGCGTTTCCTACCGGCGGATTCAACAAATTTCTTAGCCTTGCCCTTGAGATTCATCATCTTGAACTTGGAGAAATGGGGTTTTGTTGGCTTTTGTTGTGAGGGGATTGTTTTTGGGGATGAAGATGAGTGTTTTAGGGTTAGATAAGGTGAGGAAATGAGGGAGAAAGGAGGTGTTTTTATAGAAAAAGGGTGAAGACGAGCGGGCATGGGTGGGGCCTAGGTGGATGATTCGAGAAAAAACACCAGAATCCGAGCGTCTTTGTTGCGGGACGAGCGTCTTGCCGCACCAGAATCCGAGCGTCTTACAGGAAATCCGCTCGGATTTCGTGACAGGAACTTTGCATTTTCTGAAGTAGGATGAAGACGAGCGTCTTCTATTTTGGACGAGCGTCTGAATTCGGATGAGCGGTTTCTCAAAAATCCGCTCGGATTTTGGTACAGTTCCAAAACTTTGCTTCAGGTGTCTTTCAGGACGAGCGTCTCGAGGAGAATCCGAGCGTCTTCATTGAAGACGACCGTCTTTGGAACAATCCGCTCGGATTACGCGACAGCGATGAACAGTAATCTGATGAGGGCCTTGGACGAACGTCCAGCCCTCGGGACGAGCGTCTTTTCGCTGTTTTCCTTCCTTTTCTTTCTTTTCTTTGCAAAATCATTCCCTTTCACCAATTTGTTGTTCCTCCTTATCTTTTTCTGAAGTTTTGCTCAATAAAAATGTAAGAAAACTCTCTCTCACTACTCTTATGCAAGAAATTAAATGAAAATGCAAAAATATACAATATTATACAAAGTGAGATTTCAAGAAATATCTTATAAATGGTGGTTTGAGGGAGGACTCCACCAAACTAGTTTGAATTGTTGAAGTTCTTTTGCTTTGTCCATAGAACTCAAGGCTCTTAGAAGAAGATCAAAAGCTTGTGAACAAGCTCCAAATAAGCATAAGTATGGGTTGCTCCATTTGAACGTGAAATTTGGCCAAGGAAGTTTGTCATATATCCTTTCTTTCACCTTGTCCTTGGCACTAGAGTTTTTCCAATGCTTTAAATCAACAAGCCCATGATTCTTGTCAACACTAGGTATGAAGTATGGTTCATTTTCATCCGAAGACTTCCACTCACCAACTTCTTCTTCAATTTTGGTGATGATGATAGCATTTTGATTATTCAATCCTTCCAGGGTGGAAGGAGAATTCTCATAGCTTTGATGATCGAGTTCCTTAGAAGTTGTCATTGTGGGTGCCAAATTTCCACAAGTAGCTTCACGAGCAAGTTTCTCTTTGAGCTTTTCCACCAAGTAGCTTTTGTATGATGCCTTGACCTTTTGAAGAAGGTCCACCATATCCTCTTCAACAATCATTGGCTCCATGGTAGGTGTCAAGTAGTCCTCATGGGAGATAGGGAAAGGACATTCATCTTCATGATAGGATATCTCAAATGTCTTAAGGATAGGCTCCTCAAGCAAGGTGATGTTACAAGTCCATCCCTTAGGTTCGTCATCATCGTTGCTATCTTCATATGAATCATGAATGGGGGCTTCATTCTTCTTCATTAATTCTTCCTCCAACACCTCAATGTTCACATCAAATGACACACCCTCATACTCACAAAGGCTAAGAGTACTTGGCTTACTCAACCTCATATCTTCTTCATCAAAAACCACACTTTCATACTCACAAGAACTCAAAGAGATTGGCTCTTCCCACTTCTCATTTTCCATATCAAAGTTTACTACTTCAAATTCACATTCATGGTCAATATCCAAAGAATGGTGGGGAGTGATTGCTTGGGATTCTTTCATTTGGGCAATTTTAATCTCCAACTCCTCACCTTTGGTAACAATGCCTTGAAGAACATTGTCCCTCTTTTGGCTCTCCTCTATCATTTGTTTGAAGAAGTTTTGTTGATCTCCTATCATTTGGAGAATCATATTTTGAATGGGTTCAACTTTTTGTTGTGGGTAGGTGTGAAAGTGGTTGTATTGTGGCAATTGAAACTCATTATGAAGTGTGATACGGTCGTTTCTGTACCAAAAATAAAATACCTAGCTACTACTAACAGAAGTCAGCGGTAAGTAGGGTCGATCTCCACAGGGAGGCGGGTTACTATCTACTTGTCTATTCAGTCTGTCTAATGTCACTAATGGGGGTTTGAAATGTTTTGACTAAACTAATAGAATTAAGGCAAGAGGAAATAATGAAGAAATACAGGGGTAAATCAGATAAAGAAAGAAATATGCTAGGAATCGGTCTACCGTGGCAGCTACACTATTGGGTCAACTGAATTGATTAAATTTTTGATAAGAAGAGCGAGGTCGTCACCTTTCGGTCCCTAAACCTACGATTATACCCTTTCAGTCTCTAATCACCCAGAGTCTCCCTAACATAGCTTTCGCCCTAATTAGGTATCACCTATTGTAATTAAGCAAGTCTTCCCTTCCAATCTTTCGATCCAGGTCGGGGGTAACTAATTAATCGGTCTCCTGCATGCATTCATTCAACCTAACCACAATTATATTGCTTAATACAATTCTTATCGCAAAACTAATCTAATCATGTCGATCCTAACGTATTGCTACCACGGCTTCCCTAGTCCTAACATATTAAAGGAATTAGCTAGACATAATTAAATAAATAACATAAATAATAAAGAGAGGAAGAGAAATAAACATTAAATTAAAGAGGAAAAGGGAGAGAAATGTTACTGAAATAAATCCGGAATTAAGGAAGAACAAAGTAACTGTAACAATGTATTAAGTGTCGAGAAAGGGGAGAAGAGAAGAGAGATACAACTGACGTCCTACCTTCCTATTTATAAGAAAAGTGGAATTATTTAACCTAATGACGGAAATAAACCTAAAAAGCCCAAGCCCGTAGGATAAACCACTCGATCGAGTGGTTTAGAACTACTCGCTCGAGCAAAATAAGGCTCAAACTACTCGATCGACTAAAAGTCTTACTCGATCGACTAAACACTAAATGGCAACTGGTCGATCGACCATATAAAGTGCTCGATCGACTTATTATATGACCTAAAACCACTCGATCGACTAGAAAAGCACTCGATCGAGTGAAAACTAACTTCAGCAGCTCATAATTCTCGTTAGTTCAGCTATGACTTGTCTTTTTAGCTCCCGAAATGGCTTCACGCATCCCAAGACAGCAATAATTCCGCTTCAAATTCATTCTACCTCCAAATGCATGCAAAACGGACGATAAATGGCTCGATTTCACTACTTTCTGATTCATTCCTGCAAATAAGACAAAATAAACCAAAGTAGCATATTCGGGGCATTTCGTAGCATAAACTACGATAAAAGCATGGAAATACGTGCATGAAAAGGCCTAAAAAGACTATATAAAATGCACGTATCAAATCTCCCCAAACCAAACCTTTACTCGTCCTCGAGTAAACCAAATGCAAACTAAGGGAACGGAAAAGATAACTCAGAGCTAGCTACAAATGCCCACTTAAACCAATTTAATGCAAGCAAACTAACACTTATAGCAAACAGTCAAATGCAAACGAGTTGTAAGATGTTTATAATAAAGCTGAACCGTCGACCTTGCAAGACCCTTAATAATGGACTCTCACGGGTCACTCTTCTCTCATGAAGCAAAGGGTGAACATATATATGTAAGAGAGAAATAAAAATAGTCGCTCACCTAAACTACGACCCACATAAACATGCATGCAACTAATATGATAGACAATTCTAACTACCGTACACACATTCCAACCAAAACAAGGTCCTGTCACAGCCGAGGGCTTACAAAAGTATGGTAAAGTGAGGCAATGGGTTAGAAAAGGCAAAAAATTTATGGGAATGTGGAGGTATAGGTGATCAAGCTAGTACCTAAACAAAACCATATAACAACATCCATTTCCAACTCAATTATGAATTAAACACATATGCCTTCCATTTGGCATAAAACTCACCAAACCGAACTGAAAAATACTCCTCAAATGATATAAGTAAAGCATAGGAGCGAAACCGACTCATCAAACAACACCTTTTTTCGAAATCTTTTTCTTCTATTTTTTTTCTTTTCGAATTCTTTTCTTTTTCCGAATTCTTTTTTTTTTCGTTTTTCATTTTTTTCTTTTTCACGTCTTTTTTTTTCATCATCCTCCCTTCCTTCATAGATTACCAACTCTGAATCAACAGAATACGAGCCAAACTTGGCACAACAAAATATATACCGCAAAAAATACACTAAACTAGCTTGGCAAGGCAGGCTAAATTTGGAATGTAGCTAAGGGTCAACATGCAAATTTGGCTAATGTGGAGTTAAATGGGTAAAAATAAAAGAAAAGGAAATTGTAAGCACCTCCCTGCATGTGACACCAACCACTAACCCGAATGTATGCAGGAAAAAAGCAATTGAATTTCATATTTGTGCAAATTGATGATACATGTTATGCAAGGAGTAACTACTCACAATCCTACATGAAACTGGTCACAAATGACACCAGTTTATAAGGCTCTAATCCTTAGAATTTATAAGTAGGTTGCCAAAATTTCAGGTCAAGTCTATTCGTTCAGCTAAATTTAAAATTAATTCGTAGACATGCAAAAGACAAAACTAAAAAGATATAAATTCAATGCAAGGCTTAAGCAAAAAGGCAATTTATAGTGCAATTTCATCATTGAAATCAACTGTTCCGACTCAACCTACATGCTAAAATAAACGTGAAATTTTTGAATTTTTGAATTTTATTTTTATGGAATTTTAAATTTTATATGAAAAATAAACAACCATGCATACGGAAATTAAACGTGATAACAGAAATGCAAATAAAAAAAAGATGCAGACACAGATATGGATGCATAACCTCCCCAAACCAAACCGTACAATGCCCCCATTGTACCAAAACATGGAAAGGAAATGCAAACTAAAAGAGAAAGAGAGTAAATACGGAAAGCTCACAAGAATACGCGAAGAAGGGACCTCCCCAAACCAGCCAACAACGTGGGAGGTCGCTAAATAGCCCGAATATCGTCACAGGAAGCGAATCTAAGTCAATAACACTCGATAGCACTTGATCGAGAGGATTTAGTTGTCGATCGAGTGAATGGGCATCCAAAACTGCTCGATCGAAAGGAAATTAAGTCGATCGAGTAGTTTTCTCTTTGCAGGTGCTCGATCGAGTAAAAGAAATGCTCGATCGAGAGAATTTAGCAGCAAAAGTACTCGATCGAGTACAAAAAGTACTCGATCGAGTGATCATCAGTGTGTTCCTGCAAAACGCAAATAAAAACAGCCCGTAAACTAACTAAACAAGCATACTGGGATAGTCTATGGTATGAAAACCGGTTATTACAACTAAAACTGGAATAAAATGAAAAACAATTAAAAATAAATCGCCGGATTGCCTTCCGGGTAGCGCTAGCTTCAGTCAGGTCCCAGCTCGACCTTCTTTTCTTCGAGGCTCTCTAATTAGTCATAATCAAAACAGCTCAAAGCGCGCAGCATGAGATCGTACATCTGCGCATGTGCTACACAAAACCATAAGTAGCACCACAATGGAATAAAGAAATAGGAAATAAAAATATATAAACATTTGAGTCTAACAAACTTCCTATGAGAGCTCCTAAATTTGTCCACAAAATAAAGGAGCGCGGGAGCAATAGACGATAAATTAAGGTCCCGATTCAGATTAGCAATTTTGACATGACAAGTACGGTGAAAAACAGTTAAATTAATTAACCATCTGGGAGAGGGTATGTTATTGAAATACAAAGCATGAGTAATATGAGGCATTATATTATTCAAACAGACAATAATGGAATTATCGTTAACTACCTCCGGTTGGTTGCTCTCAACGATGGAATCATAGATAAAAGAATTTATTACCTCTTCCGTGCTAGGAGCAATTACCGACTCAGCTGCTTCTTCGTCACTCTCCTCAGTGGATTTCAGACCGTAAATCGCAGCCTCAAGTGCATCCAACTCGGCCTTGAAAAGGGGTGATTCACCGTAACCATTGTCATCATCAAAATCGTCATCTAGAATGAACCCAAGTGACGAATCAAAGCTCCCACTGGCCAACTCACTCGATCGAGCAGAATTATCACTCGATCGAGTACTTTCCTCCTGCATTTCACTCGATCGAGTAGAAATATCACTCGATCGAGAACTTTCTTCTGGAAATTCACTCGATCGACTAATATAAGTCACTCGATCGAGTGATTCTTCTTGTACAGCGCTGAAGTCTTCGTGTAAACTTTTGAAATATGATAGAAATTCTTCGTCCGAGTCATAAAAATCATCCTCAGCATTGGGCAACACGGTTTCTTCAGGGGAAAAACCGCTCTCAGTAAAGTATACCTCTTCTGGTTGCCAACTATCTGACTCAGCAGCTAACTGAGCAATTTCAGACTCGAGCTTATCAAATCGCGCACAAGTACGTCTATCATCATCTTGCACTTGGAATGCAAGCGTTGCCAGTAAGGACTTCAGCTCCACAATCTCTTCTTTCTGTATATCACGTGGATCTTGTTGCGGTGGCCATTGATAGGGTGGATGTGGCGGCACAACTACAGAGGAATGGCTAGCTCGTCCCCAAAGCCTGAACTCGAGGACCTCGTCAGTTTCTGCCATGCAAAGGGCTGCATTGTGCTCAGCAGAACCACATCTCCCGCAGTAAATCACCTGTTGCGCCATATAATGGGACATAGGTAATGGGTCAAAGGTACTCAAGCCTTCCCTTTGACAATCTTTAACCTAGAAATGTCTAGGTAGAACCTGTAGGGCCTATCAAAACAGCACTAAGGAAAAAGATGAGAATGGCCTCAAGGAATAAATTCCTTGAGGCTAAAAACAAACAAAATAAAACAAGTAAATAAATAGTTGCCTCCCCGGCAACGGCGCCAAAATTTGATACAGTCGTTTCTGTACCAAAAATAAAATACCTAGCTACTACTAACAGAAGTCAGCGGTAAGTAAGGTCGATCTCCACAGGGAGGCGGTTTACTATCTACTTGTCTATTCAGTCTGTGTAATGTCACTAATGGGGGTTTGAAATATTTTGACTAAACTAATAGAATTAAGGCAAGAGGAAATAATGAAGAAATACAGGGGTAAATCAGATAAAGAAAGAAATATGCTAGGAATCGGTCTACCGTGGCAGCTACACTATTGGGTCAACTGAATCGATTAAATTTTTGATAAGAAGATCGAGGTCGTCACCTTTCGGTCCCTAAACCTACGATTATACCCTTTCGGTCTCTAATCACCCTAGGGTCTCCCTAACTTAGCTTTCGCCCTAATTAGGTATCACCTATTGTAATTAAGCAAGTCTTCCCTTCCAATCTTTCGATCCAGGTCGGGGGTAACTAATTAATCGGTCTCCTGCATGCATTCATTCAACCTAACCACAATTATATTGCTTAATACAATTCTTATCGCAAAACTAATCTAATCATGTCGATCCTAACGTATTGCTACCACGACTTCCCTAGTCCTAACATATTAAAGGAATTAGCTAGACATAATTAAATAAAGAACATAAATAATAAAGAGAGGAAGAGAAATAAACATTAAATTAAAGAGGAAAAGGGAGAGAAATGTTACTGAAATAAATCCGGAATTAAGGAATAACAAAGTAACTGGAACAATGTATTAAGTGTCGAGAAAGGGGAGAATAGAAGAGAGATACAACTGACGTCCTACCTTTTATTTATAAGAAAATAGGAATTATTTAACCTAATGACGGAAATAAACCTAAAAGCCCAAGCCCGTAGGATAAACCACTCGATCGAGTGGTTTAGAACTACTCGCTCGAGCAAAATAAGGCTCAAACTACTCGATCGACTAAAAGTCTTACTCGATCGACTAAACACTAAATGGCAACTGGTCGATCGACCATATAAAGTGCTCGATCGACTTATTATATGACCTAAAACCACTCGATCGACTAGAAAAGCACTCGATCGAGTGAAAACTAACTTCAGCAGCTCATAATTCTCGTTAGTTCAGCTATGACTTGTCTTTTTAGCTCCCGAAATGGCTTCATGCATCCCTAGACAGCAATAATTCCGCTCCAAATTCACTCTACCTCCAAATGCATGCAAAACGGACGATAAACGGCTCGATTTCACTACTTTCTGGTTCATTCCTGCAAATAAGACAAAATAAACCAAAGTAGCATATTCGGGGCATTTCGTAGCATAAACTACGATAAAAGCATGGAAATACGTGCATGAAAAGGCCTAAAAAGACTATATAAAATGCACGTATCAAAGTGGATATTGGATGTTGTGATTTTGGTGGGAAAATTTGGGGTAGTAGTTAGGATTTTCATTGTATGAATAGTAAGGTAGGTTTGTGTTGACTTGCTCCTCAAACTCCCCATACCCATAGTCATACTCGAAAGATCCAACACATACTCCATATGTTAAGTCTTGAGTCATCATAGCTAAGACAAGGAAACAACTACAAGCATGGAAACTACACAAAAACGGTAAGAACAATCCTTGAGGAATAAGTTCCTCAAGGTGAAACCACAATTAAAATAGACAAACAAGTACGAACTTAATCACATAGCACCATCCCTGGCAACGGCGCCATTTTGATGGACAAGAGTTGGTCGTCACACATCCAATCAAACACATCTACAATACTCAACAAACAACTAGTTAGCGGTAAGTCGAGGTCGATCCATGGGACGGTGTGCTTTGGGTTCTAAGTCTATCTATCTCAATTTATGCTAGTGTCACGATTTGATGGGGTTTGTAGTTGTGTCTAGACTAATGCAAGCAATAAAGTAAATAAAGTTGTAAACAAGTAATAAAGAGTACTAGGATATCATGGGTTCATAGGAGATTCATGGGAGTTGATCATACAAACATGTTTACAAGGTTGCAAGCAATTAATGTTATGGAGGAACCGAGTTGGTTTATGTCTTACGGTTCTTAGGAAGAGTTGGGTCCCGGAGCCGAATCGATTAGATTGTACAACACCTACAAGTCGACTTACTTTCCTCCTAATCACTTCTATGCATGGTCTAACAAGACTCGAGTTGGTTTATATCTTACAAGTCAAGTTGAATAGATAAGAGATGGTTGTAAATGCAAGGTTTCATAGGCTTAGCATTTCATCAAACATAACATGTGCATAAGTTGAGATCACAACAAGCAAGCAAATAAACTATAAAAAAATATTAGATTAAGCATGAATCATCCCCCATGTTGGTTTCCCTAATTACCCACTAATCCTAGCTAAAAGACTACTCACTCATTATCATGGAAAACATGTCTTTAATGGTGTCAATCATCACAACAAGTATAAACATGATAATAGAATGAAGAAATGAACAATAAAGATTAAAGGGTAAAGGAATTATACCAAACTTGAGATGATCCAAATAATAAAGCAAAGAATAATAGAAGAAACTTGATTGATTGATGAAGGGTTGTCAATCCTCCAATAATAACCCAATAATCTTCAATTACCCAAAAGTAACAAACTTGAACAATAATTAAGGAGAGATTAATGTGAGATTTGTGGAAAGATTAAAGAGTAATCTATTCTAATCTACTCCTAATGAAATCTAAGAGGAATTTCTAATATGGAGGCTCTCTACTCTAAAAACTTTCATGCCTTGATTATTTACAAGTGGGGTATATATAGTAGAGCTTCACTAGGTTAACTAAGGCTAAATTAGTAATTACATTTTTGAGTTCTAAGCAGGGAATTGCTAGTCTTTTCGGAGAGATGAGCATCTCAGCTGAAGACGCCACGATCCGTTCGTCCAGGAGGGGAATCCGCTCGGATTCTTGCAGGGGTGGACGAGCGTCTTTGGGCAAATCTGCTCGGATTGTAACAAGGGAATCCGAGCGTCTTCGAGGCTTGGACGCTCGGATTATGCTTCTTGGACGGGCGTCTTGTCTCTTAGGCCGCTCGGATTCTGCTTCAGAATCCTTTTCTTCACTTTCATCTTATTCTTCTAAAATTAGTCTTTAGTTCTTTCCTCCTCTTCATACTAGTCCATCTAATATCACCAATAAGCTTCCAAATATGCACGAAAGACGGGGAATTCTGCCTAATTGTCTTCTTTCCTACAAAACATACGAAATGCACTAGGAAAGCGAAATGGAAAGCATTTGACGGGTAAAATTGCTATGGAATGTTATAATAGAATGCAAAATAGGCTCAATTAGGGGACTAAATGTGCACAAATATGAGTCACATCAACCAACTAACCCCGATCATAACCGGGTTGATCCTAACTTAGAAGGGAAAAGACGGAAGTTAAGTAAAGGGAAAAAGAAGGCCGTAGGGTTTGAAGGTTCGGTGGAAGAAACCGAGGTTGTAGCTACTCAAGAAGGTCATCAAAGGGCTATGTTACGAGAGTATATGCCGAATGCAACATCAACGGGGCGTGATAAGCTTCGACTCACCGCGGACGAGAGAACCCGTGTCAACTATGTTATGTGGTATGGTATTCATGGTGGTCGTTCCTAATCTGATAAATGGTATGGAAAAATCGAAGCTTTACAATTCTTTAAGGATTTCTTGAATTTTCAAGAATGGAAGAAAGTTTGTTCTTTTGTTGGTCCAGTTTATCCTATTGAGGTAATCCAATTTTACTCTTCCGTCTCCGTAAAAAATAACGTGTTGCATGCGGTGGTGAATGATTCCGAAGTCAAAATCTCCCTTACCGATTTTTGTACTCTGTTTTCGGTCCCTGATGATGGGATCGAAATAAATCCGAGTGAGGAATGGGGAGATGTGACAGAGGAAGAAAAGCTTAAAATTAAGAAGTCTTTTGATGTTGATGCTACGGGGTCAAGTAATATGCTTGCAGGGTCGTTCACTCCAAAATTGAAATTCTTTCTTAATTTTCTTTGGAACACGGTTGTCCCGAGGAGGGGTGGTCGTGATAAATTATCGAGCTATGAGATGGTATTGATGTCTAAGTGGCTTGAAGGGTCCAAAGTTAGTCTCCCTCGTCTCTTACTTCATAAAATCGTTCAAACAAGTATTTCCGTCGCCGAGGAGAAGTTTTATACTACTTTGGATTTGTCGTATGGTATGTGGGTCCCTCGGCTTTTGGAACAAAAAGGGGTTATTGGGTCTACTAGCTATGGTGTAATGGTGAAAGATGAGATGTGTGACACTCATTTTAAATTTATGAAGATTGGTGCAATTGGACCCGATTTGGTGTTTTTGGCGAAAGGAAATGTGGTGGAGAAATCGTCGGATGTGGTGTCGGTTGTTGAACAAAAGTTGGACTAGTTTATGGCAAGTATTTGTGAGAAAATGGATGCATAAAATAAGATGGTTGCGGAGTTGGTCTCGGGTTTGGGACAAGACAAGAATGGGGCTTCGGGTTCGAAGGGTTCGGATCTTGCCGAGGTCTTGTCTTATTTGCATGGGTTAGAAGCTAGGGTTGATGCTATGGCTAAGGATGCGGCTAGGGCGGCCAAGGAGTGTGTCCGTCATTCCGGGTCGTTGGCTAACTTAGCTAGTCAAGGAGGGGCAATATGGCGTGAAGGGAAGGCCATGCATGAGGATATGCGGGTTGTTTACGAGGTTACTAAAGCCTTGTCTTTGAAAGTGCTCAATTTTGAGACGTGTCTCACGGCACAAGCTAACCATGTCCGTTCATGCTTTGATCGTCTTGACTCTCTTGAGTTTAGGACCCGTCCCGGTTATGTGAACCCCAATGTCGTGCAACGCGACTACCCTTAACCCGTCATCATCCTTACCTTGCTTTTATTTTTATTAGACTTTTTATTTTGCATAATTGTCTAATTCGGCCCATTTTGGCTTGCTCTTCATTTCGGCCCATTTGGCGTTATCACTTGTCTCTTTATTCGGCCCAATTGGCAATTAGACTACTTTGGTTTGTAGTACTCTTATTTTATATTTGGCATGCTTTATGTAGATTATTTTCTCGTTTTATAATCTTTCTTTGCATGATTAATACGTGTCTCAATCTATACCATTCTAGTTGTTTTATGTCTTTTCTCGTCTTTTCGATGATTTCAAGAGGGGGAGGAAAATTATCGTGACTTAAGTATTTGCCTAAGCTTGCTCCTTGTCAGAACCTTTAATCTCTTAAGGTCCTTAGATGCTATACTTTGTATTTAAGTGGATTGTTCTTGCGTTCAACTGATTATGACTTTTATAGTATTATATTGAGGGGGAACGTTCACTTAGTCACAAATCATAAGAGACTTGTCATCATCAAAAAGGGGGAACTTGTTGGACCATAATAAAATATATGATTAAGTTTTGATAATGACAAGTGTGTGCTTCGTTTTATATATACTCTTGCTTATAATCGTTTGTTTAGTATTTGATTAGAATAACTTAGGTTACAAGTTTAGCAAAAAATGTTATAGCATCCTTAGCTATAACATTGAAGATTTGTGAAGCATTGTTCAAGTAATGTTATAGCAGCTTGAGCTATAACATTGAAGATTCTTAAAGCGTCATAGTAACTGTAACAAGTTTCAAGTATGATAATCATTCAAGCAAAAGGCTTGATCAAGTCTTTAATAAGCTCAAGATGAAGAGCTTTTGGTCAAGATAAAGAGAAGATCCTATCACTGAAGATCTCCAGGAAGATTAGCTAGTATAGGTCTTCATCTAATGACGGTATCTTAAAGAAAAATATTGGGAAGCCAAAGTTATAGCTATTTCACCTATACTTTGTCTACCAAACATTAAGTTATAGCTGTTTCTACTATAACTTTAAGTAGCATTTTAATAGCACGACTTTAATAGTTTCAAAATCATTTTTAGAAGGATAAAATTCTTTAAACATATTTCGAAATCATATGTATCTATAGTGGAGTTGATATATGGGTTGTTATAATCGATAACTTGCATATCTCTATTGGTTAGTAAAACGACTTATGGGTTGTCATGCTACCCAGGGTTTGCTAGTTTATTTTAACCTAACCCTAATCCAAGAAGAGAGATTTTCGTCTAGATGGGCACGGACCTAGGGTTTCAGCTGCTGGCTTTGAACATTTAGGTTTTACAAGTCTTCTAGTACAAGTAATCTATCTAATTAAATCTAGCTTATATTTTTATACGATATTTTCTTATCTTAAATATATACATGATTTAATTTGTTTACTTATCTGAAAATCTTAAAAGATATGATTTTAGAAATAATAAGATTCACTTTTATCTTATTTACCTAAACTATAATATCTTGGATTGAATTAGGAAAGAGATAGAGATTTATCTCTTGCAAGGTATACCGCCTATCTCACGGCATTCTAGGGTTTCGTGCAAACCCTGGTTCTCTCCTCTACTATAAATACACATGATCATTCTTTATTCAAGTTAAGCTTTTCGAAATATAAAAATCCCTTGCGAACAAATTAGAGTTTAATTTTCAATTGACTATTTTCATTGTTTTGCATTTGGAAAATCTTACGAAAATTCGTTCTCTTTTATTTGCTTATTTTTTTTTCTTAAGGTTACATCATAAGATAATAGTACTTCATCTTGTTTCTTACTCGTTCAATTGTGTGAACACTTAGAAGAACAATCAAGTGCTTTCTTAGTAACTTACGATAGTCAAAACCGAATATCTAGTGATATTCAAATTGAGTTATAGCTAGACTTTGCTATACGAGTTGGGTTGATAATTTTGTAATCCGGAGAAAGGTACTAAAATTATTAATCGAGAATAGTGGACGTAGGCTTCGACGTGTGAAGCTGAACCACTTCAAATATCGTGTGTCCTTGCAGTTTTCATTTCATTCATTTCATTACATTCATAATCATTTAGTTAATTAGTTAAAGTTTAATCAATAAACTTTAAGTAATTAATTACCTTGATATAAAATAAAAGTAGGCATAATTTTTAAATACTCAATTTACCCCCTTCCCCCCTCTCGAGTATTTCGGGTGTGATAGACTCTTTAAACGAATTTTTGAAAATTGAATTGGAGGGAAGCTGAGGAAGAGGGACGAAGAATAAATATCAATTGAATTTTTGAAAATCTTTACCGGGGTTTGTCCCTGTCTGAGTAAAAACTCGACAGAATCCGTGTTTATTCATAATAACAAAACACAAAATCCTTTAAAACTCTCTCAAATTTCGTCGATATTCCGCCAAAACTTGATCAAAATCTTGCATTTATTATGACTAATCGAGGTATGTGACGCGTGTCCTAAATATGACGTTTTACACCCTATTTTACACGTATTTCAGAGCTCAATTATGTAGTTTGTGCTACTATTTTCCCTATTTCCGTCTACTTTCGTGTTTTTGTGTAATATTGCAGAAATGTGAAGAATTTAGCGGAAAATGAGCCGAATCCGTCCCCGAGTATTTATCATAAGACCTGACATGAATTAGTGACTCGAGGAATGAGCTTGGTGCGCGTTTCAAGGCCTAAAGATAGCAAAAGCATGGGTGCGTACGAATTTAACAAGCAAAGAAACACTTCACGATATTTAAGCCTGCTTCAGATGGCAATATCTCGAGTTCTAGAGCTGATAATCGAGTGATTCTAATTGGAGGTGAAATCTTATCCTCTTAGCTTTCCAACGCCGCATAGAACGCCTGATTTGACCAAGTAACGAAGAAATGACAGCTGTTTTAAGATCGGTGCGCGCTGTAGGAATTGTCGGAATGCACTACTGTACAGCACTCTTGGTCGATCGACTGGTCCAAGCTGATGCGCAAATTAAAAGACGAGGAAGACCATTGTAATTAGGTTAAGGAATAAGGGTTTTACGTGACATTCCTATATAACGTAACCCCTTCTTATTCATTAATCTATCATTCATTAGCTTAGTTTAATTTAGTTCCTATAATACATTAGTTATTTTATAGTTAGAATTCTCAATAAAGTTCGTACTTTGCTTTCGGATTCCTCTTGTTCCTTTACTTCGATAATTCTGGTCTTTCAATTCCTGTATTGTTATTTCGTTTCAGTAGATTTAGATCCTGCTAGCTTAGAACCCCGAACCCTAGATTAGTTTATGCGTTATTATTGTTATAATTATTCAATCATGTCTTTCTTTATTGTTTTTATGAATCTCGTTATTGTTATCATCATCAATATGTCTAGCTAAATCACCATTGCTAGGATGTAGGCGAACTTAGCGTAGATGGCATTAGAATAGGTTACCCTCGGATTAGGGCTTGGTCGACCGACTGGCTTATCTGGTCGGTCGACTGAGTCGGTTGGTCGATCGACTGAGGTAGCTGGTCGATCGACCACCTTCGTGTCTGATTTGCTTCGTTTAAATCGTTAAGTGCAATATCAATCAATGAGACCTAGCGGAGATTTGTTAGATGCTTAGTTTTGGCCAACCCGTAGATCGAAAGATATGGAAGGACTTAGATTAACGAATTAAGACGGCTAAATTGCTAGATCGAAAGATAATGTAATTTAGGCATTAGGATCACTAGTCAAGAACGAAAGTTAGTATTAGTGACACCTAGGGACTAATAGCATGGACCGAGAGGAGCTATTAGTTGACTTGGACCGAGAGGACTTGTCATACCCATCACCCACGACTGTATTTCGAGACTTACCTAGACTTTTGTGCCATCGTAGCTGTAGTGACCCGACCATCCTAGCTCCTTTTTATTATTTTTTCACATCATTTATTTTCATTGCTTTTTATTGTCTTTTTACTTTACTTGCATTTAGTTTAGCTATTAATCATATCAAAATCCCCCTCATAGTTACCCTTAGACTAAAATTAAAAGCAACTATTATCTCCTTACCTCCCTGTGGATCGACCCTTACTACCGCTTGCTAGTAGTAGTTTGGAATTATAAATATTATTTTTGGTGCACACAACGACAGGCATCAGTATGTATCTCATTCTTGCTTTAACATCCACATTTTGCTTAATTTGAGTCGAAAAAATTAGGGTTTTCAATCCTAATATGTAGAAAATTTGGGGCTTTCCCCCCAAATGAATTTGCCTTGTGAAATTGACATTAGAAATGAATAATTGGTAGTTTAAGGAACATAACCACATGGTCTTTTCGAATCTTCATTGA
The DNA here is from genome assembly GCF_048544455.1 of Silene latifolia. NCBI lineage: Eukaryota > Viridiplantae > Streptophyta > Magnoliopsida > Caryophyllales > Caryophyllaceae > Silene > Silene latifolia. Next base: position 57,535,032 of record NC_133530.1, on the reverse strand, counting down.
GTATTGATCATTTGAGTAGAATTGAGACGGTTTCACAGCTTTTTCGTAAATTGCTTCGAAAATGGCCTTAGGATTGCCCATTTGTGATGAAATTTGGTATTTAGAATCCTTGTGTGATGGGTAAAATTCCTATCATCTCGGATTTTTGATTTGTGACGGCTTTGTTAGGACACTTTTCTAAGGCATAATCACCTGTTATAGCGAAATGCTGCCGAAATTTCGACACAAACCCATTACTAGGCTCGAACTTAGACTTGACTTGACCCATTTTAACACATGAGCGGTCGAGTTTCGAAACAAATGGCCAAAGATGGCGAGAAAAGACCATTCTCGGAGCTTGAAAGGCTTGAAAACACCTTAACTGAGGCTCGCCGTCACTTGACGCGACCTAATTTACTCTAATTTTGCAGGTGACGTGGCTTCTACGTCAGGGAGGGCTCCCATGGACATGGATACTGACTTCAACTCTTCTCTTACTTTTGAGGAGGTTTTAGAGGAGGCCTTTGCTGAGCAGGCTGCTGAGGAGGAGGTTGCTGAAGAGGAGGCCCAGAGGCGGGCCAGCGTCGGACGAGGCGGTCACCAACTAGCGAGGGCACCCCAGTGGGCTGATAAATGGGATGGCCGACATCTCATTTGGGCAGCGGAGATTCACCTGTCTTATAGGACGGTGAAGAGCATGGTAAATCTCGAATTCGTCGTTCTCTCGTCATCTTTCTTTACTTATTTGTTTGTCGTTTTATTTCTCTTTCATTTTGAGCTAAAGATAGCTTTGCGTCGAATCGATATAGGAGGCCGGGAACATGAGGTCCTTTTCTGGCTATACGACGATGATGGAGGCTTACGGGACACCGTCGGAGGAGAAGCAGGCCATCATCGAGCTTGGAGTTTTCGGAGCTTTGGTGGGACCGTGGAGGGAGATCAAGGGAAGGAAGCTTCGGGCTAACCTTTTCCTGATTTGAGCCTTCCTTGATCGGTACTGGGACATGACCTCGACCTTTCACATGCCTTTTGGCGAAGTTAGGCTCACTTTAGAGGACTACGGCATGATTTCTGGTCTGCCATGTGGAGTGGAGGCTGTGGTGTGGCCGTCGACGGCCATGAGGTTGGCTCGGCAGAGGCCAGGAGGCTGATCGGCTGGAACCTAGCGGCGAGTGCTACTACGGTTCCTGGGTTAGTGCCAAGCTCCTACGTCAGGGATTACTTTGCGGGTAAGACCCCGACGGTGGTGACGATAGACGGGAGGGAGGTGGCTCCTCCTCCTTGTACGGTGGAGCAGAGAGCTCGCCTGTGGTTCTGGTGGTTCTTGTCTTCACTCTACCATGGAGACAAGGGGGAGAGGCTGTCGACGAAGCTTCTTCCCTTCTTTTGTAACCTGAGTGACGTAGGTCGTTGGGACTGGGTCACTTCTGGCTTTACGGTCCTCACTCACTACATGATGGCCATGGTTCATCCTGAGCTGCTGGAGAAGGGGACCTCTCCTGCTACTGTTGGTCCTGGACTGCTGTTGGAGGTATGAACCTTCATTTCGTATCATGAAAGATCATTTCTTCTTCTTATCGAATCGTGGAAGATCGTCATTGATTGTCTTGTTCTGCAGGCGTGGGTGTACTCCTACTTTTCGGGCTTCGCGCCCAAGAGGACGGAGCGTGAGCCGAGAGCTTATCCCGTTGTGAGGGATTGGGTGATGTGTCGTAGGAAGAGCCAGCGCTCTTCTTACGATGTGTGTCGATGGGGCGTGAATGCCCTGAAGCTGAGTGACATAAGTTTTTCTTAATCACTTTTCCTTCATTTGTTTACTCATTACTTCTTTAGAAGCGATCATAAGAATGACCTCTTTTTTGCTTATCTTAGTGGGTGCCCAGGCCTTGGGTGGACTACCTTGACGCCCCTCCTTTCGTGGATGAGGTCCTTCGACCTAGGAGCTCGAGTCGGTTGCTATTGAGGACGTCGACGGCTCTAGTGTGGTATCTGGGCGAGCGCTTGACTCGTCAGTGCTCTCGTGACGCTTTCACGGTTCCCATCGACCCTCCTCGGATGATGTTTAGGGAGCCTTCTGATGCTGAGAGGGAGGCTGACTTGGCAGACGTCGGTGGCGATGCTCTTCTTCTTCCTGGTGAGGAGTACTTTGTGTTCATTCGCCAGAGGCTGGCGTGCTGGCCGGCCGTGGTAAGTGCTTCATTTCCCCTTTTTGAGTTGACTTGATAAAATGATGAATGATCTTCAAATAAAGAATTCGTCTGAATTTTCAGGAGGTTGAGGAGGCGGGCGTCGAGCCCCCAGCGTACCCCGAGACCCTCGAGTACACTGACGCGGTGGGGATGACGACGATCTCCGAGCTTCGCGACTTTGGCGAGGCGGTGACAGATGTTGGCCTAGAGGAGTGGCAGCACTTGGTTAGGAGGGTAAGCTCCCGATTCAGTCAGCTTTTGCTGTTGTATAAGAATACATTTTTCCATTTCATTGAAAATCTTTTATTTATTGAAATGCAGAAGGCACCGTCTCGGCATGTGGCGTTGTGGAGGGTGGCTAACCGGCTACGGGCTACAGCCATCGAGGCACTTTCTGGTGGCCGAGGACGACAGGTATGAACCTATGAATCACTTCATTTTGAATTTTGTAATTTTCTTGCATTTGAAATGATTAAAATGAGGCATTCCTTTGTCATTTGAAGAGGGAGCGTGAGCTAGCGCTGTCCCAGGAGGAGACGGCTCGCCTGCTGAGGGAGTTGGATGTCAGAGACGTCTAGAGGCCAGGGTCACCGAGCGAGGCGACCATGAGTAGTTGTCTTTGTTTTTGTTGCTTCTGTTGTTGTCGTTGGCTGTATCATACACATTTTGTACATTTAGGACTTCATTTTGGACTTGTTTTGGGCAAGAGCCCCCAGTTTGATGAATATATGACATTTTGGTTGTATTTATGATGGCCGGAGTGCCTTTGCTGCTGGGTTGTCTTGTTCATTCCTCCAGGTTAGCTTTGAACAGGTTTGGTAGATGACGGTTTACGCTGTCATACTGCCGAAATTTACATAGACACTGCACATAGAACACATATTGTACATATGGCTTAAACTAGCGAAAAACAAAGAAAATACCTAAAAATTGCGAAAAATTGCCCAGAAAAAATGAGCAGAAATGGCGAAAATGCCAAAAAAACGACTGGACAGTAGGGAGGGCTACCCCCTAAAAAAACGTAAAAAGAAATGTATAAGTTTGAAATGAAATGTGAAACGGGAGTGAAATGATTCCCCCCAAAAAAGAAAATAAAATGAAATGGGTAAGTGTGCTTACTTGACAAAAATGTCGAATTCGTCTCGAAAAGCATGTCCGAAAAATTAGGAAACATAAAATATGGTAATTTGACGGAATTACCAAAATAATAGCCTATTAGGAATAGGAAATTATGCCCAAAGGAATTAGGAAAGATCAAACGAGGAAAAATCAGAGAAATAGTCTGAGGAAGAGGCGCAGAACGAGCTGCGACCCTTCGAAGAGGCGCAGCAGGTGCTGTGCCATTTCCCCAGTTCGCCAGTTCTGACGGATTTTAGGAAACAGCTTTTAGTATAAATATAGACGTCGAGGGAGCTTTTATTCACATAATTCTTCCGTCCTTCTTCCGTCTATTATATAAATCTCTCCTATTACATAGAAAAATTTACAAATCATGGATGCCTTGGAAAACCGTCTCAAGGACTGGACAGACGAATTTACAAACGTCGAGAAGCATGATATGGGTGCTTTCAATTTGGGGTCAATCTTGAGTCTGAAACTGTTGAAAGTTGTAAAACCATTCTTGGATGCTTGTCTCGAATATTGGGACCCTAATTTCCACGTGTTTGCCTTCCCTGGAGGTGACATCTGTCCTTTTCCTGAGGAAATTGCTGCAATTGGAGGATGGGACCCAGAAAATATGCCTGCTAATATCCTCTAGCTCTGAAAGGTATAATAACAAGTTTAGAGATTTGATTGGACTGACTAAAGCTGAGGTTGACCGTCTTGTAACCTCAAAAGGAGTCTGTATGCTCGATTTTATTGATCGATTTATAAACAGGGAAGACCCTTATATCTCTTATGTGGTGAGGTGTAGGGCATTTGGGTTTTGCCTACTGCATGATTATGTCCTCCAAGGCATGTTGATAAGAAAATGAGAGGGGATCCTTGTTACTTGAGCTTGATTGAGCAAATGGAACTGCGCAGGAGCCCAGCTTGTCTATGCCTAGGAGAGATGATTTTGGGGTTGGATAATAGGAAAGCCAACCACGAGCTTCCTTATTTGGGAAGTCCTGTCATTCTGCAGGTAAGAACGCAACCTTTTTTTTCGTTTCTTTTTTTTCTTTTTTTTCTTTTTTTTCGTTTTTTTTTCTTCTTTTTTTTTTTTTCTTTCTTTTCTTTTGGTTGGACATTAATTCCTGTCTTTGGTAGGTTTGGCTCATGGAGCGCCTGCGGTTGATCGAGCCCCCAGCTAATGTACCCGGATACCATGCTCGGTCGATTGCGATGAGGACCGGGCTCTATATGGTGGACTTCACTCGGATTTGCAACTATTGGAAGAACAAGCTGAAGAATGAAGGTGAACCCTTGATCAGATGGGTTGTGCCATGGTGGCATCTCAAGTCAGTTACTGGAGTGTCATCTTTAGATCCTACTCGATCGGTACGCATTCCTGGCTTGGAGTTCATTGTATGCATCTTCCCGGAGAGATTAATGAGGTAGGTGGGTCTTAAACAGAAGATTCCTAAGCTTGATACCGTTCCTCAGACTGCAGTGGCGCATACTACCGAGAGTCGTGGAGAGTGGGCCCTCAAGTGGACTTAAAGAAACATGTGGTTCCTACATCCCTCTGTTAGTTCATTGTGGGTATCGGATTCCTATTTGGAGTGGAGGAAGGCTACCACTCCTGAGGAGCATGAGAAGTTGAGAAAACGTGAGCCTGTTGACTACAAATCCGTGAGGTAGCAAAGGAGAACCAGAAATGTTCGACTGGGGGGGAGGAAGAAGCCGGATTCCAAGTTGTTCATCCGTCGAAGAAACCGAAGACTTCTCCTGCCGCAAAGATGGTGGTTGATCAAAATGGTAAAGCTAGACCGCGAGAGAGACCTTTGGTGATCAGGTCCGAAATAGCATAGGAGCGCCCGGCTCGTGGTCGAGACAAAAAGTATGATAGAAATGACAAAGGCAACGTAAAGATGGAAGAGTAGCCTAAGTCGTAGTATCATTTATTATTATTATTATTATTATTCATACTAGATGGTGGGGTTTTTAGAATCCTAGCCTATTTATTATTATATTTTTGCATTTTTATAATATGTGGCGTATTATTATTATTTATAAAAGAAATGAATAAAAAATTAATTAGTTATGAAACTATTGTGATTTTCTTGTATTACTCTTGTCGAATTTCAAATGCAAATGCAAATGTCCTTCTATTTACAATAATGGGTTGTATCCTGTGAAGGATTGCCTATGTATTCATTTTAGAAATAAAATCAAACCCTTGCGCGTAGTTCGAGTAAATGTAAAAGAATAATTGTTCTAAGCAAGAGCTTGTAGTGAACTAGAAATTGAGCATGAGCCTTACTTACTCATAAAACACAATTCGATTAATTTGATGATATGAGGATGACGAATTGTAAAAATGCAAGAGTAAGGTGACATGAGCTTTATTTCAGCGGGCCAGGGGCCTCTTTTATTTCGTGTCGCATGAGGGGCACGTCGGTGTTACGCGTGGCGCGTTTTTGTCCTATTCTAGGCATAATATCGTTTTAGTTGGTCGAGGTTAGTTGGGTTAGAAAATTCGTTCCCATCTAGGTCTGTGATTTTAACCGCACCCCTCGGGAGTATGGACTTGACCAACAACGGTCCGGTCCAGTTGAGTTTGAACTTTCCTCGCGGATCGACAAGTAGAAGAGCTCTAACTGATTTGAGGACTAAATCTCCTTCTTTGATGTTTCTAGGCTTAACCCTTTTGTTGAAGACGCATTTGATACGTGCTTGATATGTTTGCACATTATGTAATGCGCGCAGCCTTCGTTCATCCAAGAGGATGAGTTCTTTATATCTATCTTTCTTCCAATCGGCTTCTGGAATTTGACTTTCGAGTAGAATGCGTAAGGACGAGATTTCTAGCTCAACTGGTTGCACAGCTGCCATGCCGTAAGTCAAATAGAAAGGAGTACCCCTAGTGGGCATCCTAACGGATGTGCGATATCCCCATAAGGCGAATGGTATCGTACTTGGCCAATCTCGATAATTATCGATCATTTTCTTGAGGATTGTGACAACATTCTTGTTGGCTGCCTCCACTGCGCCATTAGTTTGTGGTCTATATGGCGAGGAGTGGTGGTGTTTGACTTTGTACTTGGCTAGCAATTGTTCAGTCTCAGCCTGGAAATGTGACCCGTTGTCACTGATGATCTCATGTGGGCAACTATATCGACAGATGATATTGGTTTATATGAACTTTGCCACGTTCTTGGCTGTGATACTAGTGTAGGATGTTGCTTCTACCCATTTGGTGAAATAGTCGATAACCACCAAAATGAAACAGTGACCTCCTATTCCGGCTGGGGTGATCTTCCCGATGATGTCGATTTCCCAAGCAGAAAATGGCCAAGGAGATGTCATGGTGTAAAGTAGTGAAGGAGGGACGTGTTGTAAATTCCCGAAGATTTGGCAGTTGTGACAATGTCTGACATATTTGATGCAATCGGATTCCATTGTGGTCCAGTAATATCCCAGGCGCGTGATTTTCTTTGCCATCATTGGTCCACTCATGTGAGGACCACATTCTCCATCATGGACTTCTTCCATCACTTTCTGTGCATGTGAATGATCAAGGCAACGCAAGACTACACCAAGAGGTGTTCTTTTATACAATTCTCCTTGCAGAAGGATGTATTGAGAGGCGAGTAGGCGTATAGTATGTTGTCCTCTTTTATCCATATCCGGCGGATAAGTGCCATTGAGCTTGAAGTTTAGAATAGCTTGAAACCAAGGTTCCCCTGGGTTTTCTTCATCATCTATGATTTGGTGCACATAGGCTGGTTCTGACCATCGTTCGATGCATAAAGGCATTTCTACCATATTGTCTGGCATGTTAATCAAAGATGCAAGTTTTGCAAGAGCGTCTGCAAACTAATTTTCTTCTCGAGGTAGGTGTAGATAAGTCACTTGATCGAAGAACTGGGCAACTTGGTCTATCCTGGTCTGATAGGGTGCTAGACTTTCACTTCGAATTTTCCAAGATCTCGTAATTTGGTTGATGATCAAGGATGAATCTCCGTGAACTCAAAGATTCTTGATGCCTAAGTCTACTGCCGCTTGTAGCCCAATGAGGCAAGCTTCGTATTCTGCTGCGTTATTTGTCACCTCGAAGTCGAGTTTGACAGAGAGTGGTGTATGCTCACCTTCAGAAGAAATGAGCAAGACTCCTATTCCAAATCCTCACAAGTTCGATGCTCCATCAAAATAAAGGTCCCAAGAGTCTATGCTAGTTTGTAGTATGTCCTCATCTGGAAATGACCATGTATCTACCGCTTGGGTGTCATCCATAGGATTATCTGCGAAGAACTCGGCGACGGCGCGCCCTTTTATAACCTTTAGACTTACATACTTGAGATCGAACTCTGAGAGCATTAAGGTCCATCTTGCCAAGCGTCCGTTGAGAACGGGTTTTTCGAAGAGGTATTTGACAGGATCCATTTTGGAGTACACCTTGACGGAGTAGCTAAGCATGTAATGACGTATCTTCTTTGTTGCCCACACAAGAGCGAGGCATGTCTTTTCGAGTGGTGTGTACTTGCATTCATACTCCAAGAACTTCTTACTAAGTTAGTAGATAGCTCTTTCTTATTTTCCGACGGTTTGTGCTAGCATAGCCCCCATGACTGTTTCAGTCACTGTGAGATATAAACCAAGAGGTTTATCTCGTTGAGGAGGCATGAACACTGGTGGTTTGGCTAGTATCTCCTTGATTTTGTCGAATGCCTTTTGACAGTCGTCATCCCATATGGTGTGATCTGGTTTCTTTAGCTTTTTGAAGATGGGTTCACAGATCATGGTAAGCTTCGATATGAATCGACTTATATATTGCACCTTGCCTAAAAATCCTCTAACTTCCTTCTCTGTCTAAGGTTGTGGCATTTCGATTAGAGCTTTGATTTTGGAAGGGTCGATTTCTATTCCCCGTTGACTGACGACATATCCCAGAAGCTTGCCTGATGTTACTCCAAATGCGCATTTCTGAGGATTGAGTCTAATGTTGTACTTTCGTAGCCTTAGGAAGAATTTGCGAAGGTTATTAATGTGCCCCTCTCTATCCTTGGACTTGACAATCATATCGTCTACGTACACCTCTACTTCTTTATGCATCATGTCATATAGGAGTGTGGTTGCAGTGCGTTGATAAGTTGCTCCAGCATTGATTAATCCGAACGGCATAACAGTGTAGCAATAGGTGCCCTATTGAGTAACAAAGGCAGTCTTATGCATGTCTTCTATGGCCATCTTGATCAGATTATATCCTGCGTACACATCCATGAAGGACAACAACGCGTGATCTGCCGTATTGTCCACCAATATGTCAATATGTGGTAGAGGAAAGTCGTCCTTGGGACTCGCTTTGTTCAAGTCTCTGAAATCAACACAAACACGGATTTTCCCATCCTTTTTGGGTACGGGTACTATGTTGGCTACCCAGTCTGAATACTTGGAAACTTTGATGAACCCGACTTTGAATTGTTTATCGACTTCTTCTTTGATCTTAAGAGCCCATTCTGTCCTCATTCGACGAAGCTTCTGTTTTACAGGTTTGAAACCTGGTTTAATTATAATTCTGTGTTCCGCAATGTCCCTGTCGATCCCCGTGATGTGATCAATATTTGAGCTTATTTAGTCCCCGAATTAGCCTCGTTCCTATGCTTTTTAGTGCATATTTGGGTCATTTACTATCTTTAGTCCTTTGTTTTACATATTCTTTGAGGTTTTGTTTCCTTGGTAGGAGAGGAGTGCAAACCTTGCATTTTCATGGCAAAATAGAGCTAAATTGATCGAATATAATCACCAAGCATCAAAGAGAAGACAAGACTAGAAGGCCTTTGTACATAATGTAGTAGATGGGCAGTGATGAAGAAGATCCTTGCATCTCCGACAAAATCCCGGAGGATTGTTGGAAGAAGAAAAGAAGCAAAGAAGAAATGGCACGCTGGACTAGGATCCAAGTGTCTCACCTATCGGGACGCTCGTCCAGAAGCTCCACAATCCGAGTGTCCAAGCCGCCAGGCCGCTCGTCCACCGCCTACACAATCCGCTCGTCCCGACCTTTCGGACGCTCGGATTGTCCTCCAGTGCAACATGTCCTCTTCTTTCTCCATTCGAGATGCGCATATTTTTGAAAGACTAGCTAAAAAAAGACCCGCATCTTTTCTTGAGAGGAGTGATTCCTCAAGGACTTAATCGTCATTTAAGCCCTTAGTAACCCTAATTTGTGCACCTAATCCCCACTATAAATACCCCATTAGTCTAATTAGATTATCATGTTCTTCTTATCAATATTTAGTGTAGTTTATATTATTCTAATCTCCCTTTAATCTTGTAATCAACTTCTAATCAAGTCTTAATACAAATCTCATTTCCTTAATTTCTCTATTGTTCATCTTTTATTTTGGGTAATTGAAGATTATTTGGGTTTATTTGGAGGATTGACAACCTTCCAATCATTCATCAAGTACTTCTATTATTCTTTGCTTATTATTTTGGAATCATCGTTAGGTATAATTCTCTTAATCCCCTTTTAATTATTGTTAATCATATTCATTTATTCATCATGTTTTGCTCTGTTAATATGATTGACAACCTTGTTAACATGTTAAACTTGATAATGAGTGAGTAGTTTCCTTAACTAGGGTTAATGGGGAATTAGAGGAAACCAACATGGGGATGATTCATGCTTAATCTAATATGTTCATATAATTTATTTGCTTTCTTGTTGTGATCTCAACTTATGCACATGTTATGTTTGATGAAATGCGAGCCTGTGAATCCTTGCATTTTTTACCCATCACTTACCTTTTCAATGAGATTTGTAAGACATAAACCAACTCAAGTCTCATTAGACCATGCATATAGTTGAGTAGGGAGGATTAAGTCGACTTGTAGGTGGTGTACAATCTAATCGATTCGGCTCCGGGACCCAAACCTTCCCAGGATTGTAAGACATAAACCAACTCGATCCTATCACAACAATAATTGCTTGCTTATAATTTGAGAATATGTTTGTATGATCAATTCACATGAATCCCCTATGAACCCATGACACCCTAGTGCTTTTAATCAATTGTTTACATCTCATTTTAATCATCTTGCTTGTTTACATTTATTGTTATTTAGTTTAGTAATCTTCTTATCTCAACCCAAATTGTGACACCCCTAGACACCACTACTTGCAATCGAAAATCCTACATCAATACCCGTCCCTTGGGATCCGACCTTTACTTGCCTCTTTACTTGTAGTAGAGTTGTTTGTGAATTTATAAATATTGTTTTGGTCTAGGTGCTCCTAACGACAAGTAACTTAAATCTAAGCTCAAAGCAGACCGACCAAAAATGGCGCCGTTGTCGGGGCCAGTGTTAACTTGATTTGATTTTCTTTGATTGTTATTAGTTGTGTCTTTCTTTGCCTTGGGGAAGTAAAACTCCTCAAGGTTTGTTCTAATTATTATCAAGTTGTTCGATATTTTGCAAGATGGATATTATAGATTGTTTTGCTGAGGATCACTTGAGTATACCTTTCTTCAAAGACCCAATGCAAGCATTGGAAGCCTTGGAAGCAAGTGAAGCCAAAAATATGCATTGGGTTGGAGGTAGATCTTCTTGAGGCTGCTCTAGCTAACAAAGAACTTACTCATGAGCAATCCGAATTAGTACATAACATCCTTGTGGAAGCATATCAACCCATGGAACAAGAGCAAGCAATCATAGAAGACATCATACAAATCGAAGAGCAAGGAGAATTTGTCATGGAATTTGAGTATGATAAGATTAGTGAGCATGAAGAACAAGTTGAGTATGCCATGAGAATGGAGTGTCTAATGGAAATGGAGCAAATTTTCAATGAACCTTCAATGGAGGAAAGTGAGGTATAAGTTCCAACTTTAAAACCCCTTCCCCCAAATTTGAAATATGCTTATCTTGATGAATCTAAGACCAACCCCGTGATTTTTAATGACAAACTTGATGAAAACCAATTGGGAAAATTGCTTGATGTGTTGAAACAACATGAAAAGGCTATAGGTTATAGTCTAGATGACCTTAAGAGGATAAGTCCCAACTTTTGTACGCATTGAATTCATCTAGAGGAAGACCATAGACCTACCATCCAATCTCAAAGGAGATTAAACCCCCACATGCAAGAATTGTTAAAGGAGAGGTTATGAAATTACTTGATGCAGGAATCATATTTCCCATGTCGGACTCTTTGTGGGTTAGCCCCGTTTAAGTGGTACCTAATAAAGGAGGTACCACGGTAGTGACAAATGAAAAGAATGAGCTAATACCCACAAGGAAGATCACCGGTTGGCGTATGTGTATTGACTATCGAAACTTGAATTCCGCGACAAGAATAGATCATTTCCCCCTACCATTCATTGACCAAATGATTGAGAGGCTAGCCTCCAACAAGTTCTTTTGCTACCTTGACGGTTATTCGGGATTCTTTCAAATCCCTATAGACCCGGATGACCAACACAAGACCACCTTCACATGCCCATATGGTACTTTTGCATATAGGAGAATGCCTTTTGGCTTGTGTCATGCCCCCGCCACTTTCCAAAGATGCATGATGAGTGTCTTCTCCGACTACCTAGAGACCATAATGGAAGTTTTTATGGATGATTTTAGCGTTTATGGAAAAGACTTTGACTCATGCTTGCATAATCTTTCTCTTGTATTGCAAAAATGTGAAGATGTTAGTCTCGTTTTAAATTGGGAAAAGTGTCACTTCATGGTCAATGAAGGAATTGTTTTGGGTCATTTAATCTCGAAAAAGGGCATCGAGGTCGATAAAGCTAAGGTTGAGGTGAAAGAGAAACTCCCACCTCCCGTGAATGTTAGAGGGGTGAGAAGTTTTCTCGGTCACGCGGGTTTCTATCGCTGTTTTATAACAGATTTATCAAAAATCGCGAAACCCCTCACTCAACTCTTACTTAAAGATGCCCAATTCCATTTCACTAATGAGTGTGTTGACGCCTTTAATAGAATCAAGGAAGCACTAATCTCGGCACCGATCATTCAACCACCGAATTGGGAACTACCGTTCGAGATTATGTGTGATGCTAGTAACTACGCCGTTATAGCGGTTCTTGGCCAACGGGTAGGAAGGGCTCTACATGCTATCTACTATATAAGCAAGACTCTTGATTCTTCCCAAGTGAACTATGATACCACCGAGAAAGAGCTCATTGCCATTGTCTATGCTTTGGACAAATTCCGTTCCTATTTACTTGAATCTAAAGTGATTGTCTTTTCGGATCACCGTGCTCTTCGACATCTCTTGATAAAGAAAGAGGCAAAACCAAGGTTGTTGAGATGGATTTTACTTCTTCAAGAATTCGACTTGGAAATAAGAGATAAGAAAGGAGCCGAGAATGTAGTGGCGGATCACTTGTCAAGAATCCGGTTTCAAGATGAAGAAGGAGAAACACCGATCAATGACTCATTCCCCGATGATATCTTGATGGCTATTCAAACACAACTTGAGAGACATATTACCCCATGGTTTGCCGATTATGCCAACTATATTGTTGGAAGAGTACTCCCTCTAAACTTAAACCACAACCAAAGGAAGAGGTTCTTATTCGAAATAAAGAGGTACTTTTGGGATGACTCAAATCTTTACAAGGAGTGTAGTGATGGGCTCTATCGAAGGTGCATCCCTCAATGGGAAATTCAAGGATTTTTGGAAGGATGTCACTCATCCCCTTACGGTGGACACCATGGAGCAAGGAGAACTATTGCAAAAATTCTTCAATCGGGTTTCTTTTGGCCTACGATGTTCCAAGATGCAAGGGAATTCATCCTTCATTGTGATGCTTGTCAAAGGATGGGGAATATCTCTTGGAGGAATGAAATGCCACAAAGGGGCATACTAGAGGTGGAGATCTTCGACGTTTGGGGGATCGACTACCAAGGGTCGTTCGTGACATCCAAAGGAAACAAATATATCCTTGTGGCCGTAGACTACGTCTCAAAATGGGTAGAGGCAATTGCCACCCTAAATGATGATGCAAAAACAGACACTAAGCTCTTCAAGAAAATAATCTTCCCAAGGTTCGGAGTCCCTAGAGCAATCATAAGTGATGGAGGAACGCATTTTCACGAAAAGAAGCTCACATCCCTTTTGACCAAATATGGTGTTCAACATAGAACCGGCTTAGGATACCATCCTCAAACAAGCGGTCAAGTCGAAGTTTCAAATAGAGAGATCAAGGAAATTCTTGAGAAAGTTGTAAACAAGACTCGTAAGGATTGGTCCATGAAGCTTGATGACGCTCTTTGGGCTTATAGGACGGCCTATAAGACTACCATAGGAGCTTCCCCTTACAAACTTGTTTATGGGAAGGCATGCCACTTGCCAATTGAGTTAGAATACAAAGCTTTTTGGGCAATTAAAGCTCTCAACCTTGATCTCAAATTAAGCGGTCAAAAGAGGATGATACAAATTCAAGAGTTGGAAGAATTCCGACTACAATCTTATGAGAATGCCAAGATTTACAAGGAAAGGACAAAGTTGCTTCATGACAAGAGAATCAAGCAAAAAGCCTTGCACAAAGGAGATAAAGTCCTTCTATTCAATTCCCGATATCGACTCTTTCCCGGGAAGTTGAACTCTAGATGGATGGGTCCTTATGTGATCACCTAGGTAGGGAAGTATGGAGACTTTGAGATCAAATCGGAAGATGGAAGCAAATTCAAGGTCAATGGCCAAAGATTGAAGCCATATTATGAGGGAGCATTCATTAGAGAGGTCGAGGTCACCTACCTCGGGCCTCCTCATCCTTGAAGAAATCATCAAAAGGAGAGTTTGGTGGAGTCCTCCCTAAACAACCACTTGTAAATATACTAACCCTCTTAACTTGTATTTTTAACTTTATCGCATTCTTTTATCATAAACATGATTCTGTCCATGAGAGTAAGTGAGGGAAAGTCACTAATCATTTTTTGATGAATGAAGGAACTAGTTTTCAAGTGTGGGGAAACATTTCTATCCGAGTGAAGGAAAAGCAGGAGAAACCCGAGCATCCCGAAATGAAGACGCCCGTCCAAGCAAGGAATCCGAGCGTCCAACTGGGAATCTGCCCGTCCTACGAGAGCTGACAAGTAGCTGTTTTGTTCTGATCCAAAACCCGAGCGTCTCAAGTGCTAATCCGCTCGTCTTGATCTGGACACCCGTCGCATCGGGAATCCGCTCATCTCGTTAGCAATAATTTCTGGAATTTCTCGCTGTAAGAGAATCCGAGTGTCTCCCAAAGAATCCACTCGTCCCAGTACCCATAAATCCGAGCGTCCCGATGACGAATCCGCTCGTCTCCCTGCGTCTTTTATTCCCGATTTTCGCAACTTAATTTCTCCCCCACCGCACAATTTATGACACATCTGAAAGAACATAGATCCATATTAGACTCTCTAATAAAATTAATTTATCTCATAAATTATCATTTAGGTGATCTATGTAACATGCATGCAAATATGAAAGCATAAAAATGAAAGTATAAGGAAAAACAATTTCCTTACATTGATTTAGTGGTAAAAGGGGCACAAACTAGTTCACCTTACTAGCTTGTTCTTGAGCTTATACCAAATGGAAGATCCTCCTTGGAAATCTTCAAAAAGAAGATCTCCTTCTTGTTGCACCCAAGACCTAACCCAAAAATAATAACAAGTATTGAACTAGAACTTGTTAATATTGTACCCTTGATATTATTAGTAATATTACTAACTAGTCTTAGTAATATTATTTATGTATACTAACAATCTTTAGTAGTGATGAATATTATTTTTAGAGAGAGGAAGATATTGTTCACATGCAAAACATAAGTGAATGTTATAGTGTAGAAATGAACAATAGATAGAGTATAAGGAAGGGAGAAGTGGCGGGTGAGATGGAGTGTGGTAGTGAACAAATTTTGTCTTATATTTTTCATCTTACATCACATGCAAAATCTTATATAAGATAAATTATGGTAGTATACAAAATAAGGTGAAATGATTATGTGAGTAATCATCCACTACTCTTATTTTACACGGTCCACTTGCCCATTTACGGGTCCATGTTGGTTCTTATATTTGTCGCACAAATCCGTGTAATTTTTATTTTAAACATCGTTTCATGTTTAAATACTTCCATAATTAATTCGTCCAATTCACTCCGTAAATATACGTGTACTACTACACATATTATTTACGTACTAATATTAATCACATTAATCAATTAGTACAATTTTAGTGAATTAACAATTAATTAACTAAAACCCGTCTCATAAAATTTATTATTTAATTATCGCATGATTAAATAATAACTGCCGCTCCTCGAGTTCGCAACTCAAAATCTCTCTAAAAATAATCGACTAACCTTTTAGTCTATAAATCAAGGGACTAAATAAATTGTATTTCATACAATTAATTAGTTGTCAATTGGGGTTCGTTCCTATAAGTGTGACCGAAAGGGGTCAGTTGATCACCGTCGTCTCACGACAATAACGTCAAACTCTAGTCAGCCAACCGTTACCGATTTACGTTAATCAACTGACGAGGATCAAATAAATAAATATCTGATGATATTCCATTAATGAGATTTAATATGTTAACGCACTATTGTGGAGGACACTAACTCCAACAATCTCCCACTTGTCCGACACAAGGTGTGCGCTACCAATTCTCTTGTCCGTTTTAATCTCCCATTCAATGCAAGGTGTCTTTCAGGTCGCACTTGCACACGAACATATCGCGAGTAGTTTTCTCGATCGGGAGTGTGACTACCTGACCGGAAAAATCTCTCACAGATTACTTCCGAGCGTGGCCACGCATTTGTAGTCATTAACTCCTCGAGTGGCCTTGAGATATAGTTACCCAACGTGGGTGGACAATTCCTGTATGCCCTATCTATCCTATTGCACAATACAGCTCACCATGACCTAGTAAATGCCCTTTTGGCCTCCTTTCACGGCACGACCTAGGACAAAAACCAAAGTCACTCGGAAACTGCACTTGCTCAGATAATAGTCTCCAGTTAAAAGAATCGACTCATTAGAACATCTTAGAGATCCCCGCCACGACCAGGCGTCTATAATAAAACTTAGGGACTCTCTAAATGGTCACTGTCGGGCAAAGTGTCACACACTCTGCCTATGTAATCGACTAGTCATCACGTATGACCTTATGGTTAATACCCGTCGTAAGGTGTCAAAAATAAAATTTATAATTCCAACTACAACTATAGATAGCGGTAGCAGGGTCGAACCACAGAGAGGCAGATGCAATTATCAGTTGTCTAATTCTAGTCTAAGGTAACAGTGTGTGGGGGTTTTGATTTGATTTGGTCTATAGCTAAAGGCAGTAAAAGACAGTAAACTAAATAAACGGATGAAATCAAATATTAAAAGGGTGCTAAGATGATCGGTTCACTATAGTTTCGGCGGCAGTATACTAGGTACGTCTAAAACAAACACGTGAGACGAGAAAATAAGAAGTCCTCTCGGTCCATTCTTAACAGGTAGTATCTTTCGATCTCGCTACAGGTCCTTAATATCACTAATACTGACTTTCGTCCTGAAAAGTGACTAAAAAGGCTTAATTAACTCATCTCTCGATCTTATTAATTTAGTCGTCTTAATTAGGTAGGCTATCTCCCTTCCCTATCTTTCGATCTTTATTGGGTCAGTCAATTTCTAAACATTCAACTAGTCGCGTGCACTCGATTCGTCAAACATAGCAATTAAATTAATTAAGACGAAGTAAAGCTCACGTGGCCAGTCGATCGACCAGGGAACCCAGTCGATCGACCATGGCGCGATTTAGGTCGTGCTAGTCTAATGCCGCCTACATTACAGATTCCCTACATCCTAGCACAAGGTATTTAGCTACTCATGACTACGACGAAAACAACAATAAGATTAAGGAACAAAACTACTGAATTCATGATTGAAATAATTAAACAAACAAATAACATAAAACGATAATATCGGCTTCGGGAAACTAATCTAGCAATTTCTAATCTATGAACAAATAAATTGATAAAACTGAATTAAGAGCAGAAGAATACCGTAAAAGCAAGAAGGAAGATCAAAAACCGAATGCAAAAGTAAATTGTATTGAAAGGAATTATTCTAAACTAATGAACCCTAAAATTTGATGATAAACTACTTCATACTCGATAAAAACTAGATGATCGTATATGGATGAGCAGGTTACGTTATATAGAAATATCACGAAACTTTATTCTCAAAACCTAAAACACAATGGGCTTCATATTCCTCGTTCTATTAATTCACGCAGTTTGGCGGCTTGGTCGATCGACCACTGTGACCGGTCGATCGACTAGACTGTAATAAACAGGAGCTACTGGAACTCGTGATCTGGTCGATCGACTAAGGGCAGTGGTCGATCGACTGAAGTAGCTGATACTTGACTTCTAAATTCTCGTGGATTTGTCTTTCGGGCCTCGAAATGCGCACCAAGCTCGTTCCTTGAGTAAATACTTCATGTCAAATGCAATGTATTGTACTCGGGGATGGATTTAGCTTGATTTCCGCCGGATTCTTCACATTTCTGCAATAATGTACAAAAACACGAAAGTAGACGGAAATAGGGAGAATAGTAGCATAAACAACATAAATGAGCTCTGAAGTGCGTGTAAAATGGGGTGTAAAACATCATATAAATGACACGCATCAAACTTCCGCAAACCAAACCCATGCTTGTCCCCAAGCAAGAACTAGACTCGATCCTAAAACCTAGTGGAACGAGTTCAATCTCAGAGCGAAATGCAAACCGAATAGCCTAAACCAATTTAATGCAACAACTAACAATCAATTAGCAATATGAATCATGCAAACGAGTTATGAAGCCGTAAAAAAAACTGTTGAACCGTCAACTATAGAGACTAATCAAATCGGACTCTCACGGGTCGCTCAAATCACTCAATAAATACAGGTGAATATATGTAAAAGATAGAAAGAATTCATTTTGTAGTGACTCTCACCTAACTACGACCTATAAGAACATGCCTGCAGTCTAATATGAAAATAATCTCTACAACCGTACATATGCATTCCAACCAAACAAATGACCATGACACATGCCGAGGTAAATATGGATATGTGAGGCTATGGGTAAGAAGAGGCAAAACATTTATAGGAATGTGGAGGTATAGGTGATCAAGCTAGTACCTAAACAAAACCATATGACGACATCCAACTTCTTGCTCAAAATTAACAATAAAACAGGTGCTAATTATCAAGCACAAATCTCGCATTCTCCATAATAATCAATCAACTCCCCATAAGATACAAATGCAACATGGGAGCAAAAATCGCCATTTAATAAAGACTTTGAATTATGCGAATTGATTTTTTTTCTCTTCTCGGGCTGCAGTCGATCGACCAATGAGATCAGTCGATCGACCAATGAGATCAGTCGATCGACCGCCCTATACAGTACAGCACGCATCTCTTTTTTTTCTTTTTTCGAATCATTTTTTTCTTTTCTATTTTTTTCTTCTTTCTTTCCATCAACATCTCAAAAGAGCATATGTCACCAAAAACAAAGTAACAATCCCAAGAACATAAACTACTAGCTTGACAAGGGCAGGCTAAGTGTAGGATGTAGTTAACGGGACAAAAAGGCTATTTTTGGCAGTGTGGAGCTTATGGGCAAAAAGAACAAAGGGGTGACCTCTTCCACATGTGTCAACAACCACGAACCGAATGCATACAGGTATTAAGCAGATTAAGTTCATATTTATGCACATTTATGTAACATGTCTTATAAGGAGTAACTACTCACAATCCTAGATAAACTGGTCATGAATGTCACCAATTATAAACTCTAAACCTCAGAAAATGATGTAGCTTGCCGAAAATCAAAGTCAAGTCTCAAGTCCAGCAAGAAATTTAACAAAAACTCGTAGACTATGCATATGTGATTCTACTAATAACATGTCAATTAAGCAAGGCTTAGGCATAAAACAGCTGCAAATGCAACGTCATCATAGAAATACTACCGTTCCGACTCGACCTATATGCTAAAATAAACATGAAATGTTTTGAAATTTTTTCAATTTTTTTGAAATTTTTGTATATATAAGGGAAAATAAACAACAATGCAAGACAAAAATGTAAACGTGAATGCAAGAAAATGAAATGCAACGCAAAACTCTTCCCCAAACCAAATCACACAATGTCCCCATTGTGCAAAATCATGTAATGAAATAAAGGAAAACGGGAATTTGCGTTAAATTAACTAAACAAAAACATGAAGTGAGAACTCGGAGACTCACAAGACTTTAAGCGCAGCAAAAGGAAACCTCCCCAAACCAGCGTGAGCTAGGAGGTTTCAGTAGCCAGCAGTGCTACCAATAAGTACCTGAAAAGACAAATAATACCACGCATAAAACGAGAAAAAAATTATTGAAACGCAACATTATGTGTAAAATAAAGAAATAGAAATGAGTCGGAGAATAAAGTGGAAAGAAGACTCCCTCGACTCCGCAAATCGACCAAACACAGCAGGGGAATGATCGAAAACAGGTATAGCAGCGAATATGGTCGATCGACCACATCACCCAGTCGATCGACCAGGGTGAACAGGAACAGAAGCTCCTGGAAGTCGCGGCTCAGTCGATCGACCATAGGAGGCAGTCGATCGACTTGAAAACCTGCTGTAACTTTCTGATTTCTTCAATTAGCTCAATAACTCGAGCTAATATGGTCTATAAACCTGTAAATACACACAATGACGCGCCCAAAATTGTGCAAAATCCAAAGCAATAGTCTTAAGTGTATAAAATCCTAAGCAAACTTATTAAAATGCGAAGTCTCACGCACACGAAAAAACGGTAAATAGTCTTAAAAAGCAATAAAATGTATGTAAAGTCTCAATCAACTAATAGTTGATCAAGAACGGCCACGGAATGGCCCACTTGCTTGGCTTCTGGCTACAAGGGGTAGCCTCTACAGTGCTCATCTCCTCAGCTGCACTCTTCTCAACTCCAACATCCGCTAAACTCAACGGATCAACGGCTTCAGCATCTCCCCAATCAATGTCCTCATCTGGCTCATCAGAATCCAAATCGGACTCTCTCACTTTGACTAGCTCCTCATCTGTGCCATAGCTAAGACATCCTAAACCGCCTCTTTGAACGATTGGCTCCTTCACAGCTGGAGCAACATGCGGCTCTTCCTTCCCCAAACCAACTCCTGCAATATCCAGAACAGAAGAATCTTCCTCCAATTTGCTCCCAATCTGAGGCGGAGGTGTTACAGCAGAAACAGGCGTAGAGACAGGCATATCAGAAAGCAAAAAATATGATTTCTTTTCAGAAACCGTATTACAAGTGACTGGCCACATGGGGTCTTTCTTCTTAGCTGTCTGAGCAAAGACAATGGAATGCTTACCTACTTTGAAAGTCAAAGTCCCTGAGCCAACATCTATAACTGCACCAGCAGTGTGCAGAAATGGTCTACCCAATATAATAGGAATGTGGGCATCCTCGGGCATATCTAGTACAACGAAGTCAACAGGGAAAAAGAACTTTCCTATTTGCACAGGAATGTCCTCTAAGACTCCTATAGGCTGGACCGCAGATCGGTCAGCCATCTGTAGTGTCATGTTTGTAACTGCAAACCTAGTCAATTTCAACTTTCTAGCAAGACTCAAGGGCATTACACTAATACTGGCTCCTAGGTCACACAAGGCCTTCTCAATAGAAAAGGTGCCAATACTACATGGAACGGAAAAGCTACCTGGGTCTTCTAGCTTATGGGGTGCAGTGTGGGTCAAATAAGAGCATGACTCCTCGCTTAGTGCGACAAAAGATGCACAGCTTTCAAGTGACTTCTTCTTAGACAAAAGTTGCTTCATAAATTTCATGTAAGCAGGCACTTGATTAACTAACTTAAGAAAAGGAACTTGTACGTTTAAGCTACGAATAACATTTTCAAATTTATTAAACGATACCTGATCCTTCGTCGGCACCAATCTTTCAGGATAGGGGGCTGTAAGAAGCAACTTAGCCCTCTCCTCTAGGTCTCTCATGCCGGCATTGGTGGATTTAGGCTGAAAATCCACTACCTTCTACTTGTTGTAGCTTGACCCTTCTTCAGACCATCTCAAAAATGATCCATTAATCATCATCGGGTCATATTTCGGAACCAGAACTGACCCATCAGCATTTGGATCTTGCCTCAATATTTTCGGAGTCGTCGTACCCCGAAACAAGTGGTCCCTCAAGTTGTCTGGCATTGGAGGACGAAAAGACTCACCATCAGCAGCGTTGTCAGTCGATCGACCATGAATGTCAGTCGATCGACTGACTTCTACAGGACCAGAAGCTATTGTATCTCGCGGACTTGTCGATCGATCAGAGGTATAACGATCGATCGATCGATATACCTCCAGTAATCGTCTTTTTCTTTCCACTGTTCGTTCCAGCTTTCTTCTGACTCGGTTCCGCCTCATCTTTTTCAGCAATGTCCTCGACCACAGCAGGCCCATCAAGGGTAGACCCACTCCTCAAAGTGATTGCATTAAGGATCTCCTTTTGATCCGTCTGCATCGGTAAATGTCCCGGAGCTCGAGTTGTATTCTTGCTTGCCAATTGAGCAATTTGGCTCTCTAACTTCTTCATCCCGGCCTCTCTAGCTTGAGACTCTTTCAACAACAAGTTTTTTAATTCGGCCAATTCGGAACCTTGGGATTGCTACTGCTGCTGAGGAACATATGGAGGCTTTTGGATCTGTTGTTGCTTATGAGGGGGCACATAATTCTGTTGTTGCTGCTGCTGTGGAGGTGGAGTTGGATTCAGGACATTTTGGCTACTCCACCTTAAGTTCGGATGGGTATTCGGCTCGAAGTAAGTGTTTGTCTGCCTATAATGTTGAAAGGCAGCACAAGACTCATAGGGATTAGGACAGTTGTCTGTAACATGTCCTTCTCCTCCACATCTTTTGCAGACGAAAGGACCGTCTGAAATAGCATTCACATGATAGATCCCTCCTTTTGAAGCTCCTCCCAGTTCGTATTTATCAAATCTCGCCGTAAGAGCCTTTAATGCAGCTACATAAGGGGATTCAGCACTTCTTCTTTGATTTTCCCTGGAATTTCCATACTCAGCTTTATGGGTGGGCAAATCATCAATAATTTTCCACCCCTTAGTCTCTCCCACATTCTCCTGGAATCTACCACTAGCTGCCGCATCCAGGATAGCCCTCTGATCGTCATAAAGCCCATTATAAAATTGATTGAATAGGCTCCATTTCTCAAACCCATGGTGCGGAATGGTTCGCACCAGCTTCTTGAAACGGACCCATGCCTCATGAAAATTCTCATCAGGACCCTGTTTAAAACTCGTGATCTGAGCTCTAATGGCATTAGTCTTCGAGGCAGAGAAATATTTCTTGTATAATGCTAGGGCCAAAGAATTCCAGTCAGAGATCCCATTAGCAGCTCGATCCAGGTCTCTGTACCACTCCCTTGCAGCATCACGAAGAGAGAATATAAACATAGTTTCCTTCACCTGGTCCTGGGTCACACCGGTTGGTGGGGGTATGGAATAGCAATAATCGATGAATGTCTCCATGTGCTTAGCTGCATCTTCATTTGCAGCTCCCCCGAATTGGTTCCTCTCAACCAAGTTAATATAAGAAGGCTTCGGCTCGAATTTTCTGTCCTCCCCTGGTAATGCGAATCCCTTATAAATATTCACAGCTGTCGGCTCCGAGTGACTGGCTATACTTGCTTCTTCAGCCATGACTGGAAAATCTGGAGATGTGACGGTCTCAGCTGAAGAAGTGGAAACAGGAGATGAATGTGGATCCTCCTTAAATAGCTCGTTCTCGTAATAACTAGACAGTACTCGCTCTTCCTCCGTCGTCGGCAATACTCTAGATGATCGTCTCAACTCACGCAAAGTCTTCTCAATCTCGGGATTGAACGGTAGTAATTCACCACCCTGTGACCTGCGCATCAGAAGAAACTACAAATAGAATATAGGAAGAGTTTAAGGAACAGATGTCCCTTAAACTAAGAAAAAGACTAAAAATAAAACAACTAAAAATTTTAAACAATTGCCTCCCCGGCAATGGCGCCAAAATTTGATACCCGTCGTAAGGTGTCAAAAATAAAATTTATAATTCCAACTACAACTATAGATAGCGGTAGCAGGGTTGAACCACAGAGAGGCAGATGCAATTATCAGTTGTCTAATTCTAGTCTAAGGTAACAGTGTGTGGGGGTTTTGATTTGATTTGGTCTATAGCTAAAGGCAGTAAAAGACAGTAAACTAAATAAACGGATGAAATCAAATATTAAAAGGGTGCTAAGATGATCGGTTCACTATAGTTTCGGCGGCAGTATACTAGGTAGGTCTAAAACAAACACATGAGACGGGAAAATAAGAAGTCCTCTCTGTCCATTCTTAACAGGTAGCATCTTTCGATCTAGCTACAGGTTCGTAATATCACTAATACTGACTTTCGTCCTGAAAAGTGACTAAAAAGGCTAAATTAACTCCTCTCTCGATCTTATTAAGTTAGTCGTCTTAATTAGGTAGGCGATCTCCCTTCCCTATCTTTCGATCTTTATTGGGTCGGTCAATTCCTAAACATTCAACTAGTCGCGTGCACTCGATTCGTCAAACATAGCAATTAAATTAATTAAGACGAAGTAAAGCTCACGTGGCCAGTCGATCGACCAGGGAACCCAGTCGATCGACCATGGCGTGATTTAGGTCGTGCTAGTCTAATGCCGCCTACACTACAGATTCCCTACATCCTAGCACAAGGTATTTAGCTACTCATGACTACGACGAAAACAACAATAAGAATAAGGAATAAAACTACTGAATTCATGATTGAAATAATTAAACAAACAAATAACATAAAACGATAATATCGGCTTCGGGAAACTAATCTAGCAATTTCTAATCTATGAACAAATAAAGTGATAAAACTGAATTAAGAGCTGAAGAATACCGTAAAAGCAAGAAGGAAGATCAAAAACCGAATGCAAAAGTAAATTGTATTGAAAGGAATTATTCTAAACTAATGAACCCTAAAATTTGATGATAAACTACTTGATACTCGATAAAAACTAGATGATCGTATATGGATGAGCAGGTTACGTTATATAGAAATATTACGTAACTTTATTCTCAAAACCTAAAACACAATGGGCTTCCTATTCCTCGTTCTATTAATTCACGCTGTTTGGCAGCTTGGTCGATCGACCACTGTGACCGGTCGATCGACTGGACTGTAATAAACAGGAGCTACTGGAACTCGTGATCTGGTCGATCGACTAAGGGCGCTGTTGATCGATCAAGCAAAATGATACTTGACTTCTAAATTCTCGTGGATTTATCTTTCGGGCCTCGAAATGCGCACCAAGCTCGTTCCTTGAGTAAATACTTCATGTCAAATGCAATGCATTGTACTCGGGGATGGATTTAGCTTGATTTCCGCCGGATTCTTCACATTTCTGCAATAATGTACAAAAACAAGAAAGTAGACGGAAATAGGGAGAATAGTAGCATAAACTACATAAATGAGCTCTGAAATGCGTGTAAAATGGGGTGTAAAACATCATGTAAATGACACGCATCAATGGTGTTGAACAACCATCAATCGACTTACAATCTAGTCACTCCGAGACGTCACCTCATTAAGTGACTAGGGACAAAATACAATGTTCATCTTATTCACTTGAATATTGTTCAACATTGTCTCCACAACTTATTCAGATAAACAAGGTATTCAATGTTTTCAGTCAAACTGAATAATTGAGTTCTTAAAGAAACTCTAACAATGAATGCGATCATCACTTATGTAAATATCAATACTCTATCCAATATTTACATAACGATCTTCAGCAATTAAGGTATACTGCTCAATCACATTGAGATGACATAACCATCATGTCTACCTTATGCCAACGGCTTTGGTTAGACGATTAGCAACAGTTTCATCACTCTAATTTCCATTGCAATTTTCCTTTGTTCTACGCAATCTTATCATCACATAGAGCCTTTCTAAGTACATGTCTAAACAAGTTTTTAGACTCTGGTTCTAAAGCCAGTCAAACACTCCCACTGTTTTCACATTCTCTCGGGAGACGATATTCGGCTAACGGAACTACTCTAGTTCCATTAAATTCCGGTTATCAACTATCTCTTTTACAACATCGGATGCTGTAATGTACTTAGCTTTTCATTCATGATTTGTACGTATAACACCTATACATACACATTCTTCATATGACATCTTTTATGTATGACTCCTCATACATATCTTATTTATACATGTATAACTTCTTATACATATATGTATAACTTCTTATACATATTATTCTTTATGCACATAACACTCTTACATGCTAACCATTCCTTAACGAGGCCCATAACATCTTATAAGCATAGAAATGTTTCCGTGTAATCTTTTTACACAAAATTCATAAATTCCTCCAAACTATAAGAGTAAATCCTCCGTGCTTCTCAATTACTCAAGGATGCTCTTGATAATTATCTAGTGACATTCACTAGAAAATGATTGGTAATGACTTCTCATATTCTCAACATGATAAGTCCCGACGAGAAAAGCTTTTAGCATATTTAATAGATCCTGCAGCGGAAGCACAAGAGATCATATTATTGTTCAACAACTTGAACGAGTCAAGAATCTTATCACATAAGTCTCTTGACTATAATGCTAATATCCTTTGAGATCTATCTCATTAGATCTGGATATTTAAGATGCGCCATGCTACTGTCAATTATTCACCCGAGAATATTTCTAGTCACTTATATGTCAAACACATATTTAGACTAACAAACATCACCTTAGCTACATTTCTAGTCACTAATATGTCAAGCACATATTTAGACTAAGAAACTAACTTTAGCTCCCACTAAACTCCATGTATCATAATGGTACCTCAACACTCGAATAATACCATTTTAATAGACTACATGATTGAACCCAAAGTTCCAACTCTTTGACGTATATAGATCACTTAGCATTGACAACATCAACAAAACTTCTCCCAAGGAGAAAGTTTCATTATTTATTTGCCGAATCTCATCCTCATGAGAAACTATATTGCTAAGAACATACAAATTGATAAAGGCATTTGGGTTGTCATAAACTCTCTATAACAAGCCCAAATTTTAAACATCTTATCTAACCTTTACGACAAGATCAAGGTAACCAACCAAAGTATTCACCTTAAATCAAGTCTCGAAAACATCTCGTGTTTCCTTCCTTATAGCATCATGTGCAAGGAGATCAATTCGAATTGCATGGTGACACACCATCACATAGAGTTCATACTATAGAAAAGCCTTTGATGAGGGTTTATGATTCGTCACTTTTGAAAAGTAACGCAATATAATCTCAAAATTATCTCCTTATAACCACTGAGCCACAATAAAGAACGTCTTGTTGCATTGTACTCACCACTGAGCCTCAATAAATATCGTCTTCTTGCAAGTTCAAAATTTCTCCCACTCTGTCTTCCAGAAAATGAAAATCTTTCTGGAAATATAGCATTACGAGCCACAAACTCTTTGTTCTCGTTTTGGAGGAGTAAAAACCAAGTGGTTCAATTTTGGATAACCCTCACAAATACACAAATTGGTTCTGAACATAAACATTTATGCTCCCAAATGTATAAAAGACAAGTTAAGGACTCTCCCTATCCATATCTCGTATGGAGTCATTTAGGCTATTATAGTCGGGTTTTAAACTTTTAGTGAGAAAAATAGCTTACAAAATTGCGAAAAACCTCAAACTATATCTCATAAATTTCGGTTTATATACTTGACTACACCATACTCTATGGTGTCCTAAGGAGAAGGTATTATGTGAAATGGTTCACAATCTTCTTAGTGATTATGAAGATCATTACTTGATATTACCCATTTGATCTTCAAAGTCATTACTTTGAAACTTCCGATCAACATCTTGATCTTGACGTGCTTTTGGTTTACTACTTCATTTTGAAAAAATTCCACGTTTCAAAAATCACTTTTATGTCTTATTAAATAGATACGAGGTTTTCATATCTACTTAACAATACGGTAAAAGTAACCAAGTATGTATATTACCAACTATCGGCCTTACACATCCATATGTATATGGTCAATCACCTCACTATTGTGTTTCTTTTCTGCAAAAGAAAAACATAATACATGCACACATACCATAAGAATCTCAATCAAATGGTTATACGATGTACTAATCATTTATACGTTAAGCGAATTTACTTGAGGTTTGATCATTTGGGCTCACCAGAATAGAGACTTTAAAATCTACAAGATAGTATAACATTTAGTTTTCATAAAGAATGTAAAATTCCTCTAACTTAAGTGCTCTAAACCAACCACCAAGTTATCATAGGAGTAGGTACAACATTTTGTTTTAAATCACATAAGTGATGCCTTCTATGTATGAACATAGATGATTACATTCTTTTAAAACCAAATTTAGGTACATTTGTCCCCATCGAAATCATTGCTAATCTAGCACCATTTCGATACAAAATGTCCTATGCTAAACGTCTTACGTTTTATCAATTCATGTAAACTTATTTACAAAAAAATGACCCGTACTTGGTATCTCATACCAATATAGTGGAACTAGCCTATCCATTGAGTAGATGTCTCTTTCAACTTTATTCTATCGCATACATCTAGGGTTGATACTTCTTAACTCCCACTCCCACTCACTTTCACATTCCTCTTTGCTTCGATCAAGCAAAAATGAATCTCATGAAGACCTCTCTTCATGTCATTCGTGATATTTTATACACTTAGTAAGAGTGAATTATTATAAAGTGAGTGTAACATGTGGCAAAATCTCAACTTCTTGCGAAATTGTACTACCTAACCGTTCATTTGTTATCATATGCCTAAATTCTTTAGTGCATAAACAATCGATTTGGCTTTTATTGAATTGAGCCATTTGACGGTATTATATTGGAGTATTATTTGTGTTTTTGAAAACTCTTTTCGCAAACTTTTGAATTACTCTTGAGTAATTAAAATTAATATGTCATCATCATGACGGAGGTGTTACTTCGAAATCAAGACTCTCTTGATAAAATTTGACTCCCTTTTAAACTCGTAATATGAGTTTGCAACATGAAAACCCCTTTTTAAATATGTATGGATGTTAAGTTGTATAATAATCGCAATAATTGTTGTAAGCTTATGTAGGTGAATTAGTAAATCATGTTACCAATCATTGCTACCGAATTCTTTCAAAGAAACCGCTTCCTATGAAAGAACGAAACGAGTATAATAATAAATAGAGGATGAAAGGAGGATGAAGTGCGCGATGTCATAGTAAATACATTAATGAAAAAGAACGAAAAATAGGAAAAAAACAACATTCAATGTTTTTAAAATACTTGTGAAAATATGTTCAACAAGTTTTAACATTTATATAATGATCTCCCACTAAATTATATAAATGATTCCAAGATCCTCCTTTAGACAAAAATAGGCATCGCTTGGGCGAAACATCCCATAATTGTGTAAATTCGGTAAGTCACGTTGACTAATTCTACCTCTAGAACTCTTGGTCGACGAATTTCCTTAAATCCATCTACTAGCCTCGGAACACAAGACCGTCTTATATCTCGTTGAGTCCAACCAATTTTGGCGTGTGATAACCGCTTACCACCCTACTTACTCAAGGTAAAAAGAGAACACCCCGCTTGGGCGAGCGTGGCTCTAATGAACAAGAGATTCATAGGTGTTACTAATTGGTAAGGCTAATCTCAATTTTAGTAATGTGAGAGATCTTGTCAATTTAGTCATAAATTCCCTATAAGTAAATTAATTCGGTGAATGTAAATGACGTGAATTGACAACCGCGAAAATAAAAATGCATGTGAGTGGCGATTTTGGCATGCGCGAAAATAAAACAAGCAAACATGTAAGCATATGAATAAATCCTAGTATGGCCACCAAGTTAATAAGAACTAGTCTATTACATTTCGGAAACCAACTCCTTGGTCCCTTGCCTCTTCATTCCGAAAGTGGCTCTTCCTTGTGGGATTTGGAACACCTTCCAAAAATAGACTCCGTCTCGATGTAATCCGTCTTTTGGAAACGCCGGTAAAAATAACTATTACAAATGAATTACATAGCAATTCCTATTATAAATTAATTAATAAAATAAATAAAACTATTAATTAGTTACAAACCGACGATACGAGATCGTATTTAATTACAAACAAATCGATATTCTCATTCATTTCGGGTAATAACGATTAAAATTAGCTAGGCCATACTAGGTACAACAAGATAAATACTTTAAATAAATGACAATCATTCATTCAACTTAAATAAATATGCTTAAAATGCTGTAAAATGATGCCAAAATCGCCATATCTATCATTCATTGGTATTCATCTCGGTTTTTGTGGATATAATCGATTTTTAACATGTAAAAATCAATAATCAACTCTTAAATCTCATTTAAGTCCAAACTAATTGTCCAAACTGTTTTGAACCTCAAAATTAGTCCTCACTAATTTTATGATAAATAATTAGTTTGATTTGGTGATATTATGCTAATTTAATCGGTAAAATCATAAAATTTAAGTAAAAATCCAAAATAATTGAAAAAATACCCAAAAAATTGAAACAAAAATTTTTAGTAATCTGAAACACTCCCAAGAACACCAAAATATCATAAAAACTGCCCAAAAATTCCGGATAAACTTCATGAAGAAAAAGATCGATATTTATCGGTTTTTAACCACTAAAACCAATAAACATCAAAACAAAGTGAAAACACACATGCAAAATCACTTTTAACATTTAAATAATATTTTTTTTTTGGTAAAATGTGAGTATTTCTATTAAAAGTCAAACAATATGGTACAAGAGTTTCTCAAGCATCATTAAGTTTCCAGTACATATAGTTCCTTGCTTTGTAACCAATCTAAGTCCGTCTTTGTGATCATTCTAAAATCTCTTCCTCGTATCCTTGCTTTAATCTCCTCAATAATCTGACTGACAGTTCTTTCAGGTCTCATCAGAATCCCCTCCATTCTACTCTTGTTTCATTGCTGCCATATTTGATACACCATCCCCCATAACAGGGCAAGCTGCACCCCCTTCTGCATAGATGTACCTGTCAACTGTGTGCACCAGCCTAACACATCAGTGACAGGGAACGCAATCTTCAACCTTTGACTCATCTCCTACACTACCTTTCTGCTGTATATACAGTCACACCATAGATGGTCTAGACTTTCAGCAGCCTGGTTGCATAAGAAGCAGCTGTCATCAATCTCCAAGCCATATTTAATCAGTTTATCCTTCGTTCTCATAGCTCCATGTGCATATAACCACCCTACAAATTGATGCTTAGGCACTACATGCTCATTCCATATCCATTTAGACCAAGTTACAGCAGGTCTCCAATCCTTAAGCCACTCATAACCCATAGCAGGGGTATACTTGGCCTGTGCAGTCCAAGTACCATCATTATACCCAGTTAGCATCTCTTCCTTGACCTTGCAGATCCTTCTCCAAACCCAACTGGAGTTAACAGAAGGTTTGTAATCCAGCCAAGCTTTTCCTTTTAAGTAGTTCTGATGAACCCAATTCACCCAAATAGAGTCCCTCTCTTCCATTATCCAGTGAACCAGTCTGCCTATCAAAGCCTTGTTAATAGTTTCCTGGTCTTTGATCCCTAATCCTCCCTCTTCTTTAGTACAGCACACTTTTTCCCAAGCTACCAGTGGAACCTTCCTGTAATCCGAGCTGTTGTCCCATAAGAAATTTCTACACGTAGCTTCTATTCTACTGATAATTCCATTTGGGAGCACAAACATTGACGCCCAATATGAATGCAAAGTTGAGAGCACTGACTTAACCAACACCAATCTCTCAGCATAGAAGAACTTTTTTGCCCCATAATTGTGTATTCTACTGCAGATCTTTTCTACCAAACACTCACAGTCACTTTTCTTCAATCTGGTAGTTTGTATAGGCATCCCAAGATACTTGAAAGGCAGCCTGCCCTCCACAAACCCAGACACTCTCAGAATATCCTGTTTGATGTCCTCTGGTACTCCTTGGAAATAAGCATTCGATTTAGCAAAGACTTACCCGTAGTTCGGATGCCTTGGAAAAAGTAGAGAAAGATCTCGAGTAATAACATCATGGAGCAGGCATCCCCTCTATCAACATGAGAACATCATCTGCAAAACATAAGATTTGCCGTTTGATTTCTTTGCATAAGGGGTGGTAGTTAAACTCATACTTCTCTGCTGCAAATTTCAAAGTCCAGGTAAGATACTCCATACATAAGGTAAAGATAAGGGGAGAAAGGGGATCCCCCTGTCTAAGACCCCTCTTACCATGAAAATACCCAAACATGCCCCCATTTAAAGATAAAGAGAAGCTTGCAGTAGTGATACATTGCAATACCATCTCTTTAAAGTCAGTGGGGAAGTTAAGAGCATCTAACAGCTGTTCAACAAAGGTCCTTTCCACTGTGTCATAAGCTTTTTGCAGGTCTATCTTAAACATACATCTTGGAGTAGCATTAGGTCTTTCATACAACCTTATCAGGTCTTGGCAAATAAGTATGTTCTCTTGGATGCTCCTATTTTGTATGAAGGCCCCCTGGTTTTGATCAATGATGCTTGGCAGGACATCAGCTAACCTAGAACACAGCAGCTTTGATATGATTTTGTAAATGACATTGCAGCATGCTATAGGACG
Source organism: Silene latifolia (assembly GCF_048544455.1). NCBI lineage: Eukaryota > Viridiplantae > Streptophyta > Magnoliopsida > Caryophyllales > Caryophyllaceae > Silene > Silene latifolia. The sequence continues at coordinate 57,503,025 of NC_133530.1, read as the reverse complement.
AAACTGAAGGACACTCTGAGGTCTCTCACATTTGGGGACAAGAGTAAGAGTTGTAGCATTGACTTGCCTGAGGAGCTTCTTGTGAATAAAAAAATCTTGAACTGCAGATACTATATCTCCACCTATCACACTCCAAGCATCTTTGAAGAACTTACTTGTGAAACCATCAGGTCCTGGTGACTTGATGTCAGGAATGCCAAACACAATATCCCTGACCTCCTTACCAGTGACTGGTCTACACAACATTGCATGATGATCATCATTGCATCTAATCCCTTTCTCAATAATTCTCCTGTGTACCCTTTTTGTCTCCTTGCTATCTCCAAGCAAGCCCTGGTAATATTCCAGAAAAGCATTTTGTATCTGTTCGGGAGTATCACATAAATGACCAGTCCTATCCTCAATCATCATGACCCTATTTCCATTCCTTCTTTTTTTGATCATTCCATGGAAATAGGAGCTGTTGGTATCCCCCTGCTGCAGCCAATGTATTTTAGATTTCTGAGCCAAGAAACTGTCCCTAGCCTCAGTCATCTCCCTCAAATCCTTAGAAGCTTCAAACTCCTCAGTTACAAGGAACATATTAGAGGGATCCTTCCCTATCATACCCTGCAGTTCAGCTACTCTACTCTGCTTGATAGCTGTGGCATTCTTAATGTCACTAAATTTCTCTCTATTCAAATCTTTCAGAGCAGGCTTCAGCAACTTCAAATTTTTTGTCACCCTGAAAAGAGGTGTACGTTGAATTGTAGAACTCCAGCACCTTTTGATGAGAGGCACGAACTCCTTAGAAGCACCCCACATGTTATAGTATTTGAAGCTCTTGGGTTTATGGACCTGAGTAGAGCTGCAAATCAAGCAAGGAGTATGATCCATCATACCCTCAGGGAGGAAGTTAGCATATAGCTCAGGAAAATGATCACTCCAAGCTTTATTAACCATAAACCTGTTAATCCTACTGTAGATTCTATCCTCAGGCTGCTGCTTATTATTCCAGGTGAACAAAGAGCCAGTAGCCTGAATATCTACTACTTCACAATCCTCAATACAACTTATGAATGGCTCAATCTCAGCATTAGCAGTGTTGCCTCCCACTCTCTCGTGGCGACAAAGACACAATTAAAGTCACCAGCCATGGCCCAAGGACCATCAGCTTGACCAGCAATCTTTCTCAGATGATCCCACAAAGTAGTCCTCTCTTGAATGCAATTAAATGCATATATCATTGTAAGATAGAAAGTACTCCTGGTTACCAATGCCTCAACATTCATATGAATGAATTGAGCATTGTATTCAAGGAACTGTATTCTGAAAGCCTTAGGATCCCAAAGATTCCATATTCTCCCATTCTTATGATAACCATTATTAGTTGAAATGCACCAATTATTGAAATTATTTACAACTTTACTAAGCACCTTGCTCTTTATTTTAGTTTCTAACAAGCCAAACAAACCAACACCCTTATTTTGCATAAAAAAATTAATGAACTTTTGCTTATTAACTCTATTCATTCCCCTCACATTCCAAAATCCTATTCTATCCACTAAGTAAAAGAGGAGAATTAGGACGACCATTACCAATATCAGAACCATTCTTTTTTGAGGGAGATGTCAGAACTTCTTTATAGGAGTGAGCACCAAAAGTCTCAGCACTATATCCACTCCTGTCTCCTTCCTCTCTATGCATTCTGACTAATCTCTTGCGTGGGGTTACAAAGCCAGTTACCTTTGGATTGTTTGTCTTAATCAATGGCAGATTGCCCTCCTGTGGTACTGCAATTGGTTTTTGTATCCCAACAGTCTACTTGACTCTCCATACCTGTTTAACTGGTTTTTTTCCACCATCTCCCTGATTTCCTTTTCTACAATGCTCCATTTCATGCCCCATGCCTTGGCATTTCTTACATTTAACAGGTCTCCACTCATATTCTATATCAACCCTGATGACCATGCCTTTTTCATCCTTAAACGCAATCTGTGCAGGCAGCTCTTGGTCCACCATCAGTTCAACCATAACCCGTGCATACCTCAACCTTGTTCTATCCTGAGTAGCTGCATCACATTTAACGTACTTCCCAATCAAACCAGCTATTTTAGGTAACCCTTTACCCCAAAACTTCAGAGGTAATTTATGGATTTGAACCCAGGCAGGGACTGATTTCACATCATCCTTTGTCATTTCCATGTCCCTAGTCCAAGCCTTAACAATCATTGGTTTATTTTCAAAAAGATAGTGTCCTGAACTCAAGACTTTCTCTTTCATTTCCATTGATTTGAACCTAACCAAAAAAATACCATTTGGCATGAACGAAATTTTGTCAATATTAAATTTCGTCCAAATCCTCCTTATAAAACCCTCAACCACCTCCCACGGCGGATTTGCTCCCAGAATAAAGCACACCACCGCCTGACTCCAATATTCAATTTCCTCTTCAACATCCTCCAGTTGTAATTGCAACATATCGTCGTTCTCTGTTTTTGGTTCTTCCTCGCTAACAATAGGACTCTGTTCTACTGTCTCCTGCACAATTTCCTCCTCCTCCTCATTCTCAATGTCATCTTCTTCATCTTCTTCTTCCTCTTCATCCGTTTCAACAACTAGTTCAGGGATTCCATTAATCTCATTTATATCTTTTGTCTTACGTTCCTCATCAACATCTGGTCCTGCCGTAGTTTCATGCGAACCCGAGTTTTCTACTTCTTCCTGCTCAGAGTTTTCTACGGCCAAGGATTTTGCCCCTGGGACACTCCTTCCTCTTAGCGTCATCTCCCTTTGTCGTTGCAGATTTGAATTCCTTGCCATTAGCATGGGAGTCAATCTCAAACCTACGTAGTCTTCTTTTCAGTCGTCGCTCTTTAAATAATATTTTTAAATGTACATAAATTTATCATGGGCAGAATCAAATGTTTCGAAATTATGATTATTTAATTCACTTTTATCGACTTTTATCTCATAAAAACAATAAACATGCAAAAAATCGAACCAACCTTCAACGTTTTGCATACAATCAGTAGAAAACATGCATGAACTACCATAAAAAATCCATGCACCGAATTAACTTTTAACTATTTTTAGTCAATTTTTAACTAAAATACGGCATTGTGACTCGGTTTTCTACCAAAAATCATTGACTAAAAATAGCAAAATAACTTCATAAATCACCAAAAAATACCAAAAACCTTTTGAGATCAGTAGATATGCATGTCCCAAAAATTTCGTGCTAAAACCTCTTCTAACACAATTTTTGAGTTTTTATAAATTATCTCACAATTCATTAAAATGCTTAAAATCAACATGCAAATTACAAGCCTAAGCTCTGATACCACTTGAAAGAACATAGATCCATATTAGACTCTCTAATAAAATTAATTTATCTCATAAATTATCATTTAGGTGATCTATGTAACATGCATGCAAATATGAAAGCATAAAAATGAAAGTATAAGGAAAAACAATTTCCTTACATTGATTTAGTGGTAAAAGGGGCACAAACTAGTTCACTTTACTAGCTTGTTCTTGAGCTTATACCAAATGGAAGATCCTCCTTGCAAATCTTCAAAAAGAAGATCTCCTTCTTGTTGCACCCAAGAACTAACCCAAAAATAATAACAAGTATTGAACTAGAACTTGTTAATATTGTACCCTTGATATTATTAGTAATATTACTAACTAGTCTTAGTAATATTATTTATGTATACTAACAATCTTTAGTAGTGATGAATATTATTTTTAGAGAGAGGAAGATATTGTTCACATGCAAAACATAAGTGAATGTTATAGTGTAGAAATGAACAATAAGTAGAGTATAAGGAAGGGAGAAGTGGCGGGTGAGATGGAGTGTGGTAGTGAACAAATTTTGTCTTATATTTTTCATCTTACATCACATGCAAAATCTTATATAAGATAAATTATGGTAGTATACAAAATAAGGTGAAATGATTATGTGAGTAATCATCCACTACTCTTATTTTACACGGTCCACTTGCCCATTTACGGGTCCATGTTGGTTCTTATATTTGTCGCAAAAATCCATGTAATTTTTATTTTAAACATCGTTTCATGTTTAAATACTTCCATAATTAATTCGTCCAATTCACTCCGTAAATATACGTGTACTACTACACATATTATTTACGTACTAATATTAATCACATTAATCAATTAGTACAATTTTAGTGAATTAACAATTAATTAACTAAAACCCGTCTCATAAAATTTATTATTTAATTATCGCATGATTAAATAATAACTGCCGCTCCTCGAGTTCGCAACTCAAAATCTCTCTAAAAATAATCGACTAACCTTTTAGTCTATAAATCAAGGGACTAAATAAATTGTATCTCATACAATTAATTAGTTGTCAATTGGGGTTCGTTCCTATAGGTGTGACCGAAAGGGGTCAGTTGATCACCGTCGTCTCACGATAATAACGTCAAACTCTAGTCAGCCAACCGTTATCGATTTACGTTAATCAACTGAAGAGGATCAAATAAATAAATATCTGATGATATTTCATTAATGAGATTTAATATGTTAACGCACTATTGTGGAGGACACTAACTCCAACAACATCATCCTTCCTTCCACTTACAATATAAAAACCCCCTCCCTTATGACTCCAAAAGATATCTCAAAGCACTCATCACTCCACAAAAACAAAAACCCCCAAATTCTAGGGTTTCAAAAAGATTCAAAAGCAAGATCTAATTCACAAAGAGTATCTCCATACTTCAACAAATCAATCCCCAAATCTAAAATCCAAGAATGGGACCAAGAGGATCTTTATCTAGGGAAAGAAGGAGACCAAGAGTGAGAGGAAACTCATCTACTTCTCACATCAACACTCTAAGGAGGGAACATGAAGAGATTGTGGATCTCACCAAGCTTGACGATTTTTCCAACATTGAGTTTGTGAACGATGTTCAAAGGCTTGTCTTTCACCGACTACTTGGTAATAATATTCACTACAACAAATCATCTCTTGCGCCACGAATTATGCCACGGGAATTCATAATTCGTGGCGAAAATTTGCTTTGCCACGGAAAAAATGGTTTCCCTCCTTGAAAATTAATTAGTATGAAAAACTTTGTCACGGGAAAAATAAAACCGTGGCAAATAATTGCTTTTAGCCACGAATTAAGCTACAACCGTGGCTAATAAATGTGATTATCCACGAAGTAAGCCACGACCGTGACTAATAATTATGAATAGCCACAAAGTAAGCCACGGCCGTGGCTAATAAATGTGATTAGCCACGAAGTAAGCCACGTCCGTGGCAAATAATTGTATTTAGCCACGACCGTGGCTAATTATTGTTTTTTGCCACGGGTAAAAGTATATTGCGCCTAATTATTATTTATTGCTCATAACCACGAGTAAAAGTACATCGTGCCTAAGTATTTTTATTTATTTTAACTCATTGTTTTCTAAATTAAAAAAATTGGGAGGTAGTTAGTAGGGGTGGGCATAATCCGGTCCGGACCGAAAAAATGGACCGGTCCGGACCGGAATTTAGTGGACCGGAACCGGAATTAAAAATTCCGGTCCGGTCTCCGGTCCACCATTTTCCAAGATTCCGGTTTTTCAATCCGGTCCGGTCCGGGACGTTTTTTTGACCTAATGCCCGGAATTATTGTTATTTGCATTTTTTCTTAAAATTGTATTTTTATTCCGGTCCACTCCGGACTGATCGGTCCAATGGACCGAATTTAAAAAAGTGGGTAATTCCGGTTCAACCGTCCTGTCCTATCTTGGACCGAATTTTTTCGGCCCGGTCCTTGGTCCAAGAATTTTGTCGATTCAGTTCCGGTCCAAACCGATTCGATCCGGTCCGGTCCGGTTTTGGACCGGTGCCCACCCCTAATAGTTGGTACCCTAAGTTTTCCTACTTTAAACACGGTACTCTTTTTTTTTCTACAAAATACTTTGACATGCAGAAAAATCCAAGCACATAAATGATGCGGAGATTCTTTTTTCAAATCATAGTGATCTCGTAAATAAAGCTCTTTTAAGGATGAAGACCTCATTTTTCAATAAACTCGGTCAAAGTTCATTCAATAATATTTCATTTTTATTTCAATAGCGTTCAATTAAAAGTATACCTAACAAACGGGTTATTATTCTGGTCAGGTTAGTTTTCAGTTGGTTATAACATCTTTGTAATAAAATGGGTTAGGCCGTAAGGGGTATTGTCAATTCAGAATAGGACATTTGAATATGTTATTATCAACTTACTTAATTTATATATAAATGTGCAGTATATAGCCCTATCAAATTTGGGTCTATTATTGTCAAGTTATTAACTATTTTTGTTTCTTTATTCTGACTCTAAGCCGACTTGTAACCCGTATGACCCGACTCGTATTTGAGATGCCCCATATTCTGATCCAACCCATATTCCCCGACCCGCTCGGCTTGTTTGACATGCCTAGCAACCGTGTGCAACAACAAATATTTTGGTGGATAAAAATATGAAGTTTGGTCAATTAAAGAAGTTATTATTGTTAAGGGTCACGAGATACAAACTTAACTCATAAAAATTGTGATGTTAAAGCCTACAAGTGGTAATTAAATCTCTTAAATTTGTTTAATTGTGAAGGTTAAAGTTAGTAGAAGTCTTTTTTAAGACGGTCATTAACCGTCCTAAGTTTAAGACGGGTCAAATACTACCACATAGTGGTAATTAAAACAAACATTTTGTTATTTCATAATTAACGGGGTAATTTGATATGCATTTGACCTGCGTATTATCCATCTTAAACTTAAGACGGATCAAATATTACCACATGGTGGTAATAAAAATAAATTTTTTGATAATTTCTAAGTAATGAATGAAGTGATTTGATATGTATTTGACCCGTCTTACATCTTAATCTTATAACGAATTTGTGTAAAGCTAATTATTGTAGGACGTATGACCCATAAATTATTATTTAACAAAAAAAAATATATACACAATGGTTTATCTAATGCGTATCAAAGAGTACCAAAAATAAACAACTACCAAAAACAAAACACCTAATGTCAAACCCTACTTCTTCTTCTTCTCTGAGTTATTGTTGGCTTAATCGGATTAGGCATACTGTGCAAGAAGAACCTACGATATTAGTAAGTCATTTTATTTCTAGTATTCAATTAAAATTAGCTTTAAATTATGAATTGTGAATTGAATTTTGCCAGTGAGATGAAAATTAGGGATTGCGATATCCGTATTGCGTTTTTTGAATTGCCAATTGTGAATTGGATGTTGGCAATTGGGAATTGCGTGAATCATAATTTATTTATTTGTTTACTTTACAGTGTCATCATCTCTTCTTTATTCAATTTGGTGTTCTTTGTTATGATGGTGGAAAAAAATATGATGATTGTTTGAGTTATACCGCACGAAAGGCTCACAATTGAACTTTACAAACTAGATCAAATGGTATTTCCATCTTTAAAATAATCAAATATACCGTCTGAATCGACTATCATCACTACACCCATTTTTTTTCGTATTTTGTAGATACAGGTTGGTTAGTTTCCCTCTTGTTCAAGACTCCGACTTATATGATATACGAGTACTACATGTGAGATTATGAGATTGTGTATTGTGTATTGTATGTATGTATGTATGCCCTGCCCGATTACCTAGGCTCAAGCCGAATCGTATATAAGGTCTGAATTTTTTTTAATTAATTAAACTCTTGAAATATTATATATGTAACTTTTTTTAATAGTGATGCTTTTTTTTTCTAATGAATACAATGAAGGTATGTTTGATGGAGAATTATTCGAATGGTTTCGTGATAAGGTATGGCTATTTCAATTACTTAGTCTTATTATCATATATTCCAATAATAAGCATATTAGTTAACAAACATTTTTCTAATTAGGTGTCAAGTTTATCCAATGACGAGGGTGATCAAGTGCTTATGGATCTACAAACATTGTCTTCAGGTCCTTTCAAGGGGGTTCAGTGTTATACTGGTTTCTTAGCAAATGGTTTCCGGTTTCATACAAAGGACGTTGAAAAAAAGAGGAGAAACCAGAATAGTGGCATTATGGTAAAGGGGTCTGGATGCGACTACTTTGGGATTCGAACAGAGATTATTTGTCTACAATATTTGGACGGAAAGCGTGTTAATTTATTTCGTTGTGATTGGTGGCATGTTCATAATCAAGGTAGAGGTATAAAGGTTGACAAATTTGGCTTTATTAGTGTCAATGCTAAAAAGAGACTCCACACAAATGAGCCTTTTGTGCTGATGTCTCAAGCTGAACAAGTTTTTTATGTTAAAGATGGGATTGATCCAAACTGGCTCATAGTTATCAAGACTCATGCACGACATCATTACGATGTTCCAGAAACTGAATGTCTTGATGATGATGGAGATGCATTGCAACAAAGTCATCCAGAATCTATCCTCGATGGGTTTTCAGCTTCGATAGGGAAGGATGGTATCCATAATATTTCAGATCTTAGAGATGACATAGGAGACATAATAGTTGATTCAAATGATCAAAATCAACCTAAAGTGGCTAATGGCACTGAAACTGGATATGATGACATCAGTGATAATTCTAACGACGAAGATGATTATAGTGATTCGAATGGTGATGAAGAGAGTGACGAAGATACTGATATAGCTTAATAGTCCTTTTTATAAGTATTTTGATACCGTATTGACGTGTTTTCGTGTTAATTGGATTTTAAGTAATCTTTGCTTCTGTTAAACACTTTGTTTTTCTTAATCATTAATACTAAACATTTGTTTCTTGGTTTTCTGTTTTTTTTTTTTTATAATCTAACGCTTTTTTATTGTGATAGCGGCAAAATGTCACAGGTTAGGAAAAGATCACAAGCAGATGTGCCTACGATAGTGTCAAATAAGTATGAACAACAAAGGCTCTTGAATATCCAAGCCAACAAAAGAAAATTAGAATCGTTGAATATCAAACACATTGGCGCTTCATTGTCAAGCTTAGTTGATTCTACTATGGAGAAAAAGAGGAAAGGTAAACAAAGATCAATAATAGATGAAGATGAAGATGAAGATTATGAACCTAATGTTGATGTAGATGATGAACTTTTAGGAAAAGAAACTGAAAAAAACACAAAGCTTGATGCTGCAAAAAAGGTATTAGTACTTTAATGTGTATTCTTAAGTATATGGCTTATTAATACCTAAAATTCTATTGCTAACCTCCATTATGCTATAGAATATAAATATATTTGTTATATTTATTTCTATCGTAGAAAAAGCAAGCTGGAATGAAAGGAAGTAAGAGAGGTGTTTACATTCAACCACAATTGCTTGCCAACCTTTTAAAAATGAACAACAGACAACAAAGGGGAGTGACTGGGGATGATGAACTAAGATCGGTTTCGACAGCTATGAAAGTCATCAAAGACGGTAAATTTGATGTGCTAACATCTCTTCTAACATATTCTTCATTTGAGTGACTCTATTTTATTTGATACAGTAGTTTGCGAGTCAACAACAAATTAGTATTAGTGAAGACAAGAAGACATTGATAACGATGATGGTATATAAATACGTTACCATAAAGCTACTCATTCATTCGTACTACATATATTTGTCGCTATTCATATATTTATATTTTCTTTCTACATAATATAGATATCAACAATGAGGAATTTAATCGTTTTATGGCGATGGAAACAGGTACTTATAAATTTTGAATATGATGATGGATCATAGACTATGTCAAGCATTAAATTTAGCTTTTTCGAATTATTTTTAGTATTAATGCAAATCTATCTTTAAATTGTAGAGAATAATGGACACATTTACAATGGCGATGACGACGAGTGATCCAGGTGAAAGGTAGAAATTTTAACGAAAAAGTATTTGACCTTTGTGTGATATTATGCTAGAAATACATATACACGACTTTTATGAGTTGAAACTGATTTTTACACGTTGTGAATTGGAAGAAGTTCCTTATATAAGACAATTCTTTTGACTGTAAATTTTAGTGTAGTTTTTATGCATTCACACGATTTCTAGAGCTGAAAATTGATATCTACAAGTTGTAAATTTGATGCTTTTATGTTGTCAGGTTATTTTTTTTGACTGAAAACTAGTACTTTGTTGCTTATTTTTTTTATACTCTTATCATTTGCTTTCAACAGAGATCGAAAATACTTTACAAATTCTTGCCGGAAAGGGTTCAACTGGAGATGATGGGTTTGGTAATGAATCTGAATGTTACGCAAATGGATTAATTGTTTTTTTTTTTTTTTGTAATCTTACCATTTGATGTCAACAGAGATCGAAAATACTTTACAAAATCTTGCATTTTAAAGGGTTCAACTGGAGATGATGGGTTTGGTAATGAATCTGAATGTTACGCAAATGGATTAATTGTTTATTTTTTTTTTTTTTATAATCTTACCATTTGATGTCAACAGAGATCGAAAATACTTTACAAAATCTTGCCGGAAAGGGGTCAAGTGGAGATGATGGTCTTGGTAATGAATTTGAATGTTACGCAAATGGAGACAAAGAAATAAGTATTATTGATAACGAGTTCATTACTCAAGGTATTTTAAATTATTTTAAGTAATTTTTGTAAGAATTATAAGATATGGTATATTGAATTGAAAAATCATATGATACTTATACTTCTTGCTGACATGCTAATATTACTTGTGTACAACCATATTGTACAAAACTTTTAAAGAAGAATAATCATGTTGTTTAGGTAAGGTGAAGAAAAGAAGAGGCCCCGTATATTGTAAAAAGCTTACCGAATTAGCGCCTGGGGAAAAAGTTTTTATAGAGTTCAATGAAGATGGTATTCCCATTGGTGATTATAGTAGCACATTTTCTTATTTTATCGGGGACCAAGTTAGGAATCGGAGTGTTTGTCCAAAGATCAAGTCTCGAGTGGGAAGACTACACATCCGAGACACTGGATCACTTGTGGAGATGCATTCTGGTAATATATATATATATTTTCTTACTATATTTTTTCTGGTAATACTATATTTTTTTTTTCTTACTCTGTGTTTTTGTACATTTAGGAGAAATGTGATTTTGACAATCCAGATTTAAGAAAAGAAGGGATAATGAAACATGCAAGGGAGTTGTTTAGAGGTAGTAGGCATAAATTGAGGCGTAAATATATTATTGAGCCAAACTTCACTACAAAAGAAGATCAGTTGAAAAATAAGCCTAAAGACATGCTTAAAACGGATTGGAAGTATTTGGTTGAACTTTGGCGCACGCCTAAATTTCGTAATATAAACATATTTTGGTACTTTTAAACTGATAATTATCTTATTTTCCACATTTCTTAATGATTGTCCGTACTTAACTACATTAATTAATGTCTCTAAACAGAAAAGAGTGAAAAAGCTAAACGAAGCAGGTCTTTTCAGAAAATGCCTCATTATACGGGTTCTAAAAGTCACGCACGGGTTAAAGAGGATATTGTAAGTGTGTTTACATTTTATGCATAGCAAAATGTTTATCGTTATACAATTATTAATAATATTGTGTTGTAATTGTAGAAGAAAAAAAATGGAGGAAAATGTTCAAGAGTTGATATGTCGTTGGAAACTCGTCAAAGGACATCAGAGAAATCTGTCAATTCTACTAATTTAGCTTGTAATATGCTTGCAATAGTAAGGAAACTTGATATCGCCTTATTTTGTAATTTTTACAACAAATAAAATCACTATCTAAATTATTTTCATTATTGCAGGATGAAGTAAAAAGGCTAAAGAAAGAAAGAGAGGAAGGACTTAATCAAATGACAGATGATGAAATTATTGCAGAAGTTCTTGGAAAAGACAGTCATGGATATTTGCGTTGTTATGGACGTGGTAAAAGTATCACACAAAGATTTTTGGAATAAAACCTTCACGATTGGATCTTGCTAATGAAGTTATGTCCGTTAAGAAAACCACGACAGATATTTTAGAAGAAGCTAAAAAGGAGGTAGAAGCTGCTAACAAAAATGCCGAAGAAGCTCGGAAAGATGCCGAAGCAGCCAAAAAAGAAGCTGAAGCAATAAGAAATGAAGTCGATGAAAAAATTTCAGCTAATAACAGAATTTGGGAGGAGAAACTTGCTCAATTGTTGAAAGTACATGGTATAGGATCGTCTCGCCAAGGTTTGTACAAACTTTACATTTTTTAATCAAATATAATAAGTAATCTCATAAATCATAAATAGGTGGATATGAAAGAAAGAGCCGCCAGCTCCGTATTATTAAAACGAAAATAGGGCATGATATCATTCAATATGATTTTATAGGACAAATTTTACGTTTTCTATGAAATATACATTTGTCTTATTTATTCCATATGAAGTTATGTCAGTTAAAAAAAACCACGACAGATATTTTATTACAAATTTTACGTTTTCTACGAAAATAGGGCCTGATATACCCGCCTTAAACGACAATTTGCCTAGAAAAAGCTACGTAGAAATTTGTATTTGTAATTTATTAAAATTTACGAGATTTTTTGCAGGTTAACACTTTACTCTCGAAAAGCGGACGCATTGCATCTATATGAAGCAGACACCCATATTAGATTATTTCAAGCTACATTCTTTAATTATTTATCGAGAAAGGATTTTTTTTTTATAGTTTGAGATGTAACTTTTGGTTTGACTAAAGTCATATTTATTATGTTTTATTAAATACTTTAGTAATATAAACGTATCATTTTGCAAGTATTCAACTCGTTATTTGTGATTGGTAGTTTTATAATGTATTTGCAACGCCATTATTTGTATTTCAAAATTGTTGAGCCACGTGATATAAATCTTTTGCCATGGAAATGCTAGATCTCTTAAAACCATTTAGCCATGGAAATAAATATTCTGTCACGGAAAAGCTGCATCTCTTACCAACACTTAGCCACGGAAATAAATATTTTGCCACGGAAAAGCTACATCTCTTAACAACATTTAGCCACGGAAATAAATATTCTGCCACGGAAAAGCAACATCTCTTAATAACATTTAGCCACGAGACTTATTTTGTTGCCACGGTAGTTTCATGTGGCTAACAAGTGTTAGCCACGGGAATATTTATTTGCCACGAATTTATACGTTGTGGCTAAAAAGGTGTTAGCCACGGGCATAATAGTTTGCCACGAAATTTAGCCACGTCAAAATCCGTGGCAGAAAAAAAAACCATTAGCCACATATTCATTTTTCCCGTGGCTATTTGATAGCCACGGCCACTTGGGCCACGGATGATTTTCCGTGGCAAACAGCATTAGCCACGGGAATTTGACACTTGCGCCACGAATTTAAACGTGGCGCAAGTGGTCAATTGTTGTAGTGATTCTTCCTACCAAATTTCTATGCCATAAAACATTAAGAAAGCTTGGAATATACCATCAAACGGAAGCCCTTTTTGAGTTGTTCGGTCTTTCTACCTTGTTTCACTTACATGAGCAAACCTACCGACCTCTTGTTCTTGAGTTCTTAAGTTTCTTAAAGATCACAACTTTGAACAAAACAATTTGTATAGAGTTTAGATTGGAAAATGTAACAAGGATGATGACTCTTGTTGAGTTTGCAAATGTGCTCGGTTTGGATGTTTCGCCTACCCGAACATCAAGACAAAAGAAGTATAGTGTGGCACCATTGTGGAGAGCCATGACCGGTCGAGACTTTTTGTATATCAAGGAATGTTTGGCATTTCACATCCAAAACCCTATTCTAAGGCTCACTTACCTGGTTCTTATCCTAACTATCCTCGCACGCCGAGACCCTAAATTGTGAATGAGCTTGATCTCGTATTCATGGAATCATATCTTGAGATCCAAGGAAGAAGTGGATATCATTTCAATGCACCACTTGTACTCCTTGAGAAATGGGCTAAGTTTCGAAATGGGGACGACGATGGGATGAAGCATATCGTCAATGGAGGACTCATTACAAGACTCGCGAAACACTTCAATCCAAGGTTCAACAAGAACAATCAGTACACTCCCCTTCTGGGAAATACAAGGATAAATGAGGAGCTAATTCTTGTGCAACATCATTGGATAACCCACGAGGGTTTTGAAAAGAGAATCAAATGGATAACAAAAGGGAGAAATCCTATCTACTTGCCAATGAACGGTTTACCAAGAATTTCACCAAGGAGGGGCCCTCCATCCCCAATCCCGTCATACCTCATCCCTACAAACCCAAACCAAGCACCACCTCTAAACCAACAACAACAACAAAACGAGCCACAACAACAAAATGAAAAGATCAAGATACCTCCCTACCCTTTTCAATATCAACCTTACAGTCACCCTAACCCCTTCATCCTTCCTCGAGACGATTTTGTGACGGGGATTCTCCAAGACATGCATCTCCGTCAATATGAAGCCGCCGTGGATAGCTACTATGCTCTATACCCACAATTCCACCATTTGGTTCTACAAGGGAAGGTTAGAGAGGAGGGAATGTTTCCCTCTTGGGCTCAAATGTACATTATCTTCCCGAACTTAGCAAAGACCAATGAAGGAGCAAATGGGCAAGAAGGCGAAGGGAGTGATAAATCTTGTGGTGGAGATACGGTGGAGCTCGATAGTGAGGGAGATGAGTTCATGGACTTCAATGCGAGTGATGCATCTAAAGAAGCTTGGGATAGTGACCTAGAGGGGGATGATGGCGATCTCTAGAGATCTCTTCATAGCTTGATGGAGCAGGCAAGAGGCACCCATCAAAGCCTAAGTGAAGTTTCCTTTATCCCTTCTCTTTTTAATTTTCATGAAAAGAATTTGATATTTTGATAATTTGTTGTATCATATTTGTTTTATGTTTGAGGAGTCCTAGAAACATCGGAGGACTAACACCTTGGCTTCCTTAACGTGTTCATTATTATTGTTCCCAACTTGAATAATATAAAATGACAAATTTTAGTTTCATGCATTGCATTCCATGTGCATGAACTCCCCCGAAATTCTTGACATTAGAAATAATGTCTATTTTGGTTTGGGGAAGTCCATGCATATGCATTGGGATCTAATTTAAATTATGCTCTCCGCCATAACAAAAAAAACATGCATCAGGTAGTGTAGTTTAGCGTAGTTTGCATCGTATTGGCCATTGAGGACAATGCCCATACTAGTGTGGGGATGGGAAATTCTAACTTAACTTTTATACAAAATCCAAAAAAATCCAAAAAAAATCCAAAAAAAATTGAAAATCCAAAAACAAGTTCATTTTCTTTGTAGTATAGTCTTGTATATATTGTTTTGTATATATTGTGTTTGTTCATCCTTGTTCACATTGATTGACTACGCCACATCCGAGACATGAGGATATTGAAGACCGCATGGTATGATCTTTCCAATCTCCTTTTTCCTCTTTATGTTAATGACTATGTGGCTTTATTTTGATTGATGCGGTATAAACAATGTGAATTTAGGACTTGTATTTAGATTATTTGGCAGACTAGTTGGTAGAAGCATAAGCATTAGGATGTATATATGTTAGTTGCATCATGGCATATAGATTGCATGTTAGGAAAATTTTGCGAAACTGTCTATTTGGGAAGCTTGACAAGTATATATAGGCCTTAGTAGATGCTTTTTCTTCTTAAGACTTTGCTTGTTAGAATACTTGTAAAACACCCTAGGATGTGTCATATTAGTATCCTTTGACCCATGGATTAAGGTCTAGTCAAGAGTACCTTGTGGTGTGATAACTACTTGGCTACCGTTTATTCCAAGGTGACCCTTGAAACCATGCAACCATCATCCATGTTCTACCATATATTTTGTCATCAAAGGGAATGGGCACAAAAATTATTCAAATTTGAGTTCAAGAAGTGAAATGAAAAGTCAAAAAGTTTGCAAAATTGCATCAAAAGAAAAGAGCAGTAACAAAAATGAAAACTCCTATGCTTCAAATATAAGCACCCTCCCTACAAATGGGGTGACTTTGAAAATGTTCGAAAAGAAAATGCAAAAGTTGAAAGTTTTCAAGTATTGAAATGCCAAACATCAAAAGAAATGGCAAAAAGAAAGTGTCCTCAAATGTCAAATGCCACAAGAAATTGGGGGGAAGACAACAACAAAAGCAAACTCCTAAATGAAACTCAAATCCTATTGATCCCTTTATCCATCGTATCCATTTTTTTGCATGGTAGAGAGGGGACGACCATTCTTCTTGTCTAGGCAAGAAGAGGAATTTCGCGATCCTCCGGTGTTTCTAACATCATAGGGAGTCTATTCTTGACAAAAGCATTTAACGATTGAGGACAAAGATACCCTAGCTTGACACAACTTGGAGGTGATTTATTGGTATCCTTCTAGGCTTAGTAGTTTGAAGAAACCATATCTATGAAGGAGTGTGTACCCTTGAATTGCTTCCCCTTTAGATAATTTCCGCCACTTAGATGAGGAAAGTGGCTATTATTTTTGTAGATTCATCCATTACTTGATTTCGTGTGCTTTAATGATTGGATGTGTCGCCATTTTGGCAAGACCCACCTTGCCTTGCAAGAAGACATCCTACCTCATGGTTGTCTTGTTGTGAGTTGAAGGGGTGGAGTGAGACCCGCTAATTGTCTCATATCGGCTATATTAGTAGGATAGTTTAAATAAGGGTCCTAGTTTTTGTCACCTCTTTACTCGGGACGAGCAAAGGTTCAGTTTGGGGATATTTGATGTGATCAATATTTGAGCATATTTAGTCCCCGAATTAGCCTCGTTCCTATGCTTTTTAGTGCATATTTGGGTCATTTACTATCTTTAGTCCTTTGTTTTGCATATTCTTTGAGGTTTTGTTTCCTTGGTAGGAGAGGAGTGAAAACCTTGCATTTTCATGGCAAAATAGAGCTAAATTGATCGAATCTAATGACCAACCATCAAAGAGAAGACAAGACTAGAAGGCCTTTGTACATAATGTAGTAGATGGGCAATGATGAATAAGATCCTTGCATCTCCGACAAAATCCCGGAGGATTATTGGAAGAAGAAAAGAAGAAATGGCACGCTGGACTAGGATCCGAGCGTCTCACCTATTGGGACGCTCGTCCAGAAGCTCCACAATCCGAGCGTCCAAGCTGCCAGGCCGCTCGTCCACCGCCTACACAATCCGCTCGTCCTGACGTTTGGACGCTCGGATTGTCCTCCAGTGCAACACGTCCTCTTCTTTCTCCATTCGATATGCGCATATTTTTGAAAGACTAGCTAAAAGGAGACCCGCATCTTTTCTTGAGAGGAGCGATTCCTCAAGGATTTAATCGTCATTTAAGCCCTTAGTAACCCTAATTTGTGCACTTAATCCCCACTATAAATACCCCATTAGTGTAATTAGATTATCATGTTATTCTTATCAATCTTTAGTGTAGTTTATATTATTCTAATCTCCCTTTAATCTTGTAATCAACTTCTAATCAAGTCTTAATACAAATCTCATTTCCTTAATTTCTCTATTGTTCATCTTTTCTTTTGGGTAATTGAAGATTATTTGGGTTTATTTGGAGGATTGACAACCTTCCAATCATTCATCAAGTACTTCTATTATTCTTTGCTTATTATTTTGGAATCATCATTAGGTATAATTCTCTTAATCCCCTTTTAATTATTGTTAATCATCTTCATTTATTCATCGTGTTTTGATTTGTTAATATGATTGACAACCTTCTTAACATGTTAAACTTAATAATGAGTGAGTAGTTTTCTTAACTAGGGTTAATGGGGAATTATGGGGAAACCAACATGGGGGATGATTCATGCTTAATCTAATATGTTCATATAATTTATTTGCTTGCTTGTTGTGATCTCAACTTATGCACATGTTATGTTTGATGAAATGCGAGCCTGCGAATCTTTACATTTTTTACCCATCACTTACCTTTTCAATGAGACTTGTAAGTCATAAACCAAATCGAGTCTCATTAGACCATGCATATAGTTGAGTAGGGAGGATTAAGTCAACTTGTAGGTGTTGTACAATCTAATCTATTCGGCTCCGACACCCAAACCTTCCTAGGATTGTAATACATAAACCAACTCGATCCTATCACAATAATAATTGCTTACTTATAATTTGAGAATATGTTTGTATGATCAATTCCCATGAATCCCCTATGAACCCATGACACCCTAGTGCTTTTAATCAATTGTTTACATCTCATTTTAATCATCTTGCTTGTTTACTTTTATTGTTATTTAGTTTAGTGATCTTCTTATCTCAACCCAAATTGTGACACCCCTAGACACCACTACTTGCAATCGAAAATCCTACATCAATACCCGTCCATTGGGATCCGACCTTTACTTGCCTCTTTACTAGTAGTAGAGTTGTTTGTGAAGTTATAAATATTGTTTTGGTCTAGGTGCTCCTTATGACAAGTAACCGAAATCTAAGCTCAAAGCGGACCGACCACCCCGGCATGTCTTTGTAGGACCAAGCAAAAACGTCTTTGAACTCGTGCAGGAGGTCTATGAAACTAGCTCTTTCGGTTCGGCTCAAGGTTGTCCCTATCCTAAGTTCTTGGGGTTCTAGTTCGGTTCCTACATTGATGGGTTCAGTGTTCTCTATAACTGGTGCCCCTTCCCCCTCTTGTAATATTTCTCTGGCCATGTAGGGAGGTAGTTCAATTGAGTCTGGGTCTGGGTCATCCTCATTATCATCGTAAACAGAACTGCATTCAGAATAACACAAAGAGTAAGCAGAACTTGATTTGTTCATATTAAATTTTGAAAAAGTTGAAACAAAGAAGCCATATGTTCAGTAGTCAGTGGCGGTAAAGGGACAGCTGCTGGGACATTTCCCAAACTACTGTTACTACTCGATACTATGCTAGGAGAAACAATGGGATTGGGAATGACGACATGAGAAGACTCTCTAGGGACTTCTCTAGACTCCGACTCTGATTCCAACTCCGACTCCGACTCTGACTCTGACTCGAATTCTTTGTCTTCTGGTTCTCCTTTAAACATCTCTCCTTCTCCAGTGGTGAGCTTGAAGAGTATTCCTTGGTTGTTTGTCCATTTGATTGATTTTCTCCATCCTTTTTGTTGATTTGAACTGGTTTCAGTGCCTACCATGGTAATGATCTCATCCATGATGCTTTTGGCTCTTTTGATTAAGGGAAGATCCTGGAGGTAGACATCTTCCTCACTATCCGTCCATATCTGATTGATTAACTCCTCTCTTGGGGAGATAAGATGTGAGCAATACAAGGTGGACTCTTCATCTGTAATCATCAGAACTCCAAGAGGATTCTGAGTATTGTTAGGCTTACCTCCAGGAGGTATGGGTAGGCGATCGTCTTCGATCATATCTTGAAGGACATGCTTTAGCTTGTAACACTTTTCTGTATCGTGTCCCTTACTTCTATGATATTCGCAGTTTGAATTTTCGTCCCAGAACTTGGACTTCTTTTCTGGATCAGGTGTAGGCCCTATGGGTTGGAGCTTACCTTGCCTCATCAGTCTTTTCAAGGCATTGGAGTATGTATCACCAAAGTTTGTGAACTTCATTTGGGGGTTCTTCTTCTTTGATGATTCGAGAAGATTAACCTCATCAGTCTTGCTAGTAGAGCCATAAGAACGACTTGTTGAGCCTTGATATCCATGACCCACCATTTTGGACAAGAGCCCTTTACGAATGTCGTCTTCAATTCTTGTCCCTAGCACTGTTAAATCCTTGAAGGTTTTAATGTTTTGGTACCTCAAGTGATTTGCATAGTTGGGCTTTAAATTATCCACGAACTTTTCCACAAGGGTGGCTTCATCCGGACACTCGACGAGTTGTGTGCTAGTCTTCCTCCACCTAATTAGGAAGTCAGTGAAACCCTCTTTCTCATTTTGGGTAAGAACCTCTAGAGTGCGCATATTGACTTGGATTTCAGCATTATCTGTGTATTGTTTAGCGAACTCGATTGCGGCGTCATCCCAGGTGGCAATCTTCTTGTGCTCTAGAGAATAGAACCATTGCTTAAGAATGGTATAGAGAGATGAAGGAAAGATCCTTAAGAACATCTAGGGTTTGATGCCTTTGATAGACATGTAGTCTTTGAAAGCACAAATGTGGTTCAACAGGTTTTCATGTCCCTTGAATTTCGGGATATCAGTCATGTTGAAGTTGGTTGGCAATTTGGCGCTCACGGCCTCATACTTGCGATTGTTCTCCCTATAGATGTCATCTCCTTTGAGGTACATTAATTGCTCCTCCAAGTATTGGAGTCGCTTCTCAGCTTCAGTAAGACCTACTGGAGGGTTGATTTCTGGTTGTCCAACATAGGGTGGAAGGTTGTCATTCACACATTGACTAGGAACGTCATCTTCTGCAGGAGGTAGTCTAGTTTCTACCGCAACAATCTGGTTTTCAATGGCATTAAGGCGTTCATAAGCTTGTTCTTGACTTGTTTGGAGACGAGCGAGCACAGCTAGGATTACATCATTACCATTCGGGGGTTGTCCATTGACACTTACGCGACTAGTTCCGGACATCTTGGAAACTGGATTAGAGATCGACAACGAATCAAAACACGATCGACCATTCTAGCACACTTACTCAAAGAAAAGACTCGAATTGTGGAGTGGGAGTGTGCCACTCGTGTAAGTGAGGTTTGAAAATGACAAAGTTTTGAAATGTTTGTCCTAATCAACTGTAGTGTAGTTGTAAGAGTGTCGACTCGAAGTGAGGTTTTGAAATGAGCTTTTGAGGCCCGACTTTTGACTCGATATTTGGACAGAGTTTCGACTCATTTTGCGCTAATTTAGGCCATTTCTCGAAAATATTTACATTTTGAAAGAGATTTTCAATTTTAAAAAATTCGTCATGGTTTTGTTTAGAGAATGGTGATCACATATAATACAAGCATTAAAACAGGCATTATAACGGTATGCTGAGTGCATTTAAAAGGGTTTTGGTTTAAAGGGTGGGTCGCCATACCGAGCAATCAAACCCGAGTCTATGGAGAGATCCGTGCCAAACATGAGTAAGGTCGGTTCCTAGTCCATTCCCTCGAGTAGTGAAAGCCCTTGATACAAACATAAGTAAGCATCATGGTATGGTTGACGTCAATCGCTATCCATCCTTAGGCCCAGATAATAATTTGGACCGTCCAGACGGGAGGATTGGTCGAAAGGGTTGGGTTGGGCCTAGGAAGGCCAAATAAAATGATGTAAGAAGATCGAGTAATGAAAATCGACAACTGTCTCATATAAACGATTCCCTAACCTTGTTCAAGTTTCACCCTTGGCAACACGTAAGTGTATTAGTCCCCAGCGGAGTCGCCAAACTGTGGACACGGGGGGGCCACGGGGACGCTTGGGAAACAAGCATTTGCATTTGTGGAGTCGCCACCAATTTATTGTGGAAAATTGGAAACCGTTCGAATACCTCGTGTCATGTCAAGACACAAAGTAATGACATAGACACTAAGAACTCGTTACCCTTAGCATTTTATGTCTAGAATGACTCTCGTGGATGCCAATGAACACGGATGTTCACAGAGATCTGGAGTAAGGGGTGAGGGTACGTATTAGGAAGTTAATTTGATCGAACACCTAATCCCGCCCACCTTGATATCGGCCTCTACTAATGATTAGGGAAGTTATCTATACTTGATATGTTGTCGATTATATGCATACAATGCAACAAACAATGTTTTGATCCTAGCATGTGAGAACTGACTAAGTCGGTGAACATGTAATTTAGCATACATTAGGTCGAATTAGAAATTTAGAGTTGATTACATGTGAAACCAAACAAATGATAAAAAAGATACAATAAAAAGAATAAACGATAATTAAAATTACAATGATTGCAATGATTTGATGATTTACGTCGAAAATATATTTAAAACGGATAATTTGAGAAAAGAAAAGGAAAATAAATAAGGGTTAGAAAACGGACAGATTAGTGGTGATATTACAATTAATAGTTGATTATTACATAAGCTAATAAAGTAGGTCAAAGCAAGAACGGGAGTTCAAAGAAATAATTCACCTCGGAACAGGCGCAGCAGCGCTGCGTCCCTTGGAAGAGGTGCAGTGGTCACTGCGTCTGTTCCTGAGGTGAGTTTTGGTTGTGAAGCCAGAACTGCATATCGTTAATGTTCGTTGGTGTTTTAATGATCGATTACTGATATTAGACTCAGGTAGAAGTGATTTAGCGGATTATTTACATGTAAATTGGTCATAAAAGCAATAAAGGAACAAGCTTAAATTAATTAGAACGAATTAAGACTAATTATGACTGAATTAAAAGTTAATAAGGGATTAACAACAACTAATTTAGGTCATATTATTACGACGGAAACGAATGTAAGATGCGATAAACTGATGAAAATATACAAAAGGCGAATCCCAGAGACTTGATATGAACAAATCTTATCTCTAAAATCCGGGTTTGATTTTAATGACGAAAACCCGTAAATATTGCTTACTTGGGATTTATGTCGGGATTTAAAGGTGATAATTATACATGTTGTGACTATAATTATTATATACGAATGAAAAAGAAGAAAATAAGAAATAAAAACGAAATAAGACGAATTATTAGAAAGGCGAGGAAGAAGAAGAAAAGCAGGAACTGCGGCAGCCTCAGGAAGAGGCGCAGCAGATGCTGCGACTCTTCTCGACGTCTGTCTTCTGTTAATCCGTAAAAATGGATTTGATAAAAGGGTTTTGTAAATCGGTTTTAGACATGATTTTGACGTAAACCTTATAATAATTTATACAATAATAAAACATGGGATTTACACCCTCAGACTTACATGTTTGACGAAACGAGATTAACTAAGTTAACGATTAGTGATTGCTCGACTCGAATGTATGATGAAAGTGCCCTCGTAAAAGGAATTAAATTAAATTGATTAGATTGATTGAGTGGAGTTGGTCAAATTGGTCGGTCATGCAAAACGAGGATGGTACTCAGAAGGATCCGAGCTTACGTGGTCGAAAGTTCAAGCACGTAGAAGCCAATAAGCAAAGAGCACGGTCTTAGAATGCAAAGGGAGAAGAGAAGGGCGGACACTCGCGTGAAGAATATGAGGAACAAAGGTCCCTATTTATACTAATCACACGGAGGAATTAGGGTTTCAGTAAAACTTTGGAAACAAATCTCGAAAAGATCTTAAAATACGCAGAAAAGAGCTGGAGAAGAGGCGCAGCAGCCACTGCGGCTCTTGGAAGAGGCGCAGCAGGTGCTGCGTCCTTTCCCCAGGAGTTTCCTCCTGCGGAAGAAAGATTTTCCGCGTTTCTGTTATGTAATTGTGGTAGATCTCAACTTCCTTATTGTTAAAAATATAATTTCGGGATATATTTTGCCAAAAGATTAAAAGACTAAAATATGGAATAGAAATATCCGGAATATTCCACAACATTTCGACTCGGCATTTTAAACGGTTTATTAGAAAATAAAGATGGTTTTTGACCCGAACTCCAAATGAACTTTAATTACTGTCAAAACGACTGTAATGGCGCGTAGATGACAACCAAGGGGTAGACACAAGTATTTGATCTATCACTTGACGATAAACTTACGAATTGTCATAAATCGATCCGTGTACCAAACATGCGGCCCAATCATCACCGGGTGGCTTGCGGGAGGTGCAGAAATGAGGTATCTAGCGAATTCTTGCTGAAGACTTGACGTTGAATCTTCCTTTAAACAAACTCCGTCTCTCGAGAAGTGCAATCGGCTGTCATGAACTCTCGCTGGGGAATATATTGACGATTAGGAACATCTTGATCGTCATGGGAAGAATATATACTTGAGCAAAGCCCCCAGTTGGAGCGAGCACTGCTTCTGATACTTACCTGCATGGTTAGTAGCCACACAAGAACGCAATCTAATAGGCAATTAGCACAAAAACATGAGGAAACACATAGGTTTTGCAAAATTTGTTTCTTTATAAAAGTTATTTAAAACTTGCTTAAAGAATTTTGTCGTTTGTAATGCGTTATGAATATTCAAATGGGCTTTAGACACATGACTGACTCGGACGCAGACCTAATATAGACGCGAAATGTAGACTTAGGTTTGACTAACGTGACACTAACGTAGATTTGACGTGACACAGGGATGACCTTGACAGACTTTGCTTAAGTATGCGCAACCCCTAGCCAAGTATGGGTGACAACGCGTATCAATTCCAAAGAAAGAAGAATTGCAAGAAAGATGGGGGCATATAAAAGCAAGGCATGAGCCATAGATTAGCTGTTCACTTGGACGTCTTTTGACAGCATTTGCTTTAAAAGAGGTCCCTCTTAAGGTACGATAACTTGGAGAATTTATCTAAGACCTTGCCGTCGTCCGGACTGAGCACTAGCTAGACTTAAATAAGAGAGGAATAAAGGAAGGGTGGCATCTCGGAAGAGAAGCCCCCAGGACGAGAAGATAACTCTGGAATTTGGTAAAAAAAAGAGACTGGGCGACAATAAGGAGCCCCCAGTATAGAGGTGTTGGTTGTGGAAGGGATGTTAATTGAGGTTGGGAGGTTGAAAATTGGGATAGTTGATAATTAAGGTGGTTGAAAGTCGTTAATTGGGATGGTTGATAATTGAGGTGGTTGATGGTTGAGGTTGAAAGTTGATAATTGAGGTTGAAAGTTGGGATGGTTGTGTCCTTGAGGACTGCCTACGTATTCACGTGAAGTGAAATCAAACCAGATCGTAGTTCTGAGGCTTGGTTAATTTTATTTGGGTGTTGGGTTGTATCCTTCTTATGTAAGAAAGGACTGCCTACATATCTACCTGAGTAGGTGAAATCAAACCACGCTCGTAGTTCAGGTGTGTACCTAAGCTATGTTATCAAGGCCTTAAAGTGTATTGTTCAGGAGAGTATATTCCTTTGGTGACTCGAAGAATCGATTTGAGATAACTCCCTCTGATCATAGACCAAAGAGGTATAATTAAGTTTGTAAAAATTTCCTTGTCGTGTGAGCACACTCAAAAGTGGACCCTAAGGATGATATGGGTTCGTCTCGTCCTAGGTAGCAAAGTATTTGAAGACTCCGTGTCTGGGTCAAGGTGAAACTAGATTGGATATTTGGAATGTGGAGCTTAGAAATAAGAGGCTTTGATGAACAAATCTCTGGAGCTTGATTTTGTGGAGTTAAAGCTTTATTGGGTTATGGCTTGTAATATGGCTTGGAAATGGGGTCTCTTGGCTTGATGTAGCCTGAGCACATAAAGGTAAGTTAATTGATGCGTGATCAAGTTTCCATGTCTTTTCCCTAAAGGATGGATATTCTTGACGAGCTTGAGAGGATTCTCAAAATTCCTAACTATCTCCCTGTAACGGTCTCGAGAAGGACTTAGGGTGTGATGTGAAAGGCTAAGTGAGGGTGCTAGCTGACCATCTTAATCAGTGTCTTGATTCTATATAGACTTCAGCAGTATTCCATTCAGCATTTGATTTCAGGCTTGTTCTTGATTTAGACTCAGATTCTTGGTCTGGAATATATCTCGGATTTTGCTCGGATTCTTGATTCGGGTTTTGAAGATAACTTTGACTTTGGATATTGACATTGGCTTGCTTGATTGAGCCTTCTTAGTTTGACTCTTTTGTCTTGGATTAATGTGCATAACTGCGGCCTTGGATATTGACCAGTTTCTCTTGATTGAGCCTTTGTCTTTGATCATGGATCATATGGTCTTGGACTTGCTTGCTACCATGGATTTGGGTCAAACTAGCACCTTTGAGTGTGAAATAGGTTGGTCTTTAGTAACACTGGTTGTTTATTGTGGGGAATGGGCTTGCCTTCCGTCATGGATCGTTAACAAGGGAGATGGTCTGGATTCGTCCTAGAATCTCTTGAGATAGGCTCGTACTAAACTGGGGTTATAGTGAGGTTTCTATTGCCAGACATAAAATAGGTAAAGAAAATGGACAAGGAGTTTTGGGTTCTCTACAACTTGGAATGGAACATCATTTAAGTGTACTCACAATGACTGAGATGTGTTGTTGGTCATTTTAAAATGTCTCAAACCAATTCTTGTTGTCACAGGAAAAGTATAAAGGAAGAGATGTGGATTGAAAAGTGTACTTTTATTGAAATGAATAATGAATGTATATAACATAGACTCGAAAAGACATGTGACTCGTGGGACAGCCCCCATGTTGTCATTAGGAATGGAAATGGACAAGAAGAAAGACACTAGAACAAATATGAGATCGAAAGCCTAAGACTCGGACTCGGACCCGGACTTTGACTCGATCTTAGGTCTAGACTCGTAATCATTGGCCCACGCTTGAACATCTACTTTTCCAGCAACTGGTAGCTTGAACGTCCGATCTTGATCGTTGAACGATTTTAGCACCATGTCCTCGTTGTTTGGGGTACTAGAAGGGTAAAGGCCCAAGAGACCTTCCTCACTTTGAAGACTAAGTTACCCATAAGGGTCATTCTTTTCTCTTATAGGACCGAGGTTTAATAACGATATCTTGCCGCGATTGAGCATATAGTGGATGGTATATTTGAGTTTGGAACATGCTTCAGTGTCGTGTCCATTACCTCTATGGAATAGGCAATATTGAGAGCCGTCCCAGAAACAACCTCTCCTCTCGTACTTTGGGTCTGGGGTTGGACCGATCGGTTGGACTAGTCCTTTAGCAAAGAGTCTTTCAAAGGCGATCGTATAAGACATGCCTAAATTGGAGAATGACCTTGGAGGCTGAGTTCCTCTTTCTGGTGAAGGTTCTATAAACTTTACGTCGGTAATGTAGATTGTTTGATTGTTGGGTATTTGAGAGTCTGTTTTCATTCTTTTCACCAAATGATTGGTGGATCGTTCATCTCTTTGATCATCCGCGATGTTGAACTCCCTATAAGGTCGCTTAGTTTCTGTACCCGAACTAGTTAGGAGCGAGACAGAAATCATACCATCCTCAACCCCATCTTGTATGACATGGTTGAGTTTATAGCAATCTTCGGTATCATGACCCTACCCCTATGGTATTGACAATATAAATTGCCATCCCAAAATTTAGATTTCTTTTCTGGATCTGGGCTAGGTCCTATTGGTTGAAGAAGACCTAGAGAGGATAATTTGTTCAAGTCTAGGGCATAAGGTATGCCTAGACTCGTGAATGACCTTGGAGAGTTGTTAGATTTCTTTGACGAAGGCTCCATGAGATTGTCTTTCTTGATTTTGATTCTTGGATAAGAAGAACTAGAGATACATTGCTCACTTTTTGCTTTAGGACTATTAGGTTGAGGATTTGTCTGGACATTTTCAATCTTGAGAGGTTGGGTATCAAGCTTCTTACCCATTTTAGCAAACTGGTTCTCTATATGGGAAATCTGAGAGTTTAGGTTATCAATGGCTCCTTCTATCTTGGAAAATTTATTGTTGAAGGCAATGGAAAGCATGAGCATTCCACTTTGGATATCGTCATCTTCAAGCACGTTGATATCTCTGTCGTCATAAGGATCGAGGAGATGAGAACAGTCTAGAGATGATTCTTCATCATGTTTAATGATATTAGACCCAAGAGGGTCGATTTTCTGGATTTCCCGACAGAAGGTGGCTTAGGAAGCTTGCCCTCTTCGATCATATCTTCGATAGTGTGTTTCAAGAGAAAACACTCTTCAATATCATGGCCTCTACCTTGGTGATATGGGCAATATTTGTTGCCCTTCCAGAGGTCCACTTGCTTCTCTAAAGGTGGATCCGGAGTCGGCCCTATTGGATGTAGCTTACCATGGGCAGACAGTCTCTTCAAAGCATCGGCATAAGACATGCCTAAATCAGAAAGCACCCTTTGATGCCTCCCAGGTTTCCTTTCGGTTGTTTGCGGCTTTCTAGGACGACGGTTATTGCAAGAGGTAAGCTTTGGACGACCTAGATTAGAGGTTTCTCTAGGTGGCGTGTTCTTTTCTACCATCCCATTTTCAAGGGTGAGGACGCGAATGCTCAAATTTTCCACTGTAGCTTGAACTCGTAGGACCACGGCATAAACGTCTTGGAGGGACATGGTGATTGTGGCTTGAACTGCTTCATGACTTTGTTGACTGACGGAACTTGCTGGATTCCTACTCGACAGAAATGACGCGCATTACAACTCGATTCGACATAGGATCACGCATACTAAGGCAATAAACAAAGGAAAGGACAAGATGACAAATCTAGACTTAACTTGTGAATTTGTGAAATGTCATGAGCAACTTCTCATGTTTGAATTCATGGTGCTTGACTGTAATTTGAGACTCGAGTGTTAACTTTGACGGAGTGAACCTTACTAACGGGATTGATCACACGTGTTGATTCTGGACTCGATGTTTGCTTATAGGTGTTAAGGAGACTGCTATAGCTTAGACTCGAATATGAGGCCCATTGAGACTCGTGTGTTAAGCCTCAGAACGTGTGACTCGCGCTGTTGGAAATGTTTGGATCCTAACTGAATTGGGGTAGGGGTCCAAAATGACGGAGTGACGCCTTAGGACTTGACTTGAATTTGAAAAGACCCAAAATGTAAAGGAAGACGGGTTTATGACTCGACAGAGTTCCGACTAGGACATAGTCAGTTCGAATTTTGACTCTAACCTAGCCCAATTTAATTTACATATTTACATTTACATGGTTGGAAAATATTTTGATTTAAAATGTTTTTGGTGTTTTTTTTAAAAAAAAAAATTGGTTTTTTTTTTACGTTTTTTTTGTTTTTTTGAAATGGGTTTGAGGCCCGAAGTTTGACTCGACATTTGGACATGGTTTCGACTCGTTTTGCGCTAATTTGGGCCATTTCTCGAAAATATTTACATTTTGAAAGAGGTTTTTGATTTTACAAAATTCGTCATGGTTTTGTTTAGAAAAATGGTGATCACATATGATACAAGCATTTAAACAGGCATTATAACGGTATGCTGAGTGCATTTAAAGGGTTTTGGCTTTAAAAGGGTAGGTTGCCATACCGAGCAATCAAACCCGTGTCTGTGGATAGGTCCGCGCCAAACAAGAGTAAGGCTGGTTCCTAGTCTATTTCCTCGAGTAGTGAAAGCCCTTAATACAAACAGGAGTAAGCATCACGGTATGGTTGACGTTAATCACTATCCATCCTTAGGCCCAGATAAGAATTTGGACCGTCCAGACGATTAGTTGAATGGGTTGGGTTGGGCCTAGGAAGGCCAAATAAAACGATCTAGGAAAATCAAGTAATGAAAACCGACAACTGTCTCATATAAACTATTCCCTAACCTTGTTCAAGTTTCACCCTTGGCAACACGTAAGTGTATTACTCCCCAGCAGAGTCGCCAAACTGTGGACACGAGGGCCCACGGGGGCGCTTGGGAAACAAGCGTTTGCATTTGTGGAGTCGCCACCAATTTATTGTGGAAAATTGGAAACCGTTCGAATACTTCGGGTCATGTCAAGACACCAAGTAATGACATAGACACTAAGAACTCGTTACTCTTGGCATTCTATGTCTAGAATGACTCTCGTGGATGCCAATGAACACGGATGTTCACAGAGATCTGGAGTAAGGGGTGAGGGTACGTATTGGAAAGTCCTTTTAATGAACACCTAATCCTGCCTGCCTCGATAGCGGCCTCTACTAATGATTAGGGAAGTTATTCATACTTGATATGTTGTCGATTATATGCATGCAAAGCAACAAACAATAGATTAATCCTAGCATGTGAGAATTAACTAAGTCGGTGAACATGTAATTTAGCACTCATTAATGTCGAAGTAGGGTTTAAGATTGATTACACGTGAAAACAAGTGAATAATCCATACAATATAAATACGAAATAAAGAAATAAATTACAATTGATAAATTTGAATTTACGTCATAAACATGCTCAAAAAGGATTTGGAAATAAAAGAAAAGAATAAAAGAAAATAAAGAAAATTGGAAAATTGGAAAAATAAGGAAATTGGAAATTGATTTAAATAAGGAAAATGGAAAATAAGGAAATTTGAAAAAATAAGGAAATTTGGAAAATAAAGAAAATTGGAAATAAGGAAAATTGGAAGTAAAAAAATTAAGAAAATAAGGAAAATTGGAAATAAAGTAGAGAATATGGAAAATATGTTGAATTATGGTGATAATAAGAATAATAGTTAATTAAAATCCTAATTAGAAACCCTATGTCAAAACGAGAAGAGTTCAGAGGCAGAAGCCAACTCAGAACAGGCGCAGCATCTGCTGCATCCTCTGGAAGAGGCGCAGCACTTCCTGCGTCTGTTCTCCAGGTTGATTCTGACTGTGAAAGTCAGACCCGCGGGTTGTTAATGTTCGTTGGTGAATTTAAGGGCGATTATTGATATTAGACTCAAGTTGAAGTGATTTAATAGATTACATACATACTAATATTGTTATAAGATGATGAAAACGGATTAAAACGATTTATTACAGGTTAGATATTATTTACGATGCCGGAAACGAGTTTATATGCGAACTTGAAATTAGAGGCGGAAATTAAAGATTAAGAATCAAAGACGAAAACAGAATTGAAACATGTATCAAAGACGAATTCAAGGGACTTGATATGAACAAATCGAGTGTTGGAATATGTGTCCTCCGACAATAATGCGATCACAACTGTTGATCATGATGATCACATGTTTAAATCTCATTTTAAGAATGCATGTGGGATGTAATATTTTACAGTCAACTGGTCCACACATATTGGTAATGATTGGCTGACTAGAGTTTGACATTACTGGCGTGCGACGGTGGTGACCAGTTGATCCCCTTAGGTCATACCTAAAGGGTGACACTCTTATTGATTATTTAATTGATCGTATGTCGATACGGGTTAATTAAATTGCTTAAAATTGACGGATGATTTTGTGAGTATAATTAACGTGTCTTATTGTAATTCGATTAAATAAGATACGGTCTAAGTAATCAAATTGTTTTATTACAAAGATTAAATTATTGTTTACGAAACAATTGAAATTGAATGAATAATTATTATAAATACAAGACGTTGTGATTTATAATTCAATAAACCGTTCTGGTGCAAGTAATTACGAATTACTAGTCGATTTTGTATATGACATATTTTTATTAGTATATTGATTTTTAATGTGTTAAAAATACATAAATGTGAGACATAAACATGTAACATGTTACATGTGACATTGTGACAAAATTGACAAATTGACAAAGATAAAATGAAACCCATTTTATCTTACATTGTACCGGTGTTTAGGGTTTTTTTGTGTTTTAAATTTAAATAAGAAAAGCACATATGATTACACTACTTCTAGCTATGCATGCCTAATTGCTTTTGTGAAGAGCATCTTGGCCATGCATTGGCCCCTTTTCTTTCCCCCACTCGGTTTCCACCTAGAAGAAACAAGAGTTTTTTCTTCTATAATTTTTTCTTCTATAATTATTCTACTTTTACACTACATAATTTTTCTAGTGTAATTTATTCTACTCTCTACATCTTATGAAAATTAGAGAGATAAAATCTCCAAAAATCCTTCCTCTTGGCCGAAATACAAGAGACAAAAACAAATAGTTTTGGGTCAATTTTTAGTGAAGATTATTATTATTCTAAATCAAGTAATACTAATCTATTAAGAGGTTATCTTGGGTATAAGTCTTTGGGAGGGATTCTAAGCTTGAATCCTTGTTCATTCATATAAGGAAAGCTCAAGAACAAGTAAGAAGGAGATCTTACTTGTGCCCTTTAATCCGAAATTTCATAGTAAGAAAGACGATTTCTTCTCTATTTCTATTTATGTTTGTATGCATAAGATCTAGATTTAATTTTATGACTAAATTAAATGTCACATATATGAATATTTAAATTTATGAGAATATGAATTTCTAACAAGCGGTATCAGAGCCTTAGGTTGTTTGCATGCAAATCGGTTATTATTTTTCCGAGTTATAAGATTAACAAACAAAACTTATAAATTTGGTTTTATGAAATAAACCTTAAAATAACTTTGCATGTTAAAATTTTCTGGTCCTAAGTGATTTTTAGGACATTTTGGTTTATTTATGGATTTTATTGTTCATTTTATATAATATTGGCATTAAAATGTGATTTTTATGATAAAAATGTCATTTTTGGACAAAAATTAGCTAAACTTCGAATGTTTTAGTGATTTTTGGATATGTTTTCACATATATTATCTACTGATAGCCTGTAAATCTTCATAATAAAATGAGTTATTTTGCTCGAAATATGGATTTTTCAAGTTAAAATCGTATTTAAATGAGTAAATAGGTTAATATGAGTTATATTTCGAATCTGCTCATAGAAATTTAGTATGTTGTCACATGAAATTTTACAAGATGTGTGTAAAATATTTGGCTATAATGAAGTCTTTATGCATGATTTATGAATTTTTGATTAAAAATCACATAAATAGTGACTTTAATTAGTAAAAATGCTAAAACATACTTCATGACTAAGGAAAAACGTCACATGTTGCATTTTATCATATATTTCAGATCTAAAATTGAAAAGTTGATAAAAATAATTTTTCTCATATTTTTTATGGTGATAATTGTTAAAATCGATAAACCGCAACATTGTTTTTCTCGATAAATTTTCGAAATTTTTAACCTAAGTTTTTGAACATTATGAGTGTCATGGTATTTTTCCAGAATGTTCATGAGTTTAAATTTCAAATTTTGAAATTATTTGAAATTTTTATGATTTACTTTGAAGTTTATGACATAATTTTGTATTTTAGGTCCATTCATGAACAATATTAAGAAATCTAGGTTAATTATTGTCAAATGTTAGTGGAGACTAATTTTGAGTCCTAAGAAGGTTAGGGTAATTAACTTGTACATAAATATGATTTTATGTAATTATTGTGTTTTTAAAAGGTTAAATCACGCAAATCCGTAAAAACAGATTAATATACGATATTGGCTCTTAAAGGCGGTTTAGCATAAAATCGAGCATGTTCATACATATTATAATGCTTCATTTTATTTATGATTGTCATATTTTAATTTTATGTAATTTTTGAATTATGTAATTTTACTTAGTATGGCCTTAGTCTTAATTGATATTACCCGAAATGTATGGGAATATCGATTCGGTTGTAATTTTTGTGATCTCGTATCACTGTTTTGTAATTTAATAGATTTATTTTATTTTAATTACAAATGTATAATAGGAAATTATGTAATTTATTATGTAATTTATTTATTCCGAAGTTCCTTGAAGACGGTGCCACTCGAGAAGGCGATCCATCAAAGAAAGTGTTGCCTTGAAATGCGTGCCAAGACCGAAGTTCAAGGGATCAACGGAGTTGGTTTCCGAATTTGTAATAGTTTATTAGATTTACTATTTTAGGAAGGCCATACTAGGATTTTATTTATGCTTTGCATTTTATTTATATGTTGCATGCATCGCTAAATCGCCATAACAAAACATGCATTATCATAAAATCGAGTAAATCGACCGTGTCAATTAAAATTATCGTAGTTCACCGCTTTAGTTCACTTAAAAC
The DNA here is from genome assembly GCF_048544455.1 of Silene latifolia. Classification (NCBI taxonomy): domain Eukaryota; kingdom Viridiplantae; phylum Streptophyta; class Magnoliopsida; order Caryophyllales; family Caryophyllaceae; genus Silene; species Silene latifolia. The sequence goes on along the minus strand of NC_133530.1, from coordinate 57,469,647 downwards.
GTGATAGATAATAAATTGACATGACCTCTCGCTAAAATAAACAATTGAGACTTAGCCTTACCAAAAAGTAGAAACCCTGAAAACCTATTTCATGAGGGAGTGCACTCGGCCCTACCGGGGTACAAACCTTGTTACGTAGGGGAAGTGGGTGATAAATGTCTATCCACCGAATTCATGTTGATAAGGGTTTCATCGGCTACACCGTGCCCAAGTTAATATGGATTTGGATCATGGACACATTTATTCGAATTTTGGGTTGAACTCAACAAAAGTATTCTCGACCATAGCCGGATGTGTTTTGGGCTAAAGATAAATATTAATGTAATTTTATCGACCAAGAGTTCTAAAAGTAGAATCGATTAAAGAGTTAATCCACCGAGTTATATTGATAAGGGATGAATCGGCTACACCGTGCCCAAGTTAATATGAATTTGGATCTTGGAATCATTTATCATAGTTGGGTAGAGATCACTATGTAAATGCTTTACTTGTTAAATACTTTGAAACGTTACATCATTTTGGTAACTAGATTTGTTTGAAATCAAAATTGACCAAAATACCGCAACCACTTCAATAAAAGTTTTAAGACTAAACAAACGAATGAAGAGTAATCTTCATGAATTTCAATTTTGCTTCTCTTAGCAAAGACACATTGAAAAGAGGGGAGCATTCTCTTAAACCGTTAAGAAAAGGGTGAGGTTCAAAGAAGTAAAATTAGAATGAGATTGATACAAGGTAATGTTAAAAGTAAAGTTATTGAGAATAACGATACTAAACCTATCAATACCGACCGATAAAGTTTCCATTGTCTTAATTGTTGAACGCTAAAAAGGAAATTACCCCAAATTATTGAAGAATCAGCAAGTTAGTTGTGGGACATCTAATGGGACTTTCTTCTTTAAATGTTTATTTGATTGACATAAATTTTGCTAGTACTACTTCGTCAATATTAGAAACCAGTGGAGGTTTTCATCATTGTATTCGATAAATAAGATGATTATAATATGACGACTAGCATCAAATAATATCAAGAGATAGAGTCATTGTGTAATCAATCTAGTTTTGGGTTTATAGTTGTACTTAATTATGACTACTAAGTGCATAAACTCTAAATAAGAATATAAACTTGTTAAGATACAAAAGAGGTTTCACTTTTGTAGATACCTCATTTCTGCACCTCTCGCAAACCACCCGGTGATGATTGGGCCGCATGTTTGGTACGCGGAACGATTTGTGACAGTTCGTAAGTTTATCGTCAAGTGATTGCTCAAACACTGATGTCTACCTCTTAGTTGTCATCTACGCGCTGATATGGTCGTTTTGACAGTAATTAGAGTACATTTGGAGTCCGGGCCTAAAACCGTATTCATTTTCTGATAACCGTTAAATCCCGAGTCAGAATGTTCTGGAATGTTCCGGTTATTTCTATTCCATATTTTATAAATATTTCACAATCTTTTAATCTTTGGTAAACAATTTACCGTAATATTCATACAAAATATTAAGGAAAACCAAATTATCCCGTCATTCCATAATTTAAACACGGAAATCTTTCTTCCGGAGGAAAACCACACAGGGAACAGGCAGCGGCGGGTGCTGCGCCTCTTCCAAGAGACGCAGATGATAGCTGCGCCTCTTCCCGAGCCCTTTCTGCGTATTTTTCGTATCTTTTTCATATCTTTCCGAGATTCACTTCCAAAGTCTCTCCGGAAACCCTATTCCTTCACGTGATTAGTATAAATAGGAGCCTTCGCTCCTCATATTTCTCACGCGAGTGTCCGCCCTTCTCTTCTCCCTTTGCATTCTAGACCACGTTCTTACTTTTTGGCATCTACGTGCTTGAACATTCGACCACGTAAGCTCGGATCCTTCTGAGTATCAGCCTCGTTTGCATGACCGACCAATTTGACCAACTCTACAACTAATCAACTTAATTAATCTAATCGTTTTCCTCTTACGAGGGTACTTTCGTTACATTCGAGTCGAGCATCACTAATCGTAAACTTAGTTCATCTCGTTTCGTCAAACATGTAAGTCTGAGGGTGTAAATCTCTCTTTTTTTATTGTTCTTTACTTTTTGTATCACTAATGTAAGGTTTATGTCGAAAACACCTCTTAAAACCGATTTCTAAAACCTCTTTTAAAACCCTTTTTACGGATTTCCAGAAGACAGACCGTCGAGAAAGGACGCATCAACTGCTGCGCCTCTTCGAAGGAGCGCAGTACCTGCTGCGCCTCTTCGTGAGGCTGCCGCAGTTCCTGCTTCCTTTCTTCTTCCTTCGTCCTCTGTAATTCGTCAACTTTTATTTGTTTTCGTTTGTTTTCTTTAATTCTTTTATGTAATAGCGTAATCATCTCACATGTATATTATTCATCATCATTAACACGTATATAATTCGTCATTGAATCCGACTTAAATCCCTTATAATCTCATATTTGTAGGTTTTCGTCATTAAAATCAATACGGATTGTAGAAATTCAATTCGTTCATATTGAGTTCCTGGAATTCGATCTTTGATATATTTCCATCTGTCTATTGTCATATTCATCATTAATTTGTCATTGATTCGTTATGTTTAACCTATTTAGTTCACTCATGTCACTAATCAATCGTTCGTTCATGTAAATAATTCATCTTAATTCCGAATAATCCATGTTTTACTGCTTTTATGACCCTCATTCACATGTAAATAACCTGTTAATCACTTTCATCCGAGTCAAAAATCATAATCAATCTTTAAATTAACCAACGAATATTAACCGTTTGCAATTCCGGCTTCACAGCCAGAACTGAGCCAAGGAACAGACGCAGCAACTGTTGCGCCTCTTCCAGAGGGCGCAGCTCTCCTGCGCCTGTTCCTGTTTGAATTCTGTCTCTGAACTCCTGTTTTGCCTTGACCTAGTTTAATTAGCTTACGTATAATCCACTATTATCCATATTATCGCCTACTGTTCTATTCGTTAATTCTTTTATTCCTCCTTTTTCCCAAATTATCCGTTTTAAAGGTATTTTCGACATAAATCGCTAAACCCATTGTAATTATTGTAATTTTTATTATTGTTATTTTCCTTTATTGTATTTATCATTGTATTTTGTAACCTTTGTATGTCTTCACATGTAATTGAACATAAATCCTACTTTGACCCAATTGCATGATTAAATTACTTGTTCACCGACTTAGTTAATCTTCACATGCTAGGATTAAAACTTGGATGTTGCATTGCATGCATATAACCGACGATATATCAAGTATAGATAATTTCTCTAATCATTAGTAGAGGCCGCTATCGAGGCGGACGGGATTAGGTGTTTGATCAAAAGAGCTTCCTAACACGTACCCTCACCCCTTACTCCAGATCTCTGTGAACATCCGTGTTCATTGGCATCCACGAGAGTCATTCTAGACATAGAATGCTAAGGGTAATGAGTTCTTGGTGTTCATGTCTCTACTTTGTGTCTTGACATGACACGAGGTATTCGAACGGTTCCAATTTCCCATAAAAATTGGTGGCGACTCCACAAATGCAAACGCTTGTTTCCCAAGCGCCCCCGTGGCCCCATGTCCACAGTTTGGCGACTCCGCTGGGGATAATACACTTACTTGTAGCCAAAAGGGTGAAACTTGAACAAGGTTATGGAATAGTTTGTACAAGACAATTGTCGGTTTTCATAACTCGGTCTTCCTAGATCGTTTCATTCGGCCTTCCTAGGCCCAACCCAACCCATTCGACCAATCGTCCCATCTAAACGGTCCTAATTCTTATTTGGACCTAAGGATGGATAGCGATTTACGTCATCCAGACCATGATGCTTACTCTTGTTTGTATCAAGTACCTTCACTACTTGAGGAAATGGACTAGGAATCGGCCTTACTCTTGTTCGATACGAGCCTCTCCACAGACTTCGGGTTTGATTGTTCGGTATGGCAACCCACCCTTTAAACCAAAACCCTTTTAAATGAACTCAGCATCCCGTTATAATGCTTGTATAAATGTTTGCACCTTACGTGATCACCATTTCTAAACGAAACCATGACGATTTTTGTAAAAATCAAAACCCTTTTTTTAATGAAAATTTCGAAAAAGGCCATTGATTAGCGCAAAACCAAGTCAAAACTCTGTCCGTTTGTCGAGTCAAATTTCGGGCCCAAGCTCATGTCAAAACCTCACTTCGAGTCCACTCCTACAACTACACTATGGTTGACTAGGATACACATTTGCAAACCTTTGTCCTTTCTTCAAAACTCACTCAACACAAGTGGCACACACCCACTTTATGAGTCAAAACATTTCTTCTCTAAGTAAGTGTGTTAGAATGGTCGATCGTGTTTTGATTCGTCGTCGATCTCTTATCCAGTTTCCAAGATGCCTGAAACAAGCGACGTGAACTTCAATCAACTTCAAGATGGTAATGATCGAATCCTAGCCGCGCTAGCCCAAATACAAGTTACCCAAGACCAAGTGTATGATCGCCTTGACACCATCGAGGGCCGGATCTACGCCGTAGAGGGGAGGTTGCCTCCTCAAGAAAGTGAAGTAGTGGGTGACTTCGCGAATGACTTCAAGTACGAAAATCCTCCCATGGGAATGACTGCAGCTGAGAAAAGGCTCCAATACTTAGAGGAGAAATTGATGTACCTCAAAGGGGATGACATTTATAGGGAGAATAATTGCAAGTATGAGGCCGTAAATTCCAAATTGCCAACCAACTTCAACATGACGGATATCCCTAAATTCAAGGGGCACGAAAACCCTTTGAACCACATCCGTGCCTTCAAGGATTACATGTCTATCAAAGGCATCAAACCCGAGATGTTCTTAAGGATCTTTCCTTCATCTCTTGACACCATCCCAAAGCAATGGTTCTACTCCTTAGAGCACAAGAAGATCGCTACTTGGGAAGATGCCGCAATCGAGTTTGCTAAGCAATATGCGGATAATGCTGAGATCCAAGTTAACATGCGCACTTTAGAGGTTCTTACCCAAAATGACAAAGAAGGATTCACCGACTTCCTAAGTAGGTAGAGGAAGACTAGTACCCAACTAGTTGAACGCCCGGATGAGGCTACCCTTGTGGAGAAGTTCGTGGATAATCTCAAACCCATCTATGCCAATCATTTGAGGTACCAAAACATCAAAACTTTCAAGGACTTAACCGTACTAGGAACAAGAATTGAAGATGACATCCGTAAAGGGCTCTTGTCCAAAATGGTAGGTCGAGGATATCAAGGCTCAACAAGTCGTTCTTACGGCTCCACTAGCAAGACCGATGAAGTCAACCTTCTTGAGCCATCCAAGAAGAGTTCCCCACCAAGGAAATTCACAAATCTTGGGGACACTTACTCCAATGCTCTAAAGAGGTTAATGAAGCAAGGCAAACTCCAACCCATAGGACCTACTCCCGAACCCGAAAAGAAATCCAAGTTCTGGGATGAGAACTCATACTTTGAATACCATAGGGGTAAGGGGCACAACACAGAAAAATGCTACAAATTGAAAAATGTGCTTCAAGACATGATTGAAGATGGTCGACTACCAATACCGCCGGGAGGCAAGCCCAACAACACTCAGAACCCTCTTGGGATTCTAGTGATCACAAGTGAAGAATCTACCTTAGATTGTTCACACCTCATTTCTCCAATTGAAAATGAGATCCACGCGATCGAGAATGAAGGGTTCTACTCTACCATTTCCCCTACCATCGCCGACTTCATCGCATGGGCAAGGAGTGTGGATAGGCAAGTTTGGGAATTGGAAAACGCGGTGACAACTTTACATAACCCCAATGCGACAACTAAAGAACATGCGCCGCTAACTTTCTCTCAAAATGCCACTATGCAAGAAATAGTCGATGTGGTCGATAAACTAGTCGACCAAATCACGCGATTAGAAGACGAAATCATGAGAATGAGGGAACTAGCTACAATCAATGGAGTATGGGCCGATGACGATGAAGACGAGTATCTCATTGAACACTCCCTTGTCAAGGAAATAGTCCAAAATGGTGAAGACCAAGATGTGGACCACCTAACTCGTTCGGGGCGTCCATATCAAAGCACTACTCAAAACGGTCCAACCAACGTTGTCACACCAAATGATAACGAAGATGACTCCACTGATCATTTGCTCAAGCAATTACAGAAGACAAAGGCTGATCTTTCAGTCTGGCAACTAGTAGCAAGCTCATTTCCCCATCGCCAAGCTTTACTGCAAGCTTTGGCCAAACTAAATATAGCACATAACTCCACAACCGAAGATGTAGTCAACTTGTTCTTCCAAGAATCACCGAAGCTAAGTAATCCTATTACTTTCTCAGACGAAGATTTGCACCTTTTGGCGCTAGTCACAATTTAGCTCTTTACATCACCGTCATTTGTCTAAAGAAGAATGTGCCAATGACCTTGGTAGATGATGGCTCCACGGTCAATGTCATACCCCTCAAAACGGCATACAAATTAGGCATGAAAGAGTCAGATTGGACCCCTACCAATCAAGGTGTTCGCGCGTATAATGGTACACGAAGGAAGGTAGTAGGACTCGTTAACCTAACCATAGCCACAGGGCCAATTGAGCAAAAGGTTAACTTCTAAATAGTGGACATTGAAGCTTCCTTCAACATACTTCTAGGAAGACCTTGGATTCACGCTTCCAAAGCGGTAACATCCACCCTTCATCAAAAGATCAAGATCCCACTAAATGGCAAAGTGGTGACGATCACTTCGTCACCCATCAAGGCAATAATCGAAAAGAAGTCGAATAATCAAGTCCTTGCAGATCCAGTATATGAACTTGGGGGCTTTCAAAGCATAAGTGTCATAGAGAGCGAATTGGCGCCCTTATACTACGATCCCTACTCCAACTTGGTGGTCAACCACATACTCAAGTCCCAGGGATACTTCCCTTGAATGCCTTTGAACCCTATCCGAAGAAACACCTTCGCACCCTACAAGGAAGGCAACTCAAAAAGGATACCACTTGGGCTAGGGTACAAACCCACTAAAGAGGAAGTTCTCGAGATGCTTGCTCAAGTTCAAAACCGTAAGTACGTAGGAGTCCAAATGCGACCCTATCTCCCTACCCTAAATAGATACTTCGTTAAGGAAGGAAGTCTAGAACTCTTTCACGGATTTCCCGAACCTTGGCACTATCTCGAAAGGAAGCTAGCCGAAATCGAGATCTTCCACGATTGCTACTTCATCCCTCCAGAAACGGTTCCTACCGTCAAAACTCGTCAAGCACCTTGCTTAGACGAACAAGCTGCTAGCCTATTGTTTGGAGAAGATCGATTTGTTAGAGCCGCGCAGGATGAGATCATTACCATGATACTTCAAGACGATCACTTCAACCCTACCGCGTTAATCACAGAAACAAACGTGAATCAGCAGAAAGGATGGAGAAAATCAATCAAGTGGACCAACAATCAAGGAAGACTCTTCAAGCTCACCACTGGAGAAGGAGAGATGTTCAAAGGAGAACTAGAAGATGATGAATTCGAGTCAGAGTCAGAGTCGGAGTCAGAGTCGGAGTCTAGAGAAGTCACTAAGGAGTCCCCTCCTGTCGTCATCCCCATTCCCTTTGTTTCTCCTAGCTTAGCCTCGAATAGTAACAGTAGTTCGGGAAATGTCCCAACAACTGTCCCGTTACCGCCACTGACCACAAATCAGATGGCTTCTTTGTTTCATCTTTTCTCAAACTTTAATATGAATAAATCAGGTTCTGCTTACTCTTTGTGTTATCTTGAGTGCAATTCTGTTTACGATGATACTGAGGATGACCCAGACCCAGAATCAATCGAGATACCTCCCTACATATCCAAAGAAATACTACAGGAAGGGGAAGGGGGACCAGTAATAGAGAACACCGAACCCATCAATGTGGGAACCGAACTAGAACCCCAAGAACATAGGATAGGGACTACCTTGAGCTCTACCGAAAGGGCCGGTTTCATAGACGTCCTACACGAGTTCAAAGACGTTTTCGCTTGGTCCTACAAAGACATGCCAGGGATCGACAGGGATATCGTCGAACATAGAATCCCAATTAAGCCAGGTTTCAAGCCTGTGAAACAGAAGCTTCGTCGAATGAGAACAGAATGGGCTCTCAAGATTAAGGAAGAGGTCGATAAGCAATTCAAAGCCGGGTTCATCAAAGTTTCAGAGTATTCTGACTGGGTAGCTAACATAGTACCTGTACCCAAAAAGGATGGGAGAATCCGTGTTTGTGTTGATTTTAGGGACTTAAACAAGGCAAGTCCTAAAGATGACTTCCCTCTACCACATGTCGACATATTGGTGGACAATACCGCAGACCACGCATTACTATCCTTCATGGATGGGTATGCGGGTTATAACCAAATCAAGATGGCCATAGAAGACATGCATAAGACCGCCTTTGTCACTCAATGGGGAACCTATTGCTATACAGTCATGCCGTTTGGGTTAATCAACGCCGGAGCTACATATCAACGCACCGCAACTACACTTTTACATGATATGATGCACAAAGAAGTTGAGGTATACGTAGATGACATGATTGTCAAGTCCAAGGATAGAGAAGGGCACATTGCGAACCTTCGCAAATTTTTCGCAAGACTACGAAAGTACAACATGAGACTCAATCCTCGTAAGTGCGCATTTGGAGTAACATCTGGCAAACTCCTGGGATACGTCGTTAGCCAACGAGGTATAGAAATAGACCCTTCCAAAATCAAGGCTCTGATCGAAATGCCACAACCTCAAACGGAAAAAGAAGTCAAAGGATTCCTAGGGAAAGTGCAATATATAAGTCGATTCATATCGAAACTCACCATGATTTGTGAACCTATCTTCAAGAAGCTCAAGAAAACGGATCACACCATGTGGGATGATGATTGTGAAAAGGCATTTGACCGAATCAAGGAGATATTGGCTAAACCACCAGTGCTCATGCCACCTCAACGAGATCAACCTCTTGGTTTATATCTCACAGTAACCGAAACAGCCATGGGTGCCATGCTAGCTCAGACCGTAGGAAAAGAAGAAAGGGTTATCTACTACCTTAGTAAGAAGTTCTTGGAGTACGAGTGCAAATACTCACAGCTCTAAAAGACATGCCTCGCTCTTGTGTGGGCAACAAAGAAGCTACGACATTACATGCTTAGTTACTCCGTCAAAATATACTCCAAAACGGATCCAGTCAAATACCTCTTCGAAAAACCCGTCCTCAACGGACGCCTAGCAAGATGGACTTTGATGCTCTCAGAGTTCGACCTCAAATACGTGCCTCTGAAATTTATAAAAGGGCGCGCCGTTGCCGAATTCTTCGCAGAAAATCCCATCAATGATGCACAAACAATAGATACTTGGTCATTTCCAGACGAGGATATACTCCAAACCGATGTAGACTCCTGGGACCTTTATTTTGATGGAGCATCAAACTTAAGAGGATTTGGAATAGGAGTGTTGCTCATTTCTCCTGAAGGCGAGCATACACCAATCTCTCTCAAACTCGACTTCGAGGTGACAAACAATGTTGCAGAATACGAAGCTTGTCTCATTGGACTACAAGCGGCAGTGAGCTTAGGCATTAAAAACCTCTGAGTATATGGGGATTCATCCCTGATCATCAACCAAGTTACGGGATCTTGGAAAATCCGAAGCGAAAGCTTAGCACCTTATCAAGCCAGAATAGACCAAGTGGCCCAATTCTTTGATCACGTAACCTATCTACACCTACCTCGGGAAGAAAATCAATTTGCAGATGCTCTTGCAAAACTTGCATCCTTGATTAATATGCCAGATGACATGGTGGAAATGCCTTTATGTATCGAACGACGGTCAGAGCCGGCTTATGTCCATCAAATCACCGATGAAGAAGAAATCACACAGGAACCCTGGTTCCAAGCAATCCTAAATTTCAAGCTCAACGGTACCTATCCACCAGATATGGACAAAAGGGGACAACGTGCTATACACCTACTAGCTTCCCAATACGTTCTCATGCAAGGAGAGTTATACAAAAGAACACCTCTTGGTGTAATCCTACGTTGCCTTGATCATTCACAGGCGCGGAAAGTGATGGAAGAAGTCCATGATGGAGGATGTGGTCCTCACATGAGTGGGCCCATGATGGCAAAGAAAATCACACGTTTAGGGTATTATTGGACCACAATGGAATCCAATTGCATCAAATATGTAAGACATTGCCACAACTGCCAAATCTTCGGGAATGTACAACATGTCCCTCCTTCATTGCTCTATACAATGACCTCTCCTTGGCCATTTTCTGCCTGGGGAATTGAAATAATCGGGAATATAACCCCAAATAAACAGAGGTCACTGTTTCATCCTAGTGGCAACCGACTATTTCACCAAATGGGTAGAAGCGGCTTCCTACACTAGTCTCACGGCTAAAAACGTGGCAAAGTTCATACAAAACAACATCATCTGTCGATACGGTTGCCCATATGAGATCATTAGTGATAATGGATCACATTTCCAAGCCGAGACTGAGTAATTTCTAGCCAAGTACAAATTTAGGCATCACCACTCTTCGCCATATAGACCACACACTAATGGCGCGGTAGAGGCAGCAAACAAGAACGTTGTCACAATTCTCAAGGAAATGATTGACAATTATCGAGATTGGCCAAGAAAGATACCCTTTGCTTTGTGGGGATATCGCATATCTGTTAGGACGCCCACTGGGGCCACACCTTTCTATTTGACCTACGGCATGGAAGCTATACAACCAGTCGAGATAGAAATACCATCCTTGCGTATCTTACTCGAAAGTCAAATCCCGGAAGCCGATTGGAAGAGGGGTAGATATGAAGAACTCATCCTCCTGGATGAACGTAGGCTACACGCCTTGCATAATGTCCAAACATATCAAGCACGTATCAAACGAGCTTTCAACAAAAGGGTTAAGCCAAGAAACATCAAGGAAGGAGACTTAGTACTCAAGTCGGTTAGAGCTCTTTTACTTGTCGACCCACGGGGAAAATTCAAACCTAATTGGGCCGGGCCATTTCTAGTCAAGTCCATACTTCCAGGGGGTGCGGTTAGGACCTAGATGGGAATGAATTTTCCAACCCAACAAACCTCGACCAACTAAAGTGGTATTATGCCTAGAATAGGAACAAAAAACGCGCCTCGCGTAACCTCACGTGTCGCTTTTGTGGCACTAAATAAACGGCCCCTGGCCACGCTGAAATAAGCTAATGTCACTCTGCTCATGCATTTTGACAAATTTGTCATCCTCATATCATCGAATAAACTAAACTGCACCTTAAGAGTAAGCAAAAAGCTCATGCTTATTTTCTAAGTTCATTACAAGCTCTTGCTTAGAACAATTATTCTTTTACATTTACTCGAACTACGCGCCAGGGTTTGATTTCATTTTCTTAATGAATACGTAGGCAATCCTTCACAGGATACAACCCGTTAATTTCAAAATGTAAATAGAAGGACATTTGTATTGCATTTGGAATTCGACAAGAATAATAAATAGAAAAAAATCACAACGGTTTCGTAACCAATTAACCTTTTTTATTTCATTCATTCTCTAATAATAATACGTTACATAATAAAAATAAAAATAGGCTAGGATTCTAAAAACCCCACCTTCTTATTACAATAATAATAATAATAAATAATAATAAAGACTTGGGCTATTCCACCATTTTCCCTTTGCCCTTGTCATTTTTGTCATACTTCTTGTCACGACCTCGAGCCGGACGTTCTTGTGCCACTTCGGACCTAATAACCAACGGTCTTTCTCGAGGCCTAACCTTCCCATTCTTGTCAATCACTTTGTCCACGATAGGAGAGGTCTTCGGTTTCTTCGAAGGATGCACAACTCGAAACCCGGCTTCCTCCTCTCCCTCAGTCAAATGCTTCTCTTTCTCTTTTTCCACCTCGCGCATCTTGTAGTCAACAGGCTCGCGCTTCCTCAATCTCTCGCGCTCCTCCGAATTAGTAGCCTTCCTCCATCGCAGATAGGAGTCCGACACCCATAAGGCACTAACAGAAGAGTTCAAAAACCATACATTTCTTTGAGCCCATTTAATGGCCCACTCCCTTCGACTCTCAGTAGTAAGCGCCACAGCAGTCTGCGGGATGGTGTCAAGCTTCGGGGATTGTCTGCTTTAGTCCAACCTGTCTCATCAGCCTTTCCGGGAAGATGCATACCATGAATTCCAAGCCAGGAATGCGCACAGAGCGAGTAGGGTCCAAGGAAGACACTCCAGTGACGGATTTGAGGTGCCACCATGGTACAATACACCTAATCAACGGGCCATCATCACTCTTCAATTTGTTCTCCCAATAATTGCAGACTCGAGTGAAGTCCACCATGTAAAGCCTAGTCCTCATTGCAATCGAACGAGCATGATAAGAAGGAACATGAACTGGGGGCTCGATCAATCGAAGACGCTCCATAAGCCAAACCTACCAAAAGCGGGTATTAGAACAAAAAAACAAAACAAAAAAAAACAAAAAAAAAAACAAAACGAAAAAAAAAAAACAAAAACAAAAAAAACAAAACGAAACAAAAAAAACGGAAAAAAAAAAAACGAACGAAAAAAAAAAGACAAAAAAAAAAGAAAAATGTTCTTTTACCTGCAAGATAACGGGACTTCCCAATTACGGTAGGTCGCGATTGGCTTTCCTATTATCCAAGCCCAAAAGGATCTCCCCTAAGCATAAACAAGCTAGGCTCCTGCGCAGCTCCATTTGCTCAACTAGGCCCAGGAGACGGGGATCACCTCTCAAGTCTTTATCAACATGCCCTTGAAGGACATAAACATGCAACAAACAAAATCTGAATGCCCTTCGCCTAGCAACATAAGAAACGGTGGGGTCGGCCATGTTAATGAATCGGTCAATGAAGTCCAACATTCGCACTCCTTTCGAGGTCACTAAACGGTCCACCTCAAGCCTTGTTAATCCAAGCAAGTCTCTAAATTTGCTCTTATACCCTTGCGAAGTAGAAGGAATGGCAGGCAAGTATTCTGGGTCCCACCCGCCGATCGCAACAATTTCTCAGGAAATGAGCAAATGTCGCCTCCGGGGAACGCAAAAACATGATAGTTCGGGTCCCAATAATCAAGACAAGCATCTAAGAATGGTTTGACAACCTTGATAAGCTTCAAACTCAGCAATGATCCAAGATTATAAGCGCCCATGTCGTGCTTCTCCATGTTGGAAAACTCATTGGTCCACTCTTTTAGGCGAATCTCCAAAGTATTCATGATGAGTGCTTATATTGAGAGTTTTATGTAATAAGGCGAAGAAGAGACGGAAGAATTATGTGAATAAAAGCTCTATCAACGTCTCTATTTATACTAAACTCTGTTTCGTAAAATCTGCCAGAACAGACACACCTGAGAACAGGCACAGCACCTGCTGCGCCTCTTCAAAGGGACGCAGCTCCTGTTGCGCCTCTTCCTCAGCAAGCTTTCTGTGATTTTCCGCGTTGGATCTTTCCTAAATTCCTTGACAAATAATTTCCTATTCCTACGGGTTATTATTTTGGTAAATACGTGAAAATTGACATATTTCGCGTTTCCTAAATCCGCGGGCACGCATTTCGAGATAATATCAGCATTTTCGTCATTTTAACACACTTGTATATTTTCACTTTAGGAGATAATTTTCATTTTAATTTATTTCAAAACTTATATATATTTCTTTTATTTTTGTTCTTTTGTAATCATTTCATTTCTAACTTACAGGTTTTTATTTTTTTCATTTTTTAAGGGGTAACCCTCCCTACCGTCCGGTCATTTTCGGCAAAATTTTTTGCATTTTTAGCACTTTCTTTTGCATTTTTGCAGTTTTGAGTCATTCGTTTTGCGCTAATTTAGGCCATATGTATATACAAATGTATGTTCTACGTGATTTCTATGTAAATTTCGGCAGCATGACGGCGTAAACCGTCATCTACCAAACCTGTTCAAAGCTAACCTGCAGATACAAGCAACGCAACCCAGCAGCAAAGACACTCAGGCCATCATATATACAACCAAAAAGGCGAAATGTACAACAAACTGGGGGCTCGAGCCCCAATCAAAATCCAAAAGTCCAAAATGTAGGTCCAAAAATGTACAAATGTGCAAGAAACAAACAACAACAAGACAAAACTACTGTCGGTCGCCCTCTAGCTCCGCAACTCTTGCCGCGAGAACAGCAACCTCGGCGTCACGAACCTCAAGCTCCCTCAGCAAGCGAGCTGTCTCCTCCCGAGACTGGGCCAACTCTCGCTCCAACTCACGGTCCCCCTGCAAACAGCAAAATTGGCTCACGTCAATCATTTCTACCAATTACAAGAAAGTTGGAAAATCAAAATTCAAAAATGAAATAGACAAAAGGTTCATACCTGACGACCTCGACCGCCGACAAGTGCCTCGACAGCAGTAGCTCGCAGCCGGTTGGCCACCCTCCATAACGCCACAAACCGAGACGGCGCAACCTGCATTTTCAAAAAGGAGTTCTCAATAATTGAATAAGTTCAATCAAATGTGTTCTTACACAAAAATTAGAGGCTCACCCTCCGAATCAGATGCTGCCAATCGTCCAGGCCAGCATCCGTCACAGCCACATCAAAGTCACGCAGCTCGGAGATCGTCGTCCTCCCGGTCGCGTCGGTGTACTCAAGAGTCTCGGGGTACTCTGGGGGCTCGATGCCCGCCGCCTCAACCTCCTGCAAAGTCAAAATGTTTCTCGTTAATCGATGATCTTTCATCGTATTCTCAAAATCAAGAATAAAGGAGAGTAAGATGCTCACCACAACCGGCCAGTACGCCAACCTCCCGTAGAGGGACGCCGAGTAGTCCTCACCAGGAAGCAGGAGGGCGTCACCACCAACACCAGCCAAGTCAGCCTCCCTCTCAGCCTCAGAAGGCTCCCTGAACATCGTCCTAGGGGGATCGATGGGAACCGTCAAGACATCCCGAGAGCACTGACGAGCCAAGCGCTCGCCCAAGTACCACACAGGACCCATCGACGTCCTCAACAGCAACCGGCTTGAGCTCCTAGGTCGAAGGACCTCAGCCACAAAAGGAGGCTCTCCAGCGTACTCCGCCCAAGGCCTGGGCACCCACTGGGGACAAGACAAACAAGGAATCATTCTTATGATCGGTTAAGAAGTAATGAAGAAGCAAAATAAATATAAGTGAGATGCTCACGCTGTCCAGCTGAAGAGCATTCACGTCCCGCCGGTAAACACCGTGAGAGGAACGCTTGTTCCTCGTTCGACACATCACCCAATCCCTCACGACGGGATAAGCCTTCTCCAGCGGCTCCGTCCTCTTGGGCGAGAGGCTCGGAAAGTAGGAGTACACCCACGCCTGTAAAGCAAGATGGTCAATGACGATCTTTCGTATTTGATAAGGAAAAGAATTGATTTTAGTCTAAATGAAGGTTCATACCTCCAGCAGCAGTCCAGGGTCAACAGCACCAGGAGAAGTCCCCTTCTCCATCAACTCCGGACGAACCATGGCCCTCATGAAGCGGATGAGGACCGTAAAACCAGCAGTGACCCAGTCCCAACGCCCTAGAGAGCTCAGGTCAGAAAGGAAGGGAAGAAGCTTCATCGACAGCCTCTCTCCCTTGTCTCCGAGGTAGATCGAAGATAGAAACCACCAAAGCCACAAACGGGCCCTCTGCTCAGCTGTACAGGGAGGAGGAGCCGTCTCCCTCCCATCAATCACCACCAGCGCCAGGATCTTCCCCGCAAAGTAGTCTCGGACATAGGAACTGGGCACTAAACCAGGCACTGTAACAGCCTTCGGCGACAAGTTCCAGCCGATCAACCACCTAGCCTCGGCCGAGTCCACCCTCATGGCAGTCTCTGGCCACTCCACAGCCTCAGTCCCACACGGCAGATCAGAAATCATGTCGTAGTCCTCCAACGTGACTCCCACCTCACCAAAAGGCATGTGAAAAGTGGAAGTCGTGTCCCAGAATTGGTCCAAGAAAGCGCGGACCAGGCTAAGGTTAGCCCGCATCTTCCTCTTCGCGATATCCCTCCAAGCCTGCACCAAGGCACCAAACGCTCCACGCTCGATCATGGCGCGATCCTCCGCCGACAACCTCTCGTAACACTCCATCGTCGTCGTGTAGCCCGAGAACGACCTGATGTTCCCGGCCTCCTATTGTGATTTGAAACAAAAGCTATCTTTAGTTTTGAATGAAAATTAGAAAAGATATGATCAAGTGAAATGAAAGAAGATGAGTAATGAGTAATGAATTCAAGATTACCAAGCTCTTCACCGTCCTGTAGGACAGGTGACCTTCCGCAGCCCAAAGCAAGTGCCTAATGTCCCAGGTCTCAGCCCACGCGGGTGCTGCCCTCGGTTGACGACCTCCTCGTCCAACGTTGGCCCGCCTCGGGGCCTCCTCCTCCTCAACAACCTCCTCCTCGTGGACCTCGTCCCTAGCAGCCATCACCGCGGCGGTGAAAGCCTCCTCCAAAGCCTCCTCGATAACACGAGAAGGGTCAACATCAGTGTCTATCTCCATGAGAGCTCTCCCATAAGTAGAAGCCTCATCACCTGCAACGTTAAAGTAATTTTAGGCCGCGTCACGTGACGACAAGCCTTGATTAGGGGATTTTTGAGCCTTCGGAAGCCCTGAAATCGCTCTTTTTCTCGCCATCTTTGGCCGTATTCTCTCAAACCCGATAATTCATGTGGTAGTTTGGGTCAAGTCAAGCCTAAGTTGAAGCCTAGCCATGGGTTCGAGTCAAAATTTCGGCAGCATTTCGTTGTAACGACGATTATGCCCTAGAAAAGTGTCCTGAAAAAGCCGTCACAAACCAAAATTCCAAGATGGTAGAAAGTTTACCCATCATCCAAGGATTCCAAATATCAAGTTTCATCGCAAATGGGCAAGCCTAAGGCCATTTTCGAAGCAATTTACGGTTTAGCTGTGAAACCGTCTCAATTTCACTCAAATGCTCAAAACTCAACGAAAATTCGAAACAAATACATGGTTATGTTCCTTATATTACCAATTATTCGTTTCTAATACCAATTTTACAAGGTAAATCCATTTGGGGGAAAAGCCCCAAATTTTCGAATTAATTGGGTTGAAAACCCTAATTTTTTCGATCCAAATTAAGCAAAATGCAGAATATTAATGCAAGAATGATATACATACCTCGATTAGTCATGGCAAATGCAAGCTTTTGGATCAAATTTTGGCGGAAATGGTTGAAGTTTGAGAGAGAAATTGAAGAAATTGTGTTTCGAACAAATGAATTGAATCCCTTTGTTTATCGCGTTTTTACGCAGAAAAGACACCTTCAGGAATAGACGCAGCAGGCGCTGTGCCTCTTCCAAGAGACGCAGCTCTTGTTGCGCCTCTTCCTGATGATCCCTCCATACGAGTTTTCAAAAATTCGTTATGAGTTCGTTATTTGTGGGCCCATCTTTGGTGCGCCTCTTCCTCGATGCCGTTATATGTTTTTGGTCCGTTTGACGATCATTCTTCGTTCAGACCCGCATTCCTAAGCCAACTACAGACTGTTATACGTTATTTATCGCTTCCAAGACCTTGATTATCACAACGAGCAGGTATTCCTTCACAGGTGTTTCGACACGCCTTCATTATATTCCCCCAGCGAGAGTAAGTGGACAGACAATCCCTCTCGAGACATGGAGATAAGTTCCTCATTATGTTCCCAGCAAGAGTAAGTGGATCGACAATCCCTCTCGAGACATGGAGATACATTCCTCATAAAGTTTTCCCGCACAAGAGTTCACGACATACAATCATTATTCTCAAGTTCTTATCGAAGTTTGTTTGAAGACGACCCAAGCAGATTTCTCCCAGCAGTTCCCGCCTGTGTCCTGCTACTCACAACATTTCTTGTTTCCCCGCGGAGTGCGATAAAGGTGTCGTTCTCCCGAAGTTCCCAAACCAGTAGAGTTCCTACACTCGAGCCTTAGTTATCCCTTTAGTTTGAACTTATATTCGGGCCTCCTTCCCATTGATGCTTTCCTTTAGGGAGCCACACCCTAGCACCAATCCTTACTTATCTTTTAGGTCTTACCTTTAGCTCCTACGCTTACCCCCTTATCTCCTACGCTTAACCTTAGCTCATATGCACCTCCGGAAGCATCTCGAGAAAGAAGTCTCAGGTATGATCTCTTCTTATGGCTGGCGAGCCTCCTTACATAGTCTAATGGACATTAAACGACCCTCCCCGATAGTCGACAGACTCTAAAATGTTCCCGATGACAGGTCCTTGGCTCAGACCCTTTGAGCCGCCTCGCGTCGCCATAGTCGTCAGGTTGTAATCTTCGATTAACTTGATGGCTATACTTTGACTTTCGCCTTGTCCAAGCCTCATTCAAAGTGGGGCTCTGTAGATACCTCATTTCTGAACCTCCCGCAAACCACCCGGTGATGATTGGGCCGCATGTTTGGTACGCGGAACGATTTATGACAGTTCGTAAGTTTATCGTCAAGTGATTGCTCAAACACTGATGTCTACCTCTTAGTTGTCATCTACGCGCTGATACGGTCGTTTTGACAGTAATTAGAGTACATTTGGAGTCCGGGCCTAAAACCGTCTTCATTTTCTGATAACCGTTAAATCCCGAGTCAGAATGTTCTGGAATGTTCCGGATATTTCTATTCCATATTTTATAAATATTTCACAATCTTTTAATCTTTAGTAAACAATTTCCCGTAATATTCATACAAAATATTAAGGAAAACCAAATTATCCCGTCATTCCATAATTTAAACACGGAAATCTTTCTTCCGCGGGAGGAAACCACACAGAACGACGCAAGCGGGTGTTGCGCCTCTTCCAAGAGACGCATGGATCGCTGCGCCTCTTCCCAGGCCCTTTTCTGCGTATTTTTCGTATCTTTTTCATATCTTTCCGAGATTCACTTCCAAAGTCTCTCCGGAAACCCTATTCCTTCACGTGATTAGTATAAATAGGAGCCTTCGCTCCTCATATTTCTCACGCGAGTGTCCGCCCTTCTCTTCTCCATTTGCATTCTAGACCACGTTCTTACTTTTTGGCGTCTACGTGCTTGAACATTCGACCACGTAAGCTCGGATCTTTCTGAGTACCAGCCTCGTTTGCATGACCGACCAATTTGACCAACTCCACAACTAATCAACTTAATTAATCTAATCGTTTTCCTCTTACGAGGGCACTTTCGTTACATTCGAGTCGAGCATCACTAATCGTAAACTTAGTTCATCTCGTTTCGTCAAACATGTAAGTCTGAGGGTGTAAATCTCTCTTTTATTATTGTTCTTTACTTTTTGTATCACTAATGTAAGGTTTATGTCGAAAACACCTCTTAAAACCGATTTCTAAAACCTCGTTTAAAACCCTTTTTACGGATTTCCAGAAGACAGACCGTCGAGAAAGGACGCAGCAACTGCTGCACCTCTTCGAAGGAGCGCAGTACCTGCTGCACCTCTTCGTGAGGCTGCCGCAGTTCCTGCTTCCTTTCTTCTTCCTTCGTCCTCTGTAATTCGTCAACTTTTATTTGTTTTCGTTTGTTTTCCTTAATTCTTTGATGTAATAGCGTAATCATCTCACATGTATATTATTCATCATCATTAACACGTATATAATTCGTCATTGAATCCGACTTAAATCCCTTATAATCTCATATTTGCGGGTTTTCGTCATTAATATCAATCCGGATTGTAGAAATTCAATTCGTTCATATTGAGTTCCTGGAATTCGATCTTTGATATATTTCCATCTGTCTATTGTCATATTCATCATTAATTTGTCATTGATTCGTTATGTTTAACCTATTTAGTTCACTCATGTCACTAATCAATCGTTCGTTCATATAAATAATTCATCTTAATTCCGTCTAATCCATGTTTTACTGCTTTTATGACCCTCATTCACATGTAAATAACCTGTTAATCACTTTCCTCCGAGTCAAAAATCATAATCAATCTTTAAATTAACCAACAAATATTAACCGTTTGCAATTCCGGCTTCACAGCCAGAACTGAGCCAAGGAACAGACGCAGCAACTGCTGCGCCTCTTCTAGAGGGCGCAGCTCTGCTGCGCCTGTTCCTGGTTGAATTCTGTCTCTGAACTCCTGTTTTGCCTTGACCTAGTTTAATTAGCTTACGTATAATCCACTATTATCCATATTATCACCTACTGTTCTGTTCGTTAATTCTTTTATTCCTCCTTTTTCCCAAATTATCCGTTTTAAAGGTATTTTCGACATAAATCGCTAAACCCATTGTAATTATTGTAAGTTTTATTATTTTTATTTTCCTTTATTTTATTTATCATTTTATTTTGTATCCTTTGTATGTCTTCACATGTAATTGAACATAAATCCTACTTTGACCCAATTGCATGATTAAATTACTTGTTCACCGACTTAGTTAAACTTCACATGCTACGATTAAAACTTGGATGTTGCATTGCATGCATATAACCGACGATATATCAAGTATAGATAATTTACCTAATCATTAGTAGA
The DNA here is from genome assembly GCF_048544455.1 of Silene latifolia. NCBI lineage: Eukaryota > Viridiplantae > Streptophyta > Magnoliopsida > Caryophyllales > Caryophyllaceae > Silene > Silene latifolia. The sequence continues at coordinate 57,449,173 of NC_133530.1, read as the reverse complement.
GGCCGCTATTGAGGCGGGCAGGATTAGGTGTTCGATCAAAAGAGCTTCCTAATACGTACCCTCACCCCTTACTCCAGATCTCTGTGAACATCCGTATTCATTGGCATCCACGAGAGTCATTCTAGACATAGAATGTTAAGGGTAACGAGTTCTTGGTGTTCATGTCTCTACTTTGTGTCTTGACATGACACGAGGTATTCGAACGGTTCCAATTTCCCATAAAAATTGGTGGCGACTCCACAAATGCAAACGCTTGTTTCCCAATCGCCCCCGTGGCCCCATGTCCACAACTTTTGTGACCCTATACACCACGATTTGATGTATGGCTAGCCCATTATCAAGGTGAATATATTCTAAACCAAACTAGAATGATACATCATGTAGATGATGCAAGACTCAAATTGGTATCCCAAGATTAAACCTTAAATTTTGGAATGATGAATGCAAAGAGTTATCAAGTACTCTTGAAACCATTAGGTTGTTAATCTTATGGTATATGCGTATCTTGTATTCAAAGCAAGATGTCTCGTGCCTTTTGGTTGAAAAGGAGATCAAGGTTGTAAATCATTGATCCAAAATAGGTTGATCATTTTCTTTTACCAACGATTTAGGTTGACACTAATGTGTTCACTTAATAAGGTAAATAGATAAATCTTTGAAGAAGTTCAAAGAGTTCCAGGAATCACGATTTAGTCGTGATGGGATTATCAAAGTGAAGACTTTGATATAAGCCAAAGGAAATGTGATATAGTATCACAAATTAATCTCTCATAGCACGCATTATGGGATAATGTGTGGTTGGATAAAGAAATCAAACGCTATTCGATATGGTTTGGACTTCAATCAAGTTACTTTGAGTTACTTGATCCTTTTAGGGATTTTATCATTTTGTCTAAATTATTTTTCCACTAAATCTAAAACGATTCATATGAGATATGAAATGGTAGGGTACCATGCTTGTAAGTTTTCACAAAGAAACAAATGCTCATTTTTCCTTACTATAATCACGAGTACAACAGGTTTGTGGCTCGTGAAGCTGTCTTTCTAGAATACAAGTTTATTTCTAGAAGACAGAGTGGGAGAAATTATTCAAAGAGCCACAAAGAATGTTATGTCGCAAGAAACTGGTGAAACTGGTCTTTCTTGGCTACATGAGACGTTTTGTGTAAGATGTTGTTTCTTCAAAACCTAGGAGGTTAAAGTCATCACTTATTGAAGATGATGAATTAGTGTTACTTTTAGGAAGTAAAGAGCTTGCAACTTACAAAGAAATTGTTTGATTCAAGTTGATTACTTCTGGAAAGTAATGAACATATGACTTAAATGAGAGTGTTTAAGTCACAACTCAATACAAGGCTTAGAGCCATGAAAATCCGAAATAAAAGGCTTGATTAGTGACAAAGGGTTTTTTATGAGATTTCAAAGCTTGATTGGTAGCAAAGGGTTTTGCACTAGTTGAAGAGAGATTTCAAAGCTTGATTGGTAGCAAAGGGTTTTGCACTAGTTGAGAAGCTTAAGTCTAAGGGTTGTATTTCATTATGATGAGATATATAGAAAGTGAATCCAAAAACACACTTCTTCAAAGAAGAAATGTATTCGATACATGTTATGAGTTTTTGCAATCCTAAGATAATGTGAAACTTAAGAGATAGTCTTGAGTAGGACATCAATGAGTTGGAATCAATGATTTGATCATGGTATAAAAAATTTCCCGATAAGTCGAGAAGTTGTGTTTATACATGAAGTTTAGTGGGAGTTACGGAAATTTTAGTAGTCTTATATGTGGATGACATATTGATCATTGCGAATGATTTAAGACTTTGGAGAAATATAGTACATCTTTAATATCCGGATTTATGGAGATAAATCTACATGATATTAATGTCAAATAAGGAGTCTTATGTTGATAAGATTCATGACTAGTTCAATCGAATTGAACATTTTTGATTGATTCCATATGCTTCCGCTGCCGAATCAATTAAATAGGAAATGATGTATAACACTTCATATACTTTGAATATGATGAATTTTTTCCAATCGAATTTAAGTAATAGTTACCTAGTAAGCCATAAAGATTATCCTTAAGTGCTTGCAGAAGCATTAAGGATTTAAAGAAAAGTGTTTTTGATGCAATTTTGTGTAAGGGTGTTACACAAATGACAATTGACAATTGAGATTGCGCATGATTTCCGACAAAACCATAATCAAAACACATTAGGATGGTCAAGATACCATTGTGGCTATGTTATTTAAGAAATAGATTTTCTAGAATCGTTCTAGGCAATAAAGAACAATGAGAAATATTTACAACGGAAATTGAGTACACTTGCAATCATGAGATGAGCAAGAGGATGGATCCCACACACTGTGAAAACAGTGGGAGCTATTCTAAGGCTAGAGAGCTTATGTCTAGATTGGATCTAGACACGTACTCAGAAAGTTTTGCAATGCAAATGTGTACATTACAAAGGAAAACGAGTATATAGTAAGGTTGAGTAAGGTACAAGAAGTTGATAAAACCTACTAACCAAAGCCTTCTCATAGGCTTAACATGATGAGTCATGTCATATGTCATTTCAATTGCATTGAGATGAACAACTACATATAAGATGAAAATGGATTATAAAAATATGAAGTAGTAATAAGGTATTGACTATTCATATGTGATAATCACATTTGTCGTTCGAGTTTTTAAATCTAAAACTCCTTTTATACCTTGTTACATCCAAATGGGTTGTAGAGACAATATTGAACCCCGTTAAAGTGAACCCGGATTAACATGGTATTTGCCCATAGTCACTTGTATGAGGTGACGTCTCGAAGTGACTAGAGTGTGATGCGATAGATGGCAAGTTCAAGTGTCATAGAGTCATATGAGATGATTAGTCGATCACATAGGCAGACTGTTAGGAACACTTTGTCGGGCTTTATGACTGCTTATAGAGTTCTGGCAAATTTATATAGCCTGGTCGTGGCGAGAGCTACTATAGTATTCTAATGAGTCGATTCTTTTGACTAAAGACTGTTCGCCTAAGGTGGCACAGTTTCAGATTAACTTTGATTTGTGTTACTACGACCTTCGTAAATGGGGTCAAATGGGCATATTTTGGGTTATGATGGTTGTGGCTAGTCGAAGGGAATAAGTGTAATAGGAATTGTCCACCCCTTGTCAGGGTTATAACAATATCTCAGGGCCACTCGAGGAGTAATGAACTGGAAATGCGTGGCCACGCTCGGAAGGTATCCATGGTGGATAATTCCGGTCAATCAGTTATTCTCCAGATCGAGGAAACCACTCTCGATATGATCACTTGCAAGTACGACCTGAAAGACACCTTGCATTGAGTGGGAGATAGTAATAGGACAAGAGAATTGGTGACGCACACTTGCCGAGGACAAGTGGGAGATTGATGGAATATGTGTCCTCCGACAATAATGCGATCACAACTGTTTATCATGATAATCACATGTGTAAATCTCATTTTAAGAATGCATGTGGGATGTAATATTTTACAGTCAACTGGTCCACACATATCGGTAATGATTGGCTGACTAGAGTTTGACATTACTGGCATGCGACGGTGGTGACCAGTTGATCCCCTTAGGTCATACCTAAAGGGTGACATTCTTATTGATTATTTAATTGATCGTATGTCGATACGGGTTAATTAAATTGCTTAAAATTGACGGATGATTTTGTGAGTATAATTAACGTCACTTATTGTAATTCGATTAAATAAGATACGATCTAAGTAATCAAATTGTTTTATTACTAAGATTAAATTATTGTTTAAAAAACAATTGAAATTGAATGAATAATTTATTATAAATACAAGACGTTGTGATTTATAATTCAATAAACCGTTCTAGTACAAGTAATTACGAATTACTAGTCGATTTTTTATATGACATATTTTTATTAGTATGTTGATTTTTAATGTGTTAAAAATACATAAATGTGAGACATAAACATGTAACATGTTACATGTGACATTGTGACAAAATTGACAAAGATAAAACGGAACCCATTTTATCTTACATTGTACCGAAATTATAGGGGTGTTTAGGGTTTTGTTGTGTTTTAAATTTAAATAAGAAAAGCACATATGATTACACTACTTCTTGTTGGAATATGTGTCCTCCGACAATAATGCGATCACAACTGTCGATCATGATGATCACATGTTTAAGTCTCATTTTAAGAATACATTTGGGAAGTAATATTTTACTGTCAACTGGTCCACACATATCGGTAATGATTGGCTGACTAGAGTTTAACATTACAGTCGTGCGACGGTGGTGATCAGTTGATCCCCTTAGGTCATACCTAAAGGGTAACACTCTTAATTGATTATTTAATTGATCGTATGACGATACGGGTTAATTAAATTACTTAAAATTGACGGACAATTTTGGAAGTAATATTTACGTATCTCATTATAATTTGATTAAATGAGATACGGTCTAAGTGATCGAATTGTTTTATTACTTAGATGAAATTATTGTTTAAGGAAACAATTGCATTTGAATGAATAATTTATTATAAATACAAGATGTTGTGATTTATAATTGGTAAGTTATTTTGGTACAAGTAATTATGAATTACTAAAGTCGATTTTGTACATGACGTATTTTTATTAATGCGTTGATTTTTAATATGTTAAAAATACATAACAATTTTACATGACTTGTGACATGTGACAAATTGACAAATTGACAAATTGACAAAGATAAAATGGAATCCATTTTATCTTAAATGGACCGAAATAAGGGGTGTATTAGGCTATATATTGTGTTGATTAATTTTAAGTGGAAAACATAATCATTAACCTAATTACTAGCCATGCAAACCTAGTTGTTTTTTTGTGAAGAGCGACTTGATCATGCATTGGCCAATACCACCCCACCCTACCCGGTTTTGTCATAGAGAAAAGCCAAGGATTTTTCTCTATAATTTGTCTAATATACACTATATGCATAGTAGTGTATTATTCATTCGATCATCTAAAAATATAGATTTTTAGAGAGATAAAAAATACTTCTTCTTCTCTCTTCTCTTAAACCGAAAATTAAGAGACCAAAAACAATATTTTTGGGTCAATTTTATTTAAAATTAATATTATTCTAGTATCAATAATATTAATTTTATTAAGAGGTTATCTTGGGTATTATTCCTTGGGAGGGATTCTATACTTGAATCCTTTGTTCATCCATATTAGGAGAGCTCAAGAACAAGTGAGTAGGAGAACTCACTTGTGCCCAATAATCCGAAATTTCCAATGTAAGAATGATGATTTCTTCTCTATATTTACTTATGTTTGCATGCATAAGATCTAATTAATTTTATGACTAAATTAAATGGAACATATAAGAATATGTTGAGTATTATGAGATATAGATTTCTAACAAGTGGTATCATGAGCCTTAGGTTGTTTGCATGCAAATCGGTTATAGTTTTTCCGAGTTATACGATTAACAAATAAAACTTATAAATTTGTGTTTATTATGATATATCACGAAATCAATTATGCATGTTAAAGAATCTGATCCTAAAATGTATTTAGGATATTTTGGTTAATTATGGATTTTTATTGTTCATTTTATATAATAATGGCATTAAAATGTGATTTTATGATAAAAATGTCATTTTCGGACTAAAATTAGCTAAACTTCGTTTTTTTCCAGTGGTTTTTGGATATGTTTTCACATATATTATATTTAGATGATCTGTAAATTTTCATAATTTTATGAGTTCTTATGCTCGAAATATGGATTTTTCATGATAAAATCGAATTTAAATGATAAAATAGGTTAATATGAGAAATATTTCGAATCTGGTCATAGAAATTTAGTATGTTGTCATATACAATTTTACAAGATGTGTGTAAAATAATAGGCTATAATGAAGTCCTTATGCATGATTTATGAATTTTTGACGAAAAATAACATAAATAGTGACTTTAATTAGTGAAAATTGCTAAAACATACTTCATGACTAAGGAAAAATGTCACATGTGTCATTTTATTACCTATTTCAGATCTAAAATTGAAAAGTTGATAAATATAATTTTTCTCATATTTTTATGATAATATTTGATAAATCCGATAAACCGCAACATTGTTTTCCCTCGATGAATTTCGAAATTTTTAACCTAAGTTTTTGAATATTATGAGTGTCATGGTATTTTTCCAGAATGTTCATGAGTTTAAATTTCAAATTTTGAATTTATTTGAAATTTTTATGATTTATTTGAAGTTTATGGCTTTTATTGTAATTTTAAGTCCTTTTATGAACAATATTAAGAGATATAAAGTTAATTATAGTCAATATGTTAGTGGAGACTACTTTTGAGTCCTAATATGGTTTGGATAATTAACTAATACATAAATGTGATTTTATGTAATTTATTGTGATTTTAAAAGGTTGAATCACGCAAATCCGTAAAAACCGTTTAATATACGATATTGGCTCCTTAAAGGCGATTTAGCATAAAATTGGGCATGTTCATACATATTATAATGCTGCATTTTATTTATGATTGTCATAATTTTATTTTATTTTATGTAATTTTTGAATTATGTAATTTTTACTTAGTACGGCCTTAGTTTTTAATTGGTATTACCCGAAATGTATGGGAATATCGATTCGGTTGTAATTTATTGTGATCTCGTATCACCGTTTTGTAATTTAATAGATTTATTTTATTTTAATTACAAATGTATAATAGGAAATTATGTAATTTGTTATGTAATTTATTTATTCCGGAGTTCCTTGAAGACGGTGCCACTCAAGAAGGCAATCCATTAAAGACGGTGTTACCTCGAGATGCGTGCGAAAACCGAAGTTCAAGGGACCAATGGAGTTGGTTTCCGAATTTGTAATAGTTTATTATATTTACTTTTTTAGGAAGGCCATACTAGGATTTATTTTTTATACTTTGCATTTTATTTATATGTCGCATGCATCGCTAAATCACCATAACTAAAACATGCATCATCTTTTAATCGAGTTTATCGACCGTGTCAATTATAATTATCGTAGTTCACCACATTAGTTCACTTAAAACGTGATAGATAATAAATTGACATGACCTCTCGCTAAAATAATCAATTGAGACATAGCCTTACCAAAAAGTAGAAACCATGAAAACCTATTTCGTGAGGGAGTGCACTCGGCCACACCGGGGTACAAACCTTGTTACGTAGGGGAAGTGGGTGATAAATGTCTATCCACCGAATTCATGTTGATAAGGGATTAATCGGCTACACCGTGCCCAAGTTAATGTGGATTTGGATCATGGACACATTTATTCGAAATTTGGGTTGAACTCAACAAAAGTATTGATAAGGGATGAATCGGCTACACCGTGCCCTTGTCTGATGTGTTTTGGGCTAAAGATAAATGTTAATGTAATTTTATCGACCAAGAGTTCTAAAAGTAGAATCGATTAAAGCGTTAATCCACAGAGTTATATTGATAAGGGATGAATCGGCCACACCGTGCCCAAGTTAATATGAATTTGGATCTTGGAATCATTTATCAAGTTGGGTAGAGGTCACTAGATAAATGCAATAAAACTTGTTTAAATTAATTTTTACGAGTATTATTATTTAGAAAACGACATATGTTTTATTCCTTCAATTTTCGTTTTGTAGATCGCATCTATTTCTCATAACAAATGGACACTCCAAACACCAACAACACACCTCTCACTAATACTTCATGGCTCCGATCCTTCATGGATCGTTGTAAACTTGAAAAGAATGGGTCAAATTTCTACGATTGGTATGCCCAACTCAAATTAGCCGCCCAAGGTGACGACAAGCTTCGTTACCTCACCGAGGCCTCTCCACCCGAACCTAATGCTAGGTCGAGTATCGCTACTAGGGAAGCATATGAGGCTTACCACAAGGAGTCCGCCGCAATGAAAAATGTGTTGATTTTTGCGATGGAGGTCGATCTCCAAGGAGAGCCTTTAAAATGGGCACCGCTAATGAAATCTATTCAAAGCTTGTGACAATGTTTTCGCAAACTCCGAGGATCGTCCAATATGAGGCGGCCGCGACATTCTTTGATCTCGATTTTAAGGAGGGCCAAAAAGTTAGCCCTCACGTGCTCAAATTGATGGAGCTAGTCGAGACTTTGAAGATTCAAAAGGTTGAAATCCCCAAAGAGCTCATTGTAGATAGGATTCTACACTCCTTATCCAAAGTCAAGGCATATGTTCAATTCCGGGTGAATTTTAACATGCAAGACAAGGACGTGTCTCTTGAAGAGTTGCACAAGTTACTTGTGCAAGCCGAAAGAGACATGGGATTAAATGTTAACCCACCTAAGGATGTGCTTAACATAAGCACCAAGAGCAAGGGGAAGTTCAAAAAGAATGGGAAGAAGGGTAAAAATCAAGCTCCCACTTTCACCAAGGCTAAGACTTTTGAAGCTAGCACTTCCAAGACCAAGAAGGGTCCTCTTGACAAATGCCATTATTGTAATGGTGTTGGACATTGGAAGAGGAATTGTTCCAAGTATCTTGTTGACATCAAAGCTGGAAAGATCACTCCAGTAGGTAAATGACTATCCTTTCTTTTATGTTTCTAATTCAACTATGGTATTGTGATATAAAGTTGTGATAATTTATCCCCTTTTTATTGTAAATAGGGCCTCCACCAAGCAAGGACAAGGGAAAGGAAAAGCAAGCTTGATAAACCATCAAGAAGCTAGGAGTAGCTTCCATAAAGCTTGGCTTTTTATTGTCTTATTTTAATTTATGATTCGGATTTTTAGAACCTTTTGATTTCCGTGTTCGACATGGAAATGTTTGATCCTTTCTAAAAAATTGTTGTATTTTGGATTATGGTGGCTTGGTTTGCAACCCAAGTCACCCGTTTTATCGTATTTTTCTTGTTCTAAAAATTCGTCTATATATGCTTGCACATAGAAACATATGATCATCTACTTAAAGTGATCTAATAGACAACTATAATGATGGAATTCATTATATGTCCACAAGCTTAAGGCTTGTGTATGATCAATTATAAAATGATGATTGAGTTGATGAACTCTATTAAAGGAATGTCAATCACCGAGTACACTTATCAAATCTAAAACTATTAGTCAACCTATGATATAGTCCTCCTTATACTTCAAAAATCATTATTTGTGTCTCATAAGCTATCTTTGAATCTCTAGTGTATTTATTCTAAATATAGAGTGGGAGAAAAATGAAGACACAAAGAACACAAAGCAAATTTGTATACTTGTGTATATGAGATCTACGCAAGAAAGAATGATTTGTATACCTATATAGATAGTATACACGAATAGATGAGATCTATGGTCTCGAATAGATGAAATCTACATGACAAAAGAGACCAAGTGAAGTAATCAAAAGAATATGTTCTCAAGATAACTACACGAGGAGACCAAAAGAAAGTTTTGTAAGAAGAATGACTAATGTAATGTCTTAACAAGAGATTTGGCTAGTTTATGAGCGACTTTTTTACCAATAGTTTCAATGTTGATATTTACTTAAGAGCCTAAATGAAACAAAGTTGCATCCTCAAAAATAAATGTGATTTATGACTAAAAGTTGCAAAGTAAGATATGCCGATATCTACAAAAGCTAAATTAATTGTTAACCACGCTAGTGTCATTACTTAACCTCATTATGAAAATGAAATGGTTAAACCTCCTTCCAGAAAAGGGTATTTTGAGAAGGACGTATATTAAATGAAATTCACATTTAAATAATGACATTGCTACGCATCATTATAAAATGAATGAGTTAGAGATTAAAATCTCTTTCCATAAGTTTAAGATTGAAACCTTTTCAAAATAGGTATTTTGAAAGGATATGCTGGGAACATATATGGTTTTATCTTAATAAGTTGGCAAAGCAAAATATATATTTCAATTCTTGAAATGTTTCGATTGAGTAGTCAATTGCGAAACATGTGAAATTAAGTGGGAGTTGGAAATTATCATGTGAAGACATGGAATTTAGTGGGAGCAATCATCTTGTAAAAATTTATAATTCATTACTCATTGAGAATGACGAGCTGATACTATCTTTCACAAAGAAGTATTTGAGTTTTCAATTCTGGATGAAAATGGACTATGATGAATCCAATCACATCATGAGATGTTGGATAGGTATTGAGATATACACATCGAATCAACGAGAAACGTAGGTTATTCATGTCAATGAAAATGGAATTGCCATTAGCAGTCATGGTCGTTCATTGAACCTAAGAATGGTTGATCACATGATTATTAGTTACTAATGTTTCCGCCATTAGAATAATCATTCACATGTCCAATAATGAATCATATGCATAAGAGTATGATGAATCATTGACAAGCCATAGAAGAATCGTCATGAATTCTCGAGGAGAACTAATGAGTGATTCCAGTGATGGACAGAACACTCTGTTATGTGCCAAGAGGTTGCACATTTTGAAGTTCGATCACACGTAAGGATTTATGAAAATCCTAAGCTATTCAAGCTAAAGGGAGAAATAAGAAGCTTTGAAAATACTTAGTTGAAGTAAGAAGTTACTCAAAACTGATATTTTCTAATATGTTAGGACTTATGAGAAGTATTAGGCTAATCATCTTGACAATTGTTGTAAGACCCTGCAAAACATATACCTAGTGCATTGCGAAATGGTAGAACACTTGACCAGTGCAAGTTATATCATCCACCACAAATTCGTTTGTTATGTGATAAACAACAAGAAAGTTCTTTCAAGATAAAGAACCCAAACCTAGGTTGGGAACCTATATGTGTACTTGGTAAGGTTCATGCTATGAAAGATAACATGAATATAAAGGATAATGCAATATAAGAAGTCTGAACACATGGGAACATGGTATGTTAGACTTCTATTGCAATCAACTAGTGTTTACACACTTTCGATATACATCACAAGGTTGTAATATGGTATTGACTACCCGAATGTGATGTCGACGTTTGTCGTTTGAGTTATTATTAACTCACCTTATACTTTGTTACATCCAAACGAGTTGTAGAGACAATTGAACCCCGTTAAAGTGAACACGGATTAGCATTGCATTCGCCCATAGTTACTTGCATGAGGTGACGTCTCGAAGTGACTAGAGTGTGATGCGATTGATGGCAAGTTCAAGTGCCATGAAGTCATGTGAGATGACTAGTCGATCACATAGGCAGACTGTTGGGAACACCTTGTCGGGCCTTATGACCGCTTAAAGAGTTCTGGCAAATTTATATAGCCTGGTCGTGGCGAGAGCTACTATAGTATTCTAATGAGTCTATTCTTTTGACTAAAGACTGTTTGCCTAAGATGGCACAGTTTCAGATTAACTTTGATTTGTGTTACTACGACCTTCGTAAATGGGGTCAAATGGGCATATTTTGGGTTATGATGGTTGTGGCTAGTCGAAGGGAATAAGTGCGATAGGAATTGTCCACCCCTAGTCAGGGTTATAAAAATATCTCAGGGCCACTCGAGGAGTAATGAACTGGAAATGCGTGGCCACGCTCGGAAGATATCCATGGTGGATAATTCCGGTCAATCAGTTATTCTCCAGATCGAGGAAACCACTCTCGATATTATCACTTGCAAGTACGACCTGAAAGACACCTTGCATTGAGTGGTTGATAGTAATAAAACAAGAGAATTGGTGACGCACACTTGTCGAGGACAAGTGGGAGATTGTTGGAATATGTGTCCTCCGACAATAATGCGATCACAACTGTCGATCATGATGATCACATGTTTAAGTCTCATTTTAAGAATACATTTGGGAAGTAATATTTTACTGTCAACTGGTCCACACATAGGTGTAATGATTGGCTGACTAGAGTTTGACATTACTGGCGTGCGATGGTGGTGACCAGTTGATCCCCTTAGGTCATACCTAAAGGGTAACACTCTTAATTAATTATTTAATTAATCGTATGACGATACGGGTTAACTAAATTACTTAAAATTGACGGTCAATTGTGGAAGTAATATTTACGTATCTCATTATAATTTGATTAAATGAGATACGGTCTAAGTGATCGAATTGTTTTATTACTTAGATGAAATTATTGTTTAAGGAAACAATTGCATTTGAATGAATAATTTATTATAAATACAAGATGTTGTGATTTATAATTGGTAAGTTATTTTGGTACAAGTAATTATGAATTACTAAAGTCGATTTTGTACATGACGTATTTTTATTAATGCGTTGATTTTTAATATGTTAAAAATACATAACAATTTTACATGACTTGTGACATGTGACAAATTAACAAAGATAAAATGGAATCCATTTTATCTTAAATGGACCGAAATAAGGGGTGTATTAGGCTATATATTGTGTTGATTAATTTTAAATGGAAAACATAATCATTTACCTAATTACTAGCCATGCAAACCTAGTTGTTTTTTGTGAAGAGCAACTTGATCATGCATTGGCCAACACCACCCCCACCCTACCCGGTTTTGTCATAGAGAAAAGCCAAGGGTTTTTCTCTATAATTTGTGTAATATACACTATATGCATAGTAGTGTATTATTCATTCGATCATCTAAAAATATAGAGTTTTAGAGAGATAAAAATTACTTCTTCTTCTCCCTTCTCTTAAACCGAAAATTAAGAGACCAAAAACAATATTTTTGGGTCAATTTTATTTAAAATTAATATTGTTCTAGTATCAATAATATTAATTTTATTAAGAGGTTATCTTGGGTATTATTCCTTGGGAGGGATTCTATACTTGAATCCTTTGTTCATCCATATTAGGAGAGCTCAAGAACAAGTGAGTAGGAGAACTCACTTGTGCCCAATAATCCGAAATTTCCAATGTAAGAATGATGATTTCTTCTCTATATTTACTTATGTTTGCATGCATAAGATCTAATTAATTTTATGACTAAATTAAATGGAACATATAAGAATATGTTGAGTATTATGAGATATAGATTTCTAACACTTCTAGCTATGCATGCCTAATTGCTTTTGTGAAGAGCATCTTGGCCATGCATTGGCCCCTTTTCTTTCCCCCACTCGGTTTCCACCTAGAAGAAACAAGAGTTTTTTCTTCTATAATTATTCTACTTTTACACTACATAATTTTTCTAGTGTAATTTATTCTACTCTCTACATCTTATGAAAATTAGAGAGATAAAATCTCCAAAAATCCTTCCTCTTGGCCGAAATACAAGAGACAAAAACAAATAGTTTTGGGTCAATTTTTAGTGAAGATTATTATTATTCTAGATCAAGTAATACTAATCTATTAAGAGGTTATCTTGGGTATAAGTCTTTGGGAGGGATTCTAAGCTTGAATCCTTGTTCATCCATATAAAGAAAGCTCAAGAACAAGTAAGAAGGAGATCTTACTTGTGCCCTTTAATCCGAAATTTCATAGTAAGAAAGACGATTTCTTCTCTATTTCTACTTATGTTTGCATGCATAGGATCTAGATTTAATTTTATGACTAAATTAAATGTCACATATATGAATATGTAAATTTATGAGAATATGAATTTCTAACATCGAGCCTCTTAAATCCGGGTTCGAATTTGTGACGAAAACCCGCAAATATCGATTATAAGGGATTTAGGTCGAATTAAACATTATAATTTGAAAAGGATTGATTAGAACATGATTATGTACTGAAAATCACAAGAGAAACGAAAGAACAAGAAAATAGAAAAAGTTGCAGAAGATCGAGGAAGAAGATGAAGAGCAGAAGCAGCAGCAGCCTCAGGAAGAGGCGCAGCATGTACTGTGACTCTTCGAAGAGGGACAGCTGCTGCTGCGTTTCTTCTCGACGTCAGATCTCAGCTGATTTGTAAATACGGTTTAAAAGAGGGTTTTTAAAGATGGTTTTGAACATGCTTATGACATAAACTCGTACATTAATTAATTACAATAAAATAAAATTGGGATTTTACACCCTCAGACTTACATGTTAGCGTCGCAAGATTTAACTAAATCGGTTTTTAGTGGTAACTCGACTCGATCTATGCAAATATGAAAGTGCCCTTGAAAAAGGATTTTAAAAAGATTGAATTATTGATTAATTGTGTAGTGGTCAAATTAGTCGGTCATGCAAATGAGACTGGTACTCAGAAGGATCCGAGCCTACGTGGTCGAAAGTTCAAGCACGTAGACGTCAATAAGCAAAGAGCGCGGTCTTAGAATGCAAAGGGAGAAGAGAAGGGAGGACACTCGCGTGAGAAATATGAGGAACAAAGGTCCCTATTTATACTAAACACACGGAGGAATTATGGTAAGAATAGGATACGGAAGGAATGATTCGGAAACAACCGACTTAGGTTGAAACACGGAAACTTGGACAAAACGAAAACCTTGAGAAAAGGCGCAACAAGTGTTGCGCTCCTTAGAAGAGGCGCAGTGCTTACCGCGTCCTTTCTTGGGTAGGTTCCTCCTGCGCGTAGAAAACGCGTTTGACAGCCTGTCGTATTTTAGGCATAACGTTCTCTACAAGACTCGTAATAAGGTAATTTTGGTGGCGTTGGAAATCTAATAGAAGGATCTAGAACTTTCTGTGAAATAGGCTGACCCAAAAAAGTCGTTATAACCTCGTAAAACGGGCCTAAAAGTCGGGTTATCATTTTGGCTAGATGAAATGCATATTTTGTAATGTAAATTTTAAGTTTAGCCCAAAGAAGTGATATGGGACTCAAAATGAGATATAATCCTATCATTTATGACATCCTAACCGTAGATAGATAAGCACATTGCTTTTGACTCGGGATTTGACGGTTTTAGGAAATGAAGACGGTTTTTGACCCGGACTCCAAATGTACTCTAATTACTGCCAAAACGACCGTAATGACATCTAGATGACAACCAATGGGTAAACACAAGTGTATGAGTTACCTTTTATTAACCGATTTACGAAACGTCATAAAATCGTGACATATGCTAAACATGCGGCCCAATCATCACTGGGTGTTTGGCGGGAGGTGCAGAAACGAGGTATCTACAACATGACGCAGGGTATTCGAACGGTTTCCAATTTTCCACAATAAATTGGTGGCGACTCCACAAATGCAAACGTTTGTTTCCCAAGCACCCCCGTGTCCACACAATGGTACATAAACCTACCAAATGGAAGCATCAAGTCCTTTGCTGATCTGATAAACTCCTTCAACCACCAATTCGCCAGTAGCAGGGAACTTGAAAAAAGATCCAGTGACCTATACAGGATCAAGCAAAAGCCTGGCGAATCAATCACAGCATACATGACCAGATTTAACAAAGAGAAAGTATCAATTCCCATATGTGATGTTTTAACAGTCGTGGAAGCTTTCAGGCAGTGGCTACCATTGGACAGTGGTTTCTATGATGAAATGACTATGAAGCCTTGCCAGACCTTTGAAGACGTCCAGGCATTAGCACTTGGCTACATCCGGCTGGAAGATGATAAAGGTTTCAAAGCAGATACCACTGATAACAGTTCACGATATGACAGGTCCAACAGGAAAAGTTCCAATCACAGAGGAAGCCGTTCCAGGCCATCCCCTTATACCAGGCCTGACAGATCAGAAGTCAACTATGCACATGAACAACGAGATAACTCCTATACTTATCCCCCTATTCAAGAATATAACTTCTCTGTTGATACTGCAAGATTGATCAAAAGGCTTGACAACATGGGACACATTGTCAAATGGCCAAAGAAGATAGATAACCCTAACTCAAGGAAAGACACAACAAGCTGGTGTGAATTCCACATGGACATAGGACACACAATAGAGGAATGCCTGGGACTACGCAAGCAAGTAGCTTACCTGTTAAAGAAAGGCTACCCGAAAGATCTAATGCCATCAATGAGCAAGGAAGACAATGGAATAACAACAAAGGACCAGAAGATACCACAACGTGACCTGCCTCCAGCACCACCCATCTATGAGGTCAAATTCATCAATGGAGGATCTGAAATCTGCGGCCTGACCAGCTCTGTTGCAAAGAAAATAGCCAGGGAGTCAAAAATAAAATCTACTTTTAAACCTAGAAATTTATCTCAAATTACTTTTGATGATACTGACATGCAGGAAATCTATGATGTCCATCATGATGGCCTGGTCATTACAATGCAAATAGGAACTTCACGTGTCCTCAGAATTTTAGTAGATGGGGGCAGCTCAGTCAACCTAATCATGCTTGACGTCCTGAAGGCATGAAGATTGATGAAAGCCAGATCATAAAGAAATCAAATGTCTTGGTAGGATTCAGTGGTGAAACAAAGAACACTCTAGGAGAAATCTACCTGCCAACATACGTTGAAAGAGTCTCCTCATATGAGAGATTTTGAGTCCTGGATTTCCTGTCATCCTACAATGTCATCCTAGGCAGACTTTGGATCTATAATGTCCGGGCTATCCCTTCAACTTATCACCAATGCGTCAAGATACCAACAGAGTGGGGACTAACAACCATCAAAGGTGAACAAAAATCTGTCCAGGAATGTTATACTGAATCATTAAAGCCTTCCATGGCAGGTAAGTCTCTCGCCTAGCAATTACAGTACCCTGTCAGGAGCACTTATGTGATAGAAGCCAAAATGGAGACAGATCAGGTAACTTTAGACCCTGAGTATCCTGACAGGCATGTACTGGTAGGATTTGATGTCCCTGACAATATCAGACCAGAACTAGTAAGTTTTCTTAAAAATAAATTTTCATGCTTTGCCTGGTCCCACTTTGATATGACTGGTATAGACGCTAATATTATTACCCATAAACTCAATATTGACAAATCATTTAAGCCTGTGCAACAGAAAAGGAGGAAGTTTTCCCCTGAACGCAACTCTATCATTAATGAAGAAGTGGATAAACTCCTAGATATGGGAATGATCAGAGAAGTAATGTACCCTGAATGGCTAGCAAATGTGGTCGTGGTACAAAAGAAAAATGGCAAGTGGAGAGTTTGTGTAGACTACACAGACCTAAACAAAGCCTGCCCAAAGGATCCATTCCCACTTTCTAATATTGATGCCATGGTAGATGCTACAGCAGGGCATGAGCTATTAACGTTTATGGATGCTTCAAGTGGATTCAACTAGATCAAGATGCACCCAGCTGACCAGGAAAACACTGCACTCATCACGGAAAGGGGCATATATTGTTACACAGCAATGCCCTTTGGCCTAAAGAATGCAGGGGCAACCTACCAATGCCTGGTCAACATGATGTTCAAAGATCAAATAGGTGATACAATGGAGGTCTACATTGATGATATGGTGGTTAAATATAAAAAGGCTGAAGATCGTGTAAAAGATTTAGAAGTAGCCTTCAAGATCCTGGAAGAATTCAATATGAAGCTCAACCCTTCCAAATGCCACTTTGGAGTCTCTTCAGACAAATTCCTTGGATACATGGTGACAAAAAGAAGGATTGAAGACAGCCCAAAATAGATAAAAGCCATCCTGGAATTGTAATCTCCCAAATCAGTTAAAGATATCCAAAGATTAACAGGAAGAGTTGCAGCCCTGAATAGATTCATATCCAGGTCATCATAAAGATGTAGATCCTTCTATGACCTCCTCAGAAAGAACGAATCATTCAAATGGATGCCGGAACGTGAAGCAGCCTTCCAAGATTTAAAAACCTACCTGGCTACTCCTCCACTGCTGGCCAAACCTAACAAAGGAGAACCCCTGGCGGTTTACTTATCAGTCACTAAAATGGCAGTAAGTGGAGTCCTAACCAAAGAGATTGAAGGCCAACAACACCTTGTCTACTATGTAAGTAAAAGTCTCCTGGATGCAGAAAAAAGGTATTGACTACTTGAAAAATATGTGCTTGCTGTAATTATATCATGTACGAAACTTAGACCTTACTTTGAGAGTCACCCAATAATTGTCAGGACCAACCAACCTATCAAGTCTGTCCTGAAAAAACCTGAGCTTTCAGGCAGAATGGAAAAATGGTCAGTACAACTAAGTATTTATGACATAACCTTTGACCCTAGGACAGCAATTAAATCTCAGGTATTAGCAGACTTTGTGGCTGAATTTAGTCCCAACCTAGAACCAGACCTCATAAAAGAGGTCAACCACCTAGACACCCATAAATCAGGCCAGAAATGGACCTTACACGTAGATGAAGCAACAAACATGAGAGGAACCAGCCTAGGATTAGTACTAAAATCACCACAGGGAGACCTAATTGCCCAGGCTATTAGTTGTGAATTCAAAGCAACAAACAATGAAGCTGAATATAAAGCCCTGATAGCTGGACTCAAGGTATGTATAGAACTTGGTGTGAAAAATCTCAAGGTAAAAACTGACTCCCTTTTAATTTCCAATCAAGTCAAAGGAACATATGCTGCAAAGGATTCCAAAATGATTCTTTATCTAGACTACGTCAAAAACCTTTGCAAAAAGTTTAGTTCATTTGACATTGATCAAATACCAAGAGACTTGAATACTCAGGCCGATGCCCTAGCCAGCCTGGGATCGAATTTCAGCCCTGCTGTATTTGATAAAATACCTATTGTTCATCTACTAAAACCAACCATTGAAAAACCTAACCAAACTTGTCCCATCAATGAGGACACAAACTCTTAGACCAAACCATATTATGATTGGTTCTTACAGGGAACACTACCTAAAGACAGGCATGAAGCAAGGGCCATTAGAATCAAAGATTCCACCTATACTATTATAAATAACATGTTGTTCAAAAAGTCTCAGGCTGGACCTTACCTGCGATGCCTGAAACCTCATGAAGCTAGACAGGTTATTGAGGACATACACGATGGATACTGTGGAAATCACAAAGGTGACAGAAGCCTGGCAAGCAAAGTTCTAATGATAGGCTACATCTGGCCAATTCTCAGAGCTGATTGCATAGCTTACAGCTCTAAATGCGAAGCCTGCCAACTCCATTCTCCATTCATCTAGCAACCATCAAAGCTACTGCACTCCATCTCAGCTCCCTAGCCATTTATGAAATGGGGAATGGACATTGTAGGCAAGCTACCCCAAGCTCCTGGACAAAAAGTTTTTATGCTAGCCATGACAGACTACTTTTCAAAATGGATAGAGGCAGACTCATACAGGCAAGTCAAGGAGAAGAATGTCATATCATTCATCAAACACAACATCATATGTAGATATGAAATCCCCTCAGAAATAGTCTGTGACAATGGTACTCAGTTCGTGGGAAAAAGGACAATGGCTTTTTGTGCACAATAGAACATCAACCTGGTAACCTCTACGCCAGGTTACCCAAAAGCCAATGGTCAGGCAGAATCCAGCAACAAAGTGGTAATCAGTTGCCTGAAGAAAAAAACTAAAAAGAAGAAAAGGCAGATGGGCTGAAGAACTCCCCTTAGTCCTCTGGGCTGACAGGACCACACCTAAGACATCCACAAGCTAGACCCCTTACTCCTTGGTCTATGGTTGTGAAGCAGTAATCCCAGCGGAAATCCATGTACCAACCACCAGAAGTAGCTCGAACACTATAGAGGAAAACAGGCCACTACTGCAAGATAGCCTGGTCCTGGCTAAAGAATTAAGAGACCCGGCCAATATCAGGATAGCTTCCTACCAACAAACAGTAGCCAGAAGCTACAACAAAAATGTAAACATCAGGGTATTCAAAGAAGGAGACCTGGTCCTGCGAAAAGTTTTCCCTTATACCAAAGAAAAAAATGCTGGCAAGCTAGCTCCCACATGGGAAGGACCTTACCTGATTGATTCAATAGTAGGACAGGGAGCCTACAGACTACAAACCCTGGACGGAGAAATGATCCCCAGATATTGGAACATTTCCCACCTAAAACTATTCTATGTATAAACCTAATATCCTATGATCCAAACCAAGTAAGACCATTAACTTTGTCTCTTTCCTGGCTAAAGTTTTATACAAAAACTCCCTGATTAAAATCACGTGACCTTAACATGCTATATCTTTTCTGCTAACTGCCATCGTGCCTCAATATCTGCCTGCTTTACTTAAGTACAAATTCTACTATGTCTGCCTATTATATCCTTGTTATGTTAAATCCTGAAAACTTGTTTTACGCCTTTTTTCCATAACTTATATATTACACACAAGCTTAAACAAATGTTCAGGATTGAGGGCCACTCCACCCAACCTGAACAGCATCTCAGAAATGCTTCACAAAACTTGGCACCTGCCTGTCTAACCCAAAAAACTGAGCTCAGTACAAAAAAAAACAAAAAGAAAAAGTACGATGGTAGAAAAGACTATACCACTTGTCTAAAATCCCTCCTGACAGGCTGAGGGCCATAAGCCCTCCTGACTGGCAACCACCCCTCTTACTTTAAAAAGTCCTCCTGACAGGCAAAAAGCCATGATTTCCTAAAAAGGATTGAGGGCCATAAGCCCTCCTGACATTCATTTTTCTAACAAAATATTTTAAAAGTTGCGTTATTTCAGGCACCAAACCAAGATATTCAAAGGAACAGGAAGACGCCTTCAAATTGCATCAAAACAAAGAAAGTAGATCCAAAGTTGCCCAGGAAGGTTAAAGATGACGCGCTTGACGTCGTGACCGGGAACATCCCTCCTGGGAAGGACAAAACACTAGTAATATCTTAAAATTGTTTGTCCAGAGAAAATCCCCCCTGGATGGGCCAAAAAACAGCTACTCTAAAAACTAAAGTCACTTAGCCTGCCTTGGAAGCAATAGCACAACTAATTCCTTCATCAGTTGGCTCCTCTTCCTCCTCATCATCAACTTCACCGCTCTTTTCCTTGGATGGGGGAGAATCAATCTCGTCATCAGCATGCAGTTTGCAGAGGTCAAGATAAGTGGCGTTGAGGTCAGCCATCTCCTGATTAGGGTTCCAGTAAGGCCTGACTTTAATGGGCTCTTTCATAACGTCTACACGACCCTTACCAAAGAAGTACAAGGCAACATCCTTATATCTACCTTGCACCAAATCCCTCTCAGCAGCTAGCTCCTCATTCACCTTCAACTGATCCTGCATAGCCCGCTTCTCAGCCAGTAACTCCTCCTGAACAGTGTCAAGCTTGGCTTGGAGAGACTTCGGAGCATTCTGAGCAAAACCCAGCTTTGATGTCTCCACAACCAACCGCACTTTCCCTGCCTCATT
This sequence comes from Silene latifolia, assembly GCF_048544455.1. Classification (NCBI taxonomy): domain Eukaryota; kingdom Viridiplantae; phylum Streptophyta; class Magnoliopsida; order Caryophyllales; family Caryophyllaceae; genus Silene; species Silene latifolia. The sequence continues at coordinate 57,428,072 of NC_133530.1, read as the reverse complement.
GTCTTTCTTTAAAGATTAATTCTCCCCTTTGGCCACCTCCAAATCTATTTTCAGGGATGCAACATCCTTCTTCAGGCATTGCACCTCCCAGTCTAAAGTATCCTTGATACCATTTGCAGACTCCAGCAGGCAGGCACCCCTTAGCATATCATTCACATTCTACAAAAAGACCACCAATCAGGCAAAGCAAAACAAAAAATACACAACCAAAACAAAACTGAGAAAAAAAAAATCATTACCTCCTGCAGCATAGTAACCAGGTTAGCAGCATAATCCCTGGAACGGTTTATAGCAGCCAAAGCACGAGCAGACGACTCCTCAGCCTGATACTTATAGAAAGGATCATCAACCAAGAAAGAAAGGGCCTGGATCTATTCCTTGGCAAATTAGACCTCGCCAAGCCTAACCCTAACCCTCTAACCTCATCAAGTCTCTCTGAAGACTCATCTGGCCTCTTCCTCTTTTCAGCACGACCAGGCTCATCAACCACAACATTTAGGGGAGACACCTACTGAGTTTGTTGCATAGGCGCCTGGACCTGCAATGTGCTGTCACTCCCTGTAGCCTTACTGCTCCGTGATTTCTCCCTTGTAATCTGAGAAACGCCTGCCTTCACCAAAGACAACCCAAAGCTAGTAATCCTGGCAGAAGCCCTGGTAGCTACACGACGAGACCCTATATTAGTAATACTAACATGTGTTCAAACAAAATAATTCACAAAGCAAAGGCAACAAAACTTATTGTCTGACGAAGAAGCCCCCTGAAGCTTTGGAACCCTTAACAGCTTTATAAGTGCTTAACTTAGCTTTCTTGAAATGAGGCATATGTGCTTGCCCAGACAGGCAGGCCACGCCCTCTCCTGATCAGGCAGGGCCATAAAAGCAGTAATCCGATCAACCAATCCCTCAGCATCAGGATTATTAGCCCAATCAGCCACTACAAGGACAAATCAAGCAAGTCTATTTTCAAAAAAATAAGTTATTTCTAACCAAAATTGAATGCAGGAAAAAAGAAATTACCTCTCTCAACGGCAGGATAGCTGAGGTAATCCAAGTCAGGGGCAATAGAATCAGCCCTGATGAACATATAAGTCTGTGCCTATCCTTTGTCATCACCTGAGTCAAAATTGGTGATCAAATGAGCCATCTTTGACCTGACTCGAAGATTGAAACGCCCAGTAAAATTGCTCTTCAGATGATCGACGTTTTTAAAATCCTCAAAAGTAATCACCAACTTGTGCTTGGCATACAGTTGTTCAACAGAATGAACGATTTTCCAAACCATTGACATGAGTTGGGAAGGAGGGACCCTGACGGCCCTGAGAACTTCAGCCATAAATAGAGAACGTGGAAGCTGACAGCCCCCTTTGAATGCCCACTCAAAAATACAAAACCAGCTAAGACTACACCAATTAGCCCTGACTGGACCACCTTCAGGAATCCAAACTTCAGCCTCAGTAGGGAGAAGACCCCTACCCTTCAAATAATGCTCAAAAGAAGGCTTCAGCTGATTAGCCTCAGGAAAGGAAGCGGACAAAGACTTCACAAGGGCATAACTCCCATGTGCGTCATGGACAAAATCTCTGGAGGAGCAGGAGCCTCCACAGCCTCGTCTTCTGTAATAGTTTCAGGAACATCAACAACCATAGGAACATTTTCAACCTCAGTAGCAGACTCAGATGCTGTTGTCTTTCTTCTTCCTCCGGCCATTTTCTGGGTTTAAATTGAAGATTGAATTTTTTTAGAAGGCAAATTTGCAAAGAGAAATTATAGAGAAAGAAAGAAGAATTTGGAGAATGGGAATATGAGAGCAAAGTGAATGGTGCAAAAGTATTTATAGCCGCAAAACAAACGAACAACACTAGTGGACAAACCTAATCATGACTCTTCTAGGGTTTGATAACCTACCTTATTTATGGAAACTAGCCGTTATAGAAGTTGAAGCAAACACAAACTCTTTCCGGTAAAATAATCTAATACACCTTTTTGCCTGGCCCGAATTTTTATATCCTTATTCCTGGCTAGATCCATTGGGAATAAGAAGATAAGGGGCAATTGTTGGGTTAGAATTACCCTGCCTCATCAGACACGAGTCAGGCAATGCCCAAAGCCTGGCATGAGTGAAAGTCATCTGACACAAAGAAATAGAATGCCTGATCAGGCACCAACTAGGAGGGAAAGACAGGACAGGCATCTGCTAGGCCTGACCTGAAGAGATATCACGTTAGCCACAAAGTCAGCATAATCAGGACAAGGAAGGCAACGATTAAAGCAAGGTTAAGGCTTAGAAAAACAGTTCCTATAATCAAGAAAGACCCATTCAACTTTCAACACGAAAGCACAGAAAATTTGACTAAGCAAGGCTAAACGGTCGGAATGTTACAAAAGTCAAGCAACCACTTCCGGGTAAATAGGACACGAGTCCTATTTACCAGAAAACCCTAAAAATATCTGAAGGAGCTATTGCAAAGTTATTATAAATAGAAGAGAAGAGGAAAAGAAGAGGATCACTTGCTTACACATCTACTTACTATACTTTACTCTCATACTTGTATTCAACTAAAAATCTTAGCATTACTACTAAGCAGCCGTGCTGTATACTTTGCCCGACATACACATTCCCTATCAGGATATCTAAAGTCATAGTAATAATCCCTCATGGCTTAGTGCCCATGATGTTTTCCCTTATTCCCAGGGTTTTTCCACGTATAAATCTCTGTGTCATACTTTTGCATTTATTCCTTTATTTGTTCTATTATACTAGTCAGGCTCTTCATTTTGAGTTAGATTACCCTGCAAATTCTTCCCTGGCAGGACATTGTCTCTGTGAGAATTCCTGCTAAAACAACAAGCATAAGCATCCACAAAGTCAAGCTTAACGCGTCTTCTTAATCAAGCCACAAAGGTCGAGATCAAGGCGCTCCACGGAGGAAGACGGTTTTTACACAAAAGGAATTTTTTCATCAATCAAAGTCTGTCTTTTTGCAATGGTGGTGAGGACTTTATATAGGAAAGCAAAGCATAAAACCTAGGTACCATAAACGACAGCTAATTTGATCTCAATACTCCATCTAAGGGTTGAGAATACACTAGTACAATGCAATGATAAAATAAATAAATAAAACTGAAAATGAAAACTTGGATGTCAAGGAGTTATGCGATTGGTAGTCGAGAGGCTCTTGTTATGGCTTCAAGTGTAGTAGAGCTGGTGATGTACCATGAAGCTTATATGACTCAGAAAAAGAGGCATGAAATTTAGTCTTGTCGTGGCTATTAATAGGAAACGGCTACAAAGGAAACAACAGTCCAAGAAAGGACCACATAATGTCGCTTTCGGGATTCAGACTTTATTGTTTCCATTTAATGTGTCAAAAGCCTCCTCCATCTGAATTAAAGATTGTCATTCATCACTTCAAACCATAACGAACCTTTTAGAATCAATATCCTTATTTTGGTGTTCTTCTTTCGAAAGTTTCAACGACATAATGACCCTTGTCGCTCTCAAGTATAAAACAGGCCATTTTACAGCAGCACTCAAAATTAGACCTGTTTGCGGCACCTATAAATCTTGGCTTAGGATGAGGATGAATACTCATGATAGCTCATTTGAAAGATAAATATATTAGATATCTTCTTCAACAATAATCAACCCCATAGGATGTCTATAACTCTAGATATTGACGTTTGAATGCTATAAGGTCACTGTTGACTTGTGCTATAACAGTTCAGCAGTCAGGGGCATCTTGCAGATGTCATAAATTTTTTATTATGTGGAATTAGGAGATCCAGGGTACCAAAAGTGAAACTACATGAGTTGGCTACCATCTCTAATTGGAATCAGGTAAGGACATAGCCTGGATTGAGAGATATAGTGGTTTGAGTAAGTTTAGGTCAGAATTGTGTTGTAGAGCATCTTCCTGCAAGCTCTGTTTGCAAGGGTTATACCTCGAGCTACACATAAGATATGAGCATGATTCCAACTTCGACACTTAGGTAACACTGCAAGCTTTCTAATGATATAAGAAGAATATGATTTTCTTAAGTATATAAGGAGCATTGTTGTCAGAATCCCGATTTGATCCTTCGATTCTACGACTTTACGATCTAAAAACGCTTGACCAATCTCAGATCTTACGATTCTATCATGGATGTAGAATCTTGCGATCCTATACGTTTGAAAATTTCTAGAAGTAGGAACATAATACGATCCCACGATCCGATTTAATGATTAAATAAAAATATATGTATTTTATATAATGACATTGTAAAATCCGAGTCTTGTGTAAATTGTTGAAACGTTTTCATATAATGACAAATAAATTATTAATCATCAATAATTTAAAGATAAATATTAAGAAATATGTATTTTGATCTTCAATTTTATGTTTTTACCAAATAAAAAACTATGTTTAATGAGTTTGTAGAATCTTACGATCCTACTATTCGATTCTACCGATTCAATCCTACCTACTCCACCGATTCAAAGTAGAATCTCGATCTTGGCAACATTGACAAGGAGATATAATACGTTTAAAACAGCCCTGCTGAAAGCTACTTGTCAGAATAATGGCTTGAATTACATTCCAAGTGTTGCCTTGCTTTGGACATCCCCATGTATTATTCTATTGGTATGGAAAATGAATTATCCTTACCTTTAGCTTCTGCTGCAAACGCCTCATCTTGGAAAAAAAATTGGCCTCGAATTTTGAAAGATAAAATCACCAATTCAGGAACAAGTTTAGCTCTCGTTGAAAACAAATTAATCCTAATTAGTTTGAAGTGCATCTTCTTGAAGTTATTCAGAAGATTTAAGCTCACTTACTCCAATGCAACTTCAAGAGATGGAACATCATCAATCCCTCATATGTCAAATATCACAATGAAGTGTCTTGACCTCAAATTCATACCAAGTACTTCAGCACGTAGAGCACACAAATCAGAAGGCTCACATCTACACCCTAAACTCATTTTGAGCTCATTGCTCATTCCTATAACATCCTTGGGTGACCAATGCCCTGTTGTTTTGGACTTAATTTCAGTTCTTATAAGTTCAGTTCATATCAATTCAGTCCAGTCCTATTAAGTTCAATTCAGTTCAGTTAAGCTTCATTCAGTTTAGTTCAGTTCAACATTATTATTATTATTATTATTATTATTATTATTTTTTTTTTTTTTTTTTTTTTTTTTTTTTATTATTATTATGCGCGCAGCTTTCATTATAATAAAAATAAAAGGTTTACATGAAATTGGTGGGGAGCCGAGAGACAATCTGGGCTCCCACACCCTTAGCAATAGTGAAGCTAATACGAGTAAAAATGTAAGCGGCTACCCGAGCCCCAGCATCCTGAGATACCGAGAATTTCTGGATCCGCTTGAGCAAGGCAACAGCATCCGAACTCAACTCCCCGAGTGTAAATTGTAAATTGTAAATAGTAATATTATTATTATTATTATTATTACTATTTTTTTTTGGTAAAATGTAAATTGTATATATATAGAAGATATACAAAAAAGTTGGACAAAGATGCCAACCGAGTTCAACTTAAGACCACTATCAGTGCGGCCCATATCCAAAACATATCATCACAATAAACTCTAACAAAATGAGATAGAAGTCAAAACTAACAGAAACGGTCATCTCCTTCCTCCAACTCTCACCCTTACCAGCTCCATCCTTTTATCTTCCAGTTTGATCAAATCGAGCTAACCACATCTGATCTTTAGGCCCCACAGGCCGTTTAATGAGAGGTATGCATCTCTCTTGTACCAGTTTCCAAATACTCAGAGCAACGTTTTGAGGTTTCTCCAGGGTCATCTCTAACCGACTGATGTTCCGTCGATACCAGATAAAATAAAGGTAAGCATTCATCATTACTCTGATAATACGCTTCCTAAGCCTAGTACCTCTGCAATTTACTAGCCAGTGTAGAGTATTTGTTCTGTGTACCTTGATCCCCGACCAAATCTCCAAATCTGATAGAATTTTATCACTATAAGCGCATTCAAAAAACAAGTGCTGGATAGTTTCAGGTTCATGTTCACAAATGCAGCAAGTGTCTCTATCACTTACCCCCAATCTGTATAGCTTTGATCTAGTGTTTAGAGCATTCTGGTAAATTAACCAAGCAATCATTCTATGTTTAGGCACAGTCCATGATGTCCATACCTGATGGAACCAAGAAACCACATGCTTGGTTTCTCTCAGAATATTGTATCCTCGTTGATAAGTCCAATTTATATACATTTTATCCCCATATTTTAGCTCCAATTTATATGTCATTATGCACTAACCTTAGTGATATTGAGCTAATATTTGTATTTCTAGTTGCATTTGCACGTTCTATCATATTTTGTAGGTACTTAAGCTTTAAGGAGCTTAATTCCACATATTTACAAGCACTAAGATACAAAGCTAAGTGGAAGAGAAGAATGGACTAACAATGAAGTAAAGCATGGACTTGCATGAGCAAATGTGGTGGATTAATTTGAGAAATTCACAACACAAGTCAAGAAATGAGCCCAAGTATAAAATCAAGTGTTAAAGCCCAAGTAGAAGAAGATGGGAGAATGCCTTGGATGTTGATCTTAAGATGCTCTTTGGATGCTAATTGTGCAATTAAGGAGTTGATGGCCAACATGGGATTCTCTAGGCAATTACTCAAGTAATTAAGAGAAATATTTGGGGTTGACCCTTTGTATTTGCTCTATGACCCTTTGTATTTGCTCTAAGTTTCACCCCTTATTTCCTATATAAAGGGTGTAGACTTCAACATTTATGGAGAACACCATTCACATACACAATTTCTGATAATTCTCTCTAAGTTTAGTAGTTAGATTAGTTTAGTTATTAGGTTAGCTTAGATTAGATTTACTTTATGTTAAAAACATTTCAATATAATTTCCATTCAAGTTTTATCCAAAGTTTCATTTTAAGTTATTTCATTACAAGCATTGTTCTTCCATTTCTAGTTCATTTCCATATTGCAAGGTAATTTCTATTTATATTTCCATTATCTTTATCATTTTAATTATCATTATTGTAGTTTACATTTTCATCATGTTTGAGTAGTTACATTTGTCTAGGGAATAAAGGAAGCCATGCATGATTAAGTAATATTTAAATGTCAAAATGAGGATAAGTTAATATTGTATAATTGTTTCTATCACATGTTTTCACCTTAATGTTTAATCTATGTTTAAAGGCCTTATTCATCGATTAAGTTTGTTCATTCGTTCTAAAAGTCGAGAGACATGGAATTGAATTAGACTAAGCATGTGTAGTAGGACTACCTAGTCATGGACGAGAGTTTCTCTAGGACCCGGTCTATGGTTGACACTAATGCCGTAAGGTGGGTGTCTTTAAGCCTAAACATTTATCGTAAAATAAACTTCCCAACTTGACATGAGCATTTACATAATTAGCATGCGTGACCCGACCTCCCTAGACACTTTCTTATTATTGTTTTCATTTTATTTGCATAACCAACCAATCAATCAATCAACCGCATCGACTCAAGATAAAATTCGCTCCATAACAATTAATTAATAACTCCCGTCTCCTTTGGGTTCGACCCCTAAGTACTACATTCATTTGTTGTCTAAGGTATAAATATTATCTTTGCATAGGTGTGCGATAGCCTATCAAATTTTGGCGCCGTTGCCGGGGAGACGGTTTTGTTTGCTAATTAGTTGTTGAATTTTATCTTATTTTATTTTGTCTCGAGGAACACTTGTTCCTTGGGATTATCTCACGGTTTCTTTGTAGTTTTAGTGCCTATTTTTGTAGGTGATAAAGCTATTGGCCTTAATAATGAGTTAAGAATTCATCCCACAACTCCAAGATGAGCCTTGTCCTGACTATCTTGACCGATTCTACTACTTTTGCGATAGTCTCATCTCCTTTGGACATGTCCTTGATGGGGATTACTTGGGTCATTTTGTGCTTGGCGGTATGGATTCCGAGACCCGTGGATTGGCTCTAAAATTGAGTAATGGGAATCTCTACAACATGATTGGGCCGGAACTTTGGAATTTCTTAAATTTCATGGCTTCCGAATATCGGGAATTAGCATGCCGATTCCATTATTGGCGCATCGAAGAGGAGCTTAAAGTGTTACAGGCTCGTTTGGAAAAAAATTCTCAAGAGAAACCGAGACGACGTGAGCCTATCTTCTCTCATTTTGCTTTTTCACCTCCCCAATGTGAGTCTTTTCAATCTAATGATTTTGATTTATTGGATGATGATGATGGACCGATTTTATCTTCTAAAATCTCCCCTAGTGTCATTCAAATAGAAAATGTAGAGACTCATGTTGATGACATTAACCCCATAGTAGATGAGTCAACTTCTATAAATGAATTTGTCGAGATTCTTTGTACTTCTAATGAGGTTTCTCCCGAGTCTTTTGACCCCATTGACAATTTATTTGTAGAAGATATTGTTGATCCATTTGAGGAGGATAAAGGTCTAATCACTTTCGACTTAGAAATTAAGTGGGATAAACCTCCCATTTTTGATGATCCTCTCCTCTTTCATTCTACTTACCACCCATTTGAGACCATTTATGATTATAATTTGTGCTCTAACGATTTATTTTATGGTCTTAAGCATGATGCTCCATCTCTTGCTGACGAGTGGAGTGATACGGTGGTACTATTTGAAGTCTCTCTTGCGCCCATCGATAAGATTTATAAATTTTTACCCTTGCTCTTTCATGTTTTAATCTTATCAATTGCGTACATATGTTTTCATGTTGCTCATGAGCATATATACGATAGACTTCTAAGGGCATTGACGTGCTTTTTAGAGGATGATGGAGGATTCATTAGAAAATAACTAGTTTGTTTTGTTTTAATTTTTACGCAATTTCATGTTTTATTAGAATTAGGAATAAATTTTAGACTAATTAGCTATTTTGAGTTGTGACTTGTAGGTGTTTGAAGAGGAGAAGAGGCGTTTTGAAGGATAGCATATTACCCCATGTTGTAACCCCGTTCGGGGTCGTAACATTTCCGTTTCTTCAAAAAAAAAAAAAAAAAAAAAAAAAAAAGAATTCAACGGTCAACCCCGATCGGAGTCGTGACTTTCTTCCTTATTACGCGTTTTAATAAAAAGACGGGATATGCTAATCTTTTCCATATGCTACAAAAGCAAGGGACGGTACTTCTTATCTCTATTTTTTTCTTCATTTTTCAATCAAATCACCTCCGAAAACCTCTTTTAGCATCAAGGACCTCGTACCCACCGGATTTTTAACCCATTTTTTTGATGAGATGCTAAGTGGGGGATCCCCCAATGTTTATGCTAGCTTGGGGGAGGCTCGTTAGTCTAGTAAGTTTTATTTGTTTTGCATTTTACTTTATTTCTCGCAACTCATTAAATATGACCTCTTGTCCTTCTTGTTTATGTGCTTTGCCCCATTTTTATGGTTTAGTTGGGTAATTTAATTGTTGGCACATTGAGGACAATGTTGTGTTTAGCTTGGGAGGAGATTGCATTTGCATATTAGTTAGGTTGCATCTAGTTAATGTAGATATAGTGAGAATTTTTTTGAAAAATTTGTGTTGTTTTTGCTCTAATTATTTTCTTGTCCTACTTATGCCCTCTTGTTTGTCCCATTTTTGGCTTGATAGCTATTGATTCGCTACTTTTGACGGGATATAGCATGCATGGGGATATCTTGACATAGTAGGTGGAAGATGGAAATTAAACCAAGTAGGCTTGATCTTGACTTTTGGCAAGCTACAAAATTGGTAAGGTAGAACCTCCTTAAAAGTCATTTCATCTTTATTTGGTCTCACTTAAGTGAGTGGTAGGTCTCCTTATGGTGTGTGTTACATCAAAACGCACAAATATGGTCTTCTTTTCATCTCTTTTAAGCATTACTTTCATTTTGCTATGCATTTTTGAAGCCAAATTCACATTGATAAATTTGCCAATTTTCTAGCCCCTTTCACATGTTTTTATTCCCTAGCTACATATAAATAGCCTACCTTTGTTAAGCTAGTAGCTAAGTTCTTTCGGTGATGGGATGCTCAAAATTAGGATGATCTTTAAAATCTATATTATTGTGAAATTGATTTGCCGGATTTGTCATTGTTTTCCGGAGTTATGAAAGAAACAATTGGAGCAAGAAAAGAAAAGAAGAAGAAAAAAAAAAGAGTCTGAAAAAAAAGAAAAAAAATGATGAAAAGAGAAAAAGAAAAAAAATGAAAAAGAATAAAGTGATGTAATTTGGAAGAAATGAAGAAGAGGTTGTGTTATTAAGAGTTCTCATGTGTTTATCAATATCTTATGGAGAATTTCTCATGATTAGTAATGTAAGAAGTCATTTGTCAATTTGATTTCTATTTGGGTTATTTGGGTTGAATTAAGCATCCTTTTATGATTGTTGCTAGCTTAACCTTAGCTCCACATACCATAATTCTTTTATTCCTCCTTATTTCCCATGTCACAAAAAGCCTTCTTCTTACCCTTTGGCTTCACATTTTGCTTGCATTTGATTGTTTTGACTTATGATTTGATTGATTACCATATTAGATTGCGGGCACACTCTCATGAGTCGAGGATTGTTGAGTGATTAATCACAAAATGTCCTTTTACACAAAGTTGAGTTATGAGTGGATCGTGAGAGTCCGAAAATCAAAAGATCATGCAAGAGCCGGAAAGTTTACTTGAAATCGACCACAATACGCCGTCGTGTAAATCTCATCCATGATTTTGCTTATCCTTATGCCCATGTTGTTTACGGATTTGAATCATTTTGCTAGTTAGCTATTTCGGGATTTGCAATGTTAGGATATTTTCTTGCTTGAGGACAAGCAAGGGATTAGCTTGGGGGAGTTTGATAAGTCCAATTTATATACATTTTATCCCCATATTTTAGCTCCAATTTATATGTCATTATGCACTAACCTTAGTGATATTGAGCTAATATTTGTATTTCTAGTTGCATTTGCACGTTCTATCATATTTTGTAGGTACTTAAGCTTAAAGGAGCTTAATTCCACATATTTACAAGCACTAGGATACAAAGCTGAGTTGAAGAGAAGAATGGACCAACAATGAAGTAAAGCATGGACTTGCATGAGCAAATGTGGTGGATTAATTTGAGAAATGCACAACACAAGTCAAGAAATGAGCCCAAGTATAAAATCAAGTGTTAAAGCCCAAGTAGAAGAAGATGGGAGAATGCCTTAGATGCTCATCTTAAGATGCTCTTTGGATGCTAATTGCGCAATTAAGAAGGAGTTTATGGCCAACATGGGATTCTCTAGGCAATTACTCAAGTAATTAAGAGAAATATTTGGGGTTGACCCCTTGTATTTGCTCTAAGTTTCACCCCTTATTTCCTATATAAAGGGTGTAGACTTCAACATCTATGGAGAACACCATTCACATACACAATTTCTCATAATTCTCTCTAAGTTTAGTAGTTAGATTAGTTTAGTTATTAGGTTAGCTTAGATTAGATTTACTTTATGTTAAAAACATTTCAATACAATTTCCATTCAAGTTTTATTCCAAAGTTTCATTTCAAGTTATTTCATTACAAGCATTGTTCTTCCATTTCTAGTTCATTTCCATATTGCAAGGTAATTTCTATTTATATTTCCATTATGTTTATCATTTTAATTATCATTATTGTAGTTTACATTTTCATCATGTTTGAGTAGTTACATTTGTCTAGGGAATAAAGGAAGCCATGCATGATTAAGTAATATGTAAATGTGAAAATGAGGATAAGTTAATATTGTATAATTGTTTCTATCACATGTTTGAACCTTAATGTTTAATCTATGTTTAAAGGCCTTATTCATCGATTAAGTTTGTTCATTCGTTCTAAAAGTTAAGAGGCATGGAATTGAATTAGACTAAGCATGTGTAGTAGGACGACCTAGTCATGGACGAGAGTTTCTCTAGGACCCGGTCTATGGTTGACACTAATGCCATAAGATGGGTATCTTTAAGCCTAAACATTTATCGTAAAATCAACTTCCCAACTTGACATGAGCATTTACATAATTAGCATGCGTGACCCGACCTCCCTAGACACTTTCTTATTATTGTTTTCATTTTATTTGCATAATCAACCAATCAATCAATCAACCGCATCGACTCAAGATAAAATTCGCTCCATAACAATTAATTAATAACTCCCGTCTCCTTTAGGTTAGACCCCTAAGTACTACATTCATTTGTTGTCTAGGGTATAAATATTATCTTTGCATAGGTGTGCGATAGCCTATCACTCGTCTTATGCTGTACTCGCCATTCCAGTCCTCTGAAGTGAAAGCCTGGTTCATTGTGTCTCTGATCTGACAAATTTTCCTCCAACTCCAACTAGAGTCCATAGTAGGGTTATATTCTCCCCAACTCGCCCCTTTCAGGTAGATATGATGTACCCATTGGACCCATAGTTTATCAGGTCTGTTGCTCACCCACCATGCTAGTTTACCAACAACAGCCATATTCCATGTTGCTAGGTTCTTGAGGCCTAACCCTCCTTCCTTTTTTGGGGTACAGACCTTATCCCATGATACCATTGGAGCTCTAGTATATTCTGCTCTTCCTTCCCACAAGAAGTTCCTGCAGAGTGAATCAATTCTATCCAAGACTCCTTTGGATATCACAAATATCATGGCCCAATAGTTATGATAAGTAGCAAGTACAGATTGGACTAGGACAAGTCTCTCAGCATAAGATAATTTTTTAGCTCCAATGCTCCTAATCCTAGCACCAATTTTATCAATAAGGCTCTTGCACTCTTATTTTGAGAGTCTTGTGGTTTGGATAGGAACTCCTAAATATTTAAAAGGCAGCTCACCCTTTCTGAAACCAGACACTGCCAAAATTTCATCTTTGTCATTCTGTTTCATCCCATTAAAATAAGCATTTGACTTACCAGGACTTAATTTTAACCCAGATGTCTGAGAAAAGGTGCCAAAAGCTCTGATCATGGTCATAATAGACAGCTTATCCCCTTTACAAAACAAAAGCAAGTCATCCGCAAACATGAGATGACACGGTTTGATCTGGGCACATTTGGGATGGAATTTAAAAGGGTAGTTCTCAGAAGCAAACTTGAGTGTTCTGGACAGATATTCCATACATATAGTGAATAGGAGAGGAGAGATTGGGTCCCCTTGCCTAAGCCCTCTTTTACCCTTAAAAAAACCAAAACTTTCTCCATTCAAACTCAAAGTGAAGGTAGGAGTAGTGACACAACTCATTACCCAATTCTTGAAACTAGGGGGAAAATTAAGGCTTTTTAACATTTGTTCAAGGAAGTCCCACTCCACTGTGTCATAGGCCTTCTGAAGATCAATTTTGAACATACACCTTGGGGAGGCATTGGGATTATTATATAGTCTAATAAGGTCCTGGCAAATGAGAATGTTTTCCATAATGCTCCTGCCCTTCACAAAACCCCCTTGATTTTGGCAAATCAAATCTGGCAAGACCTTTGATAATCTATTGCATAAAATCTTGGAGATGCTCTTGTACAAAACATTGCAGCAGGCAATAGGCCGGAATTGTAACACATTAGTAGGTCTGTCTATCTTGGGAATTAGGGTAATGTTAGTGGCATTCAGCCGCTTAAGTAGCTTCCCATTAACAAAAAAATCCTTAATAGCTTGACAAATATCATCCCCAATAACATTCCAAGAATCTTTAAAAAACTTACTAGTAATAATAACAAATATTATTATTATTATTATTATTATTATTATTATTATTATTATTATTATTATTATTTGCAAGAAATAATAGTCCTTTTATTCATCCATAAAGGGTAAAATAGAAAGGACAAGATTTCAAACAAAGAAATAACCCCTATAGAACATCAAAGATCTAACTGCTATTTAGACTTTGAATAGCTCGATCATAATGAGCACAATTGATGTTGTGCAGGACTTGGACACTAAATTATTATTATTATTATTATTATTATTATTATTATTATTATTATTATTATTATTATTATTATTATTATTATTATTATTATTATTATTATTATTATTATTATTATTATTATTATTATTATTATTATTATTATTATTATTATTATTATTATTATTATTATTATTGGGATCATATGAGAACAACCCTTTAGGTGAGAACGGTGAGAACATTTTCCAACCAATAGATCTAACTCCTTTAAATCTAATCTAAGGATTGTGATTAACTCTATTATACAACCACCTATCACACCCAATCCACTTGACCGACATTGATCCGCCAGAAAAGTAAACGCCATTGGTCAATGGAGGTCAACAACGGTGGTTTGGTCGCCGGTCAATGGTGGTCAACGACCGGACAAATTCAGTAACCCGTCGAAAAAGTCAACGCCACCGGTCAATGGAGGTCAACGACGGGACAAATTAAATCAACGGTCAATGGTGGTCGGTTAACGGCGGTGGGTTGTGATTAACTCTATTATACAACCACCTCACACACCCAATCCACTTGACCGACATTGACCCGTCGGAAAAGTCAACGCCGCCGGTCAATGGAGGTCAACGACCGGACAAATTCAGTCAACGGTCAATGGTGGCCGGTCAACGGCGGTGGCTGGTAGTGACCGGCGGTCAACGCCACCGGTCAATGGAGGTCAACGACCGGACAAATTCAATCAACGGTCAATGGTGGTCTGTCAATGCCGATGGGTCGTTTGGTCCACTACTTAAGAAGGTTTGGAATGAGAAACCATATGAGTATGAGGTTCCAAATCCATACCTTCCAAAACATGTTTGGTTTATTAGAAAAATAAACATGAAGGAATGGAGTTTGAATCCATGGGAAGGTGGTCGGTATGGGATTCCAAGAGTTTGGGGTGGAATGAGAATCCATCAGGATTCTAACTCCATTCCAAAATACCACAACCAAACACTAGAATGAGTATAGTACATTTCATTCCATTCCATTCCAAACCCTCCAATCAAACACCCAATCCACTTGACCGACATTGACCCGCCGGTAAAGTCAACGCTATCGGTTAATGGTGGATGGTGGTCGGTCAACGGCGGTGACTTGTGGATTGGAATGAGAAACCATAGGAGTATAGGGTTCCAACTCCATACCTTCTAAAACATGTTTGGTTCATTAGAAAAATAAACATGAATTAATGGAGTTTGAATCCATGGGAAGGTGGTGGTATGGGATTCCAAGAGTTTGCGGTGGAATGAGAATCCATCAGGATTTTAACTCCATTCCAAAATACCTCACTCCATTCCAAAATACCCCAACCAAACACTAGAATGACTAGAATCCATTCCATTCTAAACCCTCCAACCAAACACCTAATCCACATGACCGACATTAACTCGCCGGTAAAGTCAACGCCACCGGTCAACGGCGGTGGCTGGTGGTGGCCGGCGTTCGGTCAGCGGTGGTTAGCGGCCAGTAGTCAAAGATGATTAACCATTAAGTGAAACCTCAAAAGGTTGTTAATGAGGCTTGAACCCATGCCCTCTTGGTTGAGATGCACTTGCTATTAATTACCACTGTGCCACATGTATCTTGTTGTTATTTTTGTATCTCTTTTGATATATGTATGTATGTTAAGACCTGAGTTAAAACAATATGTACCTATATTAATTATTAAATGTACTTCTAACTTATATACAATGGACATTCAGTATAAAATCAATGTAATGCTTAGTTAGTTAAATATATTTGATAAGGATGAAACAAAATATTTTATGTACTTATGATAATTTGTACTTATTATTTACATAATTATTATAAAATTTACATTTGTTATAAGTCATATTATTTAATGATAAATGTACGTACAATATATTTATGTCGAAGGTACATTTTATTTTCATTGGATGTACATAATATATTCATATATGACATGTCATGTATATTTCAATCCCCTATTTACTAAATGAATAGGAGTTTCTACGTTTTTTCCCGCCTAACATTATAACCTGTAAAAAACATACTCTAAACTCATTGCTATAATAAATATATGTCACACATAAATCATTGCTATAATTAAGTATATGTTAAATGAATAATGTCACTGTAAAATATACTGTAAAAATATAAAAAAAATATACTCTAATATTATTGCTATAGTTAAATATATGTCACACCTAAATCATTGCTAAAATTAAATATATGTCACGCCTAAATGAATAATGTCACTGTAAAATATAATGTAAAAATATATAACAAAGGGAATTCTCAATCATCTCCTATTTACTAAGAGAATAGGTGGATCTCCAAATTCCCGCCTAAAATTTTAGCATCTAGAATTGGGCCTTTATTACAGTCTATTATATAGTTAAATCTTGAACTATAAATGGATATAATCTTTTATTTGGATATATTCATAAAACTGAGATGCTTAAAATCTGCACAAATTTGATATGCAAAAGATTTTCCTCCACAATTTTTATGATAAAAACTTCATTGATCTTTTATGAAATAAGAAATTGTGGATCAAAATCTCATATATACTAAAAGATTAACAGGTCTCTAAATCCTCATGTTTAAATTTCCCGCCTAGATAATATTCTACTGATTTCCTAATTAGTTAGTGTTCACTATCAATCTTTACTAAACAATATTTATCTCTTAATTTATTTTCATAACATCAATTATTTTTAACTTTTACATAAATAAGGCTAATAAAATATCGTCTTGGAATTACATATGCAAATTTTCTACCCTTTTTAAAATGGAGGTAAACTACATTAGTTTAATTAATTGTCAAATTCTGTAATATCTGTATCTAAAATACCGTGCATTTGCACAGGAGCTATACTAGTTATTTATTAAATTCATATCATTAATTCGTTAGGTTCATCATATATATATATATATATATATATATATATATATATATATATATATATATATATATATATATATATATATATATATATATATATATATATATACACACACACACACACACACACAGACACATATATATATATATATATATATATAGAGATAGGATCTTGTGAGTTTGGTTTCTTATGGTGAGTTGTGAGTTTGTGTGCTCACAAATCTCAGCCATTGGATTATATTAGGGATGAATGGTCAAGATCCAATCTTATCTGTCATATAAAACCATGTCATTTACTTATTTTCTCTTTTTTTTAGTACTACTCTTTTTTTTTACTTTAATTTTTTTTATCTCCTTTTTTTTACCTCGTGTTATTATGTTTTTTTTTTACAACTTTGATTTTTTTTTTCTCTTATGTTTTTCTCTAATTTTCTCATTATGTTACCTTTTTTTCTTTTTTTTTGTACCAAATTTTTTTTTACTTGAATTTTTCTTTGCTCGTATTTTTTACCTCGTGTTATTATGCTGTTATTGTGCTTTTATTACTTTGATTTTTTTCTCTTTTTTTTACCACATGTTATTGTTATTCCGCTGTTATTGTGATGTTATTCTGCTGTTACTTTGAGTTTTTTTACGACTTTGATTTTTTTTTTCTTTTTTTTTATCACGTGTTATTGTGTTGTTATTCTATTGTTATTATGATGTTATTCCGGTGTCACTTTGATTTTTTACTACTTTGATTTTTTTCACTACTTTGATTTTTTTACTCTTTTTTTTAACGCATGTTATTGTGCTGTTATTCTGGTGTTATTCTGTTGTTATTATGCTGTTACTTTGATTTTTTTTCTTTTTTTACCACATGTTATTGTGATGTTATTCTACTGTTATTGTAATGTTATTCCGGTGTCACTTTGATTTTTTACTACTTTGATTTTTTTACTCTTTTTTTACCGCATGTTATTGTGCTGTTATTCTGGTGTTATTGTGCTGTTATTGCGGTGCCACTTTAATTTTTTTTTACGACTTTAATTTTTTTCTTTTTTTTTACCCCGTGTTATTGTGCTGTTATTCTACTGTTATTCTGCTGTTATTGTGATGTTATTCCGGTGTCACTTTGATTTTTTTTACTACTTTGATTTTTTTACTCTTTTTTACTTGTTTTTACCACGTGTTATTGTGCTGTTATTCTGGTGGTACTGTTATTCTACTGTTATTGTGATGTTATTCTGGTGTCACTTTAATTTTTTTTACTACTTTTTTTATCACTTGTTATTTCATTGTTATTATGTTGCTATTACTTTGGTGTTATTATGGTGTTATTCCAATTACCCTCACTTTCACATGTATAAAATGACTCGCAGTAATTCTCCACTATATACATCATAAGGTGGGACATCTACGAGAGACAAAAAAGGCCTAGAAATAAAAGAAAACACGTAAATGGGGGAAGTGTTAATTACCCGTAGCCACTTTTTCCAACCTGACTCACTTATCAATCATCACTACTCACTCTTGACTCGTGAGTGAGTGAATTGAAAAAGAGTAAAAATCCACAACCACAATCCTGAATCCTCCCTCATCTCTCCTCTCCTTTACTTATTCTCTTTTTCTATTCATTAATTACCTAATTTCATCTTTAATTTTACAAATTTACACTATCCAACCTCTACTACCAACTGGTAGTTTAAACTCCATAATAATAATAATGCGCACAATCTCACCTTAACATTATTCATTCACCTCTCACTATTTTCATTCATTTTTCAATTGATAATGATTTGTCTCCTTTTAATCTAGAGGACCTGCTGCTAACATCCGAACACTGCCCACGAGCCACCATCGCTTGGTCAACCTCAATCGACTGACGTACTACACTAACCAGCAGCAACAACGCGGCATCGACACCACCACACGCATCAGCATCTCATACCTCTAAATCCTCTCCGACCTAGCTCCCCTGACCATCCCAAAAATCGAGTCACCATTAAACTATCAACCTACTCACCCGCAACCCAGTTTCAACCACCATCAACCTACTCACCCATAACCCAGTTTCAACCACCATGAAAGCAGAGACCTGCTGCCACCATCAACCTACTCAGAAATGAACCCAATTCGAGTCTCCATTATTTGATTGCGGCACCGACACCGAAACCCGATACCAATGGTCACCAAAATCACCATATCAGGCCACCAATCTACACAATCGCATCAACAATTTCAGACCCACAAACTCAATTCCTAGTATCCATGGCTGCCCATTTCAGCTAATAACCTGCTCCTCGATGCAGTACCGAAACCTGATACCAATGGTCACCAAAATAACCACTGGCCCACCAATCTACACAAGCGCATCAACAATTTCAGACCCACAATCGAGCTCGGCACTATTGAAATCATTCGTCCGGTGCATATCAATTATGGATAAATGCACTACTTTGTTGATTTACACAAGGTTGCCTAATTGGTTACAAATACAAATAAGAAACTCCCAATCGTGATGCACTCTAATATAATATTACAAATACAAATAAGTAGCTCAGCGGCAAAAACTGAGGCCAGGAGCCTCTACCGAGGCCACCAACAACAGTCACCATGGCCTGGCTCATCCCGACTCCCCACTATTTTCTTATAGAACAAAATTTAGAGCTGTTAAATGATTTACACACTTTAAACTAAATCTTAAGTTACAGCTGCAAATCTGCAAAATGACCCCCATTTACTACCAACACCCTAACTGACCTCACTAATCATCATCACTTTCATCACTCAATCGATGGAAACAAAGAAGTTCATCTTCTTAATTGATAATTCGAAGGCTTTGGCGACGACGACTTCAACGGACTCGACGACTTGCCTCCGATCCTCCATCTTACCATCTCCACCGTCCATCTCTACTCACTATTCCGCCGCCGCTTTCGATTACTGGGATGAAGACAAATTAGTATTGGAATTGTTTTTTAATTGATTTAGAGATTAACATGAATGATTGTTTGATCTGATAGTTAACTCGAAATCGAATTTGTTAAAAATGGAATTCATGTTGAAGATTCAAAATTAATAATGTGAACGGTGGTAGTAAGAAATTAAAATGTAATTGGATGATGTAATTTATTGGATATACTAATTTTGCTCAAAATTCTAGGTATTTTTTATTTTTTAATCGTTTTTTACCCAAATCTGGGTTTTTTGTGGTTTTGGAGGTGGAGGGAGAATGAAGATAGAATTATGGGGAAGAAAGACGATATACAATGTCAGCCTTTTTTTTCTTTTTAGTTTCAATCTCAGGCGTTGGTTTCCCTTAAATCAATGGCTGAGATTTTCCAAACTCATAACTCACCGTAAAAACCAAACTCACGAGATCCCGCCTATATATATATATATATATATATATATATATATATATATATATATATATATATATATATATATATATATATATATATATATATATATATATATATATATATATATATATATATATATATATATATATATATATATATATATATATATATATGGCCAAGATTAGATCATTAGAGTCCTCTTAGTGTATGTGAGTCCATAAGTCCTCATCCAAGCCTTTGGATGAGGGAAATAAAGGGTTCAGATTAGATCTAAATAGAGGGATGAAAGGCCAAGATTAGAACAAAATATGTGGCCAAAAATGAGACTTTAAAAGGAAAAAAAATCAGTCCCATTTTCTCATTCTCACATCTTTCCCCTCTCTCTATCACAATTCTCTCTAACTTCCTCTCATTCATACACAACAAAATAAAAAAACTCAAATAAAAAATCACCTCCCCTCACTCACCAACACCAGCGCCGACCACAACTACAACCACCGGCCATCCTTCTCGCCTCCTCCAACACCACCCTGCCTCCCGACAACACCACCCGAGAACACCACTCCCACCACCCACATTCACTTATAATAATAACCACTGCAAACACCTCCTTCTCCATCGACAATAGCCACCTTTACCGACAACAACCACCACCTTCTGCCGCCATGCACCACCGCCTCCTTTATCTTTTTTTTTTCCAGATCTACTTTATGCACCACCATGCGCACCACCTTCTCTTTTCTTCTTTTTTTTCATATCTACCGCCTATCCACCACCTTTTGCCGACCACTTTTTACCGCCTCCCTCCCCTTTTCGTTCCTTTATCTTTTGTTTTTCTCATATTTGAGAAACAAAGTGTTTCTTGTTATTGGTTGTTGCGGTTGAAGGAGGTGGACATGGGGGATTCGGTGGAGAAAGGGTAGAGGTAGTGCGGTTGGGGATGCCGCGGTTGGGGATGCTTGGTGGTGATACGTGGGGGTGCGTGGTGGTGGCCAATGGTGAAGGAGAGAGGAGGTGGCGGTAATGGTGGTGGTGGCGTGGTTGTTGGTGGTTGTAGTGGAGATTAAAGTTATACCTTGAAGGATTAAAGTTGCAGTTGTATAGAATTAAAGTTACATAAATTTTGTACTAAAATTATATAAATTCAAATTAATTGCTAAAAAGACTATATTAAAATAAAGTTACATCTTCAAAGATTAAAGTTACACTCTAAAGGACTAAAGTTACATAAAATTCGACTAAAGTTATATAAATTTGACTTAAAATTGTATCAATTCAAATTAATTGCTCAAATGGACTATATTAGAATAAGGTTATATCGTCAAGGGTTAAAGTTACACCCTAAAGGACTAAACTTACATAAAATTGAACTAAAGTTATATAAATTTGACTTAGAATTGTATCAATACAAATTAACATATTCAAAAACGCATTATATAATTTCAATTTGGCCATGTAACTTCAATTTGGAAAAGTGTAACTTTAACTGTTCATATCTACCTTCTGTAACTTCAATACAATCCCGTGTAACTTCAAGGCTGTGTGGCTGAGAGAAGGACTCATGGACTCAAAAAACGTTAGGGACTTATTTGAACCTCTCTCTCTCTCTCTCTCTCTCTCTCTCTCTCTCTCTCTCTATATATATATATATATATATATATATATATATATATATATATATAGGATCTCGTGCGAACTTACGAACTAACTTAAAAACACAAATCTCTTTCAGCCCAATAACTAAACACAAGCCCAAACCAATCCCAAACCCTAACATCTAACCTCAACCTGCTTCTCTCCCATTTCTAATACCCCACCCACCAACGCCTGACGCTGGCAGTTACTCCGACGAACCAGACGCCGGCGATACCTATGACGACTTAGATGCTGCCGCCGGCATCCTATGCCTACACACCACCACCGAACTTCTCTTTCTTTGTCATTTATTCTACGCGTCTCATCGTCCCATCTTCTGGCCGCCACATGAGCACATCAACTCCTCCGACGCCACCTCCTCCATCGGCGGTGCCAACCATCAAATTAGTTGATGCCATCCTTCTTACCTTTGCCTCCTTCAACGTCTCCCATCAAATTTCATCTTGCCAGAGACTAGATGTTGGTAGCCGGAGATCTTTGACGCTGACGACATTCACCATCCTCGCATCTGCCATGAGCGCCCTATGTTCACACGACGCCGGTGATAACTAACCAAGATTTCGGCCACATAGACAATTAATGAATTAATGTACATATATCTGTGTTAACACGGAACATCACATTCGACGCCGCTGTTTTCGAAACCCCACACACGACACATCACATAAACTAGCTAGCTTTATCTTTTTTTGTCCTCGGGGTGGAGTCGTGCAGCCGTGGGGATGACTGATGCTTGCTCAGGTAGTGTTGCATACGGTGTGAGGTCGGTTGTGGGGATTGGCGGTGATGTGGTGACAGTGATGGTGGTCTGGTGGTGTATTGTCATTTGTGGTTATGAGTGGTGGCGGTATGGTGTTTGTCGTGGTGGCTGGTGATGTTGCTAGTGTTGTCCGTGGGATGGTGGGGGTAGGGGTGTGGTGTTAATTGGGATCAGCTTGGTAATGGTGGTGACGGTGGTGGTTGTAGCGGCGGTGATGGCGGTTGTGGCGGTGGTAGGGCAGTGGTGTTGGTGGCGGCGGTGGATACGCAAAATACCACCCTAGATACACATAATACCGGCTCGGATACACATGGTATTACTAGGGGATACATGTGTATCTAGTAGTTATAACATGTATATCTGAGGGTAGTAGTATGTGTATCTGGAAGTACTAACTTATGTATCTGAGTAGTTCGTACGGTTCACACCGTACTTTCGTTCGACCCCAACCCTATATATATATATATATATATATATATATATATATAGGTGAGTTCTTATGAGTCCACCATATGCCATTGAGTCCCTAAGTCCCTCTAAGGGCCATTGGATGAGAAAATGGATGGTTGAGATGGATGGAAAAGGGAAGGATTAAGGGCTATTAAAAAGAAAAGGAAAAAAATGTGGATGGTTGGATTGAGATGGGTGGTTGAGATTGAAAATTACCAAAAAAAATTACCAAAATCAAATTTTTATACATTAATTAATTTTTCTTTCTCTCTCTAGCCCCTAATTAATCAGTTTTGAGTTTCAGATTTCAGAAGTGTAAATGTAATGTTGTATGAGTTTTACAAGTGTAAATGTGACGGAAATTTTGAATTTATATAATTTTAACATTTTACAAGTGTAAATGTGATGTTTTACGAGTGTAAATGTAACATTTTAAAAGTGTAAATTTGTTTTTTTGTGACGGAAATTTTGAATTTATATAATTTTAACATTTTACAAGTGTAAATGTGATATTTTACGAGTGTAAATGTAACATTTT
Source organism: Silene latifolia (assembly GCF_048544455.1). NCBI lineage: Eukaryota > Viridiplantae > Streptophyta > Magnoliopsida > Caryophyllales > Caryophyllaceae > Silene > Silene latifolia. The sequence goes on along the minus strand of NC_133530.1, from coordinate 57,404,514 downwards.
AAGAGTGTAAATTTGATTTTTTGTGACGGAAATTTTGAATTTATATAATTTTAACATTTTACAAGTGTAAATGTGATGTTTTATGAGTGTAAATGTAACATTTTAAGAGTGTAAATTTGATTTTTTGTGACGGAAATTTTGAATTTATATAATTTTAACATTTTACAAGTGTAAAGCTGCTGTTTTACGAGTATAAATGTAACATTTTAAGAGTGTGAATTTGATTTTTTGTGACGGAAATTTTGAATTTATATAATTTTAACATTTTACAAGTGTAAATGTGGTGTTTTACGAGTGTAAATGTAACATTTTAAGAGTGTAAATTTGATTTTTTGTGACGGAAATTTTGAATTTATATAATTTTAACATTTTACAAGTGTAAATGTGGTGTTTTACGAGTGTAAATGTAACATTTTAAGAGTGTAAATTTGATTTTTTGTAACGGAAATTTTGAATTTATATAATTTTAACATTTTACAAGTGTAAATGTGAGGTTTTACGAGTGTAAATGTAACATTTTAAGAGTGTAAATTTGATTTTTTGTGACGGAAATTTTGAATTTATATTATTTTAACATTTTACAAGTGTAAATGTGATGTTTTACAAGTGTAAATGTAAAATTTTAAGAGTGTAAATGTAACATTTTCAGAGTGTAAGTTTGATTTTTTAGTCAATTTGAAGGTTTTAGAGTGTAAATTTTGTCCTTTGAGTGTGAATTTGGTCCTTTATAAGTGTAACTTTGTCCTTTACGAGTAAAACTTTAGTTCGACTACCAAAAAACGCCACCATCAACTTTGTCCTTTACGAGTAAAACTTTAGTCCGACTACCAAAAAATGCCACCATCATCGTCCTTCCCCACCAACTCATATCCACAAAAAATATGAGTGCAAATTTATATAATTTTAACGAGTGTAAATGTAAAGAAATACAAGTGTAAATGTAAAGAAATACGAGTGTAAATGTTAAGAAAAACGACTATAAATGTTAAGAAATATGAGTGTAAATTTAAAGAAATACGAGTGTAAATGTGAGGAGATACAAGTGTAAATATAAGAGAAATACGAGTGTAAATGTGAGGAGATACAAGTGTAAATTTAAATCAAAACGAGTGTAAATGTGAGGAAATACAAGTGTAAATGTAAAAATTATGAGTGGAAATGTAAAGAAATACGAGTGTAATTGTAAAGACATATGAGTGTAAATGTAAAGAAATACGAGTGTAAATGTAAAAAAATATGAGTATAATAAATATATTTATTAGATCTGGGTTTGAATATGAACAAAACCGCTTAAATATAAATAAACACCCACAAATCCACAATAAACCAAACTTGGTTTCAAAAAAAAAAAAAAAAAAAAGAACAAACCAACGAAATAAACCAACCATGGATCTTGAAAAAACAAAAAACAAAAAGAACAAAAAACAAACAAGTCCATACTGGCGTATGAAGAAAATAAGGAAGAAAAACATGATAAATGGGAGGATTAAGAAAACAAAACAAAACAAAAGATGAAGAAAAACAAAGATCTAAAAAACAACAATAATCCACCATAATAACAAATTAACAACCACCACCATCATTTTTTTTCTAAACAACAACAACAAAAACAAGATCTCAAGTTAAAAAAAAAAAAAAAAAAAAAACTATAACAGTAACAAAAATCAACCAGATCTAAAGTTAACAAAAAAAAACACGAAAGCAACAACAACAAAAATCAACCAGATTTCAAGTTCAAAAAAAAAAAAGAGAAAAAACGAAAACAACAGCAACAAAATCAACCAAAAACAATGAAACAAAACAAAAAGAAAACAAAAGATGAAGAAAAACAAAGATCTAAAAAACAACAATAATCCACCATAATAACAAATTAACAACCACCACCATCATTTTTTTTTCTAAACAACAACAACAAAAACGAGATCTCAAGTTAAAAAAAAAAAAAAAAAAAAAAAAAAAACCCGAAAACAACAGCAACAAAATCAACCAAAAACAATGAAACAAAACAAAAAGAATAAAAAAAAAGGAAACAAAACCACCACTTTTTTTCTCAAATCTGAAAAAAAATAAATAAAGGAAAAATGAGAAGAGGGGCGGCAGCCGCGGCATAGGCGGATAGAAGGTGGTCGTGGTGGTGTTGGTTTCGGCCATGGAGGTGTCGAGTGGTGGCTCGGTGGGGCGGATCTGGGGTGGTTGGTGGTGGTAGGTGGATGAGTAAGGAAGAGAGGAGGGAAATGTTTTTGGGGTTTTTTTTTATTTATTAGGTTTTTAGAGAGATGGGATGAATGATATTTGTGTGATAGGAGAGATAAGTGAGTGGAAAAAGAAAGCTTTTATAGTGCAATTAGTGTTTGATTAGTGATGGTAGAGAGGGAAAGGAATTAATTAGCATCCATCCCCTTATTTTAGCCTTAATCCCCCCTTTTTCCCCTTCAATCTCAACCTCTCATCTCATCTTTTCAATGGCCCTAAAGAGGACTTAAGGATTCAATGAAATTGGATGGACTCACTTGATCTCTTCTCTCTCTCTCTCTCTCTCTCTCTCTCTCTCTCTCTCTCTATATATATATATATATATATATATATATATATATATATATATATAGAGAGCGGATCCTATGAGTTTGCCACTTTTCGTGAGTTACCCCCGCATTTATATACCATTGGATCTAACAAGATCAAGGGCTGAGATTAACCCACACAAAAATACACAACCTTAATTTTTCTTTCTCTCTTCCAGTCCATTCTTGTTCTACGTTACCCTGCTTACTATTTTTTCCCCTCCCTTTCTTCATTCTTCCCCTCTTTTTTCCTATTTTCTTCCAATTTATGGCATAATCCAATCAAAGTTTCTCAAAACTTGAGTAATTCAAGTTGAAAACACAAAATTAATTCATTATCTTCATTCAATTTGATTAATACGCGCATCAATCGTCAGTTTTTGCCCAAAATTTGCAAAAACCCTAGCGCAAATTGACAAAACGAAGGTAAGTGTAGATTATGTAAATGAATATATGTTATTTTGCGAGTTATTTCAATTGTTACTCCGTTAATATGCTTGTCTATCATACCGTTGGCATTTGATTGGTGATTTATTATCATAATCCTGAAAAATTGTTGGTAATATAACTTAGCACACCAATTGTATGTTATAATGTCTAGTTCAATATAGAAACTCAATTATTGTAATGAAGAAACGTGGTTATTTAATAGTTATTCAAATGCGAAACTTCGATTATTGTAATGTAGAAACTCGATTATTGTAATGTAGGATGTCGATTATTGTAATGTATAAACTCAATTATGGTATGTAGAAACTCTGATATTTGTAGTTATTGTAATGTAGAAACTCGATTATTGTAATGAATAAAGTCGGTTATTCTATATGTGATTGATTATTCACTCGTAGTTGTTTAAACTCAATTACAGTTATTTTATAGTCTAGTTATTATAATATATTGACCGAGTCATTCTATATGATGTTCTGTTAAGTTATATTCTTCTTTTTGGTGATTTGCAGATTGAATCAAGATAGACGTGGATAATTGACGTTCAATGGAAAAATTGATGTATATACTTGGTCATTTGTTGTTAGCTTTCATCTTGTTTAATTGAATAGCTCAATTATTGTAATGTAGAAACTCAGTTATTGTAATGTAGAAAAGCTCAGCTATTGTAATGTAAAAACTCTGGTATTTGTAATTATTCCAATGTAGAAACTCAGTTATTGTAATGTAGAAACTCAGTTATTGTAATGTAAAACTCTGGTATTTGTAGTTATTGTAATGTAGAAATTCGGTTATTGTAATGAGTAAATTGTGTTATTGTATTAAGATGAAACTCAAATATATTCAAATATCTATCGTGTGTTTGTTTTCATCTTCTTTAATTGAATAACTAGTCATTTCCATTCAATCAATCATTGAGATTGGTTAATGCAATTGCAAAATCTAAAAAATGAAATAATCATATATAACATGGCTAAAACAAATCACTTACTTTTATTATATAACTATTTTGTTTCCAACACATTACACTTAAATATCTCCAACAAATTATAGCTAAGCATCATCATCATTACATCTAAGCATTTCAAATAATACATCTAACAATAGTACATCACAAATATTACATATATTTATCTCTATTACAACGTCTAAAAATATTTCTTCCAACGAAAACCGTGTCTTGCCGTTGTGTTCACGTTTCTTCCACCGATATTTCTTCCCGACGAGAACCATGTCTTGCCTATTGATGTGGGCTGAACTAGCGGACAACAAAAGCTCACCAAAGAAATAAAAACAAAAAGGGAGTAAGTTATAAATTACTATACAACTATAAGCAGATTATATAAGACCACAACAATAATTACAAATTTAAATAACTAAGTTAAAACAATACAATAATTGAGATGTAATATTACTATAACCAACTTAAACAGATTATATAAGAAGACGTCATCTTGCAACAACTCTAATTTGAAATAACTAATTTAAAACAATACAATAATTAAGTTTGAATAATACAATAATTCGTTAAAGCAATACAATAATCACAGTTAACATTAAAACAAAGAAAAAAAGTAATCGCAAAATACAATAACTGACTTTGTATAATACAATAACCGTAAAACAACTATAAAATAACTGGATATTTTAGAGAAGTAAAGTATACTATTATAACCGACTATAAGCATATTATATGAGACCACAATAATAACTCCAAAATGAAATAACTAAGCTAAAACAATACAATAATTGAGGTGTAATATTATTATAACCAACCTAAACAGATTATATAAGAATACGCCATCTTACAACAACTTTAATTTGAAACAACTAAGTTAAAACAATACAATAACTAAGTTTGAATAATACAATAACTCGGTTAAAGCAATACAATAACTATTATTAACAGAATATATTCAAACATAGCAAACAAGAAGTAAATACAAAATACAAAATACAATAACTGAGTTTGAATAATACAATAACTCGGTTAAAGTAATACAATAACTGCTATTAACAGATTAACCAGAGAATTCGAGATATTATCAAAGATACAAAAAACACAATTGAATAAAAAAACCTACTCAAACACCTTACAAACAAGATGAAAATGCACAAATCATTTAGAATTCTCATCTCAAACTCAAAACCTTAGAAATTATTGGCAAAAACAATGAGAGACCAAGTAATTTAACAACAAAGACATAAGAACAAGCAGATATACAACGAATCAACGAAAATGAAACGAACATTAGATAAGAACGATAATGAAAACGCACAAATCGGATCCGGAAAACAAAATTAGTACTTACCTATTGTGAAATTGAAGAGAAATACGAAGATGAGGCGAAAGTGACGACGAAATCTCCTTAATTGATGACGAATTTGAATGAGTATGATGAAGACTGAGTTTGTAGCTGTAATTTAAACGAAATTGATGAAGATTGAATTTCATAATTCTTATCGATTCTTTTTTTTTGTTCTGGTTTTTTAGAGGTTGAAGGAGGAGAGAGAGTGATTTTTTCTAATAATGGGGGATATTGAGGAAAAAGTGGGTATTTGTAGGTTGGGTAAGATCTAATCTCACCATCCATCTTAGATTAGATTAGTGGTTCGATTTAGAGGGTAACTCACCAAAAAAACCAAACTCATATGATCCTATTTCTATATATATATATATATATATATATATATATATATATATATATATATATCGGGATCTCGTGAGTTTGGTTCTTATGGTGAGTTGTGAGTTTGAAAAATCTGTACCATTCAATATGTAGAAATACGCGGGTAAGATTCAAGCTAAAAATAACCCACCAGATAACAATGTCAACACGCTACTAAAGAAACAAACTACTCTCTCCTTCCCGTCATCTCTCCACTCACGTTTCCACTAAGCACACCAACGCCCATCGTCTCGTTGATCGCGCGGGACCATTCAACAGATCTTCGATGCCGCCACCACCCGCTTCGGCAACGCTCGCGGCAAAAACTTAACATCGTCGAACCGCCATTGCTCACGCTCGAAAAATAAATGACGACAACCCTCACGCGTTGCGGCGATATATTTCCGGCAACTTATACATTTTCTATTCACAAAATATTTCGAGGGAGCCAAATGTCATGTTAATTTTTTGAAAATCGACTTAAAATTAAGTAGGTCTCGGATCTAAAAAGGCAAATCTCAGAAGTCTAGTTGTTGAGCGTGAAACCATTCGGTGCTTACTGTTCCGAACTCAAATTCGATGTGAAGCTTGTATTAATGGTTGTTGGAGTGTGACAAAGTTTGAATTGGATTTCGCTGGTGGCTGCACTTGACGGAGCACGGTGGTTCGTTTCTGGGCAACGTCGAGGGTGTATTGGCCGGTTGTTGTCGGCGATGAAGAATGAACAGGCGAACAACAGGTCAGAAGAACTCGTGGTGGTTTGCTCAGGTTTTTAGCTGATTGTTATCGGGTTCATATGGTGATCAGTATGGGTGGTTCAAATCGAGTTTTGCTCCCGCGCAAACCACCACAAGTTCTTCTGACCTGTATAAATTTTATTGGTTTTTGAATAGTGTGGTCAAATAAGTTGGTTGAAGCATCAAACAAGAATTTGGGATAGATTTTAATGTTTGGTATTGTTGTTAGCTCTTCCTTTTTCTTCGTACTAATAAATTTGAGTTTTGTTGCATATTATGAAGGCCTTGAATCATTGTTTTATGGTCCACACTATTCGAAATCCTTAAATGGATATAAACCATGGTGGTTATGTGATTTATGCTTGGTCCTTTTTCGGCCGAAATGAATAGTACTAACTGCCTAATTATTTGTTTTACATCTGGTTGCTATTCTTGTTAAATTTGCGTTTTTGCTTTCTTGATTCAACAATTTTGCTGGTTTAAGTTCCTCAGAGTCTAGACCTGAGATTAGGCACGACAAGCTCATCACTCTCACAACTGTGGATATTCATCCACTCTAAATTTATGTGTGGAATATGAATGACCACTTTTTTGTTTCGAATTTAGGTTATATTGATGAGTAAATTTAAGGTAGGATTGGATGATCGTTCATCACCCCTTAATCACCTTGCCGATAACCTAAATGTATATATATGATTAATTGAAAATAAAACTATGTAATTTGATAGAAGATGTTCTGTATTAATGTTTAACTATTGTTTCCCTGAATATGTAAATCAAATTTCGTGATTGTTAACTGTTAAGTGGTTTGATTTAAGCGTAAGTTCTTTCAAATGTTTAATCGTCTCAAATATTTCTTATTTATTACATTTTAATTGTGAGGGTGAAAATATGCAACGAGTTTTGTCGGCTTCTAATTTTGATTCCATGTATGAGAATGGTCTCAAATGTGAGACTAGTCCATCTCCTTATGTGCAAGGTCTTACACACAACACATGGTTGGCGCATTCTGTCGTTTTTTGATTTGAGACTAGTTGTTGACACGTTAGTACATAAGTTTGTTTATTGTCTGGCGAAGTGAGTTCTCGTTGTCACTCCAATAACAAGTATTAATACACGGATAATACTACAATAACACCAGAATAATACTACAATAATAGAACAATAACACGGGGAAAAAAAAGAGTAAAAAAAATCAAAGTAGTAAAAAAAATGAAAGTGACACCAGAATAACATCACAATAATGTTAAAGAAATAACAAAGAGAATAACAAAGACAATAACAAGTGGTAAAAAAATCAAAGTCGTAAAAAAAAATCAAAGTGGCACCTAATAACATCACAATAACACCAGAATAACAATACAATAACATGCAAAGAAAAAATAAGAGTAAAAAATCAAGTAGTACAAAAATCAAAGTAATAAAAAATCAAAGTGACACCGAATAACATCACAATAACAACGAATAACAAAGACAATAACAAAGACAATAACACGTGGTAAAAAAAAAAAAAAAAAAAATCAAAGTCGTAAAAAAAAAAATCAAAGTGGCACCGGAATAACATCACAATAACACCAGAATAACAATACAATAACATGCGGTAAAAATAAGAGTAAAAAATCGAAGTAGTACAAAAATCAAAGTAGTAAAAAAAATCAAAGTGACACCGGAATAACATCACAATAACAACAGAATAACAGTAGAATAACAGCACAATAACACGTGGTTAAAAAAAATCAAAGTCGGAAAAAAAATCAAAGTAACAGCAGAATAACATCACAATAACAGCGGAATAACAATAACAGCACAATAACACGTGGTAAAAAAAAAAGAAAAAAAATCAAAGTCGTTAAAAAAATCAAAGTAAAAAAAACACAATAACAGCATAATAACATGAGGTAAAAAAAAAAGAGAAAAAAAAAATTAAAGTAAAAAAAAATCTGGTACAAAAAGAAAAAGAAAAAAATGTAACATAATGAGAAAATTAGAGAAAAACATAAGAGAAAAAAAAAATCAAAGTCGTAAAAAAAAATATAATAACAGCATAATAACACGAGTTAAAAAAAGTAAAAAAAAAAAAGTAACACAAGGAAAAAGAGAAAATTAAATAAATGACAATGGTTATATATGACAGGTAAAATTAGATCTTTGTCACTCATCTCTAATATAATCTAGTGGCTGAGATTTCAAAGCCCAAAACTCACAACTCACCGTAAGAAACCATACTCACAAGATCCTATCTCTCTCTCTCTCTCTCTCTCTCTCTCTCTCTCTCTCTCTCTCTCTCTCTATATATATATATATATATATATATATATATATATATATATATATATATATATATATATAGGGTTGAGATCCCATGAGAACCTCTTTCACATGAGAACCGTGAGAACCACAGGTTCAGAACTTTTGTATCAAAAATACAGCAATATTATTCTAAAGGTTCAGAACCTTTATACCAAAGATACATGCGGATCTGATAAGACAATCTCAAATAACATGTTTGCTGCGGGGGAAAATGAAACCTGAGAGGATGAAACAACAATAGCAAGATAGATGTGAATAAAATAGCAGAAGACTAACTCATGTTCAACAGATAAAAAGAGCACAATATCCAATACTTAAATAACCCAACCAACCGATTTAGCACCGATGGATAAACCAACTAAAAATTGACATCAAACAATTAGAAAGTCAAAAGCTAATCATGTAGAAATAGCTCAAGTGCAGCCATATGAGGAAAAAGTCTTCACCTGTTCTCGTAATGAATACCATACCAGCTCCGCGCGTGCCAAAATTCATAGCCGGGTTAAATTTCTGCAATAAACTAGCATCCAAATTTGCTTTCTAGATAAAACTCTTATCACATGTAACAAGAGGATAAGTAATGAACTGCCCATAATCTTCGACACACTATTGTCCTCACAAGAATAATCAATCAACACACTACTATCCCCGCTAAAAACTGACATTAAGTAATGATCGGTTACAATAAGGTCGCCAGGAATAGGCAGGTTTACAGCAGGATAAACATTAAACTTCATAATCCAACTCGGTGTCGTAAGATGGCATAAGTTAATTCAGCAATACTAGTGTATGTATCAGTATCACCAAACTGAATATTGTCGCTGAATAAACGACCAAGAAATTCTTCGTGAATACATCCTTTTTGGTACAAAGGTTCTGAATTTTTGGTATAAAGGTTATGAACCTTTGGCACTAAAGTTCTGAACCTGAGGTTCTCATGGTTCTCATGGGAAGAGGGTTCTCATAGGATCCTAAATCTATATATATATATATATATATATATATATATATATATATATATATATATATATATATATATAGTATTAGGATCATGTAAGTCCCCTCCTTCCTTTGAGTCCATAAGTCCTCCTTAGGGCCATTAGATGAGAAAGTTGGAGGGCTGAGATTGAAAGCAAAAAAAGAGGGGGTTAATATCTAATTAAACACTCTCCCTCTCGACCCATTCTAATTAATCACAAAATCTTAATTAATCACTAATCTAATATATCTACTTTTCCATTCACCATTTCCTCTCTCATCTCACACAATTTCAATGCCCCCATCTCTCTAAAACTCAAATCTTTCAAAAAACCAAATAAATAAAAAAACTCAAAAAAATCACCCAAATAAATCTTCTCCTTTGTTTGACAACCACTCACAAATCTGAGAGAAAAATGCGGCCACCCTACCAACCACCCCTCCCTTCCACCACCACTCACCTTCACCACCACCTCACACACTCCCCACACACTCACTTACACCCGACACCACCACCCTCATTGCCATACCGCCCACCCGCCGCCACTTTCTCCTTTTTTTTGTTTTTCAGATCTGACCCGCGCACCAGCCGCCCCCACCAGCCGCCCCCACCCCCACGACCACCACCACCTCCCCCCCCGCCGATCTCGCCGACACCACCTCCGCACCACCCACCCACCCAACTACCGCTACCCTCACGCCTGCCTCACCACCATCACCAACGACCAACCACGACCTCCTTTCCCCGTCTCACCACCATCACCGACTCTTCTCCCCTGCCTCACCACCACCAAGTTTCCCCCCTGCCGCCTACCTTCCTTCGTCGTCCCAGCCTCTTGGCTCTCATTTCTCTTTTTTCAGATTTGATTTTGCTTTTTTTTTTTTTTTTTCCTTCTCTTAAATCTATATTTTGTTAATTTTGTTCCCCTCACTGTAACACCCCCATACTCCAAGTGCCTTACCAGGACCATGTTGGAATATGTGTCCTCCGACAATAATGCGATCACGACTGTTGATCATGATGATCACATGTTTAAATCTCATTATATAGAATACAATTGGGAAGTAATTTTGTTATCACAATCGGTCAACATATATCGGTAATGATTGGCTGACTAGAGTTTGACATTACTGTCGTGTGACGGTGGTGATCAGTTGACCCCCTAGGTCATACCTATAGGGCAACACTCTTAATTGATTATTTAATTAATCGTATAATGTTACGAGTTAATTAAATTACTTGAAAATTGACGGACGATTTTGGAAGTAAAATTTACGTATCAAATTGAAATGTGATTAAATGAGATACTGATGCGAGTAATTGAATTGTTTCATTACTCGGATGAAATTATTGTTTAAGGAAACAATCGGAATTGGATGAATTGTTATAAATACAATCAGTTGTAATTTATAAATGGTAAAATATTTTGGCACAAGTAATTATAAAATTACTAAGTCGATTTTTGTATGTGACGTATTTTTGATAATACGTTGATTTTTAATATGTTAAAAATACATAACAAATTTATGTCACATATGACATGTGACATATTGACAATTGACAAAAATAATATGGAATCCATATTATAGAGTGGGCCGAAAATTAGAGGGCTTTAAGCTAATTATATGTTGTTTGTAATTAGTGAAAAACACAATGATTAAAAGCAAGCCTAGCCATGCAAGCCTATTGTTCCTTGTGAAGAACAATTTCTCCATGCATTGGCTCCCCTAATGCCCTCCTCTTACACGGTTTTGAGAAGGCAAATGCCATCATTGTTTTTCCATAATTTTTACCTAATAATATACTAAGTGTAGTGTATTATTCATTCATTATATCTATCATCCAAAATATAATTTTAGAGAGAATAAAAATCCTCTTCTCTTTCTCTCTAAAAACCGAAATATTCAAAGTGTTAAAAATATTTTGGTTCAATTTTCTACTTGATTAATATTATACTAGTATTTGTAATATTAATTAAAATTAAGAGGAGCCTTGGGTATAAAGCTTAGGGAGAGATCTTATACTTAGATCTTGTTCATCCATAAGGAAAAGCTCAAGATCAAAAGAGAAAGGTGATCTCTTTTGTGCCCTTAAATCCGAAATCAACAATGTAAGGACATGATTTCTCTTCTATTATATTATTTGTTTGCATGCATAAAATCCGTTTTAATTTTATGACAAATTAATTTAGACATATATGAGTATGTTAATATGTATATGAATCTACATTTCCTTCAATTGGTATCAGAGCCACGGTTGTTTGCATGCAAATCGGTTAAAAGTTTTTCCGAGTTATAAGAATAACAAATAAAACTTGTAAAATTTGTGTTATTATGAGATATCACGAAATTAATCCATGCATGTTAATATTTCTGGTCCTAAAATGTTTTAGGATATTTTTGTTAATTTTTCGGATTTTTATTGTTCATAATTTACAATAATGGCATTTAAATGTGATTTTATGAGTAAAAATGTCATTTTTGGTTTAAAAATAGCTATACTTCGAATTTTCACTTGGTTTTTTGATATGTTGTCACATATATTATTTTGAGATAACCTGTAAATTTTCATAATTTTTGGACTTGTTATGCTCAAAAAATGAATTTTTCATTATTAAATTCGGATTTAAGTGAAAAATAGGTTAATATGAGTTAAATTTCGAATCTGGTCATAGAAAATTAATATGTTGTCACATGCAATTTTACAAGATGTGTGTAAAATAATTGGCTATAAAGAAGTCTTTTTGCATGATTTATGGATTTTTGAAGAAAAATAGCATAAATAGTGACATTATTAGTTGAAAATTAATAAAACATAATCTATGACTTAGGAAAAACGTGTAATGTTGCATTTTATTATATTTTTCAGATCTAAAATTGAAAAGTTAATGAAAATAATTTTTCCATGTTTTTATGATTATTTTATTAAAAATCAATAAACCGCAACATTGTTTTTCCGGAAAATTTTCGAAATTTTTTAACCTAAGATTTTGAACATTATGAGTGTCATGGATTTTTCCAGAATGTTCATGAGTTTAAATTTCAAATTTTGAATTTATTTGAAATTTTGTGATTTATTTGAAGTTTAATAGCTTATTTTTGTAATTTTGGTCCATTTATGAACAATTTTATAAAATCTGGGTTAATTATGGTCAAATTATTAGTGAAGACTAATTTTTGAGTCCTAAGAGGTTAGGGTAATTAACTTATGCATAAATATGAGTTTATGTATTTTTGTGATTATAAAATGTTGAAATCACGCAAATCCGTAAAAACCGAGTAATATACGATATTGGCTAATTAAAGGCGATTTAGCATAAAATTGAGCATGTTAATACATATTATAATGCTGCATTTTCTTTATGATTGTCATAATTTTAATTTATGTAATTTTTGAATTATGTAATTTTACTTAGTATGGCCTTAGATTTAATTGGTATTTCCCGAAATGTATAGGAATATCGATTCGGTTGTAATTTTTATTGTGATCTCGTATCACCGTTTTGTAATTTAATAGATTTATTTTATTTTAGTTACAAATGTATAATAGGAAATTATGTAATTTATTATGTAATTTTATTCATTCCGGAGTTCCAAAAGACGGATTTCTTCAAGAATGGCGATACATAAAGACGGTGTTACCTCGAGATGTGTGCCACAACCGAAGTTCAAGGGACCAATGGGGTTGGTTTCCGAATATGTAATAGTTAAATAGTTTTTCTATTTTAGGAAAGGCCATACTAGGATTTATTTATCTTTATGCTTGCATTTTATTTTATGTCACATGCATCGCTAAATCGCCATAACTAAACATGCATTGTCTTTTATCGAGTTTATCGACCGTGTCAATTAGAATTATCGTAGTTCACCGCTTTAGTTCACTTAAAACGTGATAGATAATAAATTGACATGACCTCTCGCTATAACTATCAATTGAGACATAGCCTTACCAAATAGTAGAAACCATGAAAACCTATTTCGTGAGGGAGTGCACTCGGCCACACCGGGGTACAAACCTTGTTACGTAGGGGAAGTGGGTGATGAATGTTAATCCACCGAATTCATGTTGATAAGGGATGTATCGGCCCCACCGTGCCCAAGTTAATGTGGGTTTGGATCATGGACACATTTATTCGAAATTTGGATTGAACTCAACAAAAGTATTTGATAAGGGATGTATCGGCCCCACCGTGCCCTTGTCGATGTGTTTTGGGCTATAGATAATTGTTAATGTAATATTATCGACCAAGAGTTCTAAAAGTAGAATCGATTAAACGTTAATCCACCGAGTTATATTGATAAAGGATGTATCGGCCCCACCGTGCCTAAGTCGATATGAATTTGGGTCTTGGAATCATTTATCTAGTTGGGTAGAGGTCACTAGAAAAATGCATATAACTTGTTTAAATCATACATTTTTACGAGTATTATTAAAACGACAATTGTTTTACTCCTTATATTTTGTTTTGTAGACCACTTCTTTTTCATAACAAATGGCAACACCAACTCCTAATGCTACACCTCTCGCTAGTTCGTCTTGGCTCCGATCCTTTATGGATCGATGTAAACTTGAAAAGAATGGGTCAAATTTCTCCGAATGGGATGCCCAACTCAAATTAGCCGCCGAAGGTGACGACAAGCTTCGTTACCTTACCGAGGCCTCTCCACCCGAACCCTCCACTAGGTCCACCGCGGCCACTAGGGAAGCATATGAGGCTTACCAAAAGGAGTCCGCCGCAATGAAAAATGTCTTGATATTTGCGATGGAGGCGGACCTCCAAAGGAGAGCCTTTAAAATGGGCAATGCTAATGAGATTTACTCCAAACTTGTGACCATGTTTTCACAAACTCCGCGGATCGTCCAATATGAGGCGGCCGCGGCATTCTTTGATCTCGACTTCAAAGAGGGCCAAAAGGTTAGCCCTCATGTGCTCAAACTCATGGAGCTTGTCGAGACCTTGAAAATTCAAAAGGTTGAAATCCCCAAAGAACTCATCGTAGATAGGATTCTACACTCCTTGTCCAAAGTCAAGGCATATGTGCAATTCCGGGTGAATTTCAACATGCAAGATAAGGACGTGTCTCTTGAGGAGTTGCACAAGTTACTTGTGCAAGCCGAGAGGGACATGGGGTTAAATGTGAACCCTCCCAAGGATGTGCTTAACATAAGCACAAAGAGTAAGGGGAAGTTCAAGAAGAATGGGAGAAAGGGCAAGAAGCAAGCTCCCACATTCACCAAAGCTAAGTCTTGTGAAGCTAGCACCTCCAAAGTCAAGAAGGGTCCTCTTGATAAGTGTCATTATTGTAATGGCATGGGTCATTGGAAAAGAAATTGTTCCAAATACCTTGGTGATATCAAAGCTGGAAAGATTACTCCAGTAGGTAAATGACTAACCTTCTTTTATGTTTCTAATTCAACTATGGTATTATGATACAAAGTTGTGATAATGTATCTCCCTTTTTATTGTAAATAGGGCCTCCACCAAGCAAAGACAAGGGAAAGGAAAAACAAGCATGAGAAACCATGGAGAAGCTAAGGATAGCTTTTATGGAGCTTTGTTTTTCATTGTCTTATTTTAAGTAATGTTTTGGATATTAGAACTTTAAGTTTCCGTGTTCGACATGGAAAAGTATTTTGGATAATGAGTTGTATTTTGGATGATGGTGACTTGGTTTGCAACCCAAGTCACCCGTTTTATCATTTATCCTTTTAATGTTCTAATTTTCATCTTTAAAATGCTTGCGTTTTGAAACATAAGATTATTCACTTAAAGTGATCTAATAGACAAATATAATGACGGGTTTCATTATATGTCCACATGCTTAAGGCTTGTGTATGATCATTTATGAAGTAATTTTGAGTCTATGAACTCTCTTAAAGGTATGTCAATCACCAAGTACACATATGAAATCAATTACTATTAGTCTATCCATGAGATAGTTCTCCTTATACTTCAACATCATTAATTTGTGTCTCATATGCTATCTTTGAATCTATAGTGTATTTATTCTAAAGATAGAGTGGGAGAAAAATGAGGACACAACACACAAGGCAAGATAAAATTGTGTACTTGTGTATATGAAGATCTACGCAAGAGAGAATGATTTGAATAAAGGTATATCTATTTACATAGTATACCGAATAGATGAGATCTATGGTCTCAAGTTAATTCTACATGACTAAAGAGACCAAGTGTAGTAAACATAAGAGTATATTCTCAAGATAACTACACGAGGAGACCAAAAGAAGGTTTTGGAAGAAAATGACTAATGTAAAGTCTTAACAAGTTTTTGACTAAGTTTATGAAACATTTGACCAATAGTTTCAACCTTGAGATTTACTTAAGAGCCTAAATGAATCAAAGTTACATACTAGTTATGATCGAGTTGCAAAGAATGATATACCGATATCTTCAAATGGCCAAAGTTTTAACCACGCAAATGTCATTGATTAACCTCACTATGAAATGGTTAAACCTCCTTCCAAAAGGGTATTTGCGAAGGACGTATTCTAAATATTGTTTATATTTGAAAATGACATTACTACACATTATTATGACATGAGTGTGTTGGAGATTTAAAATCTCTTTACGTAAGATTGTGATGAGACCACTTCAAAATAGGCATTTTGAAAGGATATGATGGGAACATATATGGTTTTATCCTAATAACTTGGCAATGCAATTTATATTTCAATTCTTGAATAAATTTCGATTGAGAAGTAAATTTCGAAATGTGTAGAATTGAGTGGGAGTTAGGAAATTCTCATGTGAAGACATGAAATTTAGTGGGAGCTATCATCCTTTGAATATTTACGACTCATCACTCATTAAAGAATGACGAGCTAATACCTTCTTTCATAAAGAAGCCTTTGAGTTTTCAATTCTGGATGAAAATGGACAATGATGAATCCAATTACATCAAGGGATGTTGGATTAGTATTAAGAGATACACATCATATCAACATTCACATAGGTTATTCATGTAGATGAAAATGGAATTGCCATTAGCAGTCATGGTCGTTCATTGAACCTATGAACGGTTGATCTCATGATTATTAGTAACTAATGTTTCCGCCATTAGAATAATCATATACATGTCCAATTATGAATCATATAAGAGCATGATGATGGATGGTAAGCCATAATAGAAACGTCATGTATTCTCAAGAAGAATCCGATGAGCGATTTCGGTGTTTAACGGAATACTCCATTATGTGATAAGAGGTTGCACATATTGTAGAAAATCCGAGCACATATGAGGATTTATGAGAATCCCAAATCTTTCAAGCCCAGAAAGAGAAATAAGAAGTTTTGGAAAGATGCTTGGTTGAATAAGAAGTTATTCAAAAACAATCTTTCCTAGTCAAGCTAGGACTTGTGAGAAGTGCTAAGCTAAATAATCTTGTCAATTGTTACAAGATTCTACAAAACATATACCTAGTGCATTGTGTGTGGATGGAGTACTTGATCAGTACAAGTTATATCATTCATCAAAAATTCGTTCGTTATGTGATAGTCGATAAGAAAGTTCTTTCAAGTTAAAGAACCGAAACCAAGGCCGTGAACCTTGATGTGTACTTGGTAAGATTCATGCTATGAGAGAGAACATGAATGAGAAGGAGATTGCAAGTGTAAGAAGTTTGAACACATGGACACATGGGATGTTAAACCTCTATTGCAATCAATAAGTGTTTACACTGACGACATACATCACAAAGTTGTAATATGATATTGACTACCCGAGTGTGATGTCGACATTTGTCGTTTGAGTTATTTATTAACTCACCTTGTACATTGTTATATCCAAACGGGTTGTAGAGACAATTGAACCCCGTTAAAGTGAACATGGATTAACATTGTTTTTGCCCATAGTTACTTGTATGAGGTGACGTCTCGAAGTGACTAGAGTGTGAGGCGATTGATGGCAAGTTCAAGTGCCATAGAGTCATATGAGATGACTAGTCGATCACATAGGCAGACTGTTAGGAACATTTTGTCGGGCCTAATGACCGCTTATAGAGTTCTGGCAAATTTATATAGCCTGGTCGTGGCGAGAGCTACTATAGTATTCAAAATGAGTCGATTCTTTTGACTAAAGGCTATTCACCTAAGATGGCACAGTTTCAGATTAACTTTGATTTGTGTTACTACGACCTTCGTAAATGGGGTCAAATGGGCATATTTTGGGTTATGATGGCTGTGGCCAGTCGAAGGGAATGAGTGCAATAGGAATTGTCCACCCCTAGTCAGGGTTATAACAATATCTCAGGGCCACTCGAGGAGTAATGAACTGGAAATGCGTGGCCACGCTCGGAAGGTATCCAGAGTGGATAAATCCGGTCAATCAGTTATTCTCCAGATCGAGGAAACCACTCTCGATATGATCACTTGCAAGTACGACCTGAAAGACACCTTGCATTGAGTGGGAGATAGTAATAGGACAAGAGAATTGGTGACGCACACTTGTCGAGGACAAGTGGGAGATTGTTGGAATATGTGTCCTCCGACAATAATGCGATCACGATCAAGTGATCATGATGATCACATGTTTAAATCTCATTATATAGAATACAATTGGGAAGTAATTTTGTTACTTGTCAACAATTGGTCAACATATATCGGTAATGATTGGTGACTAGAGTTTGACATTACTTTGTCGTGTGACGGTGGTGATCGATTGACCCCTAGGTCATACCTATAGGGCAACACTCTTAATTGATTATTTAATTAATCGTATAATGTTACGAGTTAATTAAATTACTTGAAAATTGACGGACGATTTTGGAAGTAAAATTTACGTATCAAATTGAAATGTGATTAAATGAGATACGGTCTGAGTAATTGAATTGTTTCATTACTCGGATGAAATTATTGTTTAAGGAAACAATCGGAATTGGATGAATTGTTATAAATACAATCAGTTGTAATTTATAAATGGTAAAATATTTTGGCACAAGTAATTATAAAATTACTAAGTCGATTTTTGTATGTGACGTATTTTTGATAATACGTTGATTTTTAATATGTTAAAAATACATAACAAATTTATGTCACATATGACATGTGACATATTGACAATTGACAAAAATAATATGGAATCCATATTATAGAGTGGGCCGAAAATTAGAGGGCTTTAAGCTAATTATATGTTGTTTGTAATTAGTGGAAAACACAATGATTAAAAGCAAGCCTAGCCATGCAAGCCTATTGTTCCTTGTGAAGAACAATTTCTCCATGCATTGGCTCCCCTAATGCCCTCCTCTTACACGGTTTTGAGAAGGCAAATGTCATCATTGTTTTTCCATAATTTTTACCTAATAATATACTAAGTGTAGTGTATTATTCATTCATTCTATCTATCATCCAAAATATAATTTTAGAGAGAATAAAAATCCTCTTCTCTTTCTCTCTAAAAACCGAAATATTCAAAGTGTTAAAAATATTTTGGTTCAATTTTCTACTTGATTAATATTATACTAGTATTTGTAATATTAATTAAAATTAAGAGGAGCCTTGGGTATAAAGCTTAGGGAGAGATCTTATACTTAGATCTTGTTCATCCATAAGGAAAAGCTCAAGATCAAAAGAGAAAGGTGATCTCTTTTGTGCCCTTAAATCCGAAATCAACAATGTAAGGACATGATTTCTCTTCTATTATATTATTTGTTTGCATGCATAAAATCCGTTTTAATTTTATGACAAATTAATTTAGACATATATGAGTATGTTAATATGTATATGAATCTACATTTCCTTCAGACCACTCAGGTATAAGGATGCTACCATCTCGGTTACCCGAGGCATGATAATCATAAGACAATGAAGAAACATACTTTATTAAACAAGTTAAGTGATTACATAACAAAACCAACTGTAAGCAAAATACAACTGCTCTCAAACTATAAACCAACGGAAAGGAACTGTCCTAACAAACACAAATGCGGAAGACTAAAGACTCGATACGTGATGACTCCATCCCCAGACTAGATCCCACGCGTATCCAAGATATACCGCTGCCAAGCACTTTGCTCACCACCCCCCCGAATGGATCACCACGATTTTAAAACATTTAAACGGGGTCGCATACTAATCACACAATTCACCATATATATATACAATAAGATAAACAGACAACTTAACCGTCACACATACACAACCAACCAACTCCAATCATCTCAATCACCGACGTCCACCGGACCCGACCACGCCAGATGGGGGACCGCACCGTACCCACCAAATCCCCGCTCCACATAGTGAGCGATAACCCTGTCCATTAATGTGCACATCCCTTCTGTGGCGGGTTCCACAGAAGGCGAAACTAGGGCGTGAAGCCACTCCCGCAAGTGACCCCACTCAACCGAGGCCACGCCTCGCGAACCATCAACAACGATCACAACCACAATCACAATACAATTATTATATCAAACAACCAAATACAATACATCAACCAATATCCCATTATGGGACTAATACTGAGTAGGAAATCCTACCTGGAAAGCAACACAATCATCGACGATCTAGCAAATTGTCTCAAAACCTCTCCTTTACAAATCCTTCTCCTATCACATAATCACATAATCACAATCTAACCTTAACAAATCATAAAAACCCCCAATCCCAAAATTAGGGTTTAACGAAACTTGACGAAATACTATAAAATTGGTATGCAGATCTTACCCTTGACGCAAGGATCACAAAGGTATAAAGAACGATGGAATCCGACCTCTCAAGCTCCGGGATTTGTCAACAATGCGATTAGGATTAAGAACATACTTGCCTTCTCTCTTAAACAGTAAATTAGGTTTTGCAAAAGTGATTTAGAAACAATGACGGAAGGTTATATATCTTAATCGCATAATTAACAAAACCCGAGAAAAACTCCCCGTAAACCGGCTACTCGATCGAGTACCCAAGGCTACTCAATCGAGTACCCTAGTTACTCGATCGAGTACCCAACAGGTCAGAAACTATTTTATTTCGCAAAACTCCCTTACTCGACAGAGTAAGGCCTACTCGATAGAGTACCCCAAGACTCATAAATACGGAGTATTACGCCTTCCCTCCTTAAAAGAACTTCGTCCCCGAAGTTCAACCCATACATAAAAACAAACATACTAACTCGATCAAGACACAACAACGTGACTAAGAACTCAAAACAAAACTCCAACCCAAACATGAACTCGTAACACCAACTCCACTAACTATTCCTACCTCCACAACATGGCTCACGATATCGTATCAACTCCATTATATCTCTCTCAACACTAACTCCATACCCTACCAAAATACTCATAACATCAAACGGAATGTTACATTCTACCACCCTTAAAAAGAACTTCGTCCTCGAAGTTTACTCACGCTCATAAACATCCTCATCCAACTGCCAAGACTATCGAACTCATAACCATCATCATCCAACTCACAACACTATCCAAATATTCTCACACTCCTAAACATCGAACTACTACCAAAAGACGGTCATGACCTTTAACAAAATTAACCACAACACGAATCAACCTTTTATTCGACATCAAGACTCAAACTTCCAAATATATTACCATATGCACACCCATCAAAATCTCTTTTATCACATCCTACTCCTCTTAAGATAAATGTTACGTCCTCGTAACTCACTAATACTAAATCCTAGATACATCTCATTACCCTCTTTACCACCACATGTGCAAGATAACCGTTTATAAACCAAACACTCACCATTCTTATATTCAAGGCTCCCATACATAAACATTTCTCATTCCTCAACTCATTCGGCATAGCACCTAACCTATACCATAAACTCGTAGCAAAATCACCATACTAACTCTCCATTATTACTGCAAAACAACATACCTATCTATGTAAAGCATCTACCTCCCTAACGCATAACTCACGATCCCCACTCGTTACGTACACTCACACTAGATCCTCAAGTTCTTTCATTCATTACCGCAAGACTCATACATAACTTAACACGACACTTATTATTCAACACCCTACACTCACTGTCTCAACAAAGGATTATGAACCACCTGCATATATCAGATCATTACCACACATGTTCTACGAATCACTTGCCATTATCATGTCCACTAAAGCCTTATTTAGAACAAGATCAAAATTATCAGAATAACCTCTCACAACCGTGTTCCATTAACATAATATCACTATACCATGACAACAACGAAGACATATACAACTCTATTCCATATCATACTCTACCCTCATTCTCAAACTTAACTCGATAAAGAAAACACCAATGATCAAGACGACAGTCTATCTGTCCAAACCGAACTCACAGAAACAACAACAAACGAAACAACAATCTATGTATAATTGGTATGTACTTTCGAAACTCGAATCATAATCATCCCGCCTACTCCATCACAACCGGTGACGGCATCACAACACCGCCACCAACAGCCACACCGCAGTGCGAAAATACCCGCATCACAACACTAAATATCGTGCCCGGATCACCACCCGAGGCACCACAACCGCATCGATAGACATCACAACATACACAATCCCATAAGTACTGACTCAACATAACTTCTTGAACAAGAAAAACTTACTCAAATCCACTTTGCTAATCACAAAGCAACATATTATATGAATTAAACAGATAATAACCTCATGAATATCATCCCCTTACCGCATCACGGAATCAACATATATCATGAATACATACAAGTATAACCAGTCATGCCAGATCAATCAAATTATTACCCTTTTGAATATCATTCAATTAAATTACCGTGTTCAACATATATTGCGAGAACATTCGAGATAACAACATTATAACTATCACACTATACCACTTCTTGTGAGGTCAGAACCTCACACAAACATTTATATATAACATAAACCCATAATCACATCCAACCAATCAATCCTGATCACGTAAGTTACCACTCAACAAAGGTTACCTCACCCGAGCTTAACTCGCATGCCCCTCATCACATTCTTCCATTCGCATACCCAACACCTTCGCCATACATAACCATACAAACTAACACTCATTATGAGAAATGACCTCCCAAGACTATGTCTTATACTTCCTCACAACCATACTTATCAATTCAGTCTCTACCAAAATCAACCTCTTTAGAATTACCATCTCTCTAACATACCGTCACCCTTAACCACTAGTCATAAACCATAACACTACCACTTTGTCCTGGACATCAAACCTCTTCACTCATCTCTAAACATCACGATTTCTTTCCTATCTTTGGTTAACATCCCAAACAACGAACATCAAACCCATCAACAAAATTACCTCAACATTATTCCCAATACTATCTTATTTGTATTGTCATCCAACTCTCCACCAAATATCTCGTATCGTTCCAATACTCCACCAACTTCTTACTCCCTTAGTTCCTCGAAACTCATTATCAATCATGTTGTCCTGAAACTCCTATATAACCATTAGCTAACATCCTCGTGATACTATCACCCATTTCGATGATTCCTTACTTTTATATCACATAACTCCTATGAACATTTTCCTCGCTTACTTTTATCCTTCCTTTCTCTTTACACTCAATAATACCAATTAATAGTTCAACTCCTTATTCCTTCTACCTAACTCTTTAGTAAACCAGTTACCCCTTTTTTTTTTTTGTTGCTCCAAAACTCAATTTCCCTCATTTCATATTAATACCATCTCACTCTTTCTTACCATCAATCTTTTCTTATCCTGCTCTTACTCACACTTAACATAAATCAGTCCAGACCACCTCATGCTATTACTCACCCTGATCTCTCATGACTTACTTGCTCAAGAAAGTCACGCATTAGTTTCGTTTCTTAATGAACCAAATCTCCCAAACTCACTCACTATCTGCAAATCTACGTCGCGACATGCCTCCATTAAGTTCGCTATATACCACTCTTCTCAATTCCTCTAAAACGACCTTTCATTACATATATTCTTACTCAACTCTATTTCTAACCATCTCCCTCCATAATTCGTTATACATCTCCGGTTGCTACTATCCACATCCTTTCTTTCAATCTTTTCATTCTCACGTTCCTTAAACTTGCATCACTCTTTGCCCACATTCACTTATTCTTACATTACTCAACACACAATCATATCACTCATCCCGTCTCACAAAACATGCTCTATGCCTCAATTAAGCCATACCAATCTCCCTTTTCTTTTTCCACTATCTATCACAACACATAGAACTCATGTCCTCCCACCGAACTCCTACTCACCACAAAAAGCCACTCACAACACCATAAGATTGGGTAACTTACGCATCAGGATCAATATACATATAAAACGGTGCATAAAGAAGCAAAATATTACCTTTTAATTAAACATAATATGCAACAAATGTCAAAAGATAAGCATATGACCCAAAACAGGGGTCACTAGATCGAGTACAGGCCACTCGATCGAGTAAGGGACTTACTCGATCGAGTAGGTGAAGATCAGAAGCTCGTAAAACAAATTACCAGGGACACTCGATCGAGTAACCGACGTACTCGATCGAGTTACCCCTACTCGATCGAGTACCAAGGCTACTCGATCGAGTACCTACGCATTTCTCAAAGACTTTGTCCAGTTTTTCGTAAACAGTCATAACTCACTCATTACTTGGTCGTTTTGGGCGTGTGACCTATCGTTAGAATCGTAAAAGGACAAGCTATCACCTCCAATTGGAATCACATCAAAATCATTTATGCATCTCAAGTTATAACAGTTTAAAGACAACTTTGTCAGAATCAGACGACATAACTATTTGATTTTTACTTCCAAATAGCTTAAACAACAACCAAGCAAATAAAACCAGTCCAAAACTCATAAAACCAGTATTCATAATCATATGTTACTATTTTCAAAAGCCAAGCAACAACATTCATCATGCACATAATTTATCTAACTTGCCAATTATGACTTACCCACATGTTTTTATTCTATCACTTTTCCGTAAACAAAATCACAAATACATGACATCAAGTCCCCTATTCACATGTTACTAGCATAACAACATTATAAAATAACTTTCATTATATAACATGCTTAATCGGAACCATGTTACCATACCACGATGATTCATCTTTTTCCACTAATTCATCCATCATACCACATATTTATCCACCATATTCGTTCAACATATTCACCCAAAGACATGTTCAATTCACACTCCCAACCTTCTGTACTTTTACTCAACACGACAACAACAACATGTATACTTACACATCGCTTTATATATATATATATAGACAAAACACTTTTCCTTACATAATTATAACATGTCAAATTACATGTATCAATAATTATACTTTCATGCTTTACAATCAACCAACATACAATTCACGTCATTATCATCTTTCATCCATCAATTCATGCAACATACTACTACATAGATACACACAGCACACAATAAGCACATAACGATCCCGACACATATCCCATGGTGACCGGTTCAAAATTGTAGGGCGAGTTCGCGACTTTAGGACGTCTCCCAAGTCTTTGCATTAGCTCCTACAACCTTTACTCCGGGTTCATTTTAATTGACTCCCTATATTCATTAGATTCATTGGTTACGAGGTTTCGGGATCGTCGCTCGATACCATTTGTAACACCCCCATACTCCAAGTGCCTTACCAGGACCACTCAGGTATAAGGATGCTACCATCTCGGTTACCGAGGCATGATAATCATAAGACAATGAAGAAACATACTTTATTAAACAAGTTAAGTGATTACATAACAAAACCAACCGTAAGCAAAATACAAATCGCTCTCAAACTATAAACCAACCGAAAGGAACTGTCCTAACAAACACAATGGAAGACTAAAGACTACGATACGTGATGACTCCATCCCCGCTAGATCCCACGCGTATCCAAGATATACCCGCTAAGCACGCTCACCACCCCGAATGGATCACCACAGTTTTAAAACATTTAAACGGGTCGATTACTAATCACACAATTCACCATATATATATACAATAAGATAAACAGACGACCTTAACCGTCACACATACACAACCAACCAACTCCAATCATCTCAATCACTCGATCGTCCACTTTGGACCACCACCAGCTGGGGGACCGGCCGTACCCACCAAATCCCCGCTCCACATAGTGAGCGATAACCCCGTCCATTAATGTGCACATCCCTTCGTGGCGGGTTCCACGGAAGGCGAAACTAGGGCGTGAAGCCACTCCCGCAAGTGACCCCACTCGGTAGAGGCCACGCCTCGCGAACCATCAACAACGATCACAACCACAATCACAATACAATTATTATATCAAACAACCAAATACAATACATCAACCAATATCCCATTATGGGACTAATACTGAGTAGGAAATCCTACCTGGAAAGCAACACAATCATCAGACAATCTAGCAGCTGTCTCAAAACCTCTCCTTTACAAATCCTTCTCCTATCACATAATCACATAATCACAATCTAACCTTAACAAATCATAAAAACCCCCAATCCCAAAATTAGGGTTTAACGAAACTTGACGAAATACTATAAAATTGGTATGCAGATCTTACCCTTGACGCAAGGATCACAAAGGTATAAAGAACGATGGAATCCGACCTCTCAAGCTCCGGGATTTGTCAACAATGCGATTAGGATTAAGAACATACTTGCCTTCTCTCTTAAACAGTAAATTAGGTTTTGCAAAAGTGATTTAGAAACAATGACGGAAGGTTATATATCTTAATCGCATAATTAACAAAACCCGAGAAAAACTCCCCGTAAACCGGCTACTCGATCGAGTACCCAAGGCTACTCGATCGAGTACCCCCTTACTCGATCGAGTACCCTAGTTACTCGATCGAGTACCCAACAGGTCAGAAACTATTTTATTTCGCAAAACTCCCTTACTCGACAGAGTAAGGCCTACTCGATAGAGTACCCCAAGACTCATAAATACGGAGTATTACACTCACAATCAGATCCACATGTTTTGTTTTTTTATTTTTTTTTATTTTTTTTATTACACCAATAATTTGTTGGTTTTCAGATCTGTTGGTATTTTTTTAAAATTAGTGGGCTGTGGAAGTTAAAACCAAACACCCCATAACTAAAAAATGATTGGCTTTCAAGTGGTGGGTACTGAAAAGCAATTTAAATTTGAGTGAGAGTAATGTTGGGGCGTGAATAAGTGATTAGGGATGGGATTTTTTAATTTTAGTGAGATTTTTTAGTGGTGGGTACTGAATAAGCAATTTAAATATTTTGTGAGATTTTTTAATTTTAATCTTTGATCTACTAAATAGATCTTATATTATTTTAGTCACACTTATTAAAGTTAAAGTCCTCCTTTTTTTGTCGGTAATGTTGGTGTTGTTGTTGGATGTCGGTGGTAGTACGGGTGTTGTGGGTGAACTCCTTTTTTCAGAACTCGTTTCATTTTTTTTTTTGTATTTTTTTTTGTTTTTCAGTTTTGGTGGTGTTATTATAAATTATATTTTGATTTTAATATTAAATCTACTAAATATGAAACATTTTCTTTATATTTTTTTTCTTAGTTCTTATTTTTATTTTATTAGATATTTTTATTTTAGTTTTAGATCTACTAAATAGATCTAAGATTATTTGTTGATTTTAATCTTAGATATATTTAAAATATAGTCTTATTTTTAAGGTATTACACTTTTTCCATTAAAATTACATTTTTTTAAATTAAAATTACACTTTTTTCTATTAAAGTTACACTCTTTCTATTAAAGTTACATTTTTCTCTATTATTAAAGTTACACTTTTCTTTATTAAAATTACACTTTTTTCTATTAAAATTACACTTTTTTCTGTTAAAATTACACTTTCTTCTGTTAAAATTACACTTTTCCCCATTAAAATTACATATTTTTCTGTTAAAATTACACTTTTCTCCATTAAAATTGCACTTTTTTCTGTTAAAATTACACTTTTTTTGTTGTTAGAATTACACTTTTTTCTGTTAAAATTACACTTTTCTCCATTAAAATTACACTTTTTTCTGTTAAAATTATATTTTTTTCTGCTAGAATAACTCTTTTTTCGGCTAAAATTACACTTTTTCTGCTAGAATTACACTTACTTCTATTGGACTAATGTTACACTCTCAATGGACTTGGTCATATTCTCATTGGACTAATGTTACACTCTCAATGAACTAAAATTACATTCTCAGTGGACTGAAATTATACTTTCCTTGACTAAAATTACACTTTTTTGGACTAAAATTACATTCTCCTTGACTAAAATAACAATCTCATTGGATTGAAATAACACTTACCTGGACTAAAATAACACTTTTTGTCGTTAAAATAACACTCGTAAAATGCTAAATTACAATAACTTGTGATAAAATTACAAAAATTCAAAATATTATTCTTTAAAATCACTCGAAAAAGACTGAAGTTAAACTTGTAAAAAGCAAAATTCTCGTAAACATTCCTTAAAATTACACTTTTTGCTGTTATAATTACACTCGTAAAATCCTAAAATGTCGAAAACTTGTCTCGGAAAAAAAAAACGGAAAAAACCGAAACAGGAAAAATGTTAACAAAATTTTCATAAACTTTGAAGTATAAGACAAAAGGTGGTGTAAATTGTGTATGATAATGAATTAGTGAATGTATTACTAAAACTAGAGAGAGAAGTGAATTAATTAATGTTAAGTGTGTTTTTTGCTTTTAATCTCAACCTTCCATCATGCATGATCCAATGGTGGTGGAAAGGACTTATGAACTCAAAAACATATGAAGGACTCATTTGAACTTCACACTATATATATATATATATATATATATATATATATATATATATATATATATATATATATATATATATATATATATATATATATATATATATATATGTATGGGGTACATTGACCATATGATATAGGTACATCTATAATAAAGGTACATTTTGTAATAATTATAGGTACATATCATGTTTACTACAATTATTTATTAACTTTATTTCACTTACTCATCGGGGACACATTATTTATATTGGAGATACATTAAATATAAGGTATAGATACAAAGAATAATTACCACAAGTACATAAAATATGTTGTTAAATTTTTGTCAAGTACACTTAACTAACTCAGCATGTACATTGATTTTATACTGAAGGTATATTTAATATAAGTTAGAAGTATATTTAATAGTATAAAATCAATGTAATGCTCAGTTAGTTAAATGTACATGATAAAAATTGATAAAAATATTTTATATATTTATGATAATTATTATTTGAACTTATAATTTACATAATAATTATAAATTAACAGAAATGTATATACGTACAATATATTTATGTCAAAGGTACATTTTATTACCATTAGAGGTACATAATATTTTTTCTGTATGACATGTCATGTATATTTCAATTACTTTTCAAATACATATCATTAATTCGTTATGTGCATCTTAGATATATATATATGTAAGGTGTAGATTGACCATATGATATAGGTACATCTTATAATAACCATGAGTACGTATCAAAGTATTTATGTTTATTTGAATTATTTATCAATCACGTTTCAACAAATCATCAAGTACCTTTAATTTGTTTAGGAGGTACATTGAATATATCTACAATAGGGACATTTATTAACGATTATAGATGCATATTATGTTTATTTTAATTAATTATCTTGCACGGATTAATAAATCATTTACATTTTATGCATATGAAAGGTACGTTAAATTTATAATATAGGTCCATACAATACTTATTAAAGGTACATATCATGTATTAGTTATCAATTATGACTCGATTTTTTATTATGTACATTTTATTTATATATGAGGTACATTAAACATATATTATAGGTACATATAATAAATATTAAAGTTACATACCATCTATATCTTAATTAGTTACAAGACATGTTTTAATAATTATTCAAGTATATTTTAATAATATAGAAGGTACATGGAATATAGAATAAATGTAAATTTTAATAATTATAGTTACATATCATATTAATACAATTATTTATTAACTTTATTTCACTTACTCATCGGGAACACATTATATATATTGGAGGTACATTATATAAAGTATAGATACAAAGAATAATTAACAAAGGTACATAAAATATGTTGTTCAATTTTTAACATAATTAACAAAAGTACACTTAACTAACTCATCAAGTACTCTTGTTTTAACACCAATAGGTCGTGGGTTTAATCCCATCAACAACATTTTTGGCCGTAGCTACAACCGAATTCCGTCACAAAAACAATTGATTCAGTCGCTAAATGGGTGTTTGCGACGAAATATGCGATTACTCCACTTCATTGCACAATTTTGTAGCAAATCCCGTTACATTGCGATGGAAATTTCGTAGCAAACATTTTAGCAACGGAATTTGTGATGGAATCCAAATTAATTAATTTTGATTAAATATGCAATTTACTTTTGTATTCCATCGCAAATCCTTAAAATTCCATCGCAAAGGTTAACTAATGACGTTGCAAATCTTTAAAATTCCATTCGCAAAATTATTATATTATATATGAATATGAATGTCCATACTTAGGGGTTGTTTGGTTGCCCATTCTAAAACACATGAATTGTAATTCATGGGATTTGCAAAATGGGGGAGTTGTTTGTTTGCCCCAAATCACATGAATTGAAGTTCCATAGGAACTCCAATTCCTCCATGATGTGGGAAGTTGCTTACCTAGGTCTCCCTAGGTAAGTGAAAATTCCTGTGGAATTCACTTCCCACATTCCAACCAAACAAGTTTTTCCAATTTCATGTGATTTATAAAATCATGGGATCTCTCAATTCCTTGGAACTTTGATTCCCTTAGCGAACCAAACGACCCCTTAAAATATTCTATTTATGGAAACTTTGCCCTCCTCAATATATGTGTGTATACTCCCTCCATTCAACTCCACTTTGCATATTTCTCTTTTGTACACTATTCACAAGCGGAAATTCAACTTCAATTTTCTCTCGATACATAAGTTAAAATATATTCATGTGGGATCTTATTTGATTCGTCTTTAAAAGTACATTAAAAATATCTAACTTTTATAATTTTTGCAAATACGTAGCTAAAGATATTTACCGCGTAAAAGTCGCGTTGACAAACGTGATAAAGCAAACATGTAATGTAGAGTTGAATGGAGGGAGTATATACGAATAATATACAGTATACAATTCTCTCTTTTTTCTCCTCTGTACGATTATCTCTACTCTTTATTTCACGGCAATCCACGAAAGAATTCGAAGCAAAAAACAATCATCGCGCCCTTTTATCACAACAGTTGAGAGATTCAATTCAGAGGTATTTGTTCATTTATTTTGTGTTTTTCAATTCAATTTTGCTGCTACGTTTTCTCCTAATTTCTCTAGTATTTACGAATCTAGGGTTTTGTGTTTGAATTTCGCTCTTTCGTTCGTAATCATCATAAATCATCATTTTTTGCACATGATTCTGTGAATTATTAAATTTGAAGAAGACATTGGTATTAATTAGGCTTAACAATATCATGGAGAAAGACAGCTATGAAGAGAAGAGTTCATCTCAAGACGATAACAAGTTTACCGGTTTGGTGGATTATAGTTCTTGTGAGTAGTTGTACTGTAATTAACATTTTGTTTTGTGGATTATATCTTTTTTTCGATATCCTGGATACTTATATACATGTTATAATTCATTGTAGCCTCAGAAGACGAGGATCATGTACCACTTGTGAAGAAGCGAGGCCTTAGTGATTCCGAGTTGAATACTTCATTGAATGCCGATGGTAAACTCCTTTTTTGTTTGGTGTTTTCTTTCTGTTGTGCAATCCCGACACTGATTGTTAGCTTAAGGGTTTGTTTGGATGGAGGGATTTGGAGGGAAGGGAAAGGAAGGGAGAGTAGGAGATTTAAAATCCCTTGTTTGGAGGGAAATTGTATCCAAACATCTACTCCCCATTCCACCTCCCCTTCTCTTCCTTCCCTTTTCCTCCCCTCTTTCCCCCTCCCCTCCCTTTCCCTCCTATTTTGCTATCCAAACAAGCCCTTAGGGTGTGTTTGAATCCCGGCCTTTGTAGGAAGTAGCAACTGATACTTGCTAACGATCTAGATAATATTTATTTAGTAGTTGTCCTCTGCTATTCTTCAAATGGTCGAGTGGTCTACTACTTCGAAACATTGGAATCTAGTCTACTACACTTATGCATAGAGATTTTATTGATGGTACTCTCTTTAAGGCTTTGTCGGTGTGTTGGTGCATTTTCTCAACACCTTTCTTTTAGATAAAGTCCTATCAGTTGCTTTGCTTTTCATATAAGAGAATGATGTGTTTGTTTCAAATATTTTTGTTCTCGCTATACCTATTGTGCTTATTTTGCTATATTTTTTGCAGGTTCCTCTAAGTCTGACTCGGAGGAGGTATTTGAGATTTCTCTTAACTTCTTTGATTCTGTCTTAATGGCTCAAATATTTTGTCGTGTACCTTGGAATTAAATCAAGGCTGTGAGTTCGCATTGCTATTACTCCCTCTGTCCCGGTCATTTGTTGTCCCTTTCCATTTTGGGGTATCTTAGTCATTTGTTGTCCTTTCTATTTTAAGAATGAATTTGATGAGTAATTTGATCATTCACACTCAATTTATTCCACTTGTCATTTAGTAATTGGCCACCTCCCCTTCCTTGGTCTTTGTGCCAAAACCAAAGGACAACAAATGACCGGGACGGAGGGAGTACATTTTAAATGATTAAGAGGTTTTTGTGCATGATACGTAGTTGGAAAAAGGTATAGAAATTGCATAGTTTGGCATCTCGCTAGATGCGTCTTATTCATAAGGCTCTCCTAAGGTGCCCAAGGCATTTTGGCTATTACGTCCTTGAGCCGTACGACTAGATAACGGATATATGTGTTTTTGGTGCATGATGGTATATTTTACAAATGCAGGAAGACTGGACTGTTATGGATGACTCTTCTAGTAACGATGATATTGAGATGGAGTATGATAACTATGTGACTGATAATGATCTTCTTGATTGGGGTCCCTATAGTTGGCGAAGTGAGTAACCGTTATTCTCTCTACAGGACTTAGAATCCTTTTTGCTTTGTATCCCTTGAAATACTTAGGGATTGTTAACTTACGAAAAATTGCAAAACCACTAGCTGTTAATGACTTCTCTTTTTCTCTCCTTTAAATTTACCTCTTCAATTTGAGGTGATCTATCCTCTATGGAAGCTACAACTTTTGAACTTTTTGATGTATTGCTATGTGGCTTTGAGCTAGAATTAAGTAATTCTTCTAATATTACATGTGTATCGAAACCGATCGCTTTTAGACAAATCCCCATGATCAAGAGAACCCATGAGTCCATTGAAAAATTAACAGTATTGAAGAATAGATAAAATCTTCAAACAAAATCCAAGTAGAAAACCAGAAACATTGTTTCCCTGATGCAGATTGGAACGTTGAATAGTCTTTGCTTGAAAAAGCCTTAGAACTTTAGTTGATACCAAAACCTTAGATAGAAGAAGTTTTCTTTTGTTAAAGTATTTTGAAGAGAAGCGTCTAAAACGTGGAATTGGAGCTTTGATTTGTGTGGTGAAATTGTTCTCGTAAGTAAACGTTTTTCCCCAAGTTGGTTATAGCCAAAAAAAAAAAAAATGGTAGAATCAATTGAATAATTTGTTAAGAGTAGAGGACAGGAGAAGAGAGGTGAGTAGGTGACGGTATCGTTGTGGTGGAGGATTGGGTAGATTGTATTTAATGTTTTAAGGTGGAGGATAAATTGGCCATTTGTTTTTCGTTGAAAATGTTGAATTGGTAGCATTTTGAATACAAAAGTGTCTTTTTAGGTAGTAGATTGGAAAAATACTATATTAGCCATTAGGTATTTGTTTGAAAAAAAAGTCAATTATAATAGGTACTTCTTAGTAATTTGCAGTTTCTCCTAAGTTTTATTTACGTGCTCATGCTATGGTCTTTCATGTCTGCAGTACTAGTTCGAACCGCGAGACGCTGCTCTCCCAGTTTTGGGTTGATAGTTTTTTGGGTTTGGTCTTCTGTTTAATGATATTGTTTAGACCTTAGGATTTAATGTTATAATTGAGCTAAAGAAATTTTATATTGATATATGCTACTCCGTATATGAGTAGTTATTTGACATATTCCCTGTTTTTGGGGCGTCAATTAGTTGCATCAGCTTGTGATTATCATCTTGCTATCTGCCTTTTTTTTTGGCACGATTGTTTTTCTCATTTGTATCCACATAGACTAATTTTTGTTTGCCATGTTGACAGCAGGAGATAGATGGAAAAAACGAGAGGTATGTGGATGGCGGCTTTCAGCTATTTTTATTTATACTACTCCTATGTAGGTTGACACTTTTGAACATAAAAGCTTGTTTTAGAAAAAGCGAGATGGACTATTGGCTTAAATCTACAAGTGTATAATTTTGGTTTTATTTTAAGAAAGCGTACTGGATTAAACTTACAGAATTTTGATGTTTTTCGCCAGTTGTAGTTTATTCACCATCACTCATATTTGTAAAGGGCTGTTTCTTGCATTAGTCTTTCGTGGTGCAGGTTTAATATTTCAGGATTAACCATCTTAGTGCCACTTCATCTACATACCTTTTGAATCACCTCTTTCGACAGCATTGATATTCCCCCCAAAAAATGGCGCCATAACAATTTGGCCGAGCTCCCTCCCCCACCGGTGTCGACAATTTGTATCTTGTTCTTGAATTTTATGCTAAAGGTTTTAAGTTTTGCTGTAATTGATGTCTTCCATGTGTTAGATCTGGGGGTGACGGTGATATGGGGGGAGGGGGGATGGTAGTCTGGTGGTAGGTCGGTGGTTGCGTTGAAGGTGGAGGCGGCATTGAAGTGGTGATGAAGGGTGGTAGAGCTGTGGAGGTGGTGCTAGAAGGAGAGAGCTTGTTTGGTAGAGGATAATCTGGAATTCTGGATGAAGATGAAATAATTAATGTTTATATAAGTTGGTTTAAGGGATAATCATTTGACATATCATTAATCAATGCATTAATATTGACGAATTATTACTTTTGGTTATGATGTGGAGTGATTAATAGAGTGTAGGGTACACCATTTAATTCGAGAAAGGCAAGGGGCACAACATAGAAAAACCCTTTATTTAAAAACTCCGGTCCTTGTCTTTATTACTTTTGAGATGGGAGGAAGTTTGATTTAAAAAATTCTACGATGATGAACATTGTTATTTGACATGTTATGTGGAGTATGAGCAAACTTTTTGTTAGCCATTCATTTGTGGCATGGTCTAATTTAAGTTAAGCTATGTGAGATTGCCATGTTGACAGCGGGAGATAGATGGAATAAGTGAGAGGTATGTGGATGGCGATTTTCAGCTATGTGTCTTTGTTTTCGTTTATACAACTCCCTTTAGTTTGGCACTTTTGAACAGACATGGTTGTATGAGTGAACTTAGAGTCTGAGGGATTGTTTTGATGATTATTCTCTGATTCTAGTGTTTTCTTAGTTTCCAAAGTTGTTTTGATCACCCAAGATCTTGGTCTCAACGGTCTATAAATTGTTTTGCCTGGTTGCATTAGTCTTACGTGATGGCGGTTTATTTTCTATGCTATGTTATGTCTGCTAGTCTTACCTCCATCATACCCTCTACAGGTGTATGTTATAGTAGTGGAGGGGGAATCTCGTGAAGAATCTAGATGTCTGGAATTGCTGAAGGAAATTGGGTGGTATATTTTCATGACTTCTAATCTTTAAGGTGTCTGGTTGCATACTTACATGAGCTATTTAACCTGATGCTTGCTTTGTCTGCTCAATAGTGAGGAACGTTTTCTTGGCTGCTCTATTGAGATGGACTTTGCCTTCTTTGCACGGTTGAATAAAGATGAGGCTACCAAGATACAAGGTCTCATTTGACTCTTGTACTGTAACTTGCAATGCTGGGAACTGTGGGAAGTACTCGTATATCTATTAAACTCCCTTTGTGAACTGGAACTCCATACTGAATTCTTAAATTGTCTCAATCTGATTATAATTCAGTTTGTAGAGTTAAAATTATGATGTTGAGTGTTCATATTTAAAGATGACTTTTATTACATTTTAAATGTAGTTGTTAAGTTAAACTGATGGCACAGACTCCAGTGTGAATTTCGATAAAGAAACAGAAAAATAAAAATAAAAAAATTAGGCATGGCAATCTTAATTTTATACGGAGTATTTTTTGTATCTGAAGCAACTTTTGGCATGACGAAGGATGTCCTGGTAGGTAGGTGTCTTGACACTTGTTTTCCTTTTCAGGCCTTAAAGGAGTCCGAGAAGTGGTAGCACGTCGGTTTTGTTATGGTGAAGTCTAGAAGGTTTTTCGGTTGTTGATTTGTGTCTGTGGTGACGTAGTGTGGACTGAAGCATTGAAGCACTCTACTCTATATTAGGCTTTTGATCAACCAGAGTTTACATATATATATATTTTCGTATGTATATTTAATCGTTTCCATAACAGCTCATCCGTCTATTGACATTTGACACTAGTTGGAAAATTTGAAACCTTCCCATTTTGTCCTAGCTAAAAACTCTTGTTTGACAAGAAGTTAACTGTTTCGGAAACTCTGCTGGTAAAGCTTTCTTGTTAATGTTTGTGGTTGTCTATACCTGTTTAGTTGTAGCTCTCGGAACATGGTTGTATATCTGTTTTTTTTAATGGTACCACGAGAGCTCTCTTTTGCAAATTAAGAACAAGCACAAAATAATACGGT
Organism: Silene latifolia; assembly: GCF_048544455.1. NCBI lineage: Eukaryota > Viridiplantae > Streptophyta > Magnoliopsida > Caryophyllales > Caryophyllaceae > Silene > Silene latifolia. Next base: position 57,368,091 of record NC_133530.1, on the reverse strand, counting down.
CTCAAAGTACTGCTGCTGCCCTCGATTAATTAATAGGATGATAGGTGATGTCTGTTTCAATTTTAACGGTAGTTTGGATGACAACAGCAACAAGCACTTGTAGCTTATAAGTTGTAGACTTGTAGAGTTGTACATGTATAATTTTGGTTTACATAAATTTTCTTCGTTTAAAAACTAATTTTTTTTTCTAATTGATTTTTGACTCGATGGTTCGTTTATACAGAAAAACCAAATATTTTTTTCTCGACATAATTAAAATGCCAGGAATCAACCTTGGGTGGCTTCTGTCCCTGATGCTGCAACAGTCAAGAAGATGTATATTTAAAAATCTGAAGATGTATATTTAAAAATCTAAATATTTACGAGATGGGAGGATGTAACCATGTAGGGTCGTAAGCCTGCTACATTCCCCCGGTCTAGAAGCCTTAAGCGGTTAAACTTCCCCTTCCCTTTTGGGGTGAAAATAAATCGTTTTTGAGGATTCAGTACTATGAATAACACTCGAATCTTCCGTCTTACCGCACTCTATTCTACGTTTATAAAGTTTCAGGTCTTTTAAGAGTCTCGACTCTTGAGTTTAAGACTCGGGATAGAACGGGAAGTTGGGCCTTGTAAGAGCATTTATAAGAGGTGGCAAACAGGTCAATCTGATCAGTTTCGATTCGGATTCTTCCGGATTGGATTATTTCGTTATATCTTTTTTTTCGATTTCAGTTCGGTTCAACTTAGGTTGGATTCACTTTTCACTTTTAATCGGTTGTAGACTTTTCGGGTCGGTTCAGCTTCGTGTCTGGTCAATATCGGAGCAAATAAGGTTCGAGTCGGATCAATATCACAGCAGACGAGATTCGAGTCAGATCATAATCGGATCGGATGCTAAGGTGTTAGGTTTTTATTCAAAACATTGGATATAATACAAATAAGTTAATATATAATATTTTTTTGTATAACTACGATATAATATTAGTTCATTGACGCCAAATGGGTAACACTTATGTACAAAAAGACACCTTAGATGTGATGGCTAGGTACATTCGGGTCATTTCGGATTTCAATGTTAGGTTTCAGTCATCAGGTACGGGTTGAAATCGGTTCAGGTATATATCGATTCGGATTAAAACAATCCAGGTTGAAACAGTTCATGTTCATTCGATCTTGGGTCTATTTCGAATATTACAAATTCGGTTCGATTTCGAATCAATTCTGGTCGATTCAGGTTTCGGGGTGAAGTTTTGTTATACCTTTCGGATGTACGATCAGGTGTCGATTCAGGTATTTTCGATTGATTTTTCGGATTCGGTATACTTTTGTCAGGTCTAGCATTTATGGGAAGAAGGCTAGATCGTGAAAGTTAACAATTTTTATTTGATGAACTTCAAGCTCATCGTGTGGAAATATATTATCCGTATATTATACGAATATATGGGAATATATCTTCCATATTTTCTACTAGATTTAGTGCCCGTGTGTTGCACAGTTACTAAAAATTGTTTTTTTCCAAAGTGAATTTGTGAAAAATGTAATTATATTGTCGTAAGTAACTAATGACTTCAAAATTATGTATAATGTACTTTGTAATATTAATATTGTACTTTCTCCAATTTCTTATTATCTTCCTCCTTTTTTTTGGCACAAAAAATAAGAGAGGAAAAAAGAAAAAATAAAGTATTGTAATAGAAAATGAATGGAACTTATCAAAAAAGGAAAGACGAAAGATAATCAAACTTGTTTGAAAAGAGAAAGAGGGAAGATCATAAAAAATTGGAGGGATGTTGTATCGAGTATTATTAGGAGTTGTACTAAAATTTTATCCTCGTGTACTCATATATTCGTAAAAGTATTTAAACTTGCGGAATTTATAGTGCTCCGTACGCAAATGAGATTGTGCATTTCGTGTTTTCACACTATATTGACCCGATAAAAATAGAAAGTGAAAAATAATGAAAAGATATATACTCCTTGAGATTGAGATTAGATATATTACTCTATATAATATTAAAAAGAGATAAATCACCTAACTAATACCCAAAGCTCGCATTGTTGTACACATTATACCCATTATACTTTTCCATAAATTTCTAAGAGAGACAGTTTTTTATTAATTTTTGTGAAAAACCCCTCTCATGATAGATGGTTATTATTTTTAATTTTAATTTTAATTTTTATCTTTTAATTTTTAGTTTATTTATTGGTTGTCTCTTATTATTATTTTTATTTAATTTTTATCTTTTATCTTTTTAGTTAGTTTTTAGTTTATTTATTGGTTGTCTCTTATTAATCTAGTCAGAGACGATTTATCAAGAGCTTTACTGTTTTGGGTAGCAGCAACTATCGTATTTGTATTGTCTCGTGTCATTGTCTTATCCTTCTCCCACGCACATTTAATTTGCTTATTATTATTTTTGTTTCTTTCCGTTGTTCATAATTTACTATCCTTCTACTGGACATTAATTTATTTATTAAGTTATTCGGATGTTTATTCTATAATCACATCCCTAGTGATTATACCTCAACTTGATTAGTATGATTAATATCAAATAATATACGTCTTGCAATGGACTTAAAATCATTTATATAATTGCACAAATTTCTATTTTGTTTTTTGCTACAATTTATGATTCAGTAATACGCTGGTTACATATGATTTAACTGGCCCATATTTTAACTTATAAACTAATTTTTGATGAATCAACCTTATTATACGGCAAAGTGAAATCCATGGACACGCTTGTTCAATTGAAGACCCATGTAACACAATCTTCTCTTTTTCCTGTGATAGATGCGGAAATTAAGACATGAAGAGTATGAATCGAAAACAGGTCTATTAATACTTGTCACTGCCTAGTCCAATGGCCATCCTTGTAAGGCTAGAGTCTCTGAATGGCAAAATAGATGGGACCAGAGGGCACCAAGTCAAAGTCACGCAAATATTACTCGCATATCCTTAAGAGCTAGCAACTCTACGTTCCCATCTCAAATGATATAGTTAAACATGACGAACATGCTATGCATTTGAGGGAAGATATATATATATATATATATATATATATATATATATATATATATATATATATATATATATATATATATATATATATATATATATATATATATATATATAGAGAAGGGTTCTCCTAAGGGCACTACATCTAATAAGTCCCTAAGTCCTTATAAGGACCTTAGGATGGAAGGGATGGAGGGATGAGATTTCATCTTGATGGAGGGCCACAAATCTCCCTCACTAATCTCCCTCACTAATCTTGTACAACTCCATCCTAATTTGTATAACTCCATCCCCATTCTAATTCTCCCAACTCACTCACTCACTCATTATTCACTCTCTCACACTTCTCTCATCCTTCTTTCTCTCTCATTTTCCTCTCATTCTCTCCAAACAAAAAAAAAACCCAAATAAAACCCAAACTAAAAAATACCAAAACACAAACAAAAAACCAAATTCAAACAGCTCCCTCCCTCCCTCCCTCCCTCTCTCGTCTGCCCCCCCCACCCCCACCACACACACAACCCGACAAACGACAACAACCCGTCACCACCATCACCAACCGACTACCCGACAAACCCACCCGTCACCACCATCATCACCACCATCATACAACCCGTCACCACCATCACACAACCGACAACAACAACCCGTCACCACCATCACACAACCGACAACAACAACCCGTCACCACCATCACACAACCCGTCACCACCATCACCATATTGCCTTGTTGGCTCGCTCACGCCGACCACCAACCGTCCTCCTTTCGATTCATTTTTTAAAAAAATTAAAGGGGTTGGTGTTTGTGTCGGTGGATGCGGGTGTTGGTGTTGGTCTCGGTGGGTCGTGTGGTGGCTGGTGTTGGTCTCGGTGGGTCCTTCCTCCCGTGCTTCCTTCCTCCCGTTTTCCTCTTCCTTTCTCTTTTTTTTTTCAATCCATCGTTCCTTTTTTTCTGTTTTTTTGATTTTTTTTTATATGGGTTTTGTTTTATATGGGTTTTGTTTTATTTTGTATGGGTTTTTGTGTAGGTTTTGTTTTATTTTCATTGTCCATTTTTTAAATTTTTCAGATTTACTTTATTTTGTTCTTTGTTTTTTGGTTTTTGTTATTTTGTTTTTTTTTTTTGTGTTTTTGTCATATTTACTTTATTTTGTTATTGTTATTTGGTTTTTAATTTTTGTTGGTTATTAATTTTTTGTTGGTTATACACTTAAAACATTAAAGTTATACTTGTGGACAGCGGGCCGCCCACGGGGGCGCTTGGTGAAGGGGCTCGAAAACAAGCGTTTGCATTTTGTAAGGAGTCGCCACCAATTTTTATGGGAAATTGGAACCGTTCGAATACCTCGTGTCATGTCAAGACACAAAGTAGTGACATGAACACTAAGCAATCGTTACCCTTAGCATTCTATGTCTAGAATGACTCTCGTGGATGCCAATGAACACGGGTGCTCACGGAGATCTGGAGTAAGGGGTGAGGGTACGTATTAGGAAGCTCTTTTGATCGAACACCTAATCCCGCCCGCCTCGATAGCGGCCTCTACTAATGATTAGGGAAGTTTATTCGTACTCGATATATCGTCGGCTATATGCATGCAATGCAACATCCATAGATTAATCCTAACATATGAGAATTTAACTAAGTCGGTTGACATGTAATTAGCATACAATTGGGTCAAAGTTGGAGTTAATGCTCATTTACATGTGAGAAACATACAAACAATAAAAGAAATACAATAATTATAAATTACAATAAATATAAATTACAATAATTACATCGGAATAGGCGATTTATGTCGAAAATACCTTTAAAACGGATAATTTGAGAAAATGGAATAAAAGAATAAAACACGACAGACCAGAAGGTGATAATACAGATATTAGTTGATTAATACGTAGCTAATTAAACTAGGTCAAGGCAGAAAAGGGGTTCAGGGACAGAATTCATCCTGGAACAGGCGCAGCAGGCACTGCGCCCTTTGGAAGAGGCGCAGCAGTTCCTGCGTCTGTTCCAAGGGTGAGTTCTGGCTGTGAAGCCGGAACTGCAAACCGTTAATGTTATTTGTTAATTTAAGGGATTGATTACGATATTAGACTCGGATGAAAGTGATTAATGAATTATTTACATATGATTAAGGTCATAAAACAGTAAAACATGGATGAGACGGAAATAAGACGGATTAATTATGTGAAGGGTCGATGTTAATGAATGATTAATTAAACTAACTAACTAAACGAATTACTAACTAAACATGATGAACGACGACGAATTAATGACTAAACAGGTGAAAATAAACAAACAATGAATCCCAGAAACTCAATATGGTTAAATTGAATCTCTAAAACTCGAATTGAATTTAATGACGAAAACCCGCAAGTATTGATTATTTGGGATTTAAGTCGGTTTTATGACGATTTAAACATGTTAATGGTGATGGTTAATATACATACGAATTATTAAACTATCATGTGAACGAATTAACAGACGAACAAAACAAAAGAAATAAATTCGACACGAATTACAGAGGACGGAGGAAGAAGAAAAGAAGCGAATCTGCGGCGGCCTCACGAAGAGGCGCAGTCTTCTGCGCTCCTTCAAGAGGCGGCGCGCAGCGGTTGCTGCGTCTTTTCTCGACGTCTGTCTACTGGAAATCCACAAAAAAGGTTTTAAAGACGGTTTTAGAAATCGGTTTTAATGAGATGCTTTCGACATAAACCTTACAATTGTTATGCAATAATTTAAAAATACAATAAATAAAAGAGAGATTAATACACCCTCAGACTTACATGTTGACGGAACGAGAAGAACTAAGAAGATCGATTAGTGATGCTCGACGCGAATGCAAGGAAAGAGTGCCCTCGAAAGAGGAAAACGTTTTAACAAGTTGATTAACTAGATTGATTGAGTGTAGTGGTCAAATTGGTCGGTCATGCAACGGAGAGGCTGGTACCCGGAAAGATCCGAGCTTACGTGGTCGGAAGTCCAAGCACGTAGGCGCCAATTAGTAAGAACGAAGTCTAGAATGCAAAGGGAGAAGAGAAGGGCGGACACTCGCGTGAGAAATATGAGGAACGAAAGCTCCTATTTATACTAATCACGTGAAGGAATAGGGTTTCGGAGACTCTTTGGAAGTGAATCTCGGAAAGATATAAAAAAGATACGTAAATCATGCAAAGAAGGGCACGGGAAGAGGCGCGGCGCCCCACGTCGTCTCTTGGAAGAGGCGCGGCAGTCTTTGCGTCTATTCCCAGGAGGTTTCCTCCTGCTAAGAAAGATTTCCGCGTTTGAGTTATGGTAGGACGGAAATAATTCGATTATCTTTTGAATATTACGGGATATTATTTGCCAAAAGATAAAATTTGAGAAATATGGAATAGAAATATCCGGAACATTCCGAACATTCGACTCGGGATTTAACATTTATCGAAAAATGGAGACGGTTTTTGACCCGGACTCCGAATGTACTCTAATTATTGCCAAAACGACCGTATCGGCACGTAGATAACAACTAAGAGGTTGACATTAATATTTGAGCAATCACTTGACGATAATCTTACGAACCGTCACTAATCGTTCCGCGAATCAAACATGCGGCCCAATCATCACCGGGTGGTTTTGCGAGAGGTGCGAAACGAGGTGTCTCTGAGCCCCCACTTTGACCGAGGCTTGGACAAGGCGAAAGTCAAAGTATAGCCATCAGGTCAATCGAAGATTACAACCTTGACGACTATGGCGACGCGAGGCGGCTCAAGGGGTCCGAGCCAAGGACCTATCGTCGGGAACATTTTAGAGTCCGTCGACTATCGGGAGGGTCGTTTAAAGTCCATTAGACTACGTAAGGAGGCTCGCCACCATAAGAAGAGACCATACCCGAGATTTAACCGGACTTCGGGGGAAACAAGATATATTGAAAACAAGCAGACGTCGGTAGAAATCTGCTGGGATCCGCTTGCGTCGGTCTCAAGCGAACTCGGCGAAATTTGGAGGTTGACTCGCTTGCGTTGGTCTCAAGCGAACTCTGGTTGGAGAATATATCGACGACTAGGAACATCTTGATCGTCGTGAAAGAAAGTCTTGGGTGAGCGATCTTTGCAAAATACTACTGCTTGGACATAAAATTGAGCAATATCATAAATATCTGCTGCGCTGATAAAAATGAATTCGGACGATCTCGCAAAATACTTTGTCGCTGGATAAAACATGGGCCGGAACGAAAGGAAATCGTCGAAACGGACCAAAATGATAAAACGTCATCGAGGAAGAGGCGCACCAAAGATGGGCCCACGAATAACGAACTCATAACGGATTTTTGAAAATCCGCCAGGAGGGAAACAAAGGAAGAGGCGCAAAGAAGAGCTGCGTCTCTTGGAAGAGGCGCAGACTGCCGCGTCTTTTCCCAATTCATCAATTCTGCGTAAAAACGCGAAAATCAGAAGGCTTATGTTCATTATTTCGAAACACAAATCACTCCATTCTCTCTCAAATCTTCACCATTTTCGTCGAGGTTGGATTCAAAAGCTTGCTTAAAATATGACTAATCGAGGTATGTGCTTTAATCTTGCATTAATCTTCCATATTTGTCGAATTTTGAGCCGCGAACATTAGGGTTTTCGACCCTTTTGATCGAAAATTTGGGGCTTTTCCCCCAAATGGATTTGTCTTGCCAAATTGATGCTAGAAATGGATAATAGGTAATGTTAGGAACATAACCATGTATTTACTTCGAATTTTCATCGAGTTTTGAGCCCTTAAGCGAATTTTGAGACGGTTTCACAGCTAGATCGTAAATTGCTTCGAAAATAGCCTTAGGATTGCTCATTGGCGATGAAATTTGATATTTGGGATCCTTGGATGATGGGTAAACTCTCCACCATCTTGGAATTTTGGTTTGTGACAACTTTTTCAGGACACTTTTTAGGGCATAACCGCCATCATAGCGAAATGCTGCCGAATTTTCGACTCGAACCCGAGACTAGGCCTTGACTCGGACTTGACTTGACCCAACTCATCACATGAGTGATTGAATTGGTTTGAACATGGCCAAGGATGGCCGTAAATGGGGAATTCCGGGCCTTGAAGGCTCGAAAATTTCTTAACAAAGGCTTGTCGTCATGGGACGCGGCCCGAATTTGCTTTAATGTTTGCGGTGACGATGCTTCTACTTAAGAGATCCCATGGACATAGATGCCGCTGTTGTTGAGGAGGCTTTGGAGCGGGCCTTCACCGCTGCGGTGATGGCTGCAGCGGGACGAGGTTCCCGAGGAGGAGGCTGCGAGGAGGAGGAGATTCCGAGACGGCCCACCTCGGACGAGGAGGTCGTCACCGAGAGGTGCTCTGCGTGGCCGAGACTCCGGGAGAGTAGGCACCTTGTGTGGGCTGCAGAGGGTCACTTGTCCTACATGACGGTGAAGAGCTTGGTAAATAGGAATTCCCTAACTCATTACCTATCCTTTTCTATTTTTGTTCAAATTCCTTTCAAATTTATTCAAAACTAAAGATAGCTTTGTTTCAATCACAATAGGAGGCCGGAACATCCTAATCGTTCTCGGGGTATACGACAGCGATGGAGCACTACGAGCGGTTGTCGGAGGAGGAGAGAGCCATGATCGAGCGTGGAGCGCTTGGTCCCCCGGTTCAGTCGGAGGGATATCGTGAAGAGGAAGTTGCGGGCCAACCTTAGCCTGGTCCGCGCTTTCTTGGATCGATTTTGGGATACGACTTCCACGTTTCACCCGCCTTTTGGTGAGGTGGGAGTCACCTTGGAGGACTACGGCATGATTTCTCGTCCGTGCGGGGGATCGAGGAGATGGTGTGGCCGGAGACCGGCATGAGGGCGGATTCGGCCGAGGCGAGGAGGTTGATCGGCCGGAACCCGTCGTCGAAGGTCATTGCGTCTTGGGTTTGGTACCCAGTACCTACGTTCGAGATTACTTTGCGGGGAAGACCCCGGCATCGGTGGTGATCGATGGGAGGGAGACGGCTCCTCCTCCTTGTACATGTGAGCGGAGGGCTCGTCTGGGGCTTTGGTGGTTCTTGTCTTCGATTTACCTCGGAGACAAGGGTGAGAGAGGTCGACGAAGCTTCTCCCCTTTCTTTCGACTGAGTTCCCTAGGGCGTTGGATTGGGTCATCTTCTGGTTTTGCGGTCCTCATCCGCTTTATGAGGGCCATGGTTCGTCCGGAGTTGATGGAGAAGGGGACTTCTCCCGGCGCCGGACACAGGCTCTTGTTGGAGGTATGAACCTTCCTTTAGACCAAAGTAAATTCCTTTCTTTTATCAAAGATCGAAAGATCGTCATTGACTATTCTTTTTACGCGTGCGTGGGTGTACTCTTACTTTCCGGACCTCGCGCCCAAGAGGACGGAGCCGTTGGAGAGGGCCTACCCCGTGGTGAGGATTGGGTCATGTGCCGGACGAAGAGCAAGCGTTCTTCTCACAATGTCTACCGGCGGGACGTGAACGCCCTTCACCGAGCGTGAGTATTCCACTCGTATTCATTATATATTTCTTGTCCTTTGCTCTTAATCGATCATAGGAATGATCTTTGCCTTATCTTGTCGCAGTGGGTGCCCAGACCTTGGGCGGAGTACGTTCGCGCGCCTCCTTTTGTTCTTTGAGGTCCTTCGACCTAGGAGCCCGAGCCCGGCTCTTTGTTGTGGACGTCGATGGGTCCCGTGTGTGGTATCCGGGCGAGCGTATGGCTCGTCGGTGCTCTCGGGCGCGTTGACGGTTCCCATCGATCCTCCGAGGACGATGTTCAGGGAGCCTTCGAGGCCGAGAGTAGGGATGGCCGTGGGTCGGGGACCCGACCCAGGACCCGAGGGCTTCGGACCTAATGGGTCGGGTATGGGTCTCATTTTTTCAGACCCAATGGGTATGGGTCGGGTATGGATCTTAAAAAAATATTTCGGGTCCGGGTCCGGGTCTAAGTTATGAGACCCATACCCGACCCTTAGACCCTTTATTAAAGAAAAAAAATCAAAATTACAACTTTTAAATTCATACTTGTGGCATCAGAGAAACCCAACTAAAGTATCTTTCTCTTCTCTCATCCCATAAAGTGATAAAACCCAACCAAACTCTTCGACAATACCACCACTCCACCACCGACACAAGAAAACCATCACCACAAAGATCGATACGCGACGAACCACCTCTCTAATAGCCGGCGACCGACAACCACCATTAACGGCAGTTAATAAACTCATAATGTTAAAGTAATATGATTTTTTTAATATTATAGACCCTATAACTCGTTAATCTTGTTACTAAAGTGGTTTAAACTCGGACCGCGGGTAGACCCGGACCCTACCCTTACCCATAGGGTCCGGGTATGGGTCCTCAAATTTTAGACCCTTACGTCCAGGTCGGCACGGGTCCAAAGGAAAAATCTCGGGTCGGGTCCGGGTCCGGCGGACCCTACCTGGACCCTACCCATTGCCATCCCTAGGCCGAGAGGGAGGCGGACTTGGCGGTGCCGGTGGCGGCGACCTTCTTCCACTTCTGGCGCGAGGACTACTCGGCGTTCCTTTACGGGAGGTTGGCGTGCGGCGTGTAGTGGTGAGTATCCTTTATTTACTTGATTTGATTTTGGGAATCACGACGAAAGATCGTCGATTAATGAGAGCTATTTGTCTTTGCGGGAGGTCGAGGCGGCGGGCATCGAGCCCCAGGTGTACCCCTCTTGAGACTCTTGAGTACACCGACGGAGGGAGGACGACGATCTCCGAGTTGCGTGACTTTGACGTGGGCTGTGACGGATCTTGGCCTAGATGATTGGCAAGATCGATTCGGAGGGTGAGTTCCCATTTTGCATAGTTTTCGTGTAAGAACACATTTGATTGAATTTGTTCAATTCATTGAGAATTCTTTTGAAATGCAGTCGCGCCGTCCGGTTTGTGGCACTATGGAGGGTGGCCAACCGGCTGCGAGCTACCGCCATCGAGGCACTCATCGGTGGTCGAGGTCGTCAGGTATGAACCTCATTTGTTTTTCCTTGATTTTTTATTTTCCAATTTTGTTTGAATTGATTGACATGAGCCAATTTCTTGTTGTCCACAGCCGATCGTGAGTGGAGCGAGAGTTGACCCGATCTCGGGAGGAGACGGCTCGTTTGTCGTGGGAGCTCGAGTTTCGGGACGCCGAGATTGCCGCTCTTATGGCGAGGGTTGCCGAGCCGAGGGTGCCCAATGATGGTCTGCGTGGTTTTGTAGACTTGATTTTGAACATTTTGGACTTGTTTGGGCGCAAGCCCCGATTACTGGATTTGGACTTGTTTGGGCGGAGCCCCGATTGTACATTTGGACTTGTTTGGGCGAAGCCCGATTGCTTTGTACGTTTGCTTTTTTTGTTGTATATACGACGACCTGAGTGCCTTTTGCTGCTGGGTGGTGTTGTTTGTACCTGCAGGTTAGCTTTTGAACAGGTTTGGTAGACAACGGTTTACGCCGTCATGCTGCCGGAATTTACATAGAAAGTCACGCAACACATGCATTTTATATACACATAGGGCCTTTAAAAAAAAAATGAGACTCGAAAGGACGTGTAAATGCAAAAATGCAAAAATTTTGTCGGAAATGACCGGACGGTAGGGAGGGTTACCCCCGAAAAAAAAGAAAAAGAGAAACCTATAAGTTAGAAAATGGAAAAAATAGAAATGACTAAGTAAATGTTGAAAAAAAAGAATTAAAATGAAAACTAAATATAAAAGTGTGAGAAAAATGGCGGAAAATGTCGATGTCGCCTCGAAATGCGCGTCCGCGGATTAAGGAAACCTGAAGCATGGTAAATTTCTCGGATTTACCAAAATAAAATCCCGTAGGAATAGGAAATTATTTGTTTATAGAATTAGGAAGGATCCAAACGCGGAAATCACAGAAGTAAGGCCGGGGAAGAGGCGCAGATGAGTGCGTCCCTTTGAAGAGGCGCGCAGAGTGCCGCGCTGTTCCCAAGCAGTCGGTTCTGACGGATTTTTGGAAACAGCAATTAGTATAAATAGAAGCGTCGACGAAGCTTTAAATCATATAATTCTTCCGTCTCTTCTTCGTCGATTCACACATAAAAACTCCCAATAAATTTTCAAGAGAAAATTATCATCATGAATACTTTGGAGATTCGCTTGAAGGAATGGACTAATGAGTTTTCGAACATCGAGAAGCACGATATGGGTGCTTATAACCTTGGGTCTTTATTGAGTTTGAAACTCATTAAGGTTGTAAAACCGTTCTTGGATGCTTGCCTTGATTATTGGGACCCAAATTATCATGTTTTTGCGTTCCCAGGAGGTGATATTTGTCCTTTTCCGGAGGAAATTGCTGCTATTGGCGGGTGGGACCCCGAACATCTACCTGCCATCCCTTCTACTGCTCAAGGGTATAAGAGCAAGTTTAGAGATTTGCTTGGACTTACTAGACTCGAGGTAGATCGTCTCGTTACTCCGAAGGGCGTGAGGATGCTAGATTTTATAGACCGATTCATCAACAGGGCCGACCCTACTGTTTCTTATGTTGCTAGGAGGAGAGCATTTGGCTTCGTTTCTTTGCATGTGTATGTCTTCCAGGGACATGTTGATGAAGAACTGCGAGGTGATCCCCGTCTATTGGGTCTTATTGAGCAAATGGAGCTGCGCAGGAGCCCAACTTGTCTATGCTTAGGGGAGATCATTTTGGGTTTGGATAATAGGAAATCCAACCGCGACCTGCCGTTCTTGGGAAGTCCCGTTATCCTACAGGTAAAAGACACCCTTCTTTCTTTTTTTTTTTTTTTTTTTTTTTTTTTTTTTTTTTTTTTTTTTTTTTCCGTTTTGCGGGTGTCTAATACCTGTTTTTGGTAGGTTTGGCTTATGGAACGGCTCCGATTGCTCGAGCCCTCAGTTCATGCACTTTCCTATCATGCCCGTATGATTTCGATGAGGACACGGCCGTACATGGTGGACTTCACCCGTCTCGCGACTATTGGAAGAACAAGTCAAGAATGATGATGGCCCGTTGATCAGGTGGGTCGTACCGTGGTGGCACCTCAAGTCTGTCACTGGAGTGTCTTCTTTGGATCCTACTAGGTCCGTGCGCATTCCTGGATTGGAGTTTATGATATGCATCTTCCCCGAGAGATTGATGAGGCAAGTTGGGTTGAAGCGGATGATTCCTAGGCTTGACACCGTTCCCGCAGACTGCTATGGCGCTTACTACGAAAGTCAAGAGAGTGGGCTATGAAATGGGCCCAAAGAAATATGTGGTTCTTGAACTTCTCCGCCAATGCCTTGTGGGTGTCGGACTCTTATCCGAGGTGGAGAAAGGCCGCAACTTCGGAAGAGTGCGAAGATCGAGGAAGCGCGAGCCCATTGATTACAAGGTGCGAGAGGAGATAAAGAGAAGGAGAAGCATCCGACGAAGGAGAAGAAGAAGCCGGTTTCAAGTCATTCATCCTTGAAGAAATCAAGACTACTCCCGTCGCAGAGATGGTGGTTGGCAAGAATGGAAGAGTCAGGCCTCGAGAAAGACCGTTGGTGATTAGGTCCGAAGTGGTGCAAGAGCGCCCGCTCGGTCGTGACAAGAAATATGACAAGAACGACAAGGGCAAGGGAAAGATGGAGGAATAGCCCAAGTCTTATTTATTATTTAATTATTATTATTATTGTTGTAATAAGAGAGGAGGGATTTTTAGAATCCTAGCCTAATCTATTTTTATTATTTGTCGTATTATTATTATTAGAAATTGAATGAAATAAAAAGGTTAAATGGTTATGAAACCGTTGTGATTTTCTTTAATTATTCTTGTCGAATTTCAAATGCAATGCAAATGTCTTTCCATTTACATTTTAAATATGATGGTGGGTTGAATCCCGTGAAGGATTGCCTACGTATTCACTTAGAGAAAGCGAAATCAAACCCTTGCGCGTAGTTCGAGTAAATGTAAAAGAATAATTGTTCTAAGCAAGAGCTTGTAATGAACATAGAAAATAAGCATGAGCTTTTGCTTACTCGGGAGGTGCGAATTTAAGTTTGTTTGATGACATGAGGATGACAAGTTTGCCAAGATGCAAGAGCATAGTGACATTCAAATGGGCCAGGGGCCGTTTATTTAGTGCCACAAGAGCGACACTTAGGTTTACGCGAGGCGCGTTTTTGTTCCTATTCTAGGCATAGTATCGTTTCAGTTGGTCGAGATTTGTGGGGTTTGAGAACTCGTTCCCGTCTAGGTCTGTGATTCTAACCGCACCCCCTGGGAGTATTGATTTGACTAGATATGGTCCGGCCCAGTTAAGTTTGAATTTTCCCCTCGGGTCGACAGGTAAAAGAGCTCTGACCGATTTGAGAACTAAATCTCCTTCTTTGATGTTTCTTGGCCTAACCCTTTTGTTGAAAGCTCGTTTGATACGTGCTTGATATGTCTGGACATTATGTAAGGCACGAAGCCTACGTTCATCCAGGAGGATGAGTTCTTCGTATCTATCCCTTTTCCAATCGGCTTCCGGATTTGACTTTCTAGCGAGAATACGCAGTGATGGTATTTCTAGCTCGACTGGTTGTACGGCTTCCATGCCATAGGTCAAATAGAAAGGAGTAGCCCCAGTGGGCGTCCTAACTGACGTACGATACCCCCACAAAGCGAAGGGTATTTTGCTTGGCCAATCTCTATAATTGTCGGTCATTTTCTTGAGGATCGTGACGACATTTTTGTTAGCCGCCTCTACCGCGCCGTTAGTCTGTGGTCGATAGGGCGAGGAGTGATGATGCTTGATCCTGTACTTGGCTAGCAATTGTTCGGTTTCGGCTTGGAAGTGGGACCCATTATCGCTAATGATCTCATGTGGGCAACCATATCGGCAGATGATGTTATTTTGTATGAATTTGGCTACGTTTTTGGCCGTAAGAGCGGTGTAGGAAGCCGCTTCTACCCACTTGGTGAAGTAGTCAATTGCTACTAGGATGAAACAGTGACCTCCTGTTCCGGCTGGGGTTATCTTCCCGATTATGTCAATTCCCCATGCGGAGAATGGCCAAGGAGATGTCATTGTGTATAGTAACGAAGGAGGGACATGTTGTACATTCCCGAAGATTTGGCAATTGTGGCAATGTCTCACATATTTGATGCAATCGGATTCCATTGTGGTCCAATAGTACCCTAGACGTGTGATTTTCTTTGCCATCATAGGTCCACTCATGTGAGGACCGCATTCTCCGTCATGGACTTCTTCCATCACCTTTCGTGCCTGTGAATGATCAAGGCAACGTAGGACTACACCAAGAGGTGTTCTTTTGTATAATTCTCCTTGCATGAGAACGTATTGTGAAGACAATAGGCGTATAGCGCGTTGTCCCCTTTTGTCCATATCCGGTGGATAGGTACCATTAAGCTTGAAGTTCAGGATTGCTTGGAACCAGGGTTTCTGTGCGATTTCTTCTTCATCGGTAATTTGATGGACATAAGCCGCTCCGACCGTCGTTCGATACACAAAGGCATTTCCATCATGTAATCTGGCATGTTTATCAAAGATGCAAGTTTCGCAAGAGCGTCTGCAAATTGATTTTCTTCTCGAGGTAGGTGTAAGTAGGTTACGTGATCAAAGAATTGAGCGACTTGGTCTATCCTAGCCTGATAGGGTGCTAGGCTTTCACTTCGGATTTTCCAGGATCCTGTAACTTGGTTGATGATTAGTGACGAATCTCCATGCACTCGGAGGTTTTGATGCCTAAGCTTACCGCGCTTGTAGTCCAATTAGACAAGCCTCATACTCTGCATGCGTTGTTTGTCACCTCGAAGTCGAGTTTGACAGCAATCGGTGTATGCTCACCTTCAGGAGAAATGAGCAACACTCCTATCCCAAATCCTCTTAGGTTTGATGCTCCATCAAAGTATAGGTCCCAGGAGTCTATATCTGTTTGAAGTATATCCTCGTCGGGAAATGACCAAGTATCTATGGTTTGTGTGTCGTTGATGGGATTTTCTGCGAAGAATTCGGCGACGGCGCGACCTTTTATTACTTTCAGTGGCACATATTTGAGGTCAAATTCTGAGAGCATCATGGTCCATCTTGCCAGACGTCCGTTGAGGACGGGTTTCTCGAAGAGGTATTTGACTGGATCCATTTTGGAGAATATCTTGACGGAGTAGCTAAGCATGTAGTGACGTAGCTTCTTTGTTGCCCACACAAGAGCGAGGCACTCGTATTCTAAGAACTTCTTACTTAGGTAGTAAATAGCTCTTTCTTCACTTCCTACGGTTTGAGCTAGCATGGCACCCATGGCGGTTTCGGTTACCGTGAGATACAAACCAAGAGGTTGATCTTGTTGTGGAGGCATGAGCACTGGTGGTTTAGCAGATATCTCCTTGATTCTGTCGAACGCCTTTTGACAATCATCGTCCCACATGGTGTGGTCTGTTTTCTTGAGTTTCTTGAAGATAGGCTCGCAGATCATCGTGAGTTTCGATATGAATCGACTTATGTATTGCACTTTTCCCGTGAATCCCGACTTCCTTTTCTGTTTGAGGTTGTGGCATTTCGATCAGAGCTTTGATTTTGGAAGGATCTATTTCTATGCCTCGTTGGCTAACGACGTATCCTAGGAGTTTGCCAGATGTCACCCCAAATGTGCACTTTTGAGGGTTGAGTCTCATGTTGTACTTCCGTAGCCTTGCGAAGAACTTGCGAAGGTTCGCAATATGTCCCTCTCTTTCCTTGGATTTGACGATCATGTCATCTACATATACCTCGACTTCTTTATGCATCATGTCATGTAGGAGTGTAGTCGCGGTGCGTTGGTATGTAGCTCCGGCGTTGATCAATCCGAACGGCATTACTGTATAGCAATAGGTTCCCCATTGGGTGACGAACGCGGTTTTATGCATGTCTTCCATGGCCATTTTGATTTGGTTATAACACGCATATCCATCCATGAAGGATAGTAATGCGTGGTCTGCAGTATTGTCCACTAATATGTCGATGTGAGGCAGAGGGAAGTCATCTTTTGGACTCGCTTTGTTCAAGTCCCTAAAGTCAACACAAACTCGGATTCTCCCATCCTTTTTGGGTACGGGCACTATGTTAGCTACCCAATCGAGAATACTCGGAAACTTTGATGAACCCGGCTTTGAATTGTTTGTCAACTTCTTCCTTAATCTTTAGAGCCCACTGTTCTCATTCGTCAAGCTTCTTTCACAGTTTGAAACCTGGCTTAATCGGAATTCTATGTTCGGCAATATCCCTGTCGATCCCTGGCATGTCTTTGTAGGACCAAGCGAAGACGTCTTTGAATTCATTTAGGAGGTCTATGAGGTCGGCCCGTTCGGTAGAGCTCAAGGTAGTCCCTATCCTAAGTTCTTTGGGTTCTAGTTCAGTTCCTACATTGATGGGTTCGGTGTCCTCAATTACAGGTCCCCCTTCCCCTTCCTATAGTATTTCTTTGGCTACGTAGGGAGGTATTTCGGTCAAGTCTGGGTCTTGGTCATCCTCAGTATCATCATAAACAGAATTGCACTCAAGATAACGCAAAGAGTAAGCAGAACCTGATTTATTCATATTAAGATTTGAGTAAAGTTGAAACAAAGAAGCCAACGATCCATGGTCATGGCGGTAAAGGACAAAGATTGGGGCATTTCCCGAACTACTGTGGCTACTTGAAAATAAGCTAGGAGAAACGAAGGGAGTGGGGATGACGACAGGAGTAGACTCTCTAATGACTTCTCTAGACTTTGACTCTGACTCCGACTCCGACTCTGATTCTGATTCGAACTCGTCGTCTTCTGGTTCTTCTTTGAACATCTCTCCTTCTCCAGTGGTGAGCTTGAAGAGTCTTCCTTGATTGTTGGTCCATTTGATTGATTTTCTCCATCCTTTCTGCTGCTTTGTGTCGATTTCTGTGATCAATGCGGTGGGGTTGAAGCGATCGTCTTGAAGTATCGTAGTAATGATCTCATCCTGCGCGGCCTTAACAAATCGGTCCTCTCCAAACAGGAGGCTCACAGCTTGCTCGTCTAAGCAAGGTGCTTGACGGGTTTTGACGGTAGGAACCGTTTCTGGAGGGATGAAGTAGCAATCGTGAAAGATCTCGATTCCGGCTAACTTCCTCTCGAGGTAATGCCAAGGTTCGGGAAATCCATGAAAGAGTTCCGAACTTCCTTCTTGAACGAAGTATCCATTCAAGGTAGGGAGATATGGCCTCATTTGGACTCCTACATACTTGCGATTTTGGACTTGGGCAAGCATTTCGAGAACTTCTTCTGTTGTGGGTTTGTACCCTAGTCCAAGTGGTATTCTCGATGAGTTGCCTTTCTTGTATGGCGCGAAGGTGTTCTCCCGAATCGGGTTCAAAGGCATTCCAGGGAAGTATCCCTGGTTTTTGAGTATGTGGTTGACCACCAAGTTAGAGTTGGGATTATAGTATAAGGGTGCCAACTCACTTTCTATGACATTTACACTTTGGAAGCCCCCAAGTTCGTATACGGGATCCGCAAGGACTTGATTATTTGATTGCTTCTCGATTATGGCCTTGATGGGTGATGAAGTGATCGTCACAACTTTGCCATTGAGTGGGATCTTGATCTTTTGGTGAAGGGTGGATGTTACTGCTTTGGAAGCATGAATCCAAGGCCTTCCCAGAAGTATGTTGAATGAAGCTTCGATGTCCACTATTTGGAAGTTAACCTTTCGTTCGATTGGTCCCGTGGTTATGGTTAGGTTAGCAAGTCCTACCACTTTTCGTCGTGTACCGTCATATGCACGTACACCTTGATTTGTGGGAGTCCAATCCGACTCTTTCATGCCTAGTTTATATGCCGTTTTGAGGGGTATGACGTTGACCGCGGAGCCATCATCTACCAAGGTCATTGGCACATTCTTCTTTAGACAGATAACAGTGATGTATAGAGCAAGGTTGTGACTGGCGCCGAAAGGTGGCAAGTCTTCGTCTGAGAAAGTAATAGGATTACTTAGCTTGGGTGATTCTTGGAAGACCAAGTTGACTACATCTTCAGGAGTAGAGTTATGTGCTACATTTAATTTGGCCAAAGCTTGCAGTAAAGCTTGGCGATGCGGAAATGAGCTTGCCACTAGTTGCCAGACTGAAAGATCAGCCTTGGTTTTCTGTAATTGCTTGAGCAAATGATCGGTGGGGTTGTCTTCGTTGTCATTTGGTGTGATGACATTGGTTGGACCGTTTTGAGTAGTGCTTTGGTATGGGCGACCCGAACGAGTTAGGTGGTCCACATCTTGGTCTTCACCATTTTGGACTATTTCCTTAACTAAAGAGTTTTCGATGAGATACTCGTCTTCATCATCATCGGCCCAAACCCCATTAACTGCGGCTAGTTCCCTCATCCTCATGATGTCACTTTCTAGTTGTATGATTTGATCGACTAGCTTGTCGACCACAGTGACTACTTCTTGCATAGTGGCATTTTGAGAGAAGATCAATGGTACGCGCTCTTTAGGTGTTGCATTGGGATTGCGTAAGGTCGTTACCATGTTTTCTAGTTCCCACACTTGTCTATCTACACTCCTTGCCCATGCGATGAAGTCGGAAATGGTAGGGGAGATGGTAGAGTAGAGTCTTTCTTTCTCAATTGCATGAATTTCGTTTTCGGTGGGAGAAATGAGATGTGAGCAATCTAAGGTAGATTCATCACTTGTAATCACTAGAACTCCAAGAGGATTCTGAGTGTTGTTGGGCTTACCTCCTGGTGGAATTGGAAGTCGGCCATCTTCAATCATGTCTTGAAGCACGTGTTTCAACTTGTAGCATTTTTACGTGTCGTGCCCCTTGCCCCTATGGTATTCACAAAGAGGAATTTTCATCCCAAAACTTGGACTTCCTTTCGGGTTCGGGAGTAGGCCCAATGGGTTGGAGTTTACCTTGCTTCATTAGCCTTTTTAGAGCATTGGAGTATGTATCCCCAAGGTTTGTGAACTTCCTTGGTGGGCTAGTTTTCTTGGAAGGCTCGAGAAGGTTAACTTCGTCGGTCTTGCTAGTAGAGCCGTATGAACGACTCGTGGACCCTTGGTATCCTCGACCTACCGTTTTGGACAAGAGTCCTTTGCGGATATCATCTTCAATTCGTGTCCCTAGTACAGTTAAGTCTTTAAAAGTCTTGATATTTTGATATCTCAAATGGTTGGCATATATGGGCTTGAGATTGTCCACGAATTTTTCCACAAGAGTAGCTTCATCCGGGCGTTCAACTAATTGAGTACTAGTCTTCCTCCACCTACTTAAGAAGTCGGTGAATCCTTCCTTGTCATTTTGGGTAAGAACCTCTAGAGTACGCATATTGACTTGGATTTCAGCATTATCCGCGTATTGTTTCGAGAACTCGATGGCGGCGTCCTCCCAAGTAGCGACCTTTTTGTGATCTAAAGTGTAGAACCATTGCTTTGGGATGGTGTCAAGAGATGAAGGAAAGATCCTTAAGAACATCTCGGGTTTGATGCCTTTGATAGACATGTAGTCCTTGAAGGCGCGGATGTGGTTCAAAGGGTTCTCATGTCCTTTAAATTTAGGGATATCCGTCATGCTAAAGTTAGTGGGCAATTTGGAATTGACGGCTTCATACTTACGATTGTTCTCCCTGTAAATGTCATCCCCCTTAAGGTACATCAATTGCTCCTCTAGGTATTGGAGTCTTTTCTCAGCTGCGGTTGTCCCTAGGATAGGATTTTCATCTTTAGACTCGTCATCGGAAAATTGTAGCACTCCACCTTTGGGGGGAGGTAGCTTTCCCTCTACATCAAAGATACGGCCTTCGATAAGCTCAAGGCGGTCATAGGTTTGTTCTTGGGTAATTTGCATTTGGGCTATCGCGGCTAGGATTCGATCATTACTTTCTTGAATTTGCTGGAGGTTCGTATCACCACTTGACCCAGGCATCTTGGAAACTGGATAAGAGATCGGCGACGAATCAAAACACGATCGACCATTCTATCACACTTGCTAAAAGAGGAAAAGACTTGACTCGTGAAGTGGGTGTGTGCCACTTGTGTTGAGTGAGTTTTGAAGAAAGACAAGGTCTTTGAAAATGTGTGTCCTAGCCAGCTGTAGTGTAGTTGTAGGAGTGGACTCGAGGTGAGGTTTGAAATGGGCTTGTGGCCCGAATTTTGACTTGACAAACGGACAGAGTTTTGACCGGATTTTGTGCTAATTAAAGGCCCTATTTCGAAATTCTTGATTGAAAACGGGTTTTGATTTTTTGAAAATTCGTCATGGTTTTGTTTAGAAATGGTGATCACGTAAGGTTTACACATTTATATAAGCATTATAACGGGATGCTGAGTGCTTTTAGAAGGGTTTTGGTTTAAAGGGTGGGTTGCCATACCGAACCATCAAACCCGAAGTCTGTGGAGAGGCTCGTGCCAAACAAGAGTAAGGCCGATTCCTAGTGCATTTCCTCAAGTAGTGAAGGCCCTTGATACAAACAAGAGTAAGCATCATGGTATGGATGACGTCAATCGCTATCCATCCTTAGGCCCAAATAGGAATTAGGACCGTTTAGACGGGACGATTGGTCGAATGGGTTGGGTTGGGTTGGGCCTAGGAAGGCCGAATTAAACGGTCTAGGAAGACCGAGTTATGAAAACCGACAATTGTCTTGTACAAACTATTCCCTAACCTTGTTCAAGTTTCACCCTTGGCTACACGCAAGTGTATTATCCCCAAATGAGTCGCCAAACGTGGACAGCGGGCCGCCCACGGGCGCTTTGGTGAAGGGGCTCGAAAAACAAGCGTTTGCATTTTGTAAGGAGTCGCCACCAATTTTTATGGGAAATTGGAACCGTTCGAATACCTCGTGTCATGTCAAGACACAAAGTAGTGACATGAACACTAAGCAATCGTTACCCTTAGCATTCTATGTCTAGAATGACTCTCGTGGATGCCAATGAACACGGGTGCTCACGGAGATCTGGAGTAAGGGGTGAGGGTACGTATTAGGAAGCTCTTTTGATCGAACACCTAATCCCGCCCGCCTCGATAGCGGCCTCTACTAATGATTAGGGAAGTTTATTCGTACTCGATATATCGTCGGCTATATGCATGCAATGCAACATCCATAGATTAATCCTAACATATGAGAATTTAACTAAGTCGGTTGACATGTAATTAGCATACAATTGGGTCAAAGTTGGAGTTAATGCTCATTTACATGTGAGAAACATACAAACAATAAAAGAAATACAATAATTATAAATTACAATAAATATAAATTACAATAATTACATCTAATAGGCGATTTATGTCGAAAATACCTTTAAAACGGATAATTTGAGAAAATGGAATAAAAGAATAAAACACGACGGACTTAAGGTGATAATACGGATATTAGTTGATTAATACGTAGCTAATTAAACTAGGTCAAGGCGAAAAAGGGGTTCGGGACAGAATTCATCCCGAACAGCGCAAGAAAGACTGCGCCCTTTGGAAGAGGCGCAGCAGTTCCTGCGTCTGTTCCAAGGGTGAGTTCTGGCTGTGAAGCCGGAACTGCAAACCGTTAATGTTATTTGTTAATTTAAGGGATTGATTACGATATTAGACTCGGATGAAAGTGATTAATGAATTATTTACATATGATTAAGGTCATAAAACAGTAAAACATGGATGAGACGGAAATAAGACGGATTAATTATGTGAAGGGTCGATGTTAATGAATGATTAATTAAACTAACTAACTAAACGAATTACTAACTAAACATGATGAACGACGACGAATTAATGACTAAACAGGTGAAAATAAACAAACAATGAATCCCAGAAACTCAATATGGTTAAATTGAATCTCTAAAACTCGAATTGAATTTAATGACGAAAACCCGCAAGTATTGATTATTTGGGATTTAAGTCGGTTTTATGACGATTTAAACATGTTAATGGTGATGGTTAATATACATACGAATTATTAAACTATCATGTGAACGAATTAACAGACGAACAAAACAAAAGAAATAAATTCGACACGAATTACAAGAGGACGGAGGAAGAAGAAAAGAAGAGGAACTGCGGCAGCCTCACGAAGAGGCGCAAAGAGTGCTGCGCTCCTTCAAGAGGCGCAGCGGTTGCTGCGTCTTTTCTCGACGTCCCGTCTCTGGAAATCCACAAAAAAGGTTTTAAAGACGGTTTTAGAAATCGGTTTTAATGAGATGCTTTCGACATAAACCTTACAATTGTTATGCAATAATTTAAAAATACAATAAATAAAAGAGAGATTAATACACCCTCAGACTTACATGTTGACGGAACGAGAAGAACTAAGAAGATCGATTAGTGATGCTCGACGCGAATGCAAGGAAAGAGTGCCCTCGAAAGAGGAAAACGTTTTAACAAGTTGATTAACTAGATTGATTGAGTGTAGTGGTCAAATTGGTCGGTCATGCAACGGAGAGGCTGGTACCCGGAAAGATCCGAGCTTACGTGGTCGGAAGTCCAAGCACGTAGGCGCCAATTAGTAAGAACGAAGTCTAGAATGCAAAGGGAGAAGAGAAGGGCGGACACTCGCGTGAGAAATATGAGGAACGAAAGCTCCTATTTATACTAATCACGTGAAGGAATAGGGTTTCTGAGACTCTTTGGAAGTGAATCTCGGAAAGATATAAAAAAGATACGTAAATCATGCAAAGAAGGGCTCGGGAAGAGGCGCAGCCCATCACTGCGTCTCTTGGAAGAGGCGCAAAGCAGTCTTGCGTCTATTCCCAGGAGGTTTCCTCCTGCTTAAGAAAGATTTCCGCGTTTGAGTTATGGTAGGACGGAAATAATTCGATTATCTTTTGAATATTACGGGATATTATTTGCCAAAAGATAAAATTTGAGAAATATGGAATAGAAATATCCTAACATTCCGAACATTCTCGACTCGGATTTAACATTATCGAAAAATGGAGACGGTTTTTGACCCGGACTCCGAATGTACTCTAATTACTGCCAAAACGACCGTATCGGCACGTAGATGACAACTAAGAGGTTGACATTAATATTTGAGCAATCACTTGACGATAATCTTACGAACTGTCACTAATCGTTCCGCGAATCAAACATGCGGCCCAATCATCACCGGGTGGTTTGCGAGAGGTGCAGAAACGAGGTGTCTACAATACTATTTACGACTAAAGTTATACACTTACAACATTAAAGTTATACATTTTATGACTAAAGTTATACACTTTTTACATTAAAGTTACACTATTAACATTTAAAGTTATACATTGTATAAATTGAAGTTATACAACCATTCAAGGTTGTTTTGTTGGTTTTTTTGTTTGGTTTGGTTTTGGTTTTTTTTGTTATTTGTTTTTTTTTTAATTATTGGTTAATTTTTTATTATTGTTATTGAAGTTTTTTTATTGTACTTTTTTGACTTATTGGTTTTTTTAATATCATCTTCTTATATGTTGTTTCAAATTTGAATTTATAGTTCTAAAGTTATACAATTTTGAACTAAAGTTATACAAATTTGGACTAAAGTTATACAATTTTGGACTAAAATTACACAAATTTGGACTTAAGTTATACAAATAAGGACTAAAGTTATACAAATAAGGACTAGAGTTATACAATTAAGGACTAGAGTTATACAATTTTGGACTACAATTATACAAAAAATGATTGAAGTTATACAAATAAGGACAAAAGTTATTCAAATAAGGACTAAAGTTATACAAAAATGGACTAACGTTATACAAAAAATTGGACTAAAGTTATACAAAAATGAACCAAAGTTATACAAAAATCGACCAGAGTTATACAAAAATAGACCAGAGTTACAAAAATAGACCAAAGTTATACAAAAATTGGACTAAAGTTATACAAAAATTGGACTAAAGTTATACAAAAATGAACCAAAGTTATACAAAAATGCACCAAAGTTATACAAAAATGAACCAAAGTTATACAAAAATTGACCAGAGTTATACAAAAATGCACCAGAGTTATACAAAAAATTGGAATAAAGTTATACAAAAAATGAACCAAAGTTATACAAAAATGAACTAAAGTTATACAAAAATGGACCGAGTTATTCAAAAATGCACTGAGTTATACAAAAATGCACCAGAGTTATACAAAAGTTAGTCCATTTTTGTATAACTTTAGTCCATTTTTGTATAACTTTGGTTCATTTTTGTATAACTTTGGTTCATTTTTGTATAACTCTGGTTCATTTTTGTATAACTTTGGTTCATTTTTGTATAACTTTATTCCATTTTTTGTATAACTTTGGTGCATTTTTGTATAACTCTGGTCGATTTTTGTATAACTTTAGTCCATTTTTTGTATAACTTTGGTTCATTCTTGTATAACTTTAGTCCAATTTTTTGTATAACTCTGGTCGATTTTTGTATAACTTTGGTTCATTTTTGTATAACTTTGGTTCATTCTTGTATAACTTTCATCAATTTTTTGTATAATTTTAGTCCATTTTTGTATAACTTTGGTTCATTTTTGTATAACTTTGGTTCATTTTTGTATAACTCTGTTCATTTTTGTATAACTTTAGTCCAATTTTTTGTATAACTTTAGTCCATTTTTTGTATAACTTTGGTGCATTTTTGTATAACTTTGGTCATAAAATGTATAACTTTAGTCGTAAATAGTAAAAAAATCAAACAATAAATATGAAAAATATGAAAAAAAAAAATAATAACAAAACCAAAAAAACTCATAATAACAAAAACAAAAAACCAAATAACAATAATAAAACCAAAAAAACAACAACCCAACCAAACCCGAAATCTAAAATAAACCAAATAACAAGATTTAAAACCCGAAATCTTTAAAAAAAGTATAACAAGAAGAGATTTGAGAAAATGAATAAAAAAGGAGAAGTAACAAAATAAAAGAAAATAAAAGACAACAACAAAAAATGAATGGAAAAAACAACTCAAAACATGAAAATAAAGACCAAACGAAAAAAAAAAAAAAAACGAGGTAAAAAAAAAAAAAAAAAAAAAAAAATTGGCGGCGGTGCGGTGGCGGTGTGGTGGCGGCGGTGGTGGGCGGTGAGTTGGTGTCGGGTGGGATAGTGGTGGGTGGTGGTGAATGAGGAAGAGAAGAATGAATGATTTATTTGGGTTTTTTGATTTAATTGGATTTTTTGGGTTTTTTGATTTAATTGGATTTTTTGGGTTTTATTTATTTATTTGGATTTTGGGTTTTTTATTTATTTGGATTTTTTGGGTTTTTATTTTTTGGGGTTTTAGAGAGAAGATGAGTTGTGTGATATATGAGAGAAGTGGATGAGAGGAAAAGAAGTTATAGTGAATTAGTGATTAATTAGAAGGATTAGTGAAGGAGGAGAGAATGAGTGATATTAGTACATAAACACACTTTTGGAGGTTGATCTTGGCCATCCATCTCACTCCATCCAATGGCTCACAATAGAACTTATGGACTTAATATATGTAAGGACCTTAGTTGATCCTTCCTCTATATATATATATATATATATATATATATATATATATATATATATATATATATATATATACTCATTGGTAGTGATAGGGCTCCACCTGGTGGCGCCGAAACTCATTGCCACCTTAATATAAAATTAAGAAAAAAATTAATTTAGTTTTCAATTTTAAACAAATCTTGAAGGGTGAAAATGTAATTTAGCCACAAATGCTTTATCGTTTAACATATAATGAAACACCAGCAAAACATTGTTCAACCCCATTTAAATGAATTTGTTTCATTGGCTTTATACTGGGATTTGATTTGCGGCAAAACATGAATTAACCCTACACATCTACGACTACGAGTATATTCAAGTAAGTACAAGGCGATTCCATTTTTTATTGATTGTGCCTTAATGTTGCATCATCTTCAATCCGTTGAAGACTTGATACTGTAATTCAGAAGAGATTTTTTTGTTTCTATTTGAGCGTATATCGATAGCTGTTGAGGATGACATAGCGGTGGGTAGTCGGGGACGGAGTGAACCGATAAATGTTGCACCAAAGTTACTTAAACAAGATTCATAAATGTATTTTCCCATTTTGCCCTCATTTATCTAAAATTATTAAAATTAAAAAGATGATTAAAATATCAATAAATTACGAAAGTGTCATTGGTGGCGCCGAAATTGGGTATCACCCAGTGGCGCCATCTCATTTTCCTTTATATATATATCCCAATAATTTTTATTTTATTTTAAGAGATAAAGTTTCTATGAAAGAAAAGTTATCCTTTTAGATTAATATTTACAAATTCTTTTTAGATCAATATTCCCAATAATTTTTTTATTTTAAGAGATAAAGTTTCCATGAAACAAAAGTTATGTTTTTAGATTAATATTTACGAATTCTGTTATTTTTTTAGATCAATATTATTATTATTATAATTAGAGTGTTTCAAAAAACTTGGAGTCTCTAGAATTGCCTGAAAAAAGCCTCTTTTATATATATAAATATATATATATATATATATATATATATATATATATATATATATTGATTATACTCTTGCACATATTGTTATGATTTGTATTGATTGTAATCTTATTGTTACCTTTATTATAGGAAGTATTTTAGGGTAGCTTTGACTCGTTTTTGTATAAGTAGAAGGCTTGTATTACGATCATATTCATTCAATATAATCTAGGCATTTAAGCCTTCCCCATTCTCTTCGTTTTACAGTTTATCATGGTATCATCGAAGCAGGTTTGATCCTCGCATCCGCCACAATTATATTCATAAAACACAAATACAATTACACTATTTAATTTATGACGAAAATCGGAGGGGTTTCTGATTTTGACAAAGGAAAAGGCTCAGACAGTGGCAACGACAAGATGACAATACCGCTTTCGTCGCCTCTGTTCCTTCACCCCTCCGACAGTCCGAGTCTCAAACTGGCTCAGACTATTTTCAATGGAAAAAATTACGATCTCTGGGCTGATGCGGTACGCAACGGGCGTGATGCAAAGAATAAGTTAGGCTTTGTTGACGGTACCGCCTCAAAACCTGAAGGGTCAGAAGACACCAATTATGAAGTTGTAGCATGACGTCAATGTAACGCTAAGGTGAAGGCTTGGTTGCACAATGTGATAGACGAGAAATTGCATCCAAGTATCACCTTCTCGGCCACCGTGATCGAGATTTGGAAAGAATTGAAGGAGCGTTATTCAAGGGGAAATGCACCCCATGTACATCAGCTTAAAAGTGAATTGACAACATGTTGTCAAGGGAGCCGTTCTGTCGTGTATTATTACACTCACCTCAAATCCATATGGGATGAGTTAGCAAGCTATAGCCGCGTGCCACCCTGTACCTGCGGTGTCGCAGATGCACTCGCCAAAGAAAAAGAGGAAGATAAAGTGCACCAGTTCTGTAATACCCGCCCTATTTAAGGACCCTTTGACTGACCTTTTGATCATGGAAGACCTTAGGAGGGAATAAGTGAGAGGATAAGAGACTTATGTAGTTGTTTACTCGATCTAGTATGGACAACTTGGCCGAGTGGTGGTAACACTCGACCGAGTATGAGAGTACTCGACCGAGTATAACCCCGTGTTGTGCTTTCAAAACTGTGGTGATCCATTCGAGGATGGTGAGCAGTTGGTTTATCAGGTACAATTGGTCATGTTGCTTGCGGGCTTGGACGGGATTCGAGCCATCACACTACCAGAGTAGATGTCCTTGACACATACGCCTAGTAGTTAGGGATGGCAATGGGTAGGGTCTGGGTAGGGTCCGCCTAGACCCGGACCCGACCCGAGATTTTTCCTTTGGACCCGTACCCGACCCAGACCCACAAGGGTCTAAAATTTGAGGACCCATACCCGGACCCTATGGGTAAGGGTAGGGTCTGGGTCTACCCATGTCCGAGTTTCAGCCACTTTAGTAACAAGATTAACAGCTATGGGGTCTATAATATTAAAAAAAAATTCATACTACTTTAACATTATGAGTTTATTAATCTGCCGTTAATGGTGGTTGTCAGTCGCCGGCTATTAGAGAGGTGGTTGCCAGTCGCGTATCAATGTTGTGGTGCTGGTTTTCTTGTGTCAGTGGTGGAGTGGTGGTATTGTCAGTGGTTGGGTTTTATCACTTTATGGGATGAGGGAAGAGAAAGATACTTTAGTTGGGTTTCTACAGTTGTAATTTTGATTTTTTTTTCTTTAATAAAGGGTCTAAGGGTTGGGTATGGGTCTCATAACTTAGACCCGGACCCGGACCCGAAATATTTTCTTAAGACCCATACCCGACCCATACCCATTGGGTCTGAAAAAATGAGACCCATACCCGACCCATTAGGGTCCGACCCTCAGGGTCTGGGTCGGGTCCCCGACCCACTGCCATCCCTACTAGTAGTTATCATAGTTGTCACGTTGTATTTTGCTACACTTTCCTATGTTATAAAGACTTAAAACTATTTTAATAAATGTTCTTCCACTGTTTATTTGATCTACTACCTCGGGCAACCGAGATGGTAACACCTTCATACACCGGGGTGGTCCTTGGTAAGGCACCTTGGTGTACGGGGGTATTACAAAGTGGTATCAGAGCGACGGTTTTGGAACCTGAATCAATGAATCAAATGAACATAGGGAGTCAAATTAAAATGAACCTGGTGTATGTGTGTTGGGAGCCCCTTATGTCGGTTTTGGGTGAGAAGGCGCCCCCATCTCATAATCCCGGCCCCAACCATGCTTAAGCTAGCCACCGTGGAAGGGTAGATGATAGAGTGTTTTGTGTTAAGTGTGTGCGTCATATGTACTTGTTTACAGTAAGTTGTGTGGAAATGTGTGCTTAAAGCTTGTGAATGGTTAAGTTTGTGAGTTGTTGGATGAATGATAAAAGGATGACATGAATTGAGCAAGGTAATGTGTGACTAGAAAATTTCGTAATTGAGCATGTTAGGCCTCGTGTATGACATGTGTTGTACGTGATTTCCATGGGAATAATGAAGTGTGGTAGGTGCGTAGGAATGCATAATGAGGTGTATTGATGTAAGTTCATAGCTCGGTCTCATCTGTTATGTAGTCAAGTCTAGTCGTGTGTATTAGTTGTGACGCGAATTGCTTAATACGGTTTTGTGTAAGAAACATGTATTACTCGTAAAATAACTTAATAACGGTTATAATTTGTGATGCGCTTTGATGTGATAGAATTAGGGTTTAACGGTGACGAGCGCGATCGTATGAGACTCCGAACGTCGTTATTTGTTTTGCAGGAAACTTTTGAAAATCTAAAACTCCGTTCCTGTTCTGTTGAACTCGGCTGAGTAGAGTTTATACTCGACCGAGTAGGCCACACTCGGCCGAGTAATGAGGCACTTGACCGAGACCCCTACTGATCTCTAGATACTCGACCGAGCAGACCGAATACTCGACCGAGTAAGCCATACTCGGCCGAGTAAACCCGACACTCGACCAAGTACCCGTGTATCGCGATTCAACCCCGGTTACTCTAAAAACCCTATAACTCCTCTTTCCTTCTTATTTTCGCCTCATACCTTCTTCTTTTCCTCATAATTTTTCAAAAACCCTTTCTCTCTCAAGCACTTGGATGATTCTTGGTGGTAATTGCTTGTGGTTTTCATTCTTGCTTTCTCCAAACCTCAATCAAGGTAAATTATTTAATCAATTTCTTCAATTTGTTATCAATTTATGATAGAACTTGTTCAAAATTTTGAATCCCTAGTTTGTATAATTCGAATTTGGTGTTTCTATTTTGATATTTTGGGTTTAATTACTCTTAAACATCGCCTATGCTACCCCCAAAACGATTTCATGCTTAAAATCGCTTCTCCTATGTTACAAAAACGTTTCTAGGGTTTACAAAAACGTTTCTAGGGTTTTGCCCTAAGTTGGATTTTTGGTCCCTTAGATTGTTTTAGGATGCTACTCAAAGGATCATTTGGTGATAAAAATGCTCCTCTTGGACAATATGTTTTGTTTTTTGCAAGAAAAATCCGTCTTAAAAGTAAATGATTTGAAAAACAGTCCGCACCATGGCAAAATTTTTAGAAATACCTTGTTAAAATTCATCTTTTTGCAGCATGCCGAAAGCAAAAGCCCCAGCTAAGAAGCGGACTCGTGCCCACGTGCAATTGAAAACGGATCAATCTAGTCAAGAACCCGTTGTTCCTCCGGTGGACGAATATCCATCGGTAATCTTCTCTGACTATAAGCAGCGTAATGCTTTTGTGGCCTTGATGAGTTAAACTATGAAACCAACCCGGTGTGTGAACCCCTAAATCTTGGAGACTTTGGGGGTTAAGGCGGATATAGTGCACATCTTTGAGACTTTGGGAATGGAGGGGCTTTACCACCTACGAAAGAAGTCCTACCCCTATCTAACCTTGGAGTTCTTAAGCTCCTTTGTGTATGACGTGAGAGGGAAGACCGTTTCTTTCCGCCTTATGAATGAGGATCATGAGTTGACCCTTGACGAGTTTGCCGGACACCTGGGCCTAGAGACGGAGGAGGAGGGATACCTTAGTGATGTAGCAAAGAACAGTGGGGCACCTCTTTACCTACCATACTTGACTGGTCGACCTGCTCCTAGTGCTAGTGCCATGCTGATCAATGATGTTCAGCATGTATCCCTCCGCATGTTTCTTAGGATGATGACTTAACTTCTGTACGCGAGGGATGATGTGAGTAAGCTGAACTCTCATGAGGTCATGTTGTTGATGTCTTATCTTAACTTTCATCGGGGAAGCCTTTCTACTATATTTCTCCCGGGGTTTTGTGCTCTAGTTTAGAGCTTATGGCACGGTTTCCGAACCGTCACATCTCATGTGGGGCCATATTGAGATGCTTAGCCCAGCGACTGACTGACTTTGAGGCTCCACCTTCATCGGGGGATGAGTTGTTTGAGACCGTACCTAGGATGAACGCGAAGTATTGGTGTAACAATAGATGGCTTAGGAAGTTGGAGGATGGGTCATATGCTTGGAGGGTGAGAGGATCCTCGTGGATGGTACTTTCTGACCCCGAGCACCTACCCATGATTGACCATTTGGCCGAGTATGACCCAGGAGTGGTGCACCTAGACCCGGGCCTCAGTATTACTTGATCGACTCCACCTTTCTCCTAGACCTACCCGAGCCTACCACAGTGTCTGAGAGACAGTCGATTCCTCCCCCACCACGTGAGCATCGTAGAGGGAAAGCGTCTAGGGTGGACGAGGTTGAGACTGAGCCCTCTTACTCCACACCGAGCTTCTACCCACCGCAGTACTCGCCCTACCCCACCGTTCATGACCCCAGGATGCAGGTTAGTGACTTGATTGAGCGGATCTCCACTACCTTGGTGCTCCGAAACATGCATAATATGGCCTATAACCAGGGTATAGGGACAGAGTTGGCACATCCAGTTTGTTGGAGGGGACCCGGAGTGGACACTTGAGTCTTCCACAGTTACGGAGTTGATCCCGACTTTTGGAGGCCACCAGAGGAGACCGAGTTTGGCTGCCTTGCGGGACCGTGGGAAGCCAACTACGGCAGTCAACTAGGCGATACGGTGGAGGCTAC
Organism: Silene latifolia; assembly: GCF_048544455.1. Lineage (NCBI taxonomy): Eukaryota > Viridiplantae > Streptophyta > Magnoliopsida > Caryophyllales > Caryophyllaceae > Silene > Silene latifolia. The sequence goes on along the minus strand of NC_133530.1, from coordinate 57,335,630 downwards.
TTAGCCGAAGATTTTCAGGGAGCAGGTACATCTGGAGCAGATACATCCGGCACTGGTGGTGGCGAGGAGATGGAGGAGGGTCCAGATATGTGATTTTGTATTAGTTATGGATTTGTTTTCGGTTTGTCGTTGGATACTTGTTGTGCTTTTATCGTACTCTTTCCTTTTGCATGACTGTTGATACGTGCATTTTATATAATCTTTTTGAGCCTTTATTGCACGTATTTCCATGTAATTTATGTAGTGTTAAGCTATGAAATGCTCCCAAATAGTCTACTTTGGTTTGTTTGGCCTTAATTGCAGGAATGGACCCGAAAGTAGCAGAATCGTGCCTTTTTGAGTCCCCGTAGCATGCATTTATGGAGACAGAAGATTTCAAGCAGAAATGCCTTTGCCTCGGGAAGCGTGAAGTGGTCTCGGAAGCTAACCAATGAAGGAAATAAGCTGGTTCAGTGGCTAAGTACTCGATCGAAGACCTTTTTGTTCGATCGAGTGAAATTGGGTGGTCAAAGGTGCTCGATCGAGTCCCTGTTGTACTCGATCGAAAGGAGGCATTTAGAGGTTACTCGATCGAACATGTCAACTGTTCGATCGAGAGGTTTGGCTGAAATTTGCTCGATCGAGAGGTTTGGCTAAAGATTTGCTCGATCGAGGAGATTGAAGTTCCTCGATCGAGTATGATTTCTATCTAAACACAGGATTTTATTTCGTGTGAACTTATTTAATATCTTAAGTTAAGTTTAGGTTAATAAAATCTCTTCTCTATATAAAGAGAAGAGAAGACGTAATTAGGTTAATAGACACTTCTTAATATGATACTTTACTCTTAGTTACTCTTAAGCATTCAATTAGTAGACTTTTTTCTTCCTTGGTTCAACTTTACTTTGCTCATTATTTTCGGATCTTACTTTGTAATCCTTCTTTACCTTCTTGATCTAATTTAATTCCTTTTGCACTCTTAATCTCTTGTCTTTAGTTTCTGGATTTATTAGTGTTTTTGTTTAGTTTATGCAACTCTTTATTATTAATCTTCATATCATGTCTCTTTTTTTATTAGTTTCATTATGAATATGCGTAGCTAATTCTCTTAATGTTAGGATTAGGGGAGCCATGGTAGTGAATTAATGATGTAGTAATTAGACTAGACGACTTTGTCTGTGAGAACTGTTTTATAGCAATTTAATTGTAATTGTTTAGTTGAGTGCACGCTTCTAAACTAGTTAACCAGGTTAAATTCAGACCTAGATCGATAGATTGGAATGAACAGACCTGTTATGAACAGTAGACTATAATAATGAGGATGAAAGTTAAGTTAGTAGTATTCTAGGGCGGATAGGGGACCGAGAGGACCTTTCCTTTACCCTTCTCACATCAGTTCGACTGATCTCATTATGACAAAATTGACTAATTCCCATGGTGAACCGACTTCATAGCATTCTTCTCCTTATTTGATCACAACCTTTATTTCTCTTTATTGTTCTTACTGTTTTATTCTCCCTGCCTTACACTTCGCATAGCAGTTTAGAAAACAAATCAAAACACCTCATTTTGTTATCGTGACGGACTTAGATAACAAGTAGATATAATAGCCTCCCCATGAAGTACGATACCCGACTTACCTCTACTATATTTATTAGTTGAGCCGGTTGGTTTATTTTTGATAGGGTTGCGACAGACGTGTCAAATTTTGGCGCCGTTGTCGGGGAGGCAATTAGCCTATTTACTTATCTATTTTTCGTCTGTCTTAGTCTAAAGGGGTTTTTTAATTCCTTGAGACAGTTCTTATTATTTTTATTTCTTAGTTTTGTGTATGCCCAGGTCAAGCAGGTCGGAATTAGTACCAGCAGATCCTGCGCTGGAGCGGACTTTTCGTCGTAGACAAAACTTGTGAGAAAGAATCGTCAAGAGGAAGCCTTGAATACTCTTGATCCTATTCTTGAATAATTTACATTTGCAGAAGATCAGTCTTTAGAGGAAGACACTTCTATTTATGCTACTTTAACCAAACCTGTGAAGATGCCTAATATTGCGAACCATTCTGAGCCTACAGCTGACTCTATTCCCAAGGGTTTTAATCTTGCAATGGAGGATGGGAATACCTTCGATATTCGGCCGTCCTACATCTGGTTGAGAGGAACCTATATCGTGGAGTAGCTGGTGAGGACCCGAGAAAGAATATGGAGGTCTTTGAGACATCGTTCTACCATTCCCGCTACTAAGGGAGTGACTCAAGATAAGATAAAGGAGGTTCTATTTCCTTTCTCTCTTACTGATGGAGCCAGATAATGGCTAACTGATCTAGATAGGACTGCAGATGGAATCAACAACTGGGAAACCTTGGCCCTTGCTTTTTATAAAAGATATTGATGCGTGCATTGATGCGTGTCCTTAATATGATGTTTTACACCCTATTTTACACGCATTTCAGAGCTCATTTGCGTAGTTTAAGCTACCATTTTCCCTATTTCCGTCTACTTTCGTATTTTCATGTAATATTGCAGATTATTGCGGAAATGAGTAGATATCGAGCCGAATCCGTCCCTAAGTACCTAACATTGCATTTGACATGAAGAATTTACTCGGGAAGCAAACTTGGTGCGCGTATTGAGGCTCGAAAGACGAATTTACGAAGCTTTTGGAGCCAAGTACCAGCTACAGCAGTCGATCGACTGACCAACATGGTCGATCGACCAGCGCGCGATTCCTGAATGAGATCAGAAGCTACTGTTCAGCGATACTCAGTCGATCGACTGGCCTCAGTGGTCGATCGACCACTCCACGAGTTGATGCGGAAATTAAAAGGACGAGAATTAGGAAGCCCATTGTAATTAGGTTATGAGGATTAGGTTACATGATAATTCCTATATAACGTAACTCTTCCTCAGCATCTATCATCCAGTTTTCATCATTGAGTTCTTAACATACAATTCAGTATTCATTAGTTTAGTTTAGTTTTCGTCAATAAAATTTACTTTTCGCATTAAGCTTTGGTTCTTTCCTCTTCAGTTCTTCATACGGTATTCTTCTGTTTCTTTGTTCAATTTCATTGCTTTAATTCTTGCGTAGTTTAGAATTGCTAGATAGGATCCCAAAGCCAATTTATCGCTTCATGTTAATTATTTGTTTAGTTAATTCAATTATGAAATCATCTGCTTTGTTTATCAATTTTACTGTTATTATTATCGCCAATATGAGTAGCTAAACCCATCGTGCTAGGATGTAGGGGATCTGTAGTGTAGGCGGCATAAAATAGGAAGACCTAAGTCGCGCCATGGTCGATCGACCGCCTACCCTGGTCGATCGACCGGCTCACGTGAGATCATTTTCGTCTTATTTAATTTAATTGTTATTTTTGACGAATCGAGTGCACGCGACTAGTTGAATGCTTAGGAATTGACCGACCCGATAAGATCGAGAGATAGGGGAGGGAAATAGACTACTTAATTAAGACGACTAAGTTAATAAGTGATACCGTCGTTTAGTACCAAAAATAGATTTATAATTCCAAACTAAAACTATAGCTAGTGATAGTAAGGGTCGAACCACAGAGAGACAAGGTTGATTTTGTTTGCTGTTTTTCAGTATATAAAGTAACGATAAATTGAGGGTTTTGAAATCGATTGATTAACTGGCTAATTGCTAAAATGAATATTCTTAACAAGATAAAAAGAGGATCGGGAATTTCGGTTCACCATGGCAAATAACAGTCACAAGCAAAAGAGATCTCATAATACGGTCTCAGGGAAAATAAGCTAGTCTTTCGATCAAAGCTCAAATAACCTCACGGTCTAATAATTCCCTAGAATTTATCAAAGTTTTCACTCAAGAGAAATTCTAAATCTAGCGATAAATCAAATTACCAATCTTTCGACCTAGCAAAGAAATCCATCAAAAGATAACAAGACCAATACGGAAGAACTCATGCTACACAACAATCCTAATTTTATACCATGGCTCACCTAATTCCCAATCTAAGGAGTTACCTACGCATAATCATGACTACACTAATTGCGAAATTAACAAATAAGGACAAATTCAACATGATGGAATCTAACTAGAACAAAGGAGAGAAATTCAATTACTGAAATTAATTGATGAAACAAGAATTAAATTAACAAGCAAAAATAAGAAAAAGAAGAATTGCATAAAAGGCTTACTAATTGAATATCAAGAACAAAGCCTTCGAATCAAAGGTTTCCGTCTCAAGCTAGATCTGAAAACTAAGTTTTTTCCAGAATGAAAAGCATAACCTAAAAGTTGCTGCGTTCTACTGATAAAAAGATACTGAAAGTTAATTACAAGTTGGGCTTTTAAAAGTCTAACACGGAAAATTAAACGCGTCAAATCGAAATCGTCGATCGACGTCAAAGACGGTCGATCGATCAACATGCGGAATAAGAGCTTCGCCTCGAGCTCCAGTGGTCGATCGACTGAAAGGCGTAGTCGATCGACTGAAAATGCTGTGCAGTGGCTCCTTGTTGCTTCCAAACAACTCTTCACTCCTTGCACGCATCTCAAGGTGAGTGAAATGAACTCTCCTTCCTCTTGGCTTCCTTGAACTTGCTTCCGGAGGACGAACTTGGCTTGATTTAGCCTACTTCCACGCATTCCTACAATAAATCATAGAAAATGCAAAGTAAACCGTTTCGGGAGAAATAGTAGCCTTAAGCTATCAATTATGCATGGAAATACGTGCCAAAACCGCAGATAAAGTGTATAGAATATGCACGTATCAAATCTCCCCAAACCAAACCTTGCTTGTCCCCAAGCAAGCACTATGACCCGTATAAAACTAAATGGAAAGGAGTACATTTCAGAGCTAACTACAAGTCAATGCCAAACCATTTAATGCCCAAAGTCAACTCTTTGCTGAAGCTTAAATCAAGCGAACAAATTTATGCATATCATAGAATTAAGTCGGGCGTTCGACCTTGCAAGACTCACACAATCGGACTCTCCTGATCACTCTTCTCTCAAAGAAAGCAAATGGTAAGATAATATGTAAAAGAGAGGGAAGAAAAGTATAGTCTCTCACCTAGACTGCGACCGACAAAACATGTATGCTTGACTAGCATGAATAATGATTCTATTTACCGTACATACGCATAACCACCGTCAAGGACTATCACATGCCGAACTATTGCAAAATTTGGATATGTGAGGCTAAGTGGGAAAGAAGGGGCATAACAATTATGGGAAAGTGAAGGTAAGAGCCAAACTAGTACCCAACGAACCATCAGAAACCGAATCCCGTTCTTCCAACTTAATAAAAAAAAACATGCCTTTATCGACTAGGCAACACAAAATTCCAACGAATGCCTCCAAATCAAGAGGTAAGCACATGAGGCGTGTCTTTATTTCAGCCAAGACTTATTATTTTCAAGACTCTTTTTTTTTTTCATTGTTGTTGCTTTCTTTTTCTTTCATTTTCATTTTTTTTTTCAAAACCTGAACTGGTGGTCGATCGACCAATGACGGCTGTCGATCGACCACCCTGCACACTTCAGAGCATTCTGCCCAGGTAAACAACTTCTCTTTTTTTTTCATTTTTTCTGAATTTTTTCTTTCTTCCTGTTTTCAGGCTGAAGTAAATCCGTCACTTCTCAAAAATACCCGCTCCAACATTACAAGAGCGAACCAAAACAGCTTAAGACACCAAGTTCCTCTACTACTTCCTAGCTTGGCACAATGGTAGGCTAAGTATGGGATGTAGTTGAGGGCAACTGGCAATTTTGGCTTATAGTGGAGTTTAATGGGGTAAAATGAGAAAGGGGATGATGCAATAATTCTCCAAACATGCAATACCGACCACAAACCAATGCATATAGGCAATAAGCAATCAAAACTCATACACGTGCAAAACATGAAATGAAGGGAGTAACTACTCTCAATCCTAAATTAACCGGTCATAAATGTCACCAGTTATAGGCTCTATATCTCAGAAGGTATAAGTAGTTTGCCAAAAGTAATGAGTCAAGTCTAATTGCCCGAAATGGATTCCATAACAAAATTTGAGATATCGCTTTTAATTCTTGCTAAGCAGTTATGAAAAGGCAAGGAATGGCATATTTGACTAATAGTGCAAAATCATCATTAAAAACTCCAATCCGACTCAACTATGTGCAAAAGTAAACGTGATATTTTTGGTTTTTTATGCATTTTTTCAATTTTTTTTTGTTTGTTTGTTTTTTTTTTTTTGAAGGGTGAAAATAAAAACAAATGCAAGCAGAAATGCACTAAACATGTGACTGAAATGCAATAAAAAACAAATGCAGATGCAAAACAAAAGGCATATGCAAATACCCTCCCCAAACCAAAACGCACAATGTCCCCATTGTGCTCAACAAAGAAATGACCAAATGAGAAAAATGGGAGAATAAAAGCATAAAAAGTAAAAGGAAGCGAAAAGAGAAAGGAAAATAACTCACAAAATACGACCTCCCCAAACCAGCCAAAACGGGGAGGTCACCAGCAGTCTAATCTCCACCCTCGTAGTCAGCGTCTCCGTCCTCGTCGGACCCCGACTCACTCTCCTCCTCCTCCTCAGCAGCAGGAGTAGCTCTCCTGGAAACGGAGGGAGTGGCTCTCCTGGAAGTGGAGGGACCAGTAGTGGTGGTGGTGGTAGGAGGGGGTCTCCTAGCTGCCTGAGGGTAGCCACCCACAGAGGGAACAAAGTAAGAAGGGTGAGCCCAGTCACCCTTCGGAAGCATCCCCCCCGAGCTAGCTCGTCGTAGACCGGGAACAGGGCAATGGCCGTGTCCAATCTGTGCTCGTTGAAGCTCCTGCACAAATCACCCAAGACACGTGACATTGCCCTCTGGTCCATGACCGGAGGGACAACTAAGGGAGTAGGTGGTCGAAAAGTGGAGGTGCCAGCAGTGGGAGCAGTGGAGGTAGGGGGTGCCTGTGAAGAGGAGGCACGAGCCCTCCTCGAAGTGCTAGCAGCAGGAGTGGCCGCCACCAGAGGAAGCCTGTAACTAGGCAGGGGTGGCCGAGCTGCCCCCTCAACAGTGGTAAGGGGCAGGACAGGAGGGTAGCCAGTGACAGGAATGCGGTCACAGATGAAAGAATCGATCTTCCACCGCATCTGTCTATCGATCCAATAGACACCCCTCGCGTAAGAGAGGTCCATAAAACGCAGCTCAGGGTCAATGGGGTCCTCCTGTCGAGGGAAAAGTAAAACAAGGCGGTTGGCGATACGTGTCACCAAACCGCCACAGGCAATGGTGGTCAAGGTGCCCTCACTTACAGTCTGAAAGTGAGCGGCGGTCAAGTAGGCAATGTTATAGATGCGGGCTCTCCGACGCTCAACGTTCAGATAACCCGCCAAAATCGAAAGCTCAATATTATTCACGTTATTAGACTCTTTACGGCCAAAAATGGTATTACCCATTAGCCGTAGAAAATAACGAAGAGGGGGCAAGTGGACGGAAGTGCCCGTCCTCCTCGACCCGTAAGTGTCACCGATACAAGACCACATGGTCCGGTGAGTGTCGAGGGGTCCGAGGTTACGCCTCGGAGTAAAGACCCAGAAAACCCGCAAAATCAGCAAGTGTCATAGAATAATTGACATTAAAAAGGCGAAAGGAAATGCAGGGTTTGGTCTCATCAGCCTCAAAGGCTTTGGAATCAAAAGCGTAAGAGGAAAAGAATTCAAGGGTCAAAACATAATATGTGAACTCAGCCATGTCCACAAGACCTATCATACCCATCCCATTTAGCAGGGACACGACCGACTCATAACAGCCTAGTTTCTCCAAAGTGTCTTTATGGAGAAACCGGATGGCTGTGACCTTTACAGTCGAAACAAAGAAAGAGAATTTAGCGCGCTGAATAGGTTTTTCAAAGATAACCTGCGGATAGTCAGGTAGACTATCCGTAGTGGATTCTATCATCAGAGGCGGTCCGCGTGGCCGCTTAGCAGGCCGTTGGCTTGACTGCCCTTCCTGCATTGGCTCCTTCCCTTTTGTCATTCTTGTTCCTGCAAAAGGATCAAATTAGCAACAATCAACCAACTTAAGTTCCAATTTCTAGAAACCCGAATCAAAATCAGATGATCCACGCAAATTAGGGTTTCGAAATTTTTGGGGAAAACAGAAATAACCATCTTCTAGTTGCTAATTAGTGTCGAAAATCAAAGGGGAAAGCCTAGAATAAGCAATTAAAGTACATAAAAGACCAGGAATCACACCCTAAAATCGTTTTCCCCAAATCGATTTTTTTCGTCTCAAGGGCACATTACTCGAAAATTTCGCATGGAGCTTCAGCAAAACTCGAATAAAAAGCATAAAGATAAGATTAGAAACATACCTTGATGATTTCTTTGAAGATTGAAACAAGAAAGGCAGAGAATGAGGCGGATTTGCAGTTGAAAACGCGAAAAGGGAGAGGATATAGGGTTTGCTCTTTTCTGATTTTTGGGAAAAATGAAAGAATGAGAAAATAAGGATAGAAACTTCCCTTATCAGCTGCCTCTGAACCCGCGGATTGGTCGATCGACCAGTTTACTCGGTCGATCGACTGATCCTTCATTATCGTGGCTTCTGGACTCTCCTTGGTGGTCGATCGACTATGTGACCCAGTCGATCGACCACTTCCCTATGCACAGTAGCCTCTGTTCTCCTCGCTTCAGTCGATCGACTGAACCTCCTAGTCGATCGACTGTTTGAACTGGCAATTGGAATTAAATTCGTCAAAATTCATTTTGCCATCATAACTTCCTGTCTTTCTCTCGCAAAAATCCAGTAGACCACTTACGCACTTTGCATAAAATAAATTCCTGCAGAAATTATCAAAGGCGTACAATTTTCCCAAACCAAGAAATTGCGAATGCATGAAAATAAAGGAAACAAAACAAGAAAACTTAAAAAGCAAATTGAATGAAATAACAAAATAGAAATCCTAAATTACAAAAAAAATTACAACTGGGTTGCCTCCCAGTTAGCGCTGGTTTAAGGGGTCCCGCACGACCCTTTTACCTCACTTCTAATCATCTGATAGCGGATCGAAGTACAAAACCTCGACCTTCCCAACATATGCATCTGATCCATGATAGTGCTTCACATATTGGCCATTTACCTTGAACCTTTCTCCAGCAGAGGTCTCCAATTCAACAGATCCGAACTTTGTGACAACTGTGACCGTATATAGGGCAGGTCCACCTGGATTTCACTTACCAGAAATAAACGGACACGAGCGTTAAAAAGAAGTACCTTATCGCCAATATGGAACTCGCGCTTTATGATTCTCTTGTCGTGCCAGCGCTTTGATTTCTCCTTGTAGATCCTTGCATTGTCATAGGCCAGCAGCCTAAATTCCTCTAGCTCATTCAGCTGTGTCATGCGTTTCTCACGAGAGAGGTTAGGATCCAAATTCAAATCACAAATAGCCCACCAAGACTTATGCTCTAACTCAACAGGTAAATGACATGTCTTACCATAAATCAATCGGTATGGTGACATCCCGATTGGCGTTTTAAACGCATTCTATAAGCCCATAAGACATCGCCTAACTTGAGACTCAGTCTTTCCGTGATTTAGAAACAACTTTAGCTAAGACTTCTTTCAATTCTCTGTTAGAAACCTCAACCTGACCACTAGTTTGGGGATGATACCCCAAACCTCTACGATGTTGGACACCGAATTTAGTCAATAAAGCACTAAGTTGTTTCTCTTTAAAATGCATTCCCCCATCGCTAATGACAACCCGAGGGACACCAAAACGAGGGAAAATAATCTTTTTAAACAATTTAATCACGGCCTTTGCATCGCAATGAGGAGTAGCAATAGCTTCCACCCACTTGGATACATAATCTACAGCTACGAGGATATATTTATTACCTTGACTGCTCGGAAAAGGTCCTTGATAATCGATGCCCCAGACATCGAAAATCTCGACCTCAAGAATGCCTACCTGTGGCATCTCATGTCTCTTGAAATATTCCCGATCTTTGACAAGCATCGCATTCAAAGAACAAAACAATGACAATCTGCATGCAAAGTTGGCCAATAGAAACCAGTTGAGTAGTACCTTAGCTACGGTCCTGGACGGACCGTGATGACCACCATAAGCGGAAGAGTGGCAAGCCTCTAGGATATCCTTTACCTCCCACTGAGGTACGCATCTCCGGATGAGACCGTCTGCACATTCCTTGAAAACATAAGGATCATCCCAAAAATACTCTCTAGCATCATAGGCAAACCGCTTCTTCTCACGCCATGAAAGCTCGGGTGGTATCCTACCCATCACAAAGAAAAGTTAGCAAAATCAAGAAACCACGGAGGTGGATAAGACCCTGTAGTAATAGCTAACGGACTCTCATCGGAAAAGAATCATTAATAGGCAAGGAATCCTCCTTTTCACGTCACCGCAGACGAGATAAGTGGTCGGCTACCACATTCTCTGCTCCTTTCTTATCTCTGATCTCCAAATCAAACTCCTGCAAAAGGAGTATCCACCTCAAAAGCCTCGGCCGATCTTTCTTAATAAAAAGAGTCTTCAACGCTGCATGGTCAGTATAAACAATAACCTTAGAACCTAACAAATAAGACCGAAATTTGTCTAAGGCAAAAACAACAGCTAGAAACTCTTTCTCAGTGGTAAAATAGTTGACTTGAGCCTCATCCAGAGTTCGGCTCGCATAGTATATGGCATTCAAAGCTTTATTCTTTCGCTGTCCCAGAATCGCACCGATAGCATAATCGCTGGCATCACACATGATCTCAAATGGGAGGTCCCAATCAGTACCAATGATTGGCGCAGAAATTAGGGCCTCCTTTAACCTGTTAAAAGCGACATGGCACTCATCAAGAAATTCAAAGACAAAGATCATCCTTAAGGAGCAATTGTGTAAGTGGTTTAGCAATTTTTGAAAAATCCTTAATGAAACGCCGGTAGAAACCAGCGTGACCTAGGAAACTCCTCACTCCTTTAACATTCACGGGAGGAGGTAATTGCTCAATCATCTGCACCTTTGCCTTGTCAACATGTATACCCATATCAGAAATCAGATGCCCTAACACAACTCCTTCATTGACCATAAACTGACACTTTTCCCAGTTTAAAACAAGATTAACATCTATACAACGCTGCATGACTTTATCAAGGTTAGCTAAACAACGATCAAAGTCACTGCCATAAACTGAGAAATCATCCATGAATACTTCCATAATATTCTCTATATAATCAGAAAAAATCCCCATCATGCACCTCTGAAAGGTAGCAGGGGCATTACACAATCCGAAAGGCATTCTACGATACGCAAAAACACCCTGTGGACAGGTAAAAGTAGTCTTACTCTGATCGTCCGGATGAATAGGGATCTGAAAGAACCCTGAATATCCGTCTAGAAAACAGAAAAATTTGTTAGAAGCAAGTCTTTCAGTCATTTGGTCAACAAAAGGGAGGGGGAAATGGTCTTTCTTGGTGGCGGCATTTAACTGTCTATAATCAATGCACATCCGCCACCCTGTCACTACTCGAGTTGGTATTAATTCATTTTTATCATTTTTAACCACGGTAGTCCCTCCTTTCTTCGGGACTACCTGAACTGGGCTAACCCACTTGGAGTTGCCAACTGTATAAATAATACCTGCATCAAGTAGTTTCATCACCTCAGCCATAACAACTTCCTGCATCTTCGGGTTCAACTTGCATACGACCACCGTCTATAAGGCTTGTGGCCTTCTTCCAACTCTATCCTGTGCATACAGACATCAGGGCTGATGCCCTTAATGTCATCCAAAGAGTAACCCAAAGCCTTCCTGTTTTTCTTAAGTACACACATCAAAGGAGACAGACAGGTCATCGTTAAGCTTAGAGCTAACAATAGCCGGGTATCGCTCCGTATCATCTAGAAAAACATACTTAAGGTTAGGGGGAAGTGGCTTACGCTCTGGCACCTTTACCTCTACAAAGATAGACAGAATCGGCTTCAATGGTGTAGCAAGTGTTCACCAAGTTATCGTTGGCAGGCTCAAAAGCATCTCATCTTCTTCTTCATTGAGCTCGTAGCTCTCCATTGAGTCAACCAAAGCATCTGGCTCCTCAAAGATTCTCCATCAGATTACCCGCACACTCATCTAAATGGGTTAGATCAGCTAAGGGATCCTTGGCTAAGGATTCCCTCCAATTACAAGTAACAACCCCACAACAATATCAATGGAATAACACGTATGCTCATCAAGAGTTTCAGTTGCCTTGTGAGCAAGATCAACTCAATGGTGTCATCCCCTACCTCTAAGGTGATGGTTCCGCGTTTGACATCTATCACAGCTCCAGCTGTATGTAAGAACGGTCTGCCTAAAATAATAGGTATCTGACTATCCTCTGCAATGTCCAAAACAACGAAATCTACAGGAATAAAAAACTTACCCACTCGAACGGGTACATCCTCTAGAACACCTATAGGTCTCTGAGTCGATCTATTTGCCATTTGAACGGTAATATCGGTCACCTTAAGTCTACCAATGTTTAACCTTTCGCAAACAGAATACAGCATGACACTAACGCTGGCCCCTAAGTCACAGAGGGCCTTTCCAATTACGTGGTTACCTATAGTGCAAGGAATTTAAAAACTACCCGGGTCCTTTAATTTAGGTTTCACATTAACTTGTGAAAGAGCATTACATTCCTCCACAAACGCAACATTACCATCATCACGAAAATTTCTCTTACGATTCAAAATATCTTTCATAAATTTAGCATAAGAGGGTACCTGGGTAATTAAATCAGTGAAAGGAACCGTTACCTCGAGATTTTGGACCATCTCCAGAAACTTACCAAACTTACGCTCCAGCTTGGTAGCCTTCAAACGCTCCGGATATGGGACTGCAACACTGGCCGTAGGATCAGTAACCTTCGGCTTCCGTAGGTTTAAAACCCCCGTCAAATCATCAATGAGTGACGAATCATGCAAACTAGTTGACGGATTTTCATCCTGCTCTGGAGATCCAGTCGATCGACTTGTATGGGTAGTCGATCGACCAAGTAGCCGGGCGTGAAACAGTTCTCGCCCGTAATTATCGTCATCGTATCTCAGTCGATCGACTGAGGATGTTGGTCGATCGACTGGATGTGCTAGGTGTGAATAGTTTCTGACCAGAAACTATTTTGTCCGATGATTGATCGATCGGGAATGCAGTCGATCGACCACCATCGCATTCGACTCGTTTTTGCATCAGAATTCAAACGAGCTTCTTCATCATTTCCCGAGTCTTCCTTTGGCTTGTCGGGACTTTCATAAGAAAGGCCACTTCTGAGATTGATGGCATTGATCGTCTCAACCGGCCCTTCACATTTGCTTGAAGAATTAGCAGCTTGATTAGCCTCCATGTTCTCCAATTGTTTCACACAATTCCGTGAGGACTCAATCCCGGCTGCTTCCATATTCGCCACTTGAACCAAAAGGAGTTGGACCATCTCTCTCAACTTCTCGATCTCATCGAGTTTTGAACAGAATCTCGACTTTCTCCTTGGAAGCTTTGAAA